>NC_086329.1:95139916-95869916 GCF_036172605.1 Pelobates fuscus
CAACAGGAAAACCCAGGCTCTGGGTTACAGAGTGAGACTGTATCAGACAGCATAGACCGAGACATCCAGAAATTCACTGACAAATGAGTGAGAGAGACAGAGAGAAAAAAAGGAGATACAGATGAGAGACGGAAACACAGAGACAGAGTTTGGAACAGGCAAAGAGAAGAGCATTTTGTGGAAATTGACAATGCCAAGTTTCACACTGCACACAGAAACGGTTAAACTGTTACAAAGAGCAGACTGAAAGCCAATACTATATGTCTCACACTGAGCAATGAACTCTCCAAGCGTTAGAAAGGCAGTATAATGAGGGGAGAGAGGGGACAGGACAGAGAGAGAGGAGGATATAATAACTGCTGAGATGGGTAGAATTTTGTGCCCCTGTTTGATCTAATTCTGCATGGGTACCCATGTGAACCCCATGTACGTACGCAACGGACACATTACCCCACAGCGGGCACAAAAATAATAATAATACACTTTGTGCATTTCAATACGTTTGTATAATCTGGCTGCCAGCCTTACAAAGCACTAGGTAATATGTTGATGCTCTAATAGATATTTCACGGATAAAAATGCATTATAATGAATTATGTACTCTGATTTATGTGTCTCTCTTAGCATTGTACCTTGCTACAGAATGAGTTGGTATTATCTAGCAAATAATAATATCCAGAACCAACTGCTAAATTTTTGTGCGATTAAATAAATGAAATGTTTGCCAGATGCTTTTACACATCTGAATGGTAAAGAAAGAGACACAGAACGCATGTATTGGAGAGCACACACACCCCGATTCCCCCTTATCATCATCCGTACCCTCCATTTACTTACTATGCCGTGATCCTACAACTCCAGACGCTGACACCTGGGCTGCTAGGGACTCCCGCCTCTGACAGACGCACAAACTTCTCAGATAAACTTGCAAAGACTTCCTTGAGGAACTTGAGACACGTCCCGCCTCTTAGATGGGGAGGGGGAGAGGGCTGAACTGCCTTAAGAAACCAAATTCTGAGTAACCTGCGGTCCTTGACATGCATGCATTAGTACCTGGGTTGTGCGTGAGTAGGCAAGGATGACCAGGTGCCCTGTTGTCAGACGATGCACACCCTGCGTTTGGTTGAAGAGATGTTTTAAGTAACTTAGAGGCACAAGAAAAAAAGTTCTACCTTTTCAATCTTTGACAAGACTAAAAGGGAAAAAAAGAAGAAAAAAGATTGCACGTGACTTCAAGTGAAAATTAAATGATACAAGACATTTTTCCAGGTGCCAGGTAGTCTCCATTTTCCAGTGGGAAGCCTGCGGATTGTCCTAGTCATAGAACGTGATAGTAATGTGTATCTTAACACTGACAGGGTCCACAAATTCCCAAGCCAGTCGGTATCTCCGACCCGCAAACATCTGTCAGTGGGTGACAATCTCCCACTCCACTTTAATATATTTATAACAGGAACCCTGATTAACAAGGGTCTTTCGCCACGGTGACAGGGAGACACTGTAACCCACTGAAAGATGCCTGGTAGACCACTGACAGGCTGGGGGGCACGGTGATGCTCTAAGAGTAGAGTTAGAAGCCATTTTTACATTGATATGGTTGTGTCTATGTTTACCTTTTTATTCAAATATTAAAGAGACAGAATTTAATATAAACTTTTAATGTGTTTTAAAAGATTTTCCTGACTATGGGGATACCAGTGTGCAGTAGACAGAGAGCTTGGTTTTTGGAAGCAGTTATATTTTTTCCTTATTGTAGTGCCATTCCCCCACCATTAATGACAACTTCTGGATAGCTGACGTTTTACAGAATGGGAATAATGGTTTTCAAATGTAATTTTAGCTCCAAAAAACACGGCTGCTTCCAGAACTGCATCATGGGACATTGCAATCTGTCTGTGCCACACACATGAAGTTTAGCCCTCTGTACCACAAGGTGCTGTTATATAAAGACATTAGGTGTTATATTTGAGAGCTATACTATCGTTCATTATTTGAACAGCGCAATCAATATATAGATGAAAAGGTTTGCCAAATGGATAGAAAAAGGTTCGTAAAGAGCAGTACTATATCCCAAATATTCAGGGCTATTATATCCCAGATATACAGCGTTAGTAAAGAGCTATATTCTAGATATACAGCGTTAGTAAAGAGCTATATTCTAGATATACAGCGTTAGTAAAGAGCTATATCCCAGATATACAGGGTTAGTAAACAGCTATGTCACAGATATACAGCGTTAGTAAAGAGCTATATTCTAGATATACAGCGTTAGTAAAGAGCTATATCCCAGATATACAGGGTTAGTAAAGGGCTATATCCCAGATATACAGGGTTGGTAAAGAGCTATATTCCAGATATACAGGGTTAGTAAATAGCTATATCACAGATATACAGGGTTAGTAAATAGCTATATTCCAGATATACAGGGTTAGTAAAGTGCTATATTCCAAATGTACAGGGTTAGTAAAGAGCTATATTCCAGATATACAGGGTTAGTAAATAGCTATATCACAGATATACAGGGTTCAGGCCCGGACTGGCCATCGGGCACACCGGGCAAATGCCGGTGGGCCGTGGTGGCCAGGGGCCGAGGCCGGCAGGGAGATCACAGGATCTCCCCTGCCGGTCTTTGCAGGGCCGGCACTATCCGAGCGCCGGCCCTGCTGTAGTCCATGGCGGGCCGGTGGGGAGATCAGAGATCTCCCTCACCGGCCCACATACAGTATACTGCGGCCGGCGGGGGAGAGAGGAGGGAGCCAGGAAAGGACTTACAGCTCCGCCGGGTTCCTCTTGCGAGATTCGGAGCTCTGGGTCTCGCAAGAGTGAACTCTAGCCTCACAGGCTAGAGTTCACTCACCACTAAGACCACCAGGGATGGAAGCCAGCAGCAGGATCCCCCCTCCCAGGCATAAGGTAAGCAGGGAGGGGGGATATAATCACCCACATCACATCAACTTTACAGACACCCCTAACACTCACAGCACCCTCACTCACACACACACACACACTGCATCCCTTACACTCACAGCACCCTCACTAGCACACACACACTGCACCCCTAACACTCACAGCACCCTCACTAGCACACACATACACACACACATACTGCACCCCGGACACTCACAGCACCCTCACTCACACACACTGCACCCCTGACACTCACAGCACCCTCACACACACACACACACTGCACCCCTGACACAAACAGCTGCCTCACTCACACACTGCACCCCTGACACTCACAGCACTCACACACACACACACACACTGCACCCCTGACACACACAGCTTCCTCACACACACACACACACACACACACACTGCACCCCTGACACTCACAGCACACACTGCACCCCTAACAATTACAGCACCCTCACACACTGCATCCCTGACACTCACAGCACACACACACTGCACCCCTAACACTTACAGCACCCGCACACACACACACACACACTTCAC
Source organism: Pelobates fuscus (assembly GCF_036172605.1). NCBI lineage: Eukaryota > Metazoa > Chordata > Amphibia > Anura > Pelobatidae > Pelobates > Pelobates fuscus. The sequence goes on from NC_086329.1 coordinate 95,143,379, forward strand.
CGCTGACACTCACAGCACCCTCACTAGCACACACATACACACACACGCAAACACTGCACCCCTGACACTCACAGCACCCTCACTCACACACACTGCACCTCTGACACTCACAGCACCCTCACTCACACACACTGCACCCCTGACACTCACAGCACCCTCACACACACACACTGCACCCCTGACACACACAGCACCCTCACTCACACACACTGCACCCCTGACACTCACAACACCCACACACACACACACACACACACACTGCACCCCTGACACACACAGCTTCCTCACACGCACATAGCACCCTCACACAAACAGCACCCACTCACACACAGCACACACACACAGCACCCTTACCCACATAGCACCCTCATGCAAACACAGCACCCGTCACTCACACACACACACACACACACACTGCACCCCTCTTGCACACACACTACACCCCTTACACACACACACACACACTGCACACACTCTACACTCCTTACACACACAATACACCCCTTACACAGCCCCACACACTCCGCAACCCTCTTGCACACACACTACACCCCTTACACACACACACACTCAGCACCCTCACACACACTGCACAATATGCTTTTGCTAGCATTTTTGTCTCCTGGTATCCCAACTATGGCGACACCAGAGACAAATTTCAAGCAAACACAGTGCAAGCATGTTACTGAAGTTGCTTGCGCTGTGCAGAACAAATACAGGGTCTTTTTCTCATGCCAGAGCTCTTCAGCAGAGCTCTGCGCATGGTCTACCCTGGAAGAGCATTGAACCAACATGCTCACTTTGTGATGGGGCGTGCTTGTCATTGGTGATAACAAAACACACCCTATCTGGCCCGCCCCCTTTTTAGTGGGCCGCTGTAATAAAAAAATGCCCGGGTCGAATTTTCTTCCCAGTCCGGCCCTGACAGGGTTAGTAAAGAGCTATATCCAAGATATACAGGGTTAGTAAAGAGCTATATCCTAGATACACAGGGTTAGTAAAGAGCTGTATCCCAGATATACAGGGTTAGTAAAGGGCTATATCCCAGATATACAGGGTTAGTAAAGAGCTATATCCCAGATATACAGGGTTAGTAAAGAGCTATATCCCAGATATACAGGGTTAGTAAAGAGCTATATCCCAGATATACAGGGTTAGTAAAGAGCTATATCCCAGATATACAGGGTTAGTAAATAGCTATATCACAGATATACAGGGTTAGTAAATAGCTATATTCCAGATATACAGGGTTAGTAAAGAGCTATATTCCAAATGTACAGGGTTAGTAAAGAGCTATATTCCAGATATACAGGGTTAGTAAATAGCTATATCACAGATATACAGGGTTCAGGCCCGGACTGGCCATCGGGCACACCGGGCAAATGCCGGTGGGCCGTGGTGGCCAGGGGCCGAGGCCGGCAGGGAGATCACAGGATCTCCCCTGCCGGTCTTTGCAGGGCCGGCACTATCCGAGCGCCGGCCCTGCTGTAGTCCATGGCGGGCCGGTGGGGAGATCAGAGATCTCCCTCACCGGCCCACATACAGTATACTGCGGCCGGCGGGGGAGAGAGGGAGGGAGCCAGGAGAGGACTTACAGCTCCGCCGGGTTCCTCTTGCGAGATTCGGAGCTCTGGGTCTCGCAAGAGTGAACTCTAGCCTCACAGGCTAGAGTTCACTCACCACTAAGACCACCAGGGATGGAAGCCAGCAGCAGGATCCCCCCTCCCAGGCATAAGGTAAGCAGGGAGGGGGGATATAATCACCCACATCACATCAACTTTACAGACACCCCTAACACTCACAGCACCCTCACTCACACACACACACACACTGCATCCCTTACACTCACAGCACCCTCACTAGCACACACACACACTGCACCCCTAACACTCACAGCACCCTCACTAGCACACACATACTGCACCCCTGACACTCACAGCACCCTCACTCACACACACTGCACCCCTGACACTCACAGCACCCTCACACACACACACACTGCACCCCTGACACAAACAGCTGCCTCACTCACACACTGCACCCCTGACACTCACAGCACACACACACACACACATTGCACCCCTGACACACACAGCTTCCTCACACACACACACACACACTGCATCCCTGACACTCACAGCACACACACACTGCACCCCTAACACTTACAGCACCCGCACACACACACACACACTTCACCGCTGACACTCACAGCACCCTCACTAGCACACACATACACACACACACACACAAACACTGCACCCCTGACACTCACAGCACCCTCACTCACACACACTGCACCCCTGACACTCACAGCACCCTCACTCACACACACTGCACCCCTGACACTCACAGCACCCTCACACACACACACACTGCACCCCTGACACACACAGCACCCTCACTCACACACACTGCACCCCTGACACTCACAACACACACACACTGCACCCCTGACACACACAGCTTCCTCACACGCACATAGCACCCTCACACAAACAGCACCCACTCACACACAGCACACACACACAGCACCCTTACCCACATAGCACCCTCACGCAAACACAGCACCCGTCACTCACACACACACACACACACACTGCACACACTCTACACTCCTTACACACACAATACACCCCTTACACAGCCCCACACACTCCGCAACCCTCTTGCACACACGCTACACCCCTTACACACACACACACACACACACTCAGCACCCTCACACACACTGCACAATATGCTTTTGCTAGCATTTTTGTCTCCTGGTATCCCAACTATGGCGACACCAGAGGCAAATTTCAAGCAAACACAGTGCAAGCATGTTACTGAAGTTGCTTGCGCTGTGCAGAACAAATACAGGGTCTTTTTCTCATGCCAGAGCTCTTCAGCAGAGCTCTGCGCATGGTCTACCCTGGAAGAGCATTGAACCAACATGCTCACTTTGTGATGGGGCGTGCTTGTCATTGGTGATAACAAAACACACCCTATCTGGCCCGCCCCCTTTTTAGTGGGCCGCTGTAATTAAAAAATGCCCGGGTCGAATTTTCTTCCCAGTCCGGCCCTGACAGGGTTAGTAAAGAGCTATATCCAAGATATACAGGGTTAGTAAAGAGCTATATCCCAGATACACAGGGTTAGTAAAGAGCTGTATCCCAGATATACAGGGTTAGTAAAGGGCTATATCCCAGATATACAGGGTTAGTAAAGAGCTATATCCCAGATATACAGGGTTAGTAAATAGCTATATCCCAGATATACAGGGTTAGTAAAGGGCTATATCCCAGATATACAGGGTTAGTAAAGGGCTATATCCCAGATATACAGGGTTAGTAAATAGCTATATCCCAGATATACAGGGTTGGTAAATAGCTGTATCCCAGATATACAGGGTTAGTAAAGGGCTGTATCCCAGATATAGAGGGTTAGTAAAGAGCTATATCCCAGATATCCAGGGTTAGTAAAGAGCTATAAACAAGATATGCAGGGTTAGTAAAGAGCTATAAACAAGATATACAGGGCTAGTAAAGAGCTATATCCCAGATACACAGGGTTAGTAAAGAGCTATATCCCACATATACAGGGTTAGTAAATAACTATATCCCAGATATACAGGGTTAGTAAATAGCTACATCCCAGATATACAGGGTTAGTAAAGAGCTATATCCCAGATATACCGGGTTAGTAAAGAGCTACATCCCAGATATACAGGGTTAGTAAAAAACTACATCCCAGATTTACAGGGTTAGTAAAGAGCTGTATCCCAGATATACAGGGTTAGTAAATAGCTGTATCCCAGATATACCGGGTAAGTAAAGAGCTACATCCCAGATATACAGGGTTAGTAAAAAACTACATCCCAGATTTACAGGGTTAGTAAAGAGCTGTATCCCAGATATACCGGGTTAGTAAAGAGCTACATCCCAGATATACAGGGTTAGTAAAAAACTACATCCCAGATATACAGTTAGTAAAGAGGCCATGGTGGAATGTATATCTTAATGTAACCACAACAAAAATAATCCTGTACTAATCCACTTACTAACCCTGTATATCCCAGATATACAGGGTTAGTAAAGAGCTATATCCCAGATATACAGGGTTAGAAAAGAGTAGACATGTTCAATTCATTTCAGTCCAAATGTGAATTTGGGTGAATTTCAGGCAATTCGGACGCTTCCGAATGTCCGAAGTGCTGAATTGTCAAAGACACGAAATTTGGAAGTGCCGAAGCGAACCGAATGGCCGAAGTGCTTTGGATTTCTGAAAAGTGGCAAAACAAGAGAGGGAGGGAAAATTACATGAATGATGACAGGGTTAGGGTAGGAATTGCCAAAGTCCCGAACCGAACCGAATGGCCGAAGTGCCGAACCGCCTCGGATTTAGAAAACTGGCAAAACAAGAGAGGGAGGGAAAATTACATGAATGATGACATGGTTAGGGTAGGGTATGGTTAATGTAGGGTTAGGGTTAAGGTAGAGTTAGGGTTCGGGTAGGGTTTGCTTCCGGTAGGGTTAGATTAAGGTTGGGTTCGGGTACGATAGGGTTAGGGTAGGTTTAGGGTTAAGGTAGGGTATGTTTAGGGTTAGGGAGCCCTACAGATTTTCCGAATTGCTGAAGTCCCGAACCGCTGAACCGTACTGCTGAAGTCCCGAATTTCGGAAGTGCAGAACCAAACCGCTAAATTTTTGGATCATGCACATCCCTAGTAAAGAGCTATATCCCAGATCTACAGGGTTAGTAAATGGCTGTATCCCAGATGTACAGGATTAGTAAAGATCTATATCCCAAATAGATATACAGGGTTAGCAAAGGGCTATATCGCAGATATACAGGTTTAGTAAAGAGCTATATCCCAGATATACAGGGTTAGTAAATAGCTATAGCCCAGATTTACAGGGTTAGTAAAGAGCTATATCCCAGATTTACAGGGTTAGTAAAGAGCTATATCCCAGATTTACAGGGTTAGTAAAGAGCTATATCCCAGATATACAGGATTAGTAAAGAGCTATATCCCAGATATACAGGGTCAGTAAATAGCTATATCCCAGATATACAGGATTAGTAAAGAGCTATATCCCAGATATACAGGGATAGTAAATAGCTGTATCCCAGATATACAGGGTTAGTAAAGAGCTATATCCCAGATATACAGGGTTAGTAAATAGCTATATCCCAGATATACAGGATTAGTAAAGAGCTATATCCCAGATATACAGGATTAGTAAAGAGCTATATCCCAGATATACAGGGTTAGTAAAGAGCTGTATCCCAGATATACAGGGTTAGTAAATAGCTATATCCCAGATACACAGGGTTAGTAAAGTGCTATATCCCAGATATACAGGGTTAGTAAAGGGCTATATCCCAGATATACAGGGTTAGTAAAGGGCTATATCCCAGATATACAGGGTTAGTAACTAGCTTTATCCCATATATACAGGGTTAGTAAAGAGCTATATCCCAGATATACAGGATTAGTAAAGAGCTATATCCCAGATATACAGGGTTAGTAAAGAGCTGTATCCCAGATATACAGGGTTAGTAAAGAGCTGTATCCCAGATATACAGGGTTAGTAAATAGCTATATCCCAGATACACAGGGTTAGTAAAGTGCTATATCCCAGATATACAGGGTTAGTAAAGGGCTATATCCCAGATATACAGGGTTAGTAAAGGGCTATATCCCAGATATACAGGGTTAGTAACTAGCTTTATCCCATATATACAGGGTTAGTAAAGAGCTATATCCAAGATATACAGGGTTAGTAAAGAGCTATATCCCAGATATACAGGGTTAGTAACTAGCTTTATCCCAGATGTAAAGGGCTATATCCCAGATATACAGGGTTAGTAACTAGCTTTATCCCAGATATACAGGGTTAGGAAAAGAGCTGTATCCCAGATAGATATACAAGTTTAGTAAAGAGCGGGTTTCTCATATATGGAGGGTTAGTAAAGAGTTGAGCTATATTCCAGATATTAAAGAGACACTGTAGGCACCCAGACCACTCCAGCTCATTTTGATGAACTGAAATAATTACCTTTGTGGGTAAACTCCACTTCTAGAGGGACTTCCAGGTGGTTAGGCGTCTTTTGGTCACCTGACAGTAGACGTCCTCACGCTTTGCATGAGGACGTGCAGCGTCACCCAAAACCCCATACTAAAGCATTATACAATAACATAATAAAGTCCTAATGCGAGCGTGCGCAGCTGACGTCTGCGGAGGTGGAGCAAAGCCTGAATCAGCGCTAAAGGGTCATCAGTGCTGGAATCAGGTAAGTGACAGAAGGGATTCTTAAACCGCGAGGGCGCGATGGAGGTGGTCACCATAGTGCCAGGCAATCAACTTTTTTTTCCGTGTCACTGTAGTTTCCCTTTAAGGGCTAGTAAAGAGCTATATCACAGATATTAATGGTAGTGGAGGTGATGTTGACACTAAAATAAATATAGGATTGACGGTTCTCTAACGTTTACTTGTCTTGAGGCTCTGCTATCGCTGTATTATCAATTTAAAAGGAAGAAAGGAAGGAACGTTCAGATAAACTTAACAGGCTGTTTCTTGTGTGAATGAGGCCCCATGATATTATCGCATAAAACAGACATGTTTAATCAAGACTGGATAAACATTACCGACGCTCACAATGAAAACACACTAATTTCTCCATTCAAACTACCCAGGAATGTACTCACTTATAGCTTGTTGAACATAAATGTTTCGTTCTGGTGATCCAAGACCCTTTCGCTAGGCTGAGTTCAAAGGAATAGTGACCTGAGACCTTCTCGTTGAGCTGAGCTTTGCGGGGTGGTGATCCAAGACCCTCTCGCTGGGCTGAGCTCCACAGCTTAGTGAAGCGAGATTGTCTTGTTGGGCTGAGCTCTGCGGACTGGTGATCCAAGATCCTCTCGCTGGGCTGAGCACCACAGCGTAGTGACTCGAGATTGTCTCGTTGCTCTGAGCTCTGGGGACTGGTGATCCACGGCCCTCTTGTTGGGCTGGGCTCTATGGATTGGTGATCTGAGACCTGCAGGCTGTTGATCCGAGACCCTTATATTGAGCTGAGCTCTGTAAACTTTTTAGTGACCCAAGACTGTCTCATTGGGTTGAGCTCTGCAGAGTGGTGATCCGAGACACTCTCTCTGGGCTGAGCTCTATGGCTTAGTGACCTGAGACCATCTTGTTGGGCTGAGCTCTATAGACTGGTGATCCAAGACCCTCTCGCAGGGCTGAGCTCTGCAGGCTGTTCATCTGAGATCCTTATGTTGAGCTGAGCTCTGTAAATCAGTTTGCTGTGACCCTCTCGCTGGGCTGAGCTCTGCGGACCGATGACCTGAGACACTCCCACTGAGCTGAGCTCTGAGGATTGGTTATCAAAGACCCTATCGCTGAGCTCTATGGACTGGTGAACAGAGACCCTCTCTCTGGGCCGAACTCAACAAACCGGTGATCAGTAACCCTCTTTCTGGGCGGAGCTCTAAGGACCGGTGATCTGAGACCTGCGGGCGGTTGATCTGAGCTCTGTAAACTGGTTTTCCTTGACCCTCTCGCTGGGCTGAGCTCTGCTAACTGCTGATCTGAGACCCTCTCGTTGGGCTGAGCTCTGAAGATTGGTGATCAAAGACCCTATCATTGAGCTCTATGGACTGGTGATCATTGACCCTCTTTCTGGGCTGAGCTCGGCGGACTGGTGACCTGAGGCACTCTCTCTGGGCTGAGCTCTGTGTATTGGAGATCTGATGTCTTCTTTTTCATTAAGTTACAATACACTGTCTCTCTGGCTTAAGCTAGGTCTCTCTCCCTGGGGCTATTTACTTAGACTCTCTCTCCGTGGGGCTCTCTGCTCTGTTCACTGAGAATTTCCACCGGAGCTGAAGGTTAAAAGATACTGGCTCTCTCTGAATAATTAATGCCGGGTTAACTTACCTGAAGACATTACATTTCAGACGCTCTAAATATGCACAGGAGGAACAAGGTACTGGTTCTTTCTACATGAGTGAAAATGTAAAATATAAACAACACAATTATCTGCATGAAATATGTACACACTGATCAGCGAGCTCTATAAATAGTTGCTATTTACATGCATTATCCAAGGATATACACAAAGAGATATGAGTGACACAAGACTTACAAAGAAACAAAATAATAAACAAAGAAAGATTTCACAGCTCTGCAGCCGAAATCCCCCTGCGGCCAAATAAAACCGATAGAAGGATATAAAAAGAGACAGGAAAGTAGAGAATACAATTAAATATAACGATAAAACATAAAATGCAATCCACAATGAGAGAGGAGAGCTCTCAGCTGCTTAACGTAGAGCAGGGGATCTGGGATCCCATTTAGTGCTTTGACTTTGAATTCCATTCAGAATGTTCGGATGTTTATATTATGCCGTATTTTTTTTCCTGTTACGTTTTCCTTCCATCTATGTATTCATCTTGTGCTCTATCTCCTCCCCCCCTTTACCCATTTCAAGTGCAGCCAGACAGCACACATGCTATACATCCCCACCAGGTCTAATCACCTGAGAGAGAGCCTCTACCCTGGGCCTCACACAATGGCCCCAAGGGCCGACAATTTGTGGAGTCTGCAAAACTGCACCGCTTAACCCCTAGCTGCCTACTCACAGATCTGCAAGACCGCTTGACCCTTCATTATCTGCATGCACATGTCTGCAAAATTGCACCAGTTAACAACTCACTGCCTACTAACAGATCTGCAAGAGTGCTTAACCCTTCAATGTCTGTGTGCATAGATCTGCAAAATTGCACCGCTTAACCCCTCACTGCCTACTCACAGATATGCAAAATTGCACTGCTTAACCCCTCACTGCCTACTCACAGATCTGCAAGTCTGCACTGCTTAACCCTTTACTGCCTACTCATAGATCTGTAAGATTTCTTAACCATTAATGCCTGTGTGCACAGATCTGCAAAACTGCACCGCTTAACCCTTCACTGCCCACTGCCAGTTCTTCAAGTCTGCACGCAAAGATCTGCAAGACAGGACCAGGTAACCCATCACTGGCCACACAAAAATATCTGCAGGAATTCCCCATGTAACCCTTTCCAGTCTGCGCTCAGAATCATGCAGGTGTATCTCACTTACACCTTACGAACCAACCATGCACTTCACTACCATTATTCGGGATAAGAAAAGCCTTCTCTAGTTAACCCTTCACTACATGCAGGGAGAGATCTAGGCTACCAAACTTGCTAATAAAATGAATCACAAGGAGCCAAATGTTGAGTATTGTAGCATAAAAATAAATGGACAAATTCAAATTACCGAACCTGGCAGCAATTAGCCACAGGCAGGAATTCAGTTGTGTGAAATAAAGATAATTTTTTTTTTTTAGAATAACACTTTCGGTTTGTGTTGCAAATAAATTATATAAAACCAGCTCAACACAGACCTAAAATCATTGCATCCTCGTCCTTTTATCTGAACACACCCGTACCATTATTTGTCTCTTGCGCATAAAACAATTCTCCCAGCATGCATCTTAAGTCTTTTTTAAATTAAATATATTTTTTTATTGAAAGCATTTCATCTTGTATATTTTTTTCACGATAAACAATGTGAGACTCGCAGGTCTCTCAAATCTCGTGAGAATGCGTGGATGTGCAGGTTCGTTAAGTCCTTTCTTGATTGGCTGCTCATTTTGTAAGAGTTTAAAGGAGCAGTCTAAACACCATAACCACGCCAGTAGTCCCCAGATATTGTCCCACACTAAAAAGTAAAACTGTTTTTGAACAGCGTGACTCTTACCTTGGTCCATTGGCATCCTTGGACCTTCTAATGTTCTGTGTTCTCATTCCATCCTATTTCCACTTTAGCACTATCAATTTTAGACTGCCACTGAATATTTGTAAATTCTAGGTGGTACAGGAATACAGACAAACGCAGGATTACATGTGTGTGCTAAAATATAGTTGAAATAAAAAATTGTCAGAAGTTTGTATGGGAGGGAACAATGCTAGATTAAGGGGTTCAAATTGTGTAACTGGTGATGAATATGCCCCCCAAAAAGGGATTGGCATGTCAATATGGCATTCCTGGTCTGCCGTGCCAGTAACCCCCTCCAACCCCCCAGGGATGCCCATGCAGAAAATTCTCAAGTCAGTTTAGCACTTTTTGGTATCCAAAGGATATCAGGGAAACCACCTGGGATAGTGAGATAGGGCCTAACACTAGGACTTTGTTTTTATTAATGGTAACAATTGTCGCTGGGTACACATTGTGGATTGTTCTTCCGAAGCAGGAGACCCTTAAGGCTAGTGAAGGCAATGTCTCCCACACCTGGGTTTCTATTTGTAACCATAATAAGAATTGTGGCATTCTACCAACTCCCCCCCCCCTCCTTTTCTCCAAAAAAAAAGTCTCCGGTGCTTCATGTAAAGTAACTTCCTCTCCAAAGATACTAAGAAATTAAAAAGAAACAGGAAGTCGGGCAGGAAACTGAACCAGCAGTTTTGCTTCCTTCTTGAAAAATCTTTTCGACCGCAGGTCACCATGAATGAGAAGGGTTTATGGTCCACACGTGACCATTGTTTAACCCGATGGGTTATATTAATTAAAGGAAACTAAACACAGAGCACCTGGCCAACACAAGTAGTAGTGCACATAGGACAAAGAACAATTTCTCTCAGTGATCTAAGCACCTTCCTTGCACTCAAAGAGTTACTTCAGTTTAGTGCTATTCTATTAACAATAAATTAAACAAACCATGAATTAAATTTTGAACTAAGAATACCTAAATACTTATTTTGGACACTGACTCAACTGCCTAAATGTAAGAGCTATGTAGAACTAACAGAATGTACACACAGTCCTTCATATTACAGTCTTGGGTTCTCTTCTTCTCCTAGACCAGGAATCCTCTACACCACAGGCCTCAGGTTCTACTCTGCTTCTGGACATGCAGTCCACCATGCTACACACACCAGGTTCTACTTTGCTCCTGTGCAGGTAATCTTCCACACTAATGGCCCAAGCTTCTCCTCTGTTTCTGGGTCAGCAATCACCCACACTAAAGGACCCAGGTTTTTCTTTTCTCCTGGGTAGGCAATCCAGACTACACATACCAAGTTCTTCTCTGTTTCCGTGCTGGTAATTGCCCACACTAAAGTTCCCAGGTTCTCCTCTGGTCTAGGGCAGGCAAAGCTGTACAATACAGGCCTCAGGTTGCTCTCTGATCCTTGGCAGAGAATGATCCACACTACAGGTAAGAAGTTCTCCTAGACAGACAGTCAGTTTTTTCAACAACAAGCCTCAGTTTCTCCTCTTCCACTGAATAGGCAACACTCCATACTTGGGCTCTCCTAACCTGTTTGGCAAACATTTATCCATACTACAGACCTCCCTTACTCCTCTACTGCTGGTAAAACACTTCTCCACCAACAAGTCTCCAGATCTCCTCAGCAAGTGAGACTTCACTTCACATTCAAAACAGGATTCTGTTTTTCATCCTTGCGTGGCAGAAAATCATCCAAGACTACAGGATTCAATGCAAAATGTAATATGATTGTAGAGAGAGAGGCATAGCTACTAGAAATTAGGAATATTTAAGTAGATGAAATGAGGGTGAAAAGAGACAAGTAAAGAGTTGAATTCAAAAGAAAAATGAAAGAGAGGGGCAAGTGTGAGGAAGACAGTGACACAAATTGAAATTTAAGGGTAAAAAGTATGAAAGAAAAACATGTATGCAACAGAGACTGATAGTAAGATCTGTAACGTGTGTGGTTCCCCATTGTAAATAGAAACGTATCCTATACTACAGGTCTCAGGGAATCCTAAAATGGAAACCCTCCACACTACAGGCTTTTCGCTCTTCCGATCCTGGTCTGCCCAGTGGTCTTCTGGAGCTGTAGAGATATTCCTCCTACTGTGGTTCTATTCCCATGTTGACCCAACAATTTGGATCCTGATCTGGATGTCTTCTTCAGTTGGGCAGACATATGCCTTCATTGCAGTCCTATTTTTTATCTTTCAATGTTGGCCTAGTATCTCTACATGGTAAAGGTCTTAGTTTCTTCAGATCCTGACCCAGTTGTCTTCTGCAGTTGGGAAGACATTCCTCCTCATTCTAGTCCTCTCTGGTCCTCTTTAAATTTTTTTTTACAAAAAATAGCAGTGTCCACTAACAGAACAAAAGTCTATTGCATACTATTTGATTATAGCCTTATGCTAGTCAATGTAAGCCCCAGGAACAGTTAACCCTACAACCTCCACCCCATCTTGGCCTACATTAGAGGAAAACATTCTAATCACTACATTAAGTGATTTTTGCTAATTTCAGTAAATCTATGGCCTGTGTTCGTGTTGTTTGTGGTCTCCACACAGTCACAATGTGTCCCGCACTTCCTTCCTCCCCTGTACCCTCTACCCCTCATTGGTTACACACTATAAAGATATTATAGCGCAGTCCATGGTCCCATTGTAGCCAAAGCATCCTTTATGTAATTTATGAGCTTGACAGGATTTCTAACAGGAAGTGAGTTTGATGTTGGATTATTTAGAGACTAGCGTGTGTTTGTTTACATAGACCCAATTTGTGCTGTTTATTAAAGGATTAGCAAGGAAAGACAGAGAAAATAAAGTAGCAGACAGGAATGTGCTGTCAGCAGAGTAAATTATGAGATTTTCCGAGCTGGGAATGCGGTTGGGTTAATGAAACATTGGGCTAGTCTGCTTACTTTTAGTTATAAGTTACAGCCCAAAACAAAGAACTCATGATATGGTGCCCTAAATATAGATTTGGCACGTGGACTTTACACTGCCAGTCACAACCAATAAACATAGGCATGAGCAAAATAGTTATATATAAGTGACTTTGGTCAGAGGAGCCATGCTGACTAGAAACCAGGCTCAGTGTTTTCCAAGTGGCAAATCAGGAAATGCAGGTAAAAGCTAGGCTATAGGTCTCATCCTTTATATCTGAACAGAGAATAATGTCTACTTTCCTCCACTCGCCACCACTTTACCATTCTCCGAAATGTCTTCTTTCCTCCACTCTCCACCAGTTTACTATTCTCCGAGATGTCTACTTTCCTCCACTTTCCACCAGTTTACCATTCTCTGATATGTTTACTTTCCTCCACTCTCCACCAGTTTACCATTCTCCGAGATGTCTACTTTCCTCCACTTCCCACCAGTTTACCATTCTCCAATATGTTTATTTTACTTCACTCCCTGCCAGTTTACCATTCTCCGATATGTTTACTTTCCTCCACTCTCCACCAGTTTACCATTCTCCGATATGTTTACTTTCCTCCACTCCCTGCCAGTTTACCATTCTCCGAGATGATGTACAATATCATACAGTTTGCTGGACACTATAGATAGGGACAATATATTGGTTATGGAGGTGGAAGGCCAGAATATGAGGGTAAGGGTTTAACATGAAATGAAGCAGGTGAGGCAGAGCTAATGGTTATGGAGGCGAGGGTACACAGAATGAAGGAGGGACAAGAGAGTGGGTGAATGGTTAAGGGGACACTGTAGGTTCTGTAAATGTGCCATCTTAATGAAGTGGTTATAGTGTCCCTTTGCGCTGTCCTTCGATTCAGTATTAAACTGATTTTATTTTTTTAATACTGTGACGAAACCAATCTCGCCACATTGCATTGGAGGAGCCTGGTTGCCTGCCTGCTGCCTTTGGACTATGGACCAGACTTTAAAATACTTATTTTCCCTGCAGAAAGGCTGATTCGTGCCTTTTCTGCCGGGGTGTTCGGTAGATTTTATCTAACGAACAAACTACCGATGGCACGACCCCCTGGGAGCTGGAGTGTGCCGCCAATTTACCACCCTGAAGCTGCGGTTAACCGCAGCTTAATTGACGAAGGCAGGATGGTCTTTGTTCGTCGACCGAACACGTGGTGGTGGCCATTTTACAAGTACCGTACGGCCAGCGGTGTTCGGCACCTAAAACTATGGAACTATAAACGGACACTTATTTGCACGAACACCGCTGAGCCGTCCGTCTCCTGGTTCCTGTTCGTGGGGATGTAGCCGAACAGCCGTTCAAACGGAAGTTTGTTTCATGTGAACTGTAGTAACCCAGATAGCTATGCCATGGAGCCTATTCGTATGATTAAAGACTTTGGCTCCATGGCGATTAAACTGTATTCGTGTGGTCTGGGTGCCATTCACCTAATAATGTGCACCCAGACCTGAGCTATCTGGGGATATGTAACATGTCTGTGTTTCATGTAATAAAAGTGACTTTATATATTTTAAAACATAATCCTGTATTTAGGTCCCCACATGTGTAATGGAGTTTTGTCTTTGCCCTGGGAGATAATTGGATTACTTCTCCAATTATCTCCAGGGCAGAAGGGAGGAAGCCAAGAAGCATTGTGGGAATGTTTTACTTCTGTTTGTCCTGAAATGTTAAATGTCTGTCTTTTGTTACAGTCTTCCATTTGGTCCCCTAGGGCAGTGTCCACCAGGTGGGAGACCTGCATAAATACAGGGGCAGGTAGCCCTCAATAAACAGACCACTGCTTGACCCTCAACACGGAGCCTTGTCTCGTTCTTGGGGGGATTCACTGTATGCTGATAGGGACTGACTGCCAGGAGTGTAAGCCGCTTGGGAGCTTTTCCTGTTCGTCTGCTAGCAGCTATTCGTGAGGTTCCAATTCGGGAGTTTGGAGTGCTACTTTATTCCCTTGTAAGCAGTTCGGGAGTTTGGTGCATTCACCTATATCCAATTTGTGAGTTTTGTAGCAGTAGCTGTGCCTGTCTGTGAAAAAGGGGATTATCACCTAAACGGATTTTTACCCTTTTCTGCTGAAACGGTCCGTTACAAATACTAAACGAGATTGTATTGCTTGGTCAAGTTAGGAAGCACTAGCCCAATGGCAAAACTACCAGGGTTGCAAAGATTTAGACGGTGACTGGGGCTTGGAGTTCTGTTTGTCGGGGGATCCGCCAGAGATAGAAGCTGCAAACAGCTTAATTTACTTACATTTTGCTCGCCTGCTGCTGCACTGCCCATGCCTCCAGCTAGGCCCCTGTTGGTCCGGTGGTGTATCTGACACTCTGCACCCCTGCTGTTACACTATATATCCTATCACTTGCAGCTTCAGCGATCAGTTAGTGAGTCAAAGCGCAACCTGTGCTCTAACTCAAGACTGAGTGTCGAAAACGCGAGGGAAAGGATATTATAGAGTGTATCAACAGGGGGTGCAAAGTGTCAGATATACCACTGGACCACTAGGGAACCCAAAAATAGCCAGCACCAGCACTGGGCCACCAGGGTATAAAAAAAATAGCCAGCACCAGCACTGGACCACCAGCGAATCCAAAAATAGCAGCACCAGCACTGGACCACCATGGAAGGCAGTGCTATGGGTCCAGCCACGATGATGTGACGGAGGCAGGGTACAGGTAGGTTCGTTTGTAGCCAAACACACCGGGGTACAGCCAGGGAGGCAGTTAAAGACAAAAGGGAAGAGAGCTGGACTGAGAGAGAGGGTAAGTGGTTCTAAGTGTGTCAGTGTTTGTGTGTGTCAATGTATCTGTGCATACGTGTCACTGTTTGTGTGCGTCAATGTAAGCATCTGTGCATGTATGCCAGTGTTTGTATATCTGTGTGTTTGAATCTCTGCATCTATGTCAGGATTTGTCAATGTAAATTTGTATGTGTGTCAATCTGAGTATCTCTCTGACTTATCTGCGCTTATATGTGTCAGTGGGCATCTGTGTGTGGCATTGTAAGTGTGAATGGCAATGTGTGTCTGTATATGTTGTGGCAGTGTGAGGGAAGACTGCTATATTAGCCCCAGAATAGCACTTTCAGTGTTCCCTGACTAGAAGGGGTTAAAAATCAGGCTGCTCTAGAACACTAATTAGGGAGCTACATAAACCCTATGCAGAGGGGAATCAGTCTCTCCTGTGTAGAGCTGGGGCGGAGACAGAGAGAGAGACTGCTAAGGGCAAGAGAAGATATTTTGCAAGCGTTTTATTTTATTTGTAAAACTACTGGGGTCTGCTTAGCTGTTCAATGTTTTGTTGTGGCTAAAGTAAGACTGGCTTGCTAAATAAAGCATTTCTCAGATTTTAAGAAAAAAAGTTTCTGTGGTTATTATTATTATTATTACTACCGTATTATTGCCATTTATATAGCGCCAACAGATTCCGTAGCGCTTTACAATATTATGAGAGGGGATTTAACTATAAATAGGACAATTACAAATAAACTTACAGGAACAATAGGTTGAAGAGAACCCTGCTCAATCGAGCTTACATTCTATAGGAGGTGGGGTATAAAACACATTAGGACAGGAATTTGCAATCAAATAAGGTGGGCTGCCCTTTAGGAGAGGGCAAGAGACAGGTATGTGAGGTAGGGGTTAGTCTTGGAGGCCATAAGCTTTCCTAAAGAGATGGGTTTTAAGGCACTTCTTAAAAGATGCAAGACTAGGGGAGAGTCTGATGGCGGTAGGCAGGCTATTCCATAGGAAGGGAGCCGCCCGCGAGAAGTCCTGCAAGCGCGAGTTGGCCATACGGGTGCGACAGGAGGTGGTCACGGGCAGAGCGGAGAGACCGAGAAGGGACATACCTATGGATCTGTGAGGAGATATAAGAGGGGCTAAAGTTGTTCAGTGCTTTATAGGTGTGAGTTAGTACCTTGAATTGACTCCTATAGCATACAGGAAGCCAATGTAAGGACTGGCAGAGGGGTGAGGTGTGAGAGAAACGACTAGAGAGGAAAATCAGTCTAGCAGCAGCGTTCATTATGGACTGTAGGGGTGCAGTACGGCTTTTGAGAAGACCAATCAGGAGAGGGTTACAATAATCCATGCGGGAAATTACTAGAGCATGGACAAGCTCCTTGGTAGTATCTGGTGCAAGAAAGGGGCGGATGCGGGCTATGTTTTTAAGATGGAATCTACAGGATTTGGCAACATGCTGGATGTGAGGCTCAAAGGTGAGACCAGAGTCAAGTATGACGCCAAGACAGCGCGCTTGCAAGGATGGACTGATGTTGGTACCACAAACTTGAAGGGAGAGCGAAAGAGGAGGATCAGTATTAGGAGGAGGAAAGCCAGAGGGGGCTTATAACGCTAGACCTGGCCAGCCTGCTACAAGTGATGTCTGAAGTGTGTACTGAAAATCTTACAATCGGTACAGACCCTGAGGAAAAAGAAACAATAAAGAGTGATATTACCTTCGTTGCAGGGGGTCGGGATCTCCCTGACTTTAGAACCTTGGGGCAGAAGCAGGTAACCCCCAAGCCACTGGAGTTGGCAAGTGATGTAGTGCCTGACTTCTTTGTTAAGAAAGTAAAATACGCACGTTAAAGCGAGAAATGAGAAACGATAAGTACAGGGGGGAAAATCGATTATGTGAAGTCCTGATTAGAGCTTGATAATGATCAAGATGAGATGCCAGTCACAAGTGCTGACGCCATACCCTCTGTAGAGAAAGAAGTGAAACAGCAGACTGAACGCATGCGCAGTTGTTTTAATTTTGGAAAGGAGCAAACTAGAAACATGACGTTACAACAGGCCTTTACAAGAGTTGTAGAGGTTAATGGTGTACATGTAGAAGGAAAGGCGTAATTATCCTCCTTTCATTTTACGGGATGATCTCTTATACAGAGTGATTAAATAGGACGGGTATGAAATAGCACAGCTTGTGGTACCGTGCCCCTTTAGGAGAAAGGTCTTGGATTTGGCCCACTCTCATTTGTTTGGGGGAAATTTAGGGGTAGACAAAACCCAGGAAAGAATCTTGAGAAGTTTTTTGGCCTGGGGTTTATAAGGAAGTCAAAAGGTTCTGTGCTGCATGCTCAGAATGTCAGTTGACATGTCCTAAACCTTACTTATCCCCTTACCCGTAATTGAATCCCCTTTTGATAGAATTGCCATGGATCTAGAGAAAACAGCCAAAGGTAATCAGTACATTTTGGTTGTAGTGGATTATGCCACGCGCAATCCAGAGGCGATACCCCTCCGCAATACTGCTTCTAAAACAATAGCTAAAGGGCTATTACAAATATTTTCTAGAGTCGGTATACCCAAGGAAACCCATACCAATCAGTGTACCCCTTTTTTTTCACGTCTTATGAAGGAGCTATGCCTGCTCCTTAAGATATCGGTATACCATCCCCAAATCGACGGACTGGTGGAGAGGTTCAATAGGACTCTCAAAAAATATTACGCAAGGTTGCAAGCAGGGATGGGAAAAATTGGCATAATTCATTGCTAGTATGAATTGCTGTGGCTAGGAGGAAGTTTGTAATCTCTGCCTTACTTCCAGTGGGACCAGGCTGTGAGCAGCCGGGCACACTCATTCAGTGCTAAACTGCTTAAAAACAGTTTAACGCTGCATTGACGGACAGCGCCAGGGATTCCAGGCACCATAACTACTTCAATGAGCCAATTTAACAAGGTAAAATGATTATAGTGACATACAATCACGCTGTGGTAACGCTAAATGGAAATTTACTGTCATGACCGAAAATTTCATTTACTAAAATTAACGCCAGATCACAGCAATCGTAGGTCTAATGCTGCTGCAATCTGCTTCGATGTTCTAGGCAGACCGCCAGTAGTCAATCGCACTTTAACAGCACATGTAATGGCTCTCGCAGCCAGCTACAGCGATCACATGTGCTGCAGGGACTTCTGACCCGCCTCCCTCCACCTCCATGTAAGCTGTGGAGAGAGACGGATCAGTGCTGATCTGTTTCTATCTGTAAAAGAAAATGTGTTTATTAAAATACAAACCCCCTTTATACTATTTTATTAAAACTTAACCCTTTCCATGCCATTTTATTACTGCAGTGATCAAAATGCAGATCACATTATTTTACTGTGATCTGATTTTTTTCCCGAGGGTTAACATATTTTTTTTTTATTATTATAAAAAATATTTAATTTATTATATTAATTTTGTATTATTTATCTGTTAGCTGGGATTGGTGGAAGTTAGTGGGAAATTGGAAAATTTAGTGTAAGGCTAGTTAGAAATTAACAGTAAAAAAGAAGTTTAAAAAAAAGTTACAACATTTAAAAAAAAAGTTTTACAAACTAAAAAAAAAGTTAAAAAAAAAATGCTCATTATCACTACACTAGCAAAAAAAATGATCCCACACTAAGGTTCAAAATATGCCTTTTGAAAGACCCTGGGGTGCATTCTTTAAGAAATGGTATGCGTTTGTGTGGTAGTTTAAAGAAACAACCTGCCAAACTAGTCTTAACGCGGCACTGTCATGGCCGCATCCGTTTGTTTTTTAACCCCCCCCTCCCGACTCCACCACTTCTAATTTCCCCCCTAGTCACCCCAATGCCCCTTAGCCCCCCATATTACCTATTTTTTTAAAAAAAATCTTTATTGTATGCCCGGACCTAGGTCCTGGGCGCCCATCCTTGTGTGGGCAGAGGAAGGCTCTGTGGGACACGTCATCTGCCCACACTAGATAGCACTGTAAAATTCACATGCATGCCCAGTTAAACACTTGAGCATTCGCTATTGTCCAAAATTCGGACGGGAATTCCGTCTATTCATTCGCCAGAAAGACAAAGGAATGAATAGAAAGTTCAGATGAACAAACAAACACCGAATGTTGGTGTTTGTTTGTTCGTTCGTTATGTTTCTTACAAGTAGAAAGCTACCAGCTTGCAGCTCCTTCCTTGTAATATTTAAAAATAAAAGCGTCAGGAAGCTGTGCTCCCTGCCACTTCCTAAGCCCCCCAGGTCTTCGCTCACTGTATGGCTGCTCACTGTTGTGTAAAAAGATAAAGAAAATGCCCCCCCCCCCCCCCACCGAATGGCATGTATAAACTAGCAGGGGGGACATAGTGACCCCCCGAACCCTCACCCATACCCCGCAAGTGGGGCTATGGAACTAAACGGAAAACATAGGGTCCCGCTTGGCCCCCCCTCACACTATAAAACCCTATGTCCCCCGTTTAGTTAAATAGCCCCCACTCCATGGGGCCATTTATTGGGGGTGGGCTTTATTTTTATTTTTTTTACAACAGTGAGCAGCCACAGGATGCTCACTGTTTAACAGACATGCCCCTACACGCGGCATAGCGAGTAAGGGCAGTCTCAGTTATTTATTAATACTAAGTAATCTTTTCTTCGTATTAGTCAAGTTGGCCAATTTGGTAGATAGCTCCCTAATACTGTGGAAATGATGCAAGATGCAGCCGCAGCACGGATCAGGATTTCATTAATTTGAATGAAATTTCGAACCAACCAAAAAGTACCATATATCGTCCTAACATGAATGGACAAACTGTTCTCATTCTGTTAGGATGAAATTCGGTAGTTTCACCGGCGTCCTGTCTGTGACAGGACGTTCGGGAATTCTGACAGGAGGCATCGCAAGATCACGGAGGAAAAGGTGTTGTGGCGGCCATCCCGAGAGAAGAGGGGTTTCGACCGCCAGAGATGTCCTTTCCCCCTAGTATGAGCAATGCTGTAATATTCCCAAGCAGTAATCCAAGCGATACAAAGCAGGTAAAGCGGTTCCCTACAATCACGAGACGAGGCTGAACTGGTTTAATGGCCACAACTGTCCTTATATGCAACTCCCCATGCAAAGGGTTTCTAACTACATATTCCAGGGGCATTACCCACTGGACCTGAGAGGGGACTAAAGCACACACATAATTACATTAACTCTCAGGTTCAATATGCACATAACAAAAAACACCCTAAAACATATAGTTAACAATCAGGTACTCCCTTAAAGGAAAACTCCAGTGCCAGGAAAACAATCAGTTTTCCTGGCACTGAAGGTACCCCCTCCCTCCCCCCAATCTCCAGTTACTGAAGGGGTGAAAACCCCTTCAGTCACTTACCTGAGGCAGCGACGATGTCCCTCGTCGCTGTCTCCTCCTCCGCGCCGCTCCTCCTACTGTCTCCGTTGGCCGGTGGGCGAGACTGATCCCGCCCACCGGCCGAGGAGACCTAATGCGCATGCGCATTAGCGCTCCCCATAGGATAGCATTGAAAACGATTTTCAATGCTTTCCTATGAGGAAATGAGTGACGCTGGAGGTCCTCACACAGCGTGAGGACGTCCAGCGACGCTCTAGCAAAGAAAATCTTTACTATAAATCAGGAAGTGACCTCTAGTGGCTGTCTAGTAGACAGCCACTAGAGGTGGAGTTAACCCTGCAAGGTAATTATTGCAGTTTATAAAAAACTGCAATAATTACACTTGCAGGGTTAAGAATAGTGGGAGTTGGCACCCAGACCACTCCAATGAGCAGAAGTGGTCTGGGTGCCTGGAGTGTCCCTTTAAGTCCTATATCCCCGGATAGCCTGGATCTGAGCGCCCATTATATCCAAAAATGGCTCAGATCTCACAAACGTATCTGAAACGCCACCGGGGTATAGTTTACACGAGGCGCCTGCCTATAGCACACAAGGTGCCTGCCCAAAACAGTTCCATGAAATCAGGCTGTGCTGTCGGTCTCTTTAGGGAGTACAAAAATACAATACATACGATGAAACTGTTTGTGTGTACGCTCTTACAGTGTATCTTGTTCGGGAGTATGCTCCCACCGAACACCGCTTCTCTCAGATGAATGGAAACGAACATATGTGGAAGAGGAAGTCCCAGCGGTGTGTGTGTTTATCACAGTGGCACATATCAAATGTACAACATACCAAGCAAAAATGCAACATGTATGCAAAAAATTTTTAAAAAAATCTTTCATCACAAACATTGACAGAAATTAGTAAAAAAAAAAAAATGTCAGTAAGTTAAGGCACAATATACGCCAAATAAGATACCCTGGAGGTTCGCTTACTCAGATTGAAGGCCTTTGTGGGGTTATTTGAACCGTCAAACTGCTATAATACCCTAAAATGAGACATAGGCCCATCAAATCTATGAAAATTCTAACTATAGAAACTGAAATAGCCTTGTCTATTACATAGCATTGTAGCTTCACAGAATAGTGCCAAAGGCATATAATGGGGGCATCGTTATACTCAGCAGATGTAGCTGAACACAATATGGGGTTCTGTGCAGGAATAACACACACCAGCTTTACGAAATATACATTACAAAAACCTTGTTATATGTCTGTATGTAAAAAGTGTCAAAATAACCTTAGATAAATAGCCTGTGATGTCTACTTTATATAAATATATACTTTTTTGTGGCAATTTTGTTTTCTGTGATGGCTATTAAACTTACAAAACAAACATATCGATGTCTAAAAAAAAATTTTAAACTGACATTTTATGTTACTCTTTGTATTTTGTGACCTGTAACCTTCAAAATAAACAGAAATCCTACACATATGATGGTCTCTGTAAATAAAGGCACATAAATTAATTTATATTGTTAGTTTTCCTAAGTTGGCCATATTATGCACATATTATTGCAAAAACCGTGAAAAAAAAAAAAGGTTCTGTTATTTTTGCATTTGTTTTAATAATAAATGAGAATTTATGTGTATATGTCACATCAAATTAAAGCCCTTTGTGTCCTTTAAAAAAAACAAAAACGGTATAATATAATTAGCAGAGGACATGTGGAACTAGAAATTGGGTGGGTTAAAAGAGGAAAATTAAAAAGATGTTGATGCATTGTGTAAAGAAGTAGTTTGGGAAACTGAACTTAGAGCTATAAGGCTTCTTCGTGTCTTGGGAAATGTAAAAATAATTTTTTTAGACAATTTTCTAAAATTCAGATGTACAAAGAAGGTTCTACAGGGGGGGGGCGTGGCTTGGCTGCACATGGAGTAGGTCGCACGCTGCACTTGCTCCCGGGCCCCGATCCGCCTAAACCCAGACCCTGAGCGAAATTTGCGGTCCACATGGGGAAAACTAAACGTATGACGACCCCGAGACCTCCTCCTACACCCCACACCACCCTTAGACCCGGTCCGATGGACGAATTTCTGTCCACACCTCAGCACCTCAGAGACACACGCGGCACGGACAAGATGGCGCCCACCTCCCCGAGCACCAGCAGCCTGGCGGGCTCCGCGAGTGACACACCCGGCGCAGCTGCACTGTCCCAAATGTCGCTGGACATAGCGGCTATATCGGCCAACATGCTCACACGAAGTGACAAGACGGCCCTGGTCGCGGAGCTGCGTACCGTCATCCGGGAAGAGGTAGCCGCAGTGCGCAGGGACCTGACGGCCCTGGAGCAGAGGGTGGACGACCTGGAAGAGACTCGCCTCCAAACTGTGCAATACCAGCAGGCCACAGACCTAGCTACGGCGAGGCAGGGGAATATACTTCTTGAGATGCGCAGACAGGTCGAGGACCTGGACAACAGAGGCCGCCGCAACAACATACGAGTACGGGGCCTCCCTGAAGCCGACAATGAGTCCCCACGGGAACTGCTGACGGGCCTTTTCTTGTACCTGCTAGGAGAAGACGCACCCCCTGAAATATCCATGGAACGCGCACATAGAGCGCTCCGAGGCCCTAGAAGAGATGGCCAGCCCAGGGACCTGATTTGCTGCCTCACTTCGTTCCAACTCAAGGACGACATAATGAGAGCGGCCAGGGCCCGACGCACGCTCACATATATGGACTCCCAGGTCATGCTCTTCCAAGACCTGTCGCCTCTCACGCTAGATGCCCGCAGAGCGCTGAAACCGCTCACGACCATGCTAACGGAGAAGCGGATTCCCTACAAATGGGGTTTCCCATTCAGCCTACAAGCCAAGATCGAGAACCGTTGGCACTCGCTGCGCTGGCCCAACGATGTCACCAGATTCCTCCAGTCCACTGGACTGCCGCATGTCCACGTTCCTAACTGGATTCTTGAGTATCCGCCTGCACGTCCGACTGGACCCCACCCAGCGGCCGAGAACCTGTCGGGCGACCGTGTTGCCCCCCTTCCGCAACGACGAGGAGGCCCTGCCGGCCCAGAAGAATAACACCCGATGACGCCACTACTGACCACCTTTGCCTGGAACCATGGACCTCACCCTGCGCTACCTAGCCCTTATAAAGGTACCACACCTGTCCCTCTGACTTTGAAGATTGCCGACCTCATCCTGTACAAGGTGGACACTGTGAAGTTGACCGCAGGTTAGTGGGACATTATCGCTAGCTCATCGCAGGGCTTAAGACTTAGAGCAGCACTTTGGGTGGGGGGGGGTTTTTGGGGGGTCACGGACCGTACTGGGTGGGCTGTGATGCGTTGGACTGTTTGGGAGGCGGGTTTGGGCTGCTCAACCCCACGTAGTGCTGGCTCTTAGTCATACCCGGGCCTAGCAGGTTGGCACACTCAGGGGGCAAGGTATTGAGGTACGACTCCCCACGTGTAATGCTTCTTGCCTATATCCATTGTCTTCAACTCTGTTTTCCCATGACATGCTTAACTTGTTTTAAGTCAACACCCCTGGCGCATATCCCATAGCTAACGGTAATTAACGTGCCACCTCTCTGGTTCATATATCTTGTAATGCATTGCACTGTATTCCACATGTTGACCCGCCCCATTGCTTCCCGTCTTAGAGATGTCGTGGTGTTCTGCCCGCGGCACTTAATGCCCAGTACTTGCCGCCCACCTAGCGAGGATTAAGCAGCTGACGTAGGTGTGGCACCACACTGCCCGATGTAGGTCGTGTTAAATTATACTTATATTGTTGACCACTTCCTTTGCCTCCATTCACGTGGTCCCCAAAGAGGCTTCAATAATTGGCCTGTTGTTCTTGTATGTCTACCGGTTTGTGATGCTTTATTTCGAAAATGTTTAAGTAATAACGTGTATTTCAATGTTGGCATAGGTGCCTTTGCGTTTTCCATGGCATACGTTGTTCTTGAATACGCCTACTATGCCGTCACCCCCTGCTGCGCTACTGCACGGCCACACCCTGTATAATAGGATAGCTCACACATGGGCCGGGGTGACGGGTGCTGGTCTCCCTTGCGTAATGGGTACACTACCGCCATTCATATGCCCTTTATATATAGCCGATACGCCTAAATTATACCACATGTGCCGCCTGCGGCATCATATGCTACTGTGGCTGGTACTGCACTGCTCTCGCTTATTACCCAGTTACATGCTACATTGCTTGGTGCCGCACGTGGCGACCCCCCCCCCCCCCTTACTGCCACACCCCACCTGAGCGCCCTATACACACGTGTCGCGCCCCATTTCCAGGTTCCCGCTATGCCTCAGGCACGCGCAGCAGGGCCCTTATGGGATGCAAGGCACACCGTCTACTATAGGTACTGTGGGCCAACACTCATATAGTTATTCTTCGTAAAACTAGTACCATACGCACACCCAAGAGATCCATACCCTGTGCCTGTTATATTTGTGTAGAAAAATGTTTGTGGTTTCCCGAACCCTGTTATGGTTTTGCTGATGACTCGGGCTACAAAGCCGATGATGAGAATATAACGTTCTGTTCACATGTGTTGTCCTGCATTGTATTGTATTACACTGTGCTGTATTAACCGTATCTTTGAATGACACACGGCTCTGACTACCACTCCCCGCAGGCCTGCCCTGGGGGCCTGCCCCCTCCCCCCCCCCCACCCCCACTTTGCCTTCCCCCTCCGCCCGCCTACTGGAAAGGGACGTAAACCCACGGTGCTGACAGATGCCCCTACGTTACCGACGGACTTGCAACCCCCCCTTCTTTCCCCCCCCCCCTCCCCCGGACACGCAAAGATTTAGACAGCCATCTCCCGCGGCGGATTGGGAGCCGAGGGACATGGGTGCCGATTACATCCCCTCACGTGACACAGACTTCGTGGGTGGCCTTCCCCGCACCTCACGCAACTGAACTTTTTTGTAAATAAGACCGTAGTTCTACGAGACTTTCCAGACCCACAGTCTCCCGAACGCTGTCAACCGGTCAAGGTTCACACGTTGCATTGACTCTCCCTCCCCCCCCCCCTCCCCCCCCCCTTACTGGATGGCGAACTCCCATCCTCCAGGCGTCCGCCGTGCGGGGGCCGGGGCGGGGTTCGGCCCGGCCCTGCTTAAATACTGGTCCAATAATACTGGGGGCCTCAACCAGCCGGAGAAACGTTCGCACCTGCTCCGCCGTCTTTGGGCGGAGAGGGTGTCCGTGGCGTTCTTGCAGGAGACGCACTTTCGGGGTCCAAATGCTCCCAAACTGGAAAACAAACGTTTCCCCCTGGCTTACTATGCCAACCACCCTGATTCTAAGAGAGCAGGCGTAGCAATATTGTTCGCACACAACACACCCTTCTGCCACGTAGAGACCCAAAGAGATCCGGGAGGCAGGTACATTTTTATCAAGGGTACGATAGCTGACCACACGTACACATTCGCTTGCTTATACTCTCCTAACCGCGGCCAGCACACCTTTCTTTCCCGCACCTTAAACAGGCTGAACAGGTTCAGGGAGGGGCTTCTTTTGGTGGCTGGTGACCTGAACATGCCACTTGACCCACTCCTGGACACGTCACGGGGAACATGCACGCACCCGTCGCACTGCTTGCGGACAGCTACTAGGGCTCTTACTAACTTAGGACTAGTTGACTGCTGGAGAACCGCACACCCCGATGACAAAGACTACACACACTTCTCACACGTCCACCGCCATTATAGCCGTATTGACTACATTTTCATGCCCCAGGAATACCTCTCCCTCCTACGCGACGCGCACATTGGAATCATGACCCACTCGGACCACGCCCCGGTTACAGTCTGCACGAGCTCCCCACTTTACAAACCAAAGGACAGGCAATGGAAACTGAACGCATCCCTACTGACTGACCCAGTCACCCGCGCATCCACACATCAGACGCTCACACAATACTTCGACACTAACGAAAACCCGGACACCCCACCCCTGACGGTCTGGGAGGCACACAAATGTGTTGTGAGGGGCCACTACATCGCCATTTGCACTCAGCGTAAGAGAGATAGACTCAAGCACTTCACCAATCTCACCTCCAGGGTTACTGACTTGGAGAACAAGCACAAACAGACTTTGGATGACGACACCTACCTACAACTGACTGAAGCTAGGAGGGAACTTAGGGATCACCTTTCACAGGGACTGCTGCACACCCTGTCGAAGTCGGCCAGATACTTTTATGAACACTCTAATAAGAGTGGTCGACTTTTAGCACGGATGCTCCAGACAAAAAGACGGACGCAACACATTCATAAAATAAACACACCCGGCCAACGTAGCACGCGACTCCCAGGAGGCATTCTTGAAGCCTTTCAGACCTACTACGCTGACTTATACAACCAGACACAGACCGTTCACGGACAAACATCTCAGACACACCGACGTCAAATCACCGATTACCTCTCCCAGCACATAGCCAAAACGCTCACCCAGGAACAATCGGAGGACCTAGAACTACCCCTGACACTTGACGAACTTAAAGGCGCTCTAAAGTGCATGAAGCCTCACAAAGCACCGGGCCCAGACGGATTGCCGGTCTCATACCTTCGCACTTTTAGTGACACACTCTTGCCTAAACTTCTATCAGGTCTGAACTCGATTCGCGAAGGAGGGCAGTTCCCGACAGACACACTAGCCGCCACCATCACAATAATCCCCAAGGAAGGTAAAGACCCGTCTAATTGCTCGAGTTACCGTCCGATCTCGCTCCTAAACTCGGACCTTAAGCTCTTTGCTAAAGCGCTAGCACTGCGGATCTCCCCGCTCCTCCCGGATCTGATTCACCCAGACCAGGTCGGGTTTATCCCGGGCAGGGAAGCCCGTGATGACACGATCCGGGCCCTTAACGTCATCCATATCGCTAAAACCAAGAAACGCGAGGTTGTCCTGTTATCGACGGATGCCGAAAAGGCGTTCGACCGGGTAGATTGGTCATACCTCGCGTCCACTCTCCACCACTTCAGATTTGGCCCACAGCTGCGCAACTGGGTGGCGGCTTTGTACACGACCCCGACAGCACGCATCCGCGTCAATGGTGCACTGACGAAACCTTTCCCCATCAGCAATGGCACGCGGCAAGGTTGTCCCCTGTCCCCCCTCCTGTTTGCCCTCTCTCTAGAGCCTTTCCTGGAGGCGGTCAGACGGGACGGGGGTATTACGGGGGTGACTCTGGAAGCGGAGGAACACAAACTTGCCGCCTATGCTGATGACATGTTGTTCTTCCTGGAGCAACCCTTAATTTCCATCCCTAACCTCCTCAAAGCGTTCCGCGATTTTCATCGAGTTTCCAACTTGAAATTAAATATGTCCAAGTCAGAGGCCCTGCCTCTCCTCGATAACACCGAGCTGGTTGATCGGTTGAGCTCAGAGTTCGCCTTCTCTTGGCGACCAGATAGACTACGGTACCTGGGCACTTGGCTACCGAGGGATCTCGCACAACTCTACCCGATGAACTTTCCCCCCCTACTCGCTACTATCCAAAAGGACCTTCTGCGTTGGTCCCCAATGTATCTCACCTGGTTCGGCCGCATACAAGCCCTGAAAATGAATGTCCTCCCCAGACTACTATATCTTTTCACGACATTACCTGTCGCGATCCCACAAACGTTCTTCCGTGCACTGGCCAGAGACATCCGTAGCTTTGTATGGAACCGCTCCGCCTCCCGCATTCGCAGAGCCACCCTGGAGCGCCCAAAGTCAGCAGGGGGGGCCGGACTACCTTCCGTGCAAAGATACTACCAGGCCACACATCTACAAAGGGTGGTGGACTGGCACGCGAACACGGGTGCCAGGAGATGGGTGTCTATGGAGGTACAGCAATCTCGCGGTACGATCCCTGCTAGACTCTGGCTTGGCTCCCTTACGTACTCCGAGCTCCGACTCCAAAATCCCCTCATAGACGCCACCCTTAGGGTATGGTGCTCACTACGCTTCACGCACAGGCTCACCACATCACCTAACCCACTGACCCCGATCACACATAACCCGTCTCTCGCGGACGGTCTCACCCCCGCGGCAATGCGGAATTTTCACCAGACGGACTGGCTCTACCTGCATCAGTGGATCGCAGACAGAGCCCTTAAACCGTTACCCGATGTCATATCGACTCAGCAACCGACCCTGATAGACGCGTTCCACTACCACCAGGTGAAGACATACTACACAAATATTCAAGGCAAAGACCACATTCACAGACAACTGACCGACTTCGAACAATTGTGCACTGACAGACAACACCTTGATCACGCTGTATCCCACCTCTACGTACGCCTACTGACACCGGACAATGAGGGCACACTGGGGTTCACGGACAGGTGGGAGCGGGAGACGGGCGTGCACTTGACTGCCCAGGAGTGGGGCAAAGTCTTTCTCCTAACCCACAAATGCTCCATTAGCTCCAAATACCAGGAGATGAGCTACAAATTACTCACGCGATGGTATAGAACCCCAGAGGTGCTCAGACACATGCATGGTACAACCTCTGGCGACTGCTGGAGATGCCATTCCGCCCTGGGCACCACCCTTCATATTTGGTGGTCTTGCCCACGCATAGCTCCGTACTGGCAAATGATACACGACAAAATTAAAGAAATCACGGACACAGACCTCCCATTCTTGCCTCTGGCAATGCTCCTCCACCACACATCCATGCCCATTCAACAGTACAAAAAATCCCTCACAATACACCTGCTCTCTGCTGCGAAAAGCCTTATCCCGCTGCTTTGGAAAAACCAGGCGGCACCCACTTACAAGCAATGGGTAGACAAGGTTGAGGAGATCCGTGGGATGGAAATGCTAACTGCGTCCCTACGGGAGCGCTCGGACAAGTGCGCCCTCCAATGGTACCCCTGGACGTCCTATACTGCACGGGGACGGGCCTGACCCCGTACTCCGGGCCCCCCGGGGGACGCCTGATACCCTCGCCTGCTACCCCGATCCATATCCCTATGACGGAGATTAGTCCCCAGACTTAGCCACCCCCCTCTTATACCCAACCTTTGTCTCACCTGACAGCTATAGACGCGCCTGTAATACATTTTACACCTGAGGAAGGTGCCCCATATTACCAACCACAACCCGCTTAGGCGGACACGCTGTACACTGATTGTGACAATATCATTGGTGAAACATTATACTCGATTATGTATCCATGCCGGGCTCGATATACTGAGCCGATGTATGTCATCCTTTGCAATTTGATGTTTGTTTCCCGATCAGTGCCGTAGATTTTTAAGAGCTAGTCCGGGCCCCTTTAAGGATCCTGGCACTAGCAGTGCTGGGAGGAAGTGAGCTCACTTCCTCCCAGCTAACACCCGCGCGGGAGGAAGCACCGGAGAGTGTGAAGAGGAGAGGAGGGCAGTCAGACCCACACCCACATCAGCCCCAGGCCCCCAGCCAGCAGAGTCCACCCTCCTGCAGCCTAAAGGTAAGAAACAGGAGGGTGGGAGGAAGTGTGGTGGAATCTCGGTAAAAATAAATTTAGTAGGCCGAGATTACCACGTGGCATGTGTACGTGCATATTCTGACGTATCGATCAGTTGGTTGCACGAGGCAAGATACGATCAGTAGTGTACGGAGCATGTGCAAGAATACAGGATATAGTATTCCCCTCCTCCATTGTGCTGGACAAGCCATGCGGTCAAACAGGAAGTTAATTCTTATTTGTGTTGATTGGTTAAGAGAATGTGCGGGTGGAGCTTAATATGGGAGGAGTTATATGCCTATATAAGGAGCCTGCACTATTGTCCGGGGCTCAGAACTTGTGGTATTTTGGTGACGCTAGTCCCTCTGAGTCCCGATCGGTGATCCAATAAAGAATCTCTTCCTTCCTGAAGAAACCTGTGTCCATCTCTCTGTGCTTGGCTTCCGTAAGTTTCTCCGGTATCATTTGGTGCATTGGCCGGGAAACTCATCGTTCAACGGTAGCTGAGAGGCAGAGGCGTGAGACGGTCTATCTTTGCCCACGTTCTCTACGGCTGCACCCCTGAACTTCTGCGTGGACCTCCCTTCGTCTCGGCGCCACTGGTCTGTTGTCCAGGAGATCATCGGCCTCTACGTGAGAAGTGCTGGGGTGTCCCCGTCGATGAGTGTGAACTCAGGTTCAGGAACGAGGAGGTAAGACAACTGCTGTTTTAGACGGCAGGACCCACTAGGGGTATACCGATTGTGCGGTAGGCCCAAAGGGGTTTTGAATCTGTGTATCTGCCCCCTCTGTCGGAGGGAAGGAGCGAAGGCGCACCGCTCGATCGAACGCTCTTTAGTCAGACCGTTTGATTTGGTTAGTCAGGCGGGGTTCTGGTGTAAATAGCCCTAGCCGGACACCGGTGTCTTGTCTAGACTAGCGTTCTAGGGTGTATATTACGTTCGCTAGGTCGGAGGGACCGGGAGACTAAGCGGCGCCTGTGTAAATTCGGTTCGCTAGTTCTCATCCTATCTGGGCTAAGTGGGAAGGCGTGTAAATTTGGAACCCACTAGACTTTTGATAGTGCGACTAAGAGGCGCCTGTGTAAATTCGGTTCTCTAGCTCGCTATATATGTGGTGATTGGGCAGTGTGGCTAACCAAAACGGGTGTATATAGTTTTAGGTAGTCCATTCAAGGTACTGGCCAATAGTTTAGTTGGGAATTGTAAATGTGTTAACGATTGTTTTAGTAAAGTGTATATCTTGTTAGATAGCGCGAGCTCAGCCGTCTAGCGAGAGTGTTAATAGTGTGTTGCTGTATTATAGTGCACGGTACCATAACCCTGTATATTTACTGACATTGTATATAAGTACTAATCATTGTTGTCCATTGCATGTTTAACACCATAACCACTAATAATTGTATTGTGACCTTAACTTGTGCTTTGACCTATGCTAACCGTACTGTAACCGCTATTTGTAAAAGACGATGTTACTGGGGTGTGTTATAGACGGGTAATTCGTATATAGAGAATTATAGCGTGGGTGACTGTATAGTTACGCCAAAGGGCATAATATTGATTATATAGTGACTGGTGTAACAGCTGTGTGTGTACGGGAATTCCCTGAGTGTTTATTGTTATTGTGTACGTTTCACTTGGTAACCGTACCACGTGGTGCTGTTGCCAGAGGAAACGGGTGTGACTGTTGAATAGTACGCGTGTATAGTATTCGTTGTCGACGACGTTCCATTGTTAAGTATGGGTGCGTCGCAGTCAACGATTCCGGATCCCTTAGGTTGTATGGTGAAGAATTTTAAAAAGGGATTCAAAACTTGTGATTTTGGGGTTAAAATGTCTCCTGTGCGTTTAGTTACTTTGTGCACTAGGGAGTGGCCTACTTTGGTTGCGGCATGGCCGCCACGTGGCAGTTTGGATCTAACTCTGGTACAGCGCTTACACGTGGCTGTATCAGGTAGGCCTGAACTTTACGGCCAGTTTCCTTATATTGACTGTTGGAGACAGGCCGTAAATGACTCGCCAAAATGGCTCCAGACATGCCACGAGGAGCAGTGTCGCCTCATGGTAGCTAGGACTTGTTCGTCCACTAGGACTGGTGTTAGGCCCATTTTGGACACGCCCCCTGAGTCCGAGATCCCTTTGCCGCCCCCTTACTTTCCGTTAAGAGGAAGTGACGCAAACGCAGGAAGTCCTGCACCCCTCCCCTCATTACCCTCATCCACTTCCGCTTCCTCCTCCAGTACAGGATCCACCCCCCCTCGTACTAAATCTCCCCTTCCGGAACCAGAACCCACCCCCATTAGAAACGAATATCCTGATTTGGCGCCACTTCAGACTTCCGGTCAAGCTTCATCTAGCTCGACTCGAAGTGTTTTATTTACGACCTTTTCCCAAAACCAACCTCCCACATCCCCGTACCCTATCTCTCCCCGACCGGAACCCATGACTGACGCCTCTCTACGTAGCCCCATCCAAACCCGACAGTTGACTGGTGCCCAACAATTAAAGCACTATCAGATGCCTCTTCGCCTAAATCCTGGGTCAGCTTATATCGATGCCGCAGGTCAAATGGCACACGCTGACCCAGTCTTCGTATATGTCCCATTTACCACTACCGACCTTTTAAACTGGAAGACCCATAATTCCTCGTATACTGAGAAACCACAAGCCATGACTGATCTGTTCACCTCAATAGTACAGACGCATAATCCGACATGGGCTGATTGCCAGCAGTTACTAATGACTTTATTTAACAATGAGGAAAGGACAAGAATAAATCAAGCAGCCATTAAAGCACTAGAGGATAGAGCCCGTGCTTTGAACCAAGCTAATCCAGCAGCATGGGCCGCAACACATTATCCCAACACTGATCCCGATTGGAACGTAAATGGTGCTGATATGGTTCAACTCAGAGCCTATAGAGACGCTATAATTGCTGGCATGAAAGCAGGAGGAAAGAAAGCCATTAACATGTCGAAGACAGTTGAGGTGATTCAGAAAAGCGATGAAGCGCCCAGTGTCTTTTATGACCGATTATTGGAGGCATACCGCTTGTATACCCCCTTTAATCCGGAAGACGCAGACAATTCCCGAATGGTTAACTCCGCCTTTGTCAGCCAAGCATACGGAGATATTAAGCGCAAGCTACAAAAGTTAGAAGGGTTTGCAGGTATGTCCATCACCCAACTAATGGAGGTAGCAAATAAGGTCTATATGAACAGGGATACAGAAAGTAAGAAAGAGGAAGAGCGCAAGATGCGTAAAAAGGCTGATATGCTAGCGGTAGCGATCGCAGGCGTAGATAAACGGGGCCCAGATAGAGGCAATAATAGATGGAGTAGAGAGCCTTTGAGTAGGGATCAATGCGCGTATTGCAAGGAAGAAGGGCATTGGAGGAACGAATGTCCGCAAAGAGAGCAGTACGAGAGAGACCAACCCAGGGCAGGCTACGGAAACTTTAGAGGCAGAGCGAGAGGTAGAGGAGGCCCCGGAGGGAGTAATGGTTATAGAGGGAGTAATGGGAACAGAGGAAGTGTTAGGGAAGACAGGTATATTCCAGCAGCGCAAAGGTCCCGCGATAGAGAAGGTAGGGACTTCGTAGGATTGGCTGACACGGTCATGGAGGACTATTGATACCGACCGGGCTCCATCCCCCTTGGTCGAGCGGAGCCTATGGTCGATGTATCAATAGGGGGAAAAAGGAGTGCGTTCATGATCGACACTGGTGCTGAACATTCAGTGGTGACTAATCTAGTTGCTCCTCCATCTGGAAGGACTATTACTGTGATAGGAGCAACTGGAAGAAGTGCTGAAAGACCGGTTCTTAAAAGTCGACTCTGTACATTGGGAGGCCACGTAGTAAAACACCAATTCCTTTATATGCCTGAATGTCCAGTCCAATTGCTGGGACGTGATATGCTATCAAAATTACAAGCGCAGATTACGTTCCTACCAAATGGAACAACATCTTTAAAGTTTAATGGACCTTCAGGTATTATGACTTTATCCGTACCAAAGGAAGAAGAGTGGCGACTTTATACAGTGTTGACTAGCCAAAACCCTAGGAGTGATGAGACATTATTTAACATACCAGGAGTTTGGGCAGAGAACAACCCACCAGGACTGGCCCGCAATATTCCACCTATAAAAATTGAACTGAAACTTGGGGTTTATCCAGTGAGCCTAAGACAATACCACATCCCACAGAAGGCTAAGAAGAACATCCAATCCTATCTGGATAAGTTCATACGGTATGGTATCCTAAAATTCTGTACTTCCCCCTGGAACACCCCATTGCTGCCTGTTCAAAAGCCCGGTACAGATGAGTATCGACCTGTGCAGGACTTGAGAGCAGTCAATGATGCGGTTGTTAGTATACATCCAGTTGTACCCAATCCATATAACCTGCTTGCTTTAATTCCGGGCGGGGCTACTTACTTCACAGTCTTAGATCTCAAAGATGCCTTCTTTTGCCTCCGAATTGCCGCAGAAAGTCAATGTATTTTCGCTTTCCAATGGGAGAACGCTGTAACGGGCTCAAAACGCCAAATGACTTGGACAAGACTGCCCCAAGGGTTTAAAAATTCACCTACCCTATTTGGTTCAGCCCTAAGTCAAGATTTATTGGATTTCGAGTCTATCCCAGGAGAATGTGTATTGTTACAATATGTAGATGACTTGTTGATAGCAGCAGTTACAAAAGAAAAATGTCAGCAAGCAACGCACGATCTACTACATATTCTCTGGAAGGCAGGATACAAGGTGTCTAGAAAGAAGGCTCAGTTGTGTTTGCCAACTGTCAAGTATCTGGGATTCCATATCTCTGAAGGTCAAAGGATTATGGGGCCAGAGAGAAAAGAAGCTGTCTGCCAAATACCAATACCCAAGAATAGAAGACAAGTGCGAGAATTCTTGGGGGCAGCAGGCTTCTGTAGGATATGGATTCCCAGCTATGCGATACTAGCAAAACCTCTGTACGCAGCCATCAAAGGTACAGAGCACGATCCCTTCTTATGGACCCAAGAACAGCAAACGCCATTTGAAGATGTGAAAAAGGCTTTGATGAGTGCCCCAGCATTAGGTCTACCTGATCACACACGACCATTCTATTTATATGTACACGAGCAAAGAAGAATGGCTGTGGGAGTATTGACACAGTACTTGGGATCATGGCAAAGACCTGTTGCCTACATGTCTAAGCAACTGGATGCAGTGGCCAGCGGACTTCCACCTTGTCTAAGAGCCGTAGCTGCAGCCGCCCTGCTAGTAGCTGAAGCCGATAAACTCACTCTGGGTCAAGAACTTTATGTACGAGTCCCACATGCAGTACAGACGTTGTTGGATTACAAAGGAAATCATTGGTTTAGTAACAGCCGTATGACCAAGTATCAAGCAATGTTGTGTGAAAACCCAAGAGTGCATTTAGAGACTGTAAACACCTTAAATCCAGCTACCCTTTTGCCACAACCTACTGAAAGTCAACATGATTGTTTGGAAGTAATGGATGAAGTATTCTCAAGTAGACCAGATCTTCGTGATTTTCCCATCCAGAACCCCCATGTTCAATATTATACCGACGGCAGTAGTTATGTGAAAGAAGGGATCCGCTATGCAGGATATGCAGTAACAACAATAGACAAGGTGATAGAAGCTCGGCCACTGGCGAAAGGAACATCAGCACAAAAGGCAGAATTAATAGCACTAACACGAGCGTTACAATTGGCTGAAGGTTTAAGAGTAAATATCTATACGGACTCTAAGTATGCGTTTTTAACCACTCATGCCCACGGAGCTTTGTATAAAGAAAGAGGATTACTGAATTCAGAAGGCAAAGAAATCAAGTACGCAGCTGAAATCCTACAACTATTGGAAGCAGTGTGGGAGCCGAAAGAAGTCGGTATTATACATTGTCGAGCGCATCTGAGAGGAGATGGTGATGTAACCAAGGGAAATCGGATGGCAGATAGTGCAGCTAAGCGTGCTGCTGAATCAGGAAGACAGGAGTATGTGGGGCATATAGCTGCTCTAATACCAACCCCACTGTCTCAATGGACTCCAGTTTATACAACTCAAGAAGAGGAGTGGTTAAAGACTGAACCGGGAAAGTATTTGGAGAACAAGTGGTATCAGCTAGAAGATGGAAGAATAGTCATACCAGCATCACTAGCAGTAGAAATTGTCCAAAATTATCATAACGGGACACATTCTGGGAGAGACAGTACTGAAGAATCTCTCAGGAAACATTTCTACATACCAAGATTGTCCAACTTGACTCAGGCCATTGTACGCAGATGTGTAACGTGTGCTAAGAATAATGCAAGGCAAGGACCAGTAAAGCCACCAGGAGTCCAGTTTATGGGGGGACTCCCCATGTCCGATCTACAAATAGACTTTACAGTGATGCCTAAATCGGGTGGACATCGTTACCTGCTGGTAATTGTGTGCACCTATTCAGGCTGGGTAGAAGCATGTCCTACTCGTACAGAGAAAGCAGGAGAAGTTGTGAGATTCCTGCTACGAGAAATAATACCCCGATATGGACTACCCTGTTCTATAGGATCGGACAATGGTCCAGCTTTTGTTCACCAGTGCCTACAACAACTGACTCATATGCTTGGTATAAAGTGGAGGCTTCATACTGCATATAGACCCCAGAGTTCTGGTAAGGTAGAGAGAATGAATAGAACTATTAAGAACCAGTTGGCTAAAATGTGTCAGGAAACCCAACTTAAGTGGAACGTTCTCTTACCTATAGCTCTATTGCGAATCCGCAGTACCCCTACCAGAAGGATGGGCCTCTCTCCTTTTGAAATCATGTATGGGCGACCACCTCCCGTACTTGGTAACTTAAGGGGGGATTTGAGTCAGTTGGGAGAAGGAATTACTCGGCAGCAGGTTGTAGAGTTGGGTAAGACTATGGAGGAGGTACAGAAATGGGTACAAGATAGATTACCTGTGAATATTTATCCCCCTGTTCATAGTTATCATCCAGGAGACCAAGTGTGGATTAAAGAGTGGAATAATGTACCGTTAGGGCCCAAGTGGAGAGGTCCTTATGTTGTTCTTTTGTCTACCCCTACAGCGATAAAAGTAGCAGAAGTGACTCCGTGGATACATCACTCCAGGGTTAAACCAGCAGCAGTCGATTCTTGGCAAGTTACAGCAGATCCAGAGAATCCCTGCAAGATCCGGTTGAAACGCACTACTCAGTCGGAGTAACGAGGAATTATTGTGGATTACAAATTTTATTGTTACAGGTGTGAGTGAGAAGGCCATAATAAAGCCTGTCCGCTTACCAACACATAGTGTATAAGCCAGGAAAGTCTCGAAGGGACACCTGTGAAGACGAGCAGAACTCCATTCCCTGCAGCCCTCACATCCTGGAAGCTGAGGTTCCATCGCACGGACGAAGACTGAGGATGACGGCGAAAGATATGCTTTTGATTGTGTTTATTTACATGTGTTTTTATATTCAGGAAGGTAGAGGTACCGACACTCCTAGCTGTGAGGTATGCATTAAGACTACGAGAACAGGTAACCATATTTCCCAAACCCTAATTTGGCATTCACAATACGAGTGTAAAGGAGATGTATCGAGATGTAGATACTTAAATATAGACTATAGTGTGTGCCATTTAGGAGTAGGAGAACCTAAGTGCTTCAGTCCAGAGTATCAACCTCGTACAATTTGGTTGACTCTCAGGAATGGAGATCCTCAGGGGACCCTAATTAATAAGACGGTGTTAGAATCCGTATATTCTTCGGGTGTTCTGCTATTTGATGCATGTAAGGCGATATCAAGTGGTAGAAAACCGTGGAATGTATGTGGGGATCTTAGATGGGAGAGGACGTATGGGTCTAATGATAAATATATTTGTCCCAGTAGTAAAAATAAATATGTAAGTCCTAGATGCCCAAATAAAGACTATAACTTTTGCCCATATTGGTCTTGTGTGGGGTGGGCGACTTGGGGACAGACAGTAGATAAAGACATGATAGTGACTAAGTTGCCGACTAGCCCTTATTGTAAGTCTATGGAATGCAACCCAGTCCATATACTTATTAATAACCCCGACAAGTTCCTAGATAAGTATGGCAATTTATTTGGGTTTCAGATATACGGGACGGGTTTAGATCCTGGGACATTATTGTTTATAGGAATAGAGACTGATACGGTATCCTCCCAGACTCATCAAGTATACCATTCCTTTTATGAAGAGATGAGTGTAGATAATAAGATCCCCCATAACGCTAAAAACCTGTTCATTGACCTAGCTGAAAGTATTGCCGGTAGTCTTAATGTTACCAACTGCTATGTGTGTGGAGGTACTAACATGGGAGACCAATGGCCTTGGGAAGCAAAGGAGGTAATGTCCGGTTCTGAGGCAGTTGACCAACTAATATCTACACAAGCCGATTATCATATGAGTGTTAGAGGTAAATCTGAGTGGAGATTAAAGACCTCCATCATAGGTTATGTTTGCATAGCAAGGAAAGGAATAATGTATAACACTTCTGTAGGAGAATTAACTTGTCTAGGGCAAAAAGCTTATGATGATGATACAAAGAATACAACTTGGTGGTCGGCTTCAAATGTCTCAGAACCATCTAACCCGTTTGCTAGATACGCCAATTTAAAGGATGTGTGGTTTGATCTATCTATCACATCTACCTGGAGAGCCCCAGCCAATTTGTACTGGATCTGTGGTAAGAAAGCCTATTCGGAGCTGCCACAGGACTGGGAAGGGGCATGTGTGTTGGGTATGCTCAAACCATCCTTCTTCTTGTTACCGATTGAAACAGGTGAGACTTTAGGTGTTAAAGTGTATGATGTGAATCATAGGAAGAAAAGGGGACCCATAGAGATAGGCACCTGGGAAGATAATGAATGGCCTCCCCAGCGTATTATAGACTATTATGGGCCAGCCACGTGGGCAGAAGATGGTACCTTTGGTTATAGAACCCCTATTTATATGCTTAACCGTATTATAAGATTACAGGCGGTGGTTGAGATTATCACTAATGAAACATCACAAGCGCTCAATCTCCTAGTGAAACATAATACCAGGATGAGGACAGCAGTCTACCAAAATAGATTAGCCTTGGATTACCTATTGGCAGTAGAGGGAGGTGTATGTGGGAAGTTTAACCTAAGCAATTGCTGTCTTCAAATAGACGACGAAGGGCAAGCAATAGCTGAGCTTACTAGCCATATGGTTAAACTAGCGCATGTGCCTACTCAGGTATGGAAAGGGTACAATCCAAGTAGTTGGTTTGGTAGCTGGTATGAGTGGTTTGGAGGGCTTAAGGCAGTGGTAGGTGGAGTCCTACTGATTTTACTGTTGTGTCTACTCCTACCGTGTCTTATACCCTTAGTAGTTAGGTCTGTGCAAAGCCTGATAGGAAGTATAGCAGAGAGGAAGGCTGCTGCACAGATAATGGCGATATATAAATATAAGGCTCTAGATCAGGGAGAACCAATGCAAGAAGATGAATGTTGAAGATTCACATCATAAGATAAGTCTGGTCTGGTTCAAGGTAACTTGCGGTGTAAGCAAAACTAAGGTTATGTGATGCCTCAAGTAATTGTAAAATATCAAGAGGCATCAAAGGGGGGAATGTGGTGGAATCTCGGTAAAAATAAATTTAGTAGGCCGAGATTACCACGTGGCATGTGTACGTGCATATTCTGACGTATCGATCAGTTGGTTGCACGAGGCAAGATACGATCAGTAGTGTACGGAGCATGTGCAAGAATACAGGATATAGTATTCCCCTCCTCCATTGTGCTGGACAAGCCATGCGGTCAAACAGGAAGTTAATTCTTATTTGTGTTGATTGGTTAAGAGAATGTGCGGGTGGAGCTTAATATGGGAGGAGTTATATGCCTATATAAGGAGCCTGCACTATTGTCCGGGGCTCAGAACTTGTGGTATTTTGGTGACGCTAGTCCCTCTGAGTCCCGATCGGTGATCCAATAAAGAATCTCTTCCTTCCTGAAGAAACCTGTGTCCATCTCTCTGTGCTTGGCTTCCGTCAGTTTCTCCGGTATCAGAAGCATTGGGGAGTGTGAAGAGGAGGACAGAGTCAGACCCACACTCACATCAGCCCCAGCCAGCAGAGTCCACCCTCCTGCAGACTAAAGGTAAAAACATGAGGGTGGGGGGAGAGGAGGACAGTCAGACCCACACTCACATCAGCCCCAGCCAGCAGAGTCCACCCTCTTGCAGCCTAAAGGTAAAAACATGAGGGTGGGAGGAGAGGAGGACAGAGTCAGACCCACACTCACATCAGCCCCAGCCAGCAGAGCCCACCCTCTTGCAGCCTAAAGGTAAAAACATGAGGGTGGGGGGAGAGGAGGACAGTCAGACCCACACTCACATCAGCCCCAGCCAGCAGAGTCCACCCTCTTGCAGCCTAAAGGTAAAAACATGAGGGTGGGAGGAGAGGAGGACAGAGTCAGACCCACACTCACATCAGCCCCAGCCAGCAGAGTCCACCCTCCTGCAGACTAAAGGTAAAAACATGAGGGTGGGAGGAGAGGAGGACAGAGTCAGACCCACACTCACATCAGCCCCAGCCAGCAGAGTCCACCCTCTTGCAGCCTAAAGGTAAAAACATGAGGGTGGGAGGAGAGGAGGACAGAGTCAGACCCACACTCACATCAGCCCCAGCCAGCAGAGCCCACCCTCTTGCAGCCTAAAGGTAAAAACATGAGGTTGGTTAAAAAAAAAAGTGTCAGTGTGTCTGTATCTATGTGTACCTGAGTGTTTGTGTGTGTCTGTCTGTATCTATGTGTACCTAAATGTGTGTGTCTGTCTGTATCTATGTATCTATCAGTGTGTGTATCTATGTGTACCTGAGAGTGTGTGTGTCTGTCTGTATCTATGTATCTATCAGTGTGTGTATCTATGTGTACCTGAGAGTGTGTGTGTCTGTCTGTATCTATGTATCTATCAGTGTGTGTATCTATGTGTACCTGAGAGTGTGTGTGTCTGTCTGTATCTATGTATCTATCAGTGTGTGTATCTATGTGTACCTGAGAGTGTGTGTGTCTGTCTGTATCTGTGTATCTATCAGTGTGTGTATCTATGTGTACCTGAGAGTGTGTGTGTCTGTCTGTATCTGTGTATCTATCAGTGTGTGTATCTATGTGTACCTGAGAGTGTGTGTGTCTGTCTGTATCTGTGTATCTATCAGTGTGTGTATCTATGTGTACCTGAGAGTGTGTGTGTCTGTCTGTATCTGTGTATCTATCAGTGTGTGTATCTATGTGTACCTGAGAGTGTGTGTGTCTGTCTGTATCTGTGTATCTATCAGTGTGTGTATCTATGTGTACCTGAGAGTGTGGGTGTCTGTCTGTATCTATGTATCTATCAGTGTGTGTATCTATGTGTACCTGAGAGTGTGTGTCTGTCTGTATCTATGTATCTATCAGTGTGTGTATCTATGTGTACCTGAGTGTGTGTGTGTCTGTCTGTATCTGTGTATCTATCAGTGTGTGTATCTATGTGTACCTGAGAGTGTGTGTGTCTGTCTGTATCTGTGTATCTATCAGTGTGTGTATCTATGTGTACCTGAGAGTGTGGGTGTCTGTCTGTATCTATGTATCTATCAGTGTGTGTATCTATGTGTACCTGAGAGTGTGGGTGTCTGTCTGTAT
Source organism: Pelobates fuscus (assembly GCF_036172605.1). NCBI lineage: Eukaryota > Metazoa > Chordata > Amphibia > Anura > Pelobatidae > Pelobates > Pelobates fuscus. The sequence continues at coordinate 95,185,317 of NC_086329.1, forward strand.
CTATGTATCTATCAGTGTGTGTATCTATGTGTACCTGAGTGTGTGTGTGTCTGTCTGTATCTATGTATCTATCAGTGTGTGTATCTATGTGTACCTGAGAGTGTGTGTGTCTGTCTGTATCTGTGTATCTATCAGTGTGTGTATCTATGTGTACCTGAGAGTGTGTGTGTCTGTCTGTATCTGTGTATCTATCAGTGTGTGTATCTATGTGTACCTGAGAGTGTGTGTGTCTGTCTGTATCTGTGTATCTATCAGTGTGTGTATCTATGTGTACCTGAGAGTGTGGGTGTCTGTCTGTATCTATGTATCTATCAGTGTGTGTATCTATGTGTACCTGAGAGTGTGGGTGTCTGTCTGTATGTATCTATCAGTGTGTGTATCTATGTGTACCTGAGTGTGTGTGTGTCTGTCTGTATCTATGTATCTATCAGTGTGTGTATCTATGTGTACCTGAGAGTGTGTGTGTCTGTCTGTATCTGTGTATCTATCAGTGTGTGTATCTATGTGTACCTGAGAGTGTGTGTGTCTGTCTGTATCTGTGTATCTATCAGTGTGTGTATCTATGTGTACCTGAGAGTGTGTGTGTCTGTCTGTATCTGTGTATCTATCAGTGTGTGTATCTATGTGTACCTGAGTGTGTGTCTGTCTGTCTGTATCTATGTATCTATCAGTGTGTGTCTGTCTGTCTGTATCTGTGTGTGTCTGTCTGTATCTGTGTATCTATCAGTGTCTGTATCTATGTGTACCTGAGAGTGTGTGTGTCTGTCTGTATCTGTGTATCTATCAGGGTGTGTATCTATGTGTTTGTTTGTATCTGGTTGGTAGTGTGCACCTGAGTGTATGTTTTTGTTGTTTTATTCTTTGATTTTTTTTTTATAGCAGTGCTGCAGCGTTTATGTTCATGGTTTTCTAGTGTCTGTGCTTTTGATTTTTACGTACACTTTTTGTCCACAATCATTTTCACTACTTAGTTGATATTCCCCATTTATTTTAGTTTTAGTTGTGGCTCTATTTAAATGTTTAACCCCTTAACACCGCAGCCAAATGTACAAGTTGTGAACGAAACAAAATGTAAACAAAACCTGGCATTTGCGCTATATGTCTGTCCAACCGTAATTCACCTCTTTCATATTAAATGCACCCCCCCTTATTATATATCATTTTATTCAGGGGAAACAGGGCTTTCATTTAATATCAAATATTTAGCTATGAAACATAATTTAATATGAAAAAAATGGGAGAAAATAAGTATTTTTTTTATTTTTTTCGTTCTACATGACATTTTAACTGTCAATGTCCTAATACTGTTTGCTTTTACTGCAATAAAATACACATATTTGTATTCAGCAAAGTCTCACGTGTAAAACAGTACCCCCTATGTACAGGTTTTATGGTGTTTTGGGAAGTTACAGGGTCAAATATAGCACGTTACATTTGAAATTGAAATTCGCCAGATTGGTTACGTTGCCTTTGAGACTGTATAGTAGCCCAGGAATTAAATTTACACCCATAATGGCATGCCATTTGCAATAGTAGACGACCCAAGGTATTGCAAATAAGCGATGTCCAGTCTTTTTTAGTAGCCATTTGGTCACAAACACTGGCCAAAGTTAGCGTTCGTATTTGTTTGTGTGTGAAAAATGCAAAAAACGCCAATTTTGGCCAGTGTTTGTGACTAAGTGGCTACTAAAAAAGACTGGACATACCCCATTTGCAATACCTTTGGTTGTCTACTATTGCAAATGGTATGCCATCATAGGGGTAATTTTCATTCTTGGGCTACCATAGGGTCATAAAGGCAACGTAAGCAATCTGGCGAATTTTAATGTGAAAAAAATTAAACACAAGCCTTATATTTGACGCTGTAATTTTTGAAAACACCATAAAACCTTTACATGAGGGGTACTGTTGTACTCAGGAGACTTCGCTGAACACAAATATTTGTGTTTCAAAACAGTAAAAAGTATTGCAGCAATAATATCGTCCCTGTAAGTGCTGTTTGTGCGTGAAAAATGCAAAAAACGTCACTTTTACTGGCGATATCATGGTTGTAATACATTTTACTGTTTTGAAACACTAATATTTGTGTTCAGAGAAGTCTCCCGAGTAAAACAGTACCCCCCATGTACAGGTTTTATGGTGTCTTGGAAAGTTATAGGGTTAAATATAGTGCTAGCAAATTAAATTCCCTATACTTTCGGCATGGGTGGTCAGGCAGGTCCCGCTAATTGTAATTAATTAGGATACCTAATTATGTAAAATTATTACATAAATATATGTGTAGAATTAATATATGTATATATATACATATGTGTTTATATACGTATATATATATATATATTTTTTTATATTTTTATTTATATATAGGTGTGTATATATATAGTGATATATACGTATATATTTATGTATATAGATATATATATTATTTCGTTCTACGTGTATTTTGATCTAAATATATATATATTAATATCACAATACAGTTAGAACGAAATAAAACACATCTATATATTTTTTTTTTTTATTTTTTTTTTTAATTCTTTATTTTTGTTGTGCTTTGGGTAACATAACAAATAAGCTCTTGGTGCCCCAATAGCAATCCTCGAGCACGTTTTCAGGCAAAACAATAGGGACATTAGGATTATCAGCACACATTTTGTAAACGAGATATTAGTAATGATTAGGCCATGGTATTGGCAAATGTAGGTCGCAATAAACAGCGGTGTGGGTACAAGAGGTTAAGACACATGACTGAACTAGGCTATAGGCATGTACAATTCTTCGTTATTGTGTCGGTCTTATGAGGCCTATGCACTTTAATTTATGCGTTGTAGGCAGGTTAAGCTAATTGCCTAGGCATAGAATCTAAGACATTAACATACATCTACATGAACATAGTAAAAGGTGATATGTCTAGGGTTTCAGTAGGTTGGTTAAACGGATATAACAAATCTAAGTATACCAAATAAAGAGTACTGTTAGACTATGAAGGTATGATGCTAAACAGTAGCTTAAATCTAAGAGAGTCCTATCAATGCAATGCATAACGATAAGCATATCTGTGCGTCAATATCTTAAAACTGAAAAAAGGTAAAGTTAGAGAGTACTGTGAGTCCACAAACCAGTCCCTTTCAACCCATGCCGGTTCTTGGCATGCCGGACTTCGGTGTCAGCCCGTGGGTGATTGCTGTCAGGTACGGTGTGGTGGCTCCTGGGCATCTCCGCTGATTAGGTCTGTGCTGGTAGCTGCCTGTACCGACCTGGGAGACCGGGGACTTCTCGTTCGCAGCGTGAGCTGGGATGTTGACTCTATCGCTGTAGGCCTTGCGCTTGCCGGTCGTCCGTGGTCTCACTGATGTGGGTCGCACGCCTGGTTGCTGTTTCGTCTGCGTGGAGCCGCGTCGTTTCGGAGGCGGGAGTCCCCTTCTGCCCCGGGGTTGCATGAGGGCTGGTGCTTGTAGGCCACGAGCCTGGAGACCATTGTGGGCCAGGTTCAACCCTTTCGGGATGGTGCGAGGAATCATGGCAGGTCGCTTGGGGCTTCGCTTAGCTGTTCCCCGCTTGTGTGGCCGGCACCTCAGGGGCTTGCCCCTTGTTGCTCTCAGCCCGGGAGGGCTTAAAACGTGGGGATCGGACTCTTGGGTTGTGGTGTTGCCCTGAAGCGGACCCTCACTCACCCGACTGCCGTCGGCTCCGATCGTGGCAGAGGAGATTCTGCGTGGCACTTCAGTCCCTAGGCGTGCCTCTAGCTTAGCCCAGAAGCGTTCAAAAATAAGTGTAATGGAGTCACTTGCTTGTTCCCAGGTGTGCATCGCTTCTGGTTGTGTTTGTAGCTTGTCTGATGCGGATGGCTGATAATGCGCCGCCATCTTGGGTGTTCCCGTCACCGCGTGTCTTTTAGAGGTGTTTGTGCCTGTTGCTTGGCGCTGGGTTCGGGACACTCCGTCCGGCGGGGACCGGGATATCCCCCACCGGTCCATAGGGGGGGGGGGTGCACGATTTGCACTCTCTTATTGCGGTCCGCATCGGGTTGGAAGGCGGCCGTCCTACCCCCGTGCGGCCGCTAGGCCTCATTCCATTGCCGCGGTTCCCGGTCAGGATTGGTGCCGAGTCTGATATCGGCGCGTTCCAGAGTGCCTCCTCTAGCCGATAGGCTGATTTATGGAGGTGTCTTAGCGGTTTTCCTCGGGTTATCCGTCGAGTTTGGGCCATCACGGCAGGAGCTCTGGTACAGTGCGTCTAGTCAGGTTGCCCGCTTGGCTCCGCCCCATCTATATATTTTTTAATATTTTATTTTTAATTATTTTTTTTATTTTTATTTTTACGTATTTACATATTTATTTTTTTATATTATTTATAAATATATATATAACAATAATTATATATATATTTAATCGGTATCAGTCTACGTGTAATTTGATATTAATATATATATATAATTATATATATATATTAATATTAAAATACACCTAGACGGTGTATGTGTGTGTATGTATATGTGTATATATATATACTTAGATCATATATATATATAATATATATATATATATGATCTAAGTATAATTTTTTTTTTTTACACTTATTTAACATTATTTTATTTAATTTTCAGCCAGCAGGGGGACCAACTGTCATTACAGTTGGTCCCCCTGCTGGCATTGCTGCAGCCAGCTATACCGGCCATGTGATTGTGAGGTCCTCGCAAGGACCTCACTCTCACATGACCGGGAGGGACCGGAGGAGGCAGATCTGCCTCAGGGGGGCTCCCTGGGAGTCCCCCCAACCGCGATCGCCGGCGTGGGACCACCGGCGACCGGGTAAGTTAAAAAAAAACGGCGGGCGTATATTTACGTCCTGCGGCGTTTAGAGCCGCTTTTAAAAGGACGTAAATATACGTCCGCCGGACTTAAGGGGTTAAACAGATTGTTAGTTTGTTTTGGTAACTTTGTTGTAATGTATATCTTTTCTATTTGGCGCTGCCTGTCCATGTTGTGTACGTTTTTATCTTGCATAGCCTGTCATATTTTATTATGTGCATGGCCCATTTTCGGTCGTTTGCATTTATTTTTTAAAGTGTGTTAATTAGTGCAATACATAATTTATATATATATATATATATAATATTTTGCTGGAGCGCTCATGCTTTCTTTGTTTTCTGAGATTCTCAACTAAAGCTGTGTTTATTTGGTGTTAATCTGCCCATAGAATTGATTACTTTATTGTTGTTTTTCTACATTTTTACACATATATTTTATTTATATTTAGTTTTTACGTGTATCTGTTTGTGTGTCTGTATGTATCTGTGTCAATGTGCACCTGAGTGTGTGTGTCTGTATCTTTCAGTGTGTCTGTATATTTACATGTATGTCAGTGTGTGTGTGTATCAGAGTGTTAGTGTGTATCTGTGTATATATGGGTGCCAGATTGCACCTGAGTGTGTATCTCTGTGTGCGTGTATCTGTGTGTCTGTATCTGGGTGTCAGTGTGCACGTGAATGTATGTGTGTGTGTAACCGTGTCTGTATATTTCCATGTATGTCAATGCATGTGCCTGTATCTCCTATGTGTGTGCATGTATGTATATCAGTGTGTGTATGTGTCTGTGTGTCAGTTTGCACCTGAATGTGTCTGTGTATATGTTTGTATGTCTATGTATCTATGTCAGTGTGAACCTGAGTATATATGTGTGTGTAACTATGTGCCAATATGTGTAACTGTGTGTCTGTGTATTTGCATGTATGTCAGGGTGTGTATCTATCTGTGTGTGTGTGTGTGTGTATACACTACAGACAAATGCACGCTTGCATTCAAACACAAACATTCAAATACACACATGCTCCATTCAATACCATGTTTATATTCAAACACACATACACTGCTGAGTGCTAAATACAACCCTGCAAATTGTAGATCCCCAGCTAGCAAAGCATTCTGGGACTTACAACAGATTCAGAACTACATTTGGCCACTTTACACACACTGCATCCACTAAACACACACTGTGCATTGACTACACACACACAGAGACTCTGCATTCACTCTACACACATACAGCATCCTTGTGGGCAGATTCAAGGATGGCCCTGTGGGCGGACTCGTGAGTGGGCTCTAGGGGCCCAGACCTTGAACTTTGTCAGGGGCCCCAAAATTTCTGATGGCAGCCCTGTGTGTAACTATCTAATACTAAGTACTAGGTTTGGTTACGCCATCCTTGCCACACTGTGTACATTGATTTCAGTTTGCCTCCATTTTATTATGCCTACAGTATGCAATATTGCCCACATCCCTGATATTGTTTAAGTTCGCCTCCTCTTTGTTATGCCCACCTGGCACATGGCCTACCTATATTTCAGTTTCCCTCCATTGTGTTATGTCCACCTCCATGTTACATTACCTACATTGTGTTATCCAAATACACAAAAATAAGTCCTGCACTCAGACTCCCAATATTTCTGGGCAGCAGCAATGACCATAGAACACACCAGTCCCAATACATACAATAAAATAAGAAAAGAGTAAATAACTCCAAATAACTGGAGCTTTTGTATCACACAGCTATGTTACGATGCTACCGCCCATCCCATGTGTTCCCTATTAAGTGTTAATTAGCACCCACCTAAGAGGTTTGCCTTGACGAGACAGTTGGGCTTACATCTAATGGCCATTGAAGTGAAACAAAAAAAACTCCACTTATTTAAATATGCATAGGGATTTGGAATAGTGCACATGTGACTCTTTTCTTTGTTTTTTATTGCATAAATTGTGTTATGTGTGGTGGTGAATGTTTGGGGTGAATGTGGCACGGGTTGGAGGAGAGAGTGTGACAGAGCGAGGGGAAGTGAGCGCGAAAGAAATAAGGGGGTTTATGTGACAAGGTGATGGAGGCATGGTTGGGGGGATGATTGTGACAGGATTGGAGAGGTTAATATGAAAGGGCGTGTGTGGCAGGGTGAATGTGACAAAGTCATAATGGATAATTGTGACAGTGCGAGAGAAGGTGAGTGTTACAGGATTAGGGGGGTTAATGTGAGTGTGGCAGGTTGAAGAAGGGTGACAGTGTGTGGAGAATAACAGTATGTAAGAGAGGGTGACAGTGTTTATAGGTGGGTGACAGTGAGTAAGGAATAACAGTATGTGAGTGAGGGTGACAGAGTATGAGTGGTTGACAGTAAGTGAGGGAGGGTGACAGTGTGTGGGGATAACCGTGTATGTGGGTGGGTGACAGTGTGTGTGGGGGTAACCATGTATGTAGGTGGGTGACATTGTGTGTAGTTGGGTGACTGTGTGTGGAGGTAACCGTGTATGTGGGTGGGTGACAGTGTGTGTGGGGGTAACCACGTATGTAGGTGGGTTACATTGTGTGTAGTTGGGTGACTGTGTGTGGAGGTAACCGTGTATGTGGGTGGGTGTCAGTGTGTGGGGTTGGGCGACAGTGTGTGGGGTTGGGCGACAGTGTGTGGGTTTGGGTGACAGTGTGTGGGTGGTAACAGTGTATGTGGGTGGGTGAAAGTGTGTGGGGTTCTGTGACAGTGTGTGGGTTCGGTGACCGTGTGTGTGTGTGAAGGTGACAATGTGACAAGCCTCTCCACATTATACCTCTTTTCTGCAGTAAACTATTCCCTGGAGGTCCAGTGGTCTCCCTCTCTGATGGTCCGGTGGGATAGCTATCCGGTCTGCAGCTGCACCGGGTGCTGATCTCCAGACCATGTGGTTGTTGTTTCATGAGCTTCCAGCACTGGAAGGGTCAGAACTTTGCCATGGTAGCCTGCAGCGATGCTATGTTTGGCAGGAGCTCTTTTACCGCTACTTCACAGACTGCAGCTCTGCTCCTGGTGGATCTGCAAACTGGAGGCTGTGCTGTGTTCTCTCTCACCTGGGCAGACTGAGTGGAAGGGCCCAGCAACCAGCAGTACACAGGGTAAACCACCGAGCCCCTTCCCGTTGACGGGCTCTTGGTCACGGATCACTCTGCCATAAGGCTGCCTAACTCGCCTAATTAGAAAGCTGCCGCTGGGTTGTGTACAGGGGTGGCAAAATGCCTCATCGGGACCGGCTCTGCCTATAGCGTCCCTTTAAATTTGAAAAAAATCAGAGAGCTGCTGGTGATCACATTCATAACATGATATACTATGCAGGGTTTATGAACAGAACCTCCACTCAATCATGTCTACGTCAGGAGCTGAAGGTGTTAAAGAATGACGGCAGATACAATTGGTTTGTAATAGAAACATTGTAGTTTAAACAAGATGTTACATGCAGGTTCTGTTATGGGGTGAGTGTGTCCCCCAGACACAAAGAGAACATTTCAAACATCAATTCCTCACATTAAGAGGCGGGGAGACATTATCGAGGGGTCAAGCATGGTAAGTAAAGAAAGGTCCCAGCACATGGCAAACACCACAAAGAAAGATGCTCAACCATGAGTTTTGTAGAAATATGTATAAATGTTGACATTCTCAATAACACCAGATTCTGTAATTTACATCTGTGATATGAGCAATTAGGTTGGTGTGGTGGTTATTTCCTTGGGAGTAAATGTGTCAAGAAATGTAATAACTCGGTTGCACATTTCAGGGAGAATAATGCCACTGGCACATTGATAGGTAAAGGGCAAGCTCATTCACAGACTGAATCCCTTTTGAATTTTAACATATAGGCCAAGTACAACCACCCACCCTGCAGTGACACACGTGGCCTCCCATAGTTACTAGCACGCTGACAACCTATTGTACAGTGCTGCATAATATGTTGGTGCCATATATATAACGATTACAGTATAGCTGTGTACAGCAAGTCCATCTATTTAAAATGGCAAACTTAAATGAGGAGGATATGCATCTTCAGATAAGCCAATTGTTTAAACTCTACACTTTATAACAATTGTATGGGCACAATGTGCATGTTAAAGGGACATTATAATGCCCCAAAACGTAAAACATTATTTAGTATATATACCCCTTAAATTAACACATGTATGCAATTAATGCAAGTCAGGTGCTCTGAGTAGTTGCTGCCCACTGAACTAACCAAACCAGGAAGTAGCAGAATCTGTTTTCTGATTGACAGTCAGAGGGGTGTAACCAGGTTACTTTTTACAATATGAAAAGTACACACATAAAGGATTAAAGTAAACTAAAGTGCGTTTTTTGTGCTTGGAGTGATCCTTCAAATAGATACCTAAAGTGGAATACGTTATCCCCAGATAGAATAGATATAATGGTGGAACATTCACTGCTGAATCACCTGTGTGACTGAGGGTGATGGGATTAGCAGTTGGTGGCTAGTGTAAATCAAGCCCTTCAATAGTGCAAACACATATTGCTATCACATATAGCCCAGTATGTACCATGTGAGCAGTGTCTGATAAAAGTACTATTTTCTGTCGACCAGCAGGGGTCAGTGTAACCTAGTGTACTATATGGTGGCTGGCTAAGTAATGTAATACTGCAATATAGCACAAACTCAGGGCAGGTACTGAAAGCACACACAAAGAACAGAACTAACATGACGTGCGCCATTAGACATTAAGATCTCTGCCATCATCAGATCAAGTGATTGTCAAAGACAAAAGGGATTCAATTTCTCTTCCATGTTTATGCAGGATATCCGCTATCCCATGGCGTTTCCGATGGCACCCTGCCCATGCTCTCTCCATCTATCCATGAATGTAATTCCTATTGCTGCAACCCTTCCACTCATTTCATTCCTCACTGCTCGCACTAATCTACCCAGTGACATCACACCGCTCGCACTAATCTACCCAGTGACATCACACCGCTCGCACTAACCTACCCAGTGACATCACACCGCTCGCACTAACCTACCCAGTGACATCACACCGCTCGCACTAACCTACCCAGTGACATCACACCGCTCGCACTAACCTACCCAGTGACATCACACCGCTCGCACTAACCTACCCAGTGACATCACACCGCTCGCACTAACCTACCCAGTGACATCACACCGCTCGCACTAACCTACCCAGTGACATCACACCGCTCGCACTAACCTACCCAGTGACATCACACCGCTCGCACTAACCTACCCAGTGACATCACACCGCACGCACTAATCTACCCAGTGACTTCACACCGCTCGCACTAACCTACCCAGTGACATCACACCGCTCGCACTAACCTACCCAGTGACCTCACACCGCTCATACTAATCTACCCAGTGACTTCACACCGCTTGCACTAACCTACCCGGTGACTTCACACCGCTCGCACTAACCTACCTAGTGACTTCACACCGCTCGCACTAACCTACCGAGTGACCTCACACCGCTCGCACTAACCTACCCGGTGATTTCATATCCTCCACTGCTCACACTAATCTACCCAGTGAATTCACACTGTACACTGCTCTCACTAACCTACCCTCTGATTTCACATCCCCTAATACTAGCACTAATTTACACAGTGATTTCACATCTCTCACTGCTCGCACTAATATATCCAGTGATTTCAAATCACTTACTGCTCACACTAACCTACCCAGTGATTTGCATCACTTACTACACAAACTAATCTCTCCAGGGATTTCACATCGGTCACTGCTTGCTTTATCCTACCCACTGATTATACACCCCTTCCCACCAATTTTTTTTTTTACACTGATTGTTAATGTAACCATCCATTTCACTCCTCCCATCCTTGTTGTTGTTCAGTCGTGTCCGACTCTCCATGACCATATGGACCATAACATGCCAGGTACATCTGTCAGTCACTGCCCCTCTGAGCTCCAACAACTTCATGTTCATGGCTTCAGTGACCTCATCTATCCATCTCTGTCACCTTCGTGTGCCTTCAATCTCCTCTAGAGCACTAATCTACCCAGTGACTTCACACCGCTCGCACTAACCTACCCAGTGACATCACACCGCTCGCACTAACCTACCCAGTGACCTCACACCGCTCATACTAATCTACCCAGTGACTTCACACCGCTTGCACTAACCTACCCGGTGACTTCACACCGCTCGCACTAACCTACCTAGTGACTTCACACCGCTCGCACTAACCTACCGAGTGACCTCACACCGCTCGCACTAACCTACCCGGTGATTTCATATCCTCCACTGCTCACACTAATCTACCCAGTGAATTCACACTGTACACTGCTCTCACTAACCTACCCTCTGATTTCACATCCCCTAATACTAGCACTAATTTACACAGTGATTTCACATCTCTCACTGCTCGCACTAATATATCCAGTGATTTCAAATCACTTACTGCTCACACTAACCTACCCAGTGATTTGCATCACTTACTACACAAACTAATCTCTCCAGGGATTTCACATCGGTCACTGCTTGCTTTATCCTACCCACTGATTATACACCCCTTCCCACCAATTTTTTTTTTTACACTGATTGTTAATGTAACCATCCATTTCACTCCTCCCATCCTTGTTGTTGTTCAGTCGTGTCCGACTCTCCATGACCATATGGACCATAACATGCCAGGTACATCTGTCAGTCACTGCCCCTCTGAGCTCCAACAACTTCATGTTCATGGCTTCAGTGACCTCATCTATCCATCTCTGTCACCTTCGTGTGCCTTCAATCTCCTCTAGAGAATCCTGCCTTCTGATTATATGGCCAAAATATTTGAGCTTTATCCTCATGATCAAGCTTCCAGTAAACAGTTTGTCTTGATTTCCTGTAATACGGAGGGATTTAAGCAGTTTTCGCCAACACCACAGTTCAAAGGCATCAATTCTACGACGCTCACCCTTCTTTATAGTCCAGCTCTCACATCCGTATGTTACTACTGGGAATACCATAGTTGACTATGCGGACCTTTGTTGATAGTGTAATATCTTTAGGTTTTACCAGCTTGTCCAAGCTTGCCATAGCTTTCCTCCCCACAAGCAAACATCTTTTGATTTCATGACTACAGTCTCCATCTGAAGAGATCTTGGATCCCAGGAAAATAAAATATGTCACTGACTCCACTTTTTCCCCATCTATTTGCCAGGAACTGAGATTGCTGTTTGCCACGAACTTAGTCTTTTTAACATTAAGCAGCAAGCCAGCTTTTGCACTCTCTTCTTTTACCCTCATCAATATGTCCTTTAGTTCTTCTTCACTTTCAGCCAGAGTAATATCATCCGCGTATCTGAGATTGTTGATATTTCTTCCAGCAATATTGATTCCGGATTTGGATTCATTCAGCCCAGCCTGCATATATGTTGAATAAATAAGGTAACAATATACAACCTTGTCAAACTCCTTTCCCGATCTTGAAGCATTCTGTTGTCCCATATTCGGTTCTGACTGTGGTTTCTTGGTCCACATACAGATTCCTCAGGAGGCGGATGAGATGATCTGGTACTTCCATCTCTTTAAGAACTTGCCACATGTTTTCGTGATCCACACAGTCAAAGGCTTTAGAATAGTCTATGAAGCAGAAGTAGATGTTTTACTGGAACTCTCTTGCTTTCTCTATTATCCATCGTACATTGGCAATTTGATTTCTTGTGCCTCGTCCTCTGCGGAACCCAGTTTGTACATCTGGTAATTCCCGGTCAATATATTGTTTGAGTTTAACTTGTAGGATCTTAAGCATTACTTTGCTGGCATATGAAATTAGTGCAATTGTTTGATAATTGGAGCACTCTTTGGCATTGCATTTTTGGGGGGATTGGGATGTAGACTGACCTTTTCCAGTCTTTTGGCCACTGTTGAGTTTTCCAAATTTGTTGGCATAAGGTAAGCAGAAATTTCACAGCATCATCTTGCAGAATTTTGAATAGTTCAATTGGGATTTCATCAACTCCTGCAGCCTTGTTATCTGCAAGGCATCCTAGGGCCCATCTACCTTCGCTCTTCAAGATTTCTGGTTCAGCTCATTGGACCAACTATTGAGGTCATCACTGCTGTTAAGATCCTTCTTCAGTGTAATCCTGCCATCTCTTCTTTATCTGATCTTCTTCTATTAAGTCCCTGCCATTTTTGTCTTTTATCACACCCACTTTGGCATGAAAGGTAACTTTTAGATCCCCAAGGCATCAATTAATTAAACAGAACTTGCAATAAAGAAAGCCTAAATAGGGCTCTTTTTACAGGAAGTGTTTATGGAAAGCTGTGCAAGTCACATGCAGGGAGGTGTGACTAGGGTTCATAAACAAAGGGATTTAACTCCTAAATGGCAGAGGATTGAGCAGTGAGGCTGCAGGGGCATGTTCTATACACCAAAACTGCTTCATTAAGCTAAAGTTGTTCAGGTGACTATAGTGTCCCTTTAACCCTGTGATGGGAATCCAGCATGGTCAAAATTTAGTAGGCCGAAATCTCCACATGGCATATGCTAATTAGTATCTGGTTACAAACAGTTGGATGAGTCATCAGTATACTGAGCATGTGTGGAAGTGGATAGAAAATTCCTTTGTCTTCAACAAGCCATGTGGTCTGCCATATAAGATCCTGAATATCCTGTGTGCTGATTGGTCTGAGGAATATAGGAGGGGTTATACTGTATGGGAGGGGATATGCTGTTAACAAAAGTCCTGTACACCATGCTTTCTGCCTCTCAGATATTTTTGGAACAGGAGTTCATCTGAGACCCGATCGGTATGTGAATAAAGGGGTTTTACTTCCTGAAGACCTGTGTCCATATCTCTATGTGTGGCTTCTGCGGTTTGTTCCTGTTACATCCCCTGTAACAACCCTGCTCATATTGACGGAGTCTAATTAGTGATTTAATGTCGGACATGCAGCTCACACAAACCTAGTGATTTCCCAACACTTTTAATATTACTCCAAGTTCGGTTGAACAGTATAGAAAAGGTTAAATATGCTCCTTAGGTAATATTCATTCCATAGGGTCAGAAACAAATCAACTCTTTTCAACATGTTCATCTCTGAACTTGTCACCTCAGAGAGAGCACTCACAAAAAAAGTGTTCTAGTGGTAGGCGTCTGTCTGTATCCTGTCCATCGGTGCTGAGCGATTTGTGGATTAATTGTTCGGAAAGGGAGTGTGTGGGGAGAGAAGGCACAAATTGTCTGCAGATCTTTCCTACAGAGACATCTGTGCTGTTAACTTGAGTGGCAATGGCTGGAACCGTGACAGAGTGAGGTGCATAAATCTTTCAGAGAACATAATCTGATTAGGTTCTTTTTTAAATACAAAATTGGGGGGTAAAAAAAAAATAAAAAAAGAGTGAGAGATACATTAACATGGAAGCCCATCTGTCTGCTGCAGTCTGTCAGATCCTCCTCAGCAGATGTCCTCACCTCTTGTAGGAAGGAGGTAGAGACAGGAAAGAGTGAGTAAGAGAGAGAGAGAATAAAAAACAGAGGTTAGAGGGAGAGAATGAAGACAGGAGAAACAAACAGGGAGAGAGGAAAAGAGAGAGAGAAGAAAGGAGAGAGAATCTGAGAAGAATCCACTATAACCAGATAGGAAGAGGGTTTATTTAAATGAGTGATGGTTTTAGGGGATGTGAGTAGGTGTATGGGATGAGATGGGCTGTAGGGGATGGGATGAGAAGAGCTTTTAGCGGAGCGCTAGTCCTGTCAAGGACCTTTCCTCCGCTGGATCCGTGAAGACAGGAACTCAGGAACAAGGCGCTGTGAAGTGAATAGCTCTATCCCTCCCCAGTAACTGGATGACCCATAATTCTGTGAATACAACTGATTTATTCAGTACAAACTCAGCCTTTTATGCACAGACCCCCAGCATTCAAAATATACACAAGCCCCTCCCAGGTGTCCTTGTGTCTGGGAGATAATTGAGTCACAACCGAGTAACTCAATTATCTCTCAGTTACAGGAAACATACATAAAACACCCCCAAAACATTCATAATTCACTGAAACCCCACAAGTTGTCCAAATAGATCTCTTTGGTAGAACAGAATCGCCATTCAGGTGAAGTCCTGACCGGCCAGCCATGAGGTGATGTTCCAAAACAGTTCCAGAGAAATGGGGACAAGGGCCGGTCAACTTTCAGAGGTTCCTGTGCGAACACTGACGAATCCTTCCCCTGGCTTTCAGAGAGCGAATGCTCCCCCAGTCGGTAGATTGTTCTTTCAGTTGGTTGGGAAGTGAAACGGGCAGTGGTACCATCTTTGCTGGGGTTCATAAAGAGTTCCCGACGACCAAGTACCGCTGCTTGTGTTCGAGAGACATCATTGCCGCCATTCACTGGAACACGTGCATTCGGTCATACGAATGGCGGACACCCAGGGAAAGCACTCAACTTAATTGCTTATTTGTTCCAGGGGTGGTCGGTGTTGATGGGGGTATAAAAGGGGGACCACACATCATCCGTTCGGGGCACGAGCAAGGGGATATGGACAAATGAACAGAAAGCGAAGAAGTCTGCTACAGAGCAGCAGGGGATAAGATTCGAGGGGCTGTGGGGGATGAGATGAGAGGGGCTGCAGGGAAGGACACAAAATGGGCTGTAGGGGATGAGACGAGAGGGGCTATAGGGTATGAGACAAGAGGGGCTATAGGGGATGAGACAAGAGGGGCTGAGATGAGAAGGGCTGTTGGGGATGAGACGAGAGGGGCAGTAGGGGATGCCCTATTGTACAGCGCTACGGAATTTGCTGGCGCTATATACATTTTTTTGTAAATAATAATATGGGATGAGATAAGATGGGCTCTAGGGGATGCCATGGGATGAGATGGGCTGTAGGGGGTGAGATGAGAAAGGCTGTAGGGGATGAGATGAAAGGGGATGGGATGAGAGGGCCTGTAGGGAATGAGTTGAAAGGGGCTGTAAGGAATGAGTTGAAAGGGGCTGTAGGGAATGAGTTGAAAGGGGCTGTAGGGAATGAGTTGAAAGGGGCTGTAGGGAATGAGTTGAAAGGGGCTGTAGGGAATGAGTTGAAAGGGGCTGTAGGAGATGAGAAGAACTTTAGGGGATGAGAGGTGCTGTCAGTTGGAGGAGGTGAGAGTGGCTGTAGGTTGGAGGGGATAAGAGTTATTGCAGGTTTGAGATGTGAACCACTGTGGTTTGTAGGGAATGAAGGTGGCTGTAGGAGATGAAGGTATTGTAAGTTCAAGGGGATGAGAGCAACTGTAGGGGGATATGAATGGTTCTATGTTGGTGGAGATGTGAATTACTTTACGTTGGAGGACATGAGAGTTTTTGTACGTTGTAGGAGATGAGAAGGTCTATAAGTTGGAGGAGCATCTAAAGCTGGGGACAGGAGCCGGGCGAAGTCCTCAACCCAAAAGGAATCTGGTCTGGATTCCAAACTTACATAGTACTGTAAAAAAGGGAATTGGAGGCACACCCGGAACATGCATCTCCCAGCAACGGTGCCACCACAGAGACCAAATTCATACATAAACAAATCAAGGAACAGCGAACACATAAAATACAGTTTTACATTTTATAAGGCTACTTAAAATTACCTACCTAGCAAACAAATATGGAGATTCAGTTCCACCATATGGCCATATCGTGTTAAGCCCACCGCTACTTCACAGTACCCCAATATAAGTGTGTCCTACATTACTTCCAACGTGGGAGACAAATCAAATAGTGCTAGTGCTAAATAAGCAAGAGTGTATTATAATATTCTGTTATAAGAGCATTGTGTGTGTATTATATAATGCAAAAGCAATGTGATAAAAACACAATTAAAAAAATTGAGATGCCCCTTTGGAGGTGACCACAGGCAAGTATAAATTTGAGGAGGTTTTGGATAGCAATGTCCATTTAATTATAGCTTTTATTTGGTATAAAGCAGATATATGATACGATTTTCGCATTGAGCGTCACAGTAGCGCCTCTAGCGGCTGTCAGGAAGACTGCCACTAGAGGCTGGGTTAACCCTGCAATGTAAACACAGCAGTTTCTCTGAAGGGTTAAAACCTGGGGTCAGGGCCGGCGCCACCTGTAAGGCGACCTAGGCAGCCGCCTAGGGCGCAACTTACCAGGGGGCGCCGGATCCCTGTCCCCGCTGCGCCTCCTCATGCTGCGCCGCCTGAGCGCTTTAGCAAGCCCCAGGCGGCGCAGCACTGCTGCCTGGAGGGCGGCCGGGTTTATGACCGGCAGGAGGGAAGCGCAGAGCGCTCCCTCCTGCCGGTCTCTCCATGTAGCATGGGCGGGCGGCGCGGAACGCGGGACAGGAACCTTTGTTTCCTGTACCCGGCCGCCGGCGGAATGACAGGAAGTGCTCACTCAGTGAGCATTTCCTGTCATTCCGCCGGCGGCCGGGTACAGGAAACAAAGGTTCCTGTCCCGCGTTCCGCACCGCCCGGCCACGCTACATGGGCAGGAGGGGAAGGTAAGGACCACTAAGGGGGGGAAGGGGGGGGGGTTTAAGGACCACTAAGGGAGGGGGGGGGAGTTTAAGGACCACTAAGGGAGGGGGGGGAGTTTAAGGACCACTAAGGGAGGGGGGGGGGAGTTTAAGGACCACTAAGGGAGGGGGGGGGGGGTTTAAGGACCATGGAGGGGGGGGGGGGAGTTTAAGGACCATGGAGGGGGGGGGGTTAAGGACCATGGAGGAGGGGGGGTTAAGGACCACTAAGGGAGAGGGGGGGGTATAAGGACCACTAAGGGAGGAGGGGGGTATAAGGACCACTAAGGGAGGGGGGGGTATAAGGACCACTAAGGGAGGGAGGGGGTATAAGGACCACTAAGGGAGGGAGGGGGTATAAGGACCACTAAGGGAGGGGGGGGTATAAGGACCACTAAGGGAGGGGGGGGTATAAGGACCACTAAGGGAGGGGGGGGTATAAGGACCACTAAGGGAGGGGGGGTATAAGGACCACTAAGGGAGGGGGGGTATAAGGACCACTAAGGGAGGGGGGATATAAGGACCACTAAGGGAGGGGGGGGTATAAGGACCACTAAGGGAGGGGGGGTATAAGGACCACTAAGGGAGGGGGGGGGTATAAGGACCACTAAGGGAGGGGGGTATAAGGACCACTAAGGGAGGGGGGTATAAGGACCACTAAGGGGGGGGGGTATAAGGACCACTAAGGGAGGGGGGGTATAAGGACCACTAAGGGAGGGGGGGTATAAGGACCACTAAGGGAGGGGGGGGTATAAGGACCACTAAGGGAGGGGGGTATAAGGACCACTAAGGGAGGGGGGTGTATAAGGACCACTAAGGGAGGGGGGTATAAGGACCACTAAGGGAGGGGGGGTATAAGGACCACTAAGGGGGGTATAAGGACCACTAAGGGAGGGGGGGGGTATAAGGACCACTATGGGAGGGGGGGGTATAAGGACCACTATGGGAGGGGGGTATAAGGACCACTATGGGAGGGGGGTATAAGGACCACTATGGGAGGGGGGGATAAGGACCACTATGGGAGGGAGGGGGATAAGGACCACTATGGGAGGGAGGGGGATAAGGACCACTATGGGAGGGGGGGGATAAGGACCACTATGGGAGGGGGGGGATAAGGACCACTATGGGAGGGGGGGTAAGGACCACTATGGGAGGGGGGGATAAGGACCACTATGGGAGGGGGGGATAAGGACCACTATGGGAGGGGGGATAAGGACCACTAGGGGAGGGGGGGATAAGGACCACTAGGGGAGGGGGGATAAGGACCACTAGGGGAGGGGGGATAAGGACCACTAGGGGAGGGGGGATAAGGACCACTAAGGGAGGGGGGATAAGGACCACTAAGGGGGGGAAGGACCACCAAAGGAGGGTAAGAAGGGAGGACTACTAAGGAGAGGGGAGGAGGGTGATAACCACTAAGGGGGTGGGGGGAGTAGGGAATGTCTACTAAGGGGTTTGGGAGAGGGAGGACCACTAAGGGGGGAGTGAGAAGACCACCAAGGGGGACTGCAGAGGGACAGGGGGCCAAGGGAGAGCACTAAGTGACAGAAGGGGAGAACACGGAGGGACAGAAGGGAAGGGGAAATCAATAATTGAGGGGAGAGCACTATGAATTTTTTTTAAAAAAAGAAAGCTGTTCCCATCTCAGTCCCTATCCTACCCCACAAACCCTCTCTTTTACACTACACACATACACAATGCACCCCCCACACACACACACAGAAACATACAATGCATTCCTACTCACACACAGACACACCCGAAACACACAATTCATCCCTTACGTTCTCTTACATAATTAATGCACCCCTTACAGACACACACTGCATTCAGTTACATATACAGAAACAAACCTTGCACCCCTTACACACACACACACACACACACACACACACCCAGAAACATACAATGCATTCCTTACACGCAAACACACACTACATCCCTTACACAAATTGCACACATAAAACATCCCCAACTCATGGATGGGCCATGTAGGTGGATTTATGGGTGGGCATTGTAGGTGTGTAAGGGGCCCTAAAAAATGGAGCTGCTTCCTGTTCGTTAATTGTTGTGAGCACTGTTAAAAACAGTCTCCAGAGAGCCTCTTCTACACCAGACCTGTGGAGCCAGACTGAGCCCATCATCAGCCTCTTGTCCTCATCTGGTGGTAAGTAGGCAATCCAATATATTATTAGTGGCACTAATCTCTAATTTACCTCACATTAAATGGATACTATAGTCACCAGAAGCACTACAGCATAATGTAGTGGTTCTGGTGTCTATAGCCTGTGCCTGTAGGCTTTTTAATGTAAACACACTGTCTTTTCAGATAAGACACTTTGTGAAGACTGGCTTTGGCCCATATGGCAGAGCATATGGGCGGGGCATTGTGATGTCACATGGTGGTCTGGACATATGGGGGGGCGGCAAAAATTTTTTTGCCTAGGGCGGCAAAAATCCTTGCACCGGCCCTGCCTGGGGTAGCTGAAGTGACCTGGGTGACTATAGTGGTCCTTTAACTTAGGTGGAAGAAAATTTCAGAGTATGGATACACAATACACACTGGATACACAATACACTTCGATACGCAAATATCTACCAAACAGCCCAGAGCTGCATGATGTACAAGACTAGCAGTCCCTATATATTTATAAGAACCTAGAATTCACTGCAGTGGACTGTCTCCTCGTGCTGTTTGAATTTGGGAACTGTAAATTGATAGTGGATTATTGATAAGGGAACTATAATTAATAGGTGCAAAGAGCCAATCTGGAAAAAATGCTGAGTTTGGAGAATTGTTCCAGTTAGGTTTATTTTGTTATCCCAGAGTCCCACAACCAGTAGTAGTACTAAATAAATACATTAAACGATTAAAAAATATAAAACATGAGCAGCGGTAAGACACATGCTGGGAAATGCTAATGGATGTTAAAGAATTACTCAAGAGACAGAGAGGTAATCTTATTAAAATACCTTTAATGTCTGAAGCATTTAAAACATGATAGACAGATTTTTTTTTTAATCTAGAGATTAATGTAAAATTGTCATTCAGACGCCAGACCTGAATTTATGACTCAAAGTAAAATTTCCTTTACCCAGGCTGTCACAGAATACCCGTAGACCAATCTGGGCTGTGAATCAGAGACACCCTATTTCAAGGATTTAAAATAAGGTAGCCCGAGATTTCAAATGCGCTAGCATTTCGATTAAATCCCAATGGAATTCTGCAATCCGTCATAGATGTACGGGTCAGAGTTGTACATTATTTATGGAGAAAATACAATAAAACAAAAAGCTATCTTTAGGAGCCGCAGGGAACAAGAGGGGAGAAAGGAAACGTCGAGATTGTCAATTCCAGGCAGACACTACCATCATACTATATTACTTTGGTGACACTAAATTGGGGTGACATGTTCAGATCCTTGGTCAGTAACAATCAATGTGACAAGAGCCACTGAACTCAAGAACCTTCACAGATAAACTGTCTGTAAGGTCAACAAACAAAAAC
Source organism: Pelobates fuscus (assembly GCF_036172605.1). Classification (NCBI taxonomy): domain Eukaryota; kingdom Metazoa; phylum Chordata; class Amphibia; order Anura; family Pelobatidae; genus Pelobates; species Pelobates fuscus. The sequence continues at coordinate 95,206,093 of NC_086329.1, forward strand.
ACACAAGGCATTTAGCACTCATGCAAAATATATAGAATTTTAATTAAATCTGTTGATACAATGGATTAGAGCAGTGGTTCCCAACCTTTTTTCACATGAGTACCCCTTGGCAGTCCATTTCCATAAACTGTACCCTCACATTAGCAAAATGTTTGTAAATAATATAGTTGCTTTTATTTTAATTGTATCCGTTTTAGTCTGACCCGTCTACCCTCCCCCCCCCCTTCTCCTCTCCCCCAGTCTCTCCCTGCTTCTTCTCTGCCCCAGGCTCTCCTTGCTTTTCTTCTGCCCTCGGCTCCCCTGTTCTACTCTGCCCTAGACTCTCCTGCTCCATGCTACTCTTCTACCCCAAGTTCTCCTGCTTCAGGCTCCCCAGTTTTTCTACTACCACAGGCTCCTCGTTCCTCCTCTGCCCCAGGCTCTATCTGCTTCTCTGCTCCAATGCTGCTCTGCTGCTCCTCCCAGGGGCGGACTGAGCACTCGGGCAAATCGGTCATGGACCGAGGGCCCGAGGCTCTTGGGGGCCTGCACGCTGTGCAGTTAAGTAACAACTGGGCTGGGGAGTTAAACATCTCCCCAGCCAGCCTGCACACAGCAAGGGGCCCGCACAGCACACTGCGGGCCCCTGTTACAAAATACAATCCCCCCCTTTTCCCGTCCCAGCATGGCACACTGAGAGACAGCTAATGGGGCCTTTCCAAAGACCCCACTAGGCATGATGCTGAAGTTAGCTTCGTATTCGACCAGCTGCTTATTAGCAAGCTGAAGTTAGCTTCTCATTCGGTGATAGAAGATAGCTTCTTATTCATCTAACTTTTTTATTCATTCAAAATGTATATAACTATTAGGAACTGTGCAATATAAATATTACTTGCTTAATACAGTATTCATATACAAACCATATTTCTACGCATTTATAATATAATACGGCAATAAATAATGAAAACAATAAAGAATAATACATTTTATTAGCTACATAAATTAAGTTGGCTCATTCAAATTGCGTATATATGTCTGTCAGTGTGTCTGTATGTTTTTTTCTGTATGTCTGTCAGTGTTTGTGTGTATTTGTGTATTTGTCAGTGTGTATCTGTATCTGTGTGTCTGTATCTGAATGTATATCAGTTTGTGTATATTTTTATGTGTGTATCTACATGTGTCAGTGTGTGTATCTGTGTGTATATCACAGTGTGTGTGTGGCAGCAGTGGCGTACATACCGCGGTCGCAGCTGCGACCTGGCCCGTCACTCTAAGGGGCCCGACTGCCCTGTGGATCCCTGCATCCGGGTGTGCGCTGCCATGTTTTGCGGCCCGGGCCGCACTTTAAGGAGGCCACCCAATGGCTATGGATTTCCAGGGGGCCCGGTCAGCACTGTGGATTTAACAGCGTGACCGGGCCCCCTTTGACATCACAGCTGGGAGGAGGTGACTGCCCCGTCACTCCTCCTAGCTTACAATGTGAGCCGCGCGGGAGGAAGAAAGAAGGGAGTTAGAGTGGGAACTCTGACTCCCATAAGGCAGAGTTACCACTGGATCCCAGGGAAGTCACCAGTTACATAATTTACAATCATACTCCAGTAAAAAGATAGAGGTACACTAGTGATAGATAAACAGTCTGAGGTTCTGCAAGCAATATGTAGGAAAGTTGGGTATATTTAGGTAGGTGGATGGTAAGAGATGGCTCAGCTGTGACTCAGCAGACACATAATGCATCATAACATTCTCAGATGCTACTGGTACAGTTGTAAGCATATACCATCCTGATCCTATTCTGAATAATGTCTTCAGTTTCAAGTGGATTGATTCATTCCCTGCCGCGAGCACAATAAACGAGGCAGCGGCTAGGGACTCAAACCAAGAGGAGTCTCTTAAGTTATGGCTGAGAGCTACTCTCATACTAAAGTAAAACAAAAATAGTCAAATAAGTCCTTGGGGGAGATTTTCCAAAACCGAATAGGTTCTATGACTGCTGAAAATGCAATAAAGGAGAACGATTATTTCTCTGGAATTTACGCCATTGAACAAAACATTGAAGAGCATCTATTACTTCTGTTAAAATTTTTTAGTTGATGCTTTACTTCGAGCCCATAAAATACTGGCTCCAAGTTTGATGACAGGATGACAAATCTGGAGTGGAAAATACCAACCCAAGATGGAGAATCCAAGGCCAGGAGTCACTTAGAAATATGAATTAACTTTTATTTAATTATACAAAATAAAAGTAAAAATAAAGATGACAGTTGTGCAGTCTATATAGAATTATTGTATTGTGGGATCTAAAGAGTTTCCACGGAGGGTCACAGCTGCTGTATGTGTTTTATTGAATTATTTGCAAATTAAGAGCCAGACATTTAACTTTGGTTTTACACTTACAATCATATTTGTATAGTACTTGTAACCCCAGAACCATAGTCCAGCCAAACACAGCTTAAAACCAGACCTTTGTCATGACTTGACAAGGGCATTTCTTTTGGTTGAAACATTGTCTGTTATTATGCTACAATAACGTGGGTTGTTTTAAAAATAAAAATCACTGGAGTCATTTTTCTGCGTATGTAATTTTTTATAGAATATAATAACTTTAAACAGAGCATATTGACATTGTGCACACACTTACAAATATCTATTCTACACAGTTTAAGCAGAGGGTAGATGTGTTAACTTTCAGGGTATTGGCATGAGCGACTTTGGCATTTAGTGTGTCTTGATACATCATAAATAATGACAGCATGTGCTTGTGCATTATCAACAGACGGGAAACATATATAAAGTGTGAAACAAGTTAAGGGAGACCCATGGGAAAGGGGGTGGTTAAGGTATGTCATGTTTGAAACTCTTCCCATTGATTCCAGACCTTTGTTAATCTTGCCAGGGATCCCATAGTCCTATGAGACATTTACTCAAAATTTTTAATGGACTGTAATGCTTCTAGAATTGGCTGTATTAGGGGAGGCCAATGTCTTCCACAGTTATTTTTTGTCTGCAAATAGCATGTGCATTATTAGGAGTGCAGTGGGTTTGTTAAGTTCAGTCAGTAACATATGTACCAAGAAAGATTGTGTTTGCCATGGAAGCATCTGTCCTGTGATGTCCTATATAAGTTGGTGAATGGCTTGCCAGTGTGGGGAAATTGTAGTGTAGCTGCAAAATATGTGGGCACCACCAGCACTGGGCAGAGGCGCCAAGGTATATCTGAGCTAGGTGAATGCGGAGACTCATCTTTACTGCATTGATATGCCCCAGCCAGGAGACCTCTAGGTTTGCCCATTTGTCCAAGTGTGATTTGATTTGGGACATAAGCCTAAAATGGTTTTCATTGATAAGTGAAGTATTGGATGCTGTGAGCATTACTCATAGGTAGTTGAGGGCCACCGTGCTCCAGTTTAAAGCATTTGTTTGTTTTAAGGCTGTTAAGGATTCTGTGGTAAGAGACAGCGGACGCACTTGCGTTTTTCTAGATTTATTTTTGTAAAAAGAAACAAGGCCATAACCCTTCTGGATGCAGGATCGAGGAGTCCGGCGAGAAGAGAGTGAGGAGAATGTTATCCGCAAAGAGGGATATTGCCTGCATGCCAATTGGGTTTCCGAGGAGGTACAAGTGTCAATATGAAGATAAGTGTGGAGAAAGGGCATCCATGTTATGCAAAATCCGAGTGGAAACCTGATGACAATATTCTGGTGTGAGACATATATGTCCAATTCAGCCTGTCAAAGCCATTCTCTGAATCTCATGTGAGAAGTACGGTGGGTATGTTTTTGGAGTGGTTGATGTCCAAAAGGTCTAAGACCCAACTGGTATTATCAGTGGCTTGTCTTTTATGGTACAGAGCCGTTTGTTCCGCAGAGACCAGATTAGATAAAAGAGGGTTGAGATGAGATGCTAGGATCTTGGCATATAATTAATCTGCGTTAAGCAGCCAGATGGGCTGAAAACTTGCGTAAGCAGTGGGGTGTTTGCCTGGTTTTGGTAGGGTGATTATGTTGGCCGACAACATTGCCTCCGGGAATGCACTCTGAGTGAATGAAGTGAATAAAAAGTGTGATCAGGTGTGGTGCTAAGAGTTTTGCACAATGTTTAGTAAGCATTAGAGAAACCAACAGGTCCCTGGGCCTTCCGGTGGGGTAGGGATCTGATGGCCTGGAATGTTTCATCTACAGACATAGGTTGCTCTAATGGAACAACTTGAATCTGGGTGAGTACTGGCAATGTAATATCAGAGAGGGAAGACAATTTCTGACTCTGTAGGCATGTAGGTTTCCGTGTCAGATTTTGAGTTTGTACGGAAGCTTGTAGTCTGCAAATAGATTGACTGTTTTAGTCGGGTTAGTGATTTTAAAATACTGTTTGTCATGTAGGTAAGGGATGTTTCATATGAAACCCCTTTTTGTTTTTAACTTGGAGGCTAGTTGTTTGGCTGCTTTATTATCATGGGAATGGTAAGTGTGTATTAGTTTTTGCAAGTATTGTTTGATTTAGTTGCACAGAGAGTAATTCTAGACAGACCTGAAGTATTAGAGATTTGGTTTACATTAGTGGTATAGATAGAGGCTATAATGATTTGTTAATTATTGAGCAATTCTTCTAAGTCTACCTTCTAAGAGTCTACCTTGCGGGCAACCACATTTTTGGATGAGGGAGAATGACTAGTCCTTATGGAAGAGAACTGCCTGTAGATTGTGTGGCCTGGGGAGGTGGTGTTCCCGGTCTTTCAGCTAGTCCTGGTCGGGGAGGTCTGGGAGCACTATTTAGAACAGCTCCAACAGGTAGGTCTGAATGTCTATTTCGTTGAACAACTCCACTTGTAGGTCATTAAGATGAGAGCAATCTTCCACGTCTGCCATATGCTGGATAAGGTGGGTCTGAATGGCTTTCATGGATTCAAATTGTCAACCATGTCATTACTGCACAAGTCATCCATTTTGTGTTCCATATGCTTAGTGTATTCTCCTAAGGCAGGGGTTCCCAGCCAAGTCCTCAAGTACACCCTACCGGTCCAGGATTTAGGGATTATCCTGGTGTGTCTTAAGGTTATTTTTTTTTTTTTTCTTTTCTAAAAACACCTTAAACACAACTTGGCAATCCCTAAATCCTGGACTGTTAGGGGGTACTGGAGGACTGGGTTGGGAACCACTGTCCTAAGGCGTGGATCTCCCTGTGTTTCTGCCATACAGGGTACTGATTCTCACTGTCCCCACAAGGCACAAGTGCAGAGCTTAATGTATATCCTACATCTCGCCAGGCACGGAAACAATAGTAACATAAGCATATATATCTGTAAATGAAAAGATTACTTCAACCTCCATGGCTAGTCTTGCTTTTAGAAGTGGTGATGGTGATAGCAAACTGTAGTTGCGTTTCTGCTAAAGACAGAGAAATCAGAAATGTTGTGCCGTGGTTCTTTTTGCACCCCTTGCACACATGACTCAGGCAGCCTTGAACTCTGTTCCAAACGGCTTAATATGAGTCCTGTGCAAAAATTACATCTGTCGTCAATAAGCACTGTGCTCTGGCAATGGACGTAAACAGCTTTGATTCAAGTAGATGTCTACTATAAAATGTGCCATCTCCCTTCAAGCTTCCCTACATGCTCTTTCAATTCTACGCTTATTTTTATTTATTTTTTGTCCTCTCCTTTTGGTGATGAAAAATGATTCCCTTCCACCCTCATGTGAGCATGCATCACAACAATGCTGCTCTCCTAGAAGAACTTGGCTGGACCTCAGATCGAGAAACCGTGAATTGGCGTGATGTCGGACAGTGCGTGGAAAGGATCAAGAAGAACTTTGCACTGCTCTGGATTCCACACAAGTTTTAAGCTTATTTAACCAATTTTGCTCACAGTTTGTATAACGTGCCTCTTTCCCCGTATTTTTGAGAAGTGGGTCTCTTTAAAAGCCAATGATTAATCAATGTAGTAAATCACACACACAAAAACAACACTGATGCTTTTACAGTATACTAAAAGCTTATGGGAAACCTTATTTGCATCAGTTGCCCTGTCTGTGCCTTGATAAGGCAGTCGTATGGTCAGTGTTGTTTTATTGGGTGAAATAGAATGATAAACACTGGAAATGGAAATGAATAATGGCACTGGGTTCTTTTATGCTTTAGATTGAAAAAATATTCTCATCATAAAAGTAACAGAACATTGCCATGCTAGCTTTTCAGCTTAGCAGTGGGTATTCTAGAAATGTATATATGAATAGAGAGGGGGAAAAAAAGGTTTCCCATTACAATACCAAAATATGAATTTGCATGAAGTGACGCAGTATTGACGTTACAGAGAGGGTGACAGAACAGAGACATTAAAAGCCCTTTGTTGGAGTAATGTATATATTTGTTAGTGATTCCTCCTGCACAATGTATACATTGTTTTCTAGGGTTAGTTTGTACACAGAAAATATGGTTAAAGGGACATTCCAGTGGGATATAACAATCCATTTGTTCCAACTGATCAAATAGATAATGCTTTTAAAATATAAAAAGAATAATCAAAATAAGATACAAAAAACCTCACCACTGAATGATTCTCATTTGTTGTAAATCTACAGCTTTAGCCAAGACCAGGAATTGGCTGAGATGTCTCGGCCAATCTTGGTGGTTCTACTGTTTTTTTTATGCAGAGCTGTGCATCTCACATGCAACTGTGTTCAGCAATGGATTATGGGTTATGTAGTTCAGCAGTTGCCCAGAGGTTCCTATGTAAACAGGTATGAATTAAATTACTATTAATAGGAGCAACACAGCACAGCTTCTACTACCCTGCCAACTAGCTCACTGCATATTTATTCATGAAAGAAGCAACTCGTGGATGTCGTGCAGGCTCCCTCAGAGAGACCTGTTGACGTGGGGGATAGCATGTGCTCTCTCTGTAACATCACATGGTGGGCTTCTCCTTGCCATGGATAATTGCAATCACTTAAAGTGGCACTGTCGCTGTCTGGGGACTTGTACTGAAATCCCAGACCGTGACATCACCACTGGGGGTCCAGTGGCCGAGGCTAGTTAAAGGTGAAATTTACTTACCTGAATTTTTCAGGCACAGTGATCATCTTCTGACAGGTCCTCTAAAGCTATAGCTCCACCCAGAGTCTAATAAAGGGGGAGGGGCAAACATCCCATAATTAACAGGATGCAGTCTATGCAAAAAGTGTCTGTGGTCATGGGGTCTGGAGCTACCATTTAAGGAGGCCAGCAAAGATGGGTCGAGAAATGGAAAAGAGGTTAAAACCTTTGCATTGAGCTGGCTAGTAAGGACATCCAGTGCACGAATATACGTTATAAACAGGCCTAGAAGCGATGAACAAGACCGCTCTGAGTAGCTCCAGGGGAAAAACTATTTTTCCTAACACTTACAATCAAGAGCTTTTAATGAGCATTTAATTAACTTTTAACAACGTGTCTTTGGCAAGGTGATTTGATTCTTAAACATTCTTTGTCATTTCCCAAAGCTATTGATATTCCTCCAACCTGCAGCTGATGCTTTTACATTGAATAAAGCTTAGTTTAGCAATGTTATTTAATGGCCAAAGACAGAGACGCATTAGATATTAATTCGTTACGGTTAGGGATTTCATCTGCTTAAAAAAAAAAAAAAAAAACTTTTAATGAATTTAACTTTCATGAGTGATGGAGATCCTTCGCCCTACAACAGATCGTGACAAAGATTGTCAGGGCATTTCATGCAAATTAGCTGTGAAATGAAATGCTCAATTTTCTTTCAAATTTATATAAAATATTAAGCAAATGACATCATATTTCAGTTCGGACAAAACCAAGACAAGGCAAACACTACAGATGAGGAGGAGAAAGAGAAAAAAGCACTATTCAAATTCTGCTGTTCTCTGTAGGCTTTCTCTATGCTGACTGTCAGTAGCAAAGGACAGAACTAAAAACAATCACCGACAGGGAGCACATGACAAGGTCACATCACACTGTTAATGATAAGCAAATTGGTGGGGCATCAAAACACATAGAAATGGGAGAGAAGAAAGGGGGTGAGTGACTTTGGGGGAGTGAGAGAGAGTTGGGGGAGGTTGCAGAGAGAAAAGGGGCAAATATGGAAGAGTGGCCAATGATAGCAAAGGGGAAGACAGAGGCAGGGAAAAAGAGGGTGCAGGGAATAGGGAGATGAGAGGGACAAAGTGGCCATGGGGACACAGAAAAAATGTGGGGATGGGGGGCGTTGGGACAAAGACAAAGAAGTTGGTGGGGACAGAGACAAAGTGGGAGGAGGGATAAGGGACACCAATGGTGAAGAGAGCAGTGACAGAGAGGGTGGAGGGGGCTATGATACAGAGCATGGTGGGGGCAACAACAGAAAGGCTGGAGGGGAGAATGACATAGAGGTTGGAGGGGGCAATGATAAAGAGCAGACCTGCACACCTTGGCAGTAAGTAGGAGCCAAAATTAAAATAGGCTAAACTTCTTCTGTCCGAAGATAGGTTTAGCACCTCACTTTCCAAGTTATAAAATGACATACAGACATACAGATAAACACACACAATGACAGACATAGAGTTATACACACACTTACAGACATACAGATACACACTATAAATGCCAGTAATAAAAAAAGTATGTGTATAACTCTATGTCTGTCATTGTGCGTGTTTATCTGTATTTTTGTATGTGACCCAAGTGTGTGTGAGTGTGTTTAATTGTATGTCTGTCATAGATTTAAATTGTAAGCTCAATGGCTATCTAGCTAAGCACTTTGTATAAAAGCTTCAATGATTAGATCTCAGCTTAAGGGCAGGGCCCTCTCTGCCTTTTGTACAAAGTGCTTAGCTAGATAGCCATTGAGCTTACAATTTAAATCTATGACAGACATAGTCACACACATACACACGATGAAAAAAAACATACAAATACACACACTGATAGACATACAGATACACACACTGACAGACATACATATACACACACTGAAACACACACTGACAGACAGATACACATGCAGGTCAAAATGTACACTTTTATAGTCACCCCCCAGTTTCCTACCTTTTGGGTGCTGGAGGGTGGCTTCCTTTGTGTCCAGTCTGCAGGCTGAGGCTGTTAGGAGTTAGGGGCTGGCTCTTGTAGCCTACGCCCCCTCTACTCCAGCCTTCTCCTCAGCTCTGTCTCTCTTCCTGCGTGGCCCTCTCTTCACTGCCTCCTCCACCATCTCAGGCAGCTCCACTGTCTCTGGGAGGAAATGACCAGCTGTCCCTTTCTGTTCTGCTGCCAATAAGCAAGGGGCCCAGGCACAGTGTTAAACGGCTGCAGCGCCCAACTAGCTCATGCTGAAACATGCCTACTGGGTGGCCCTAAGTGCATGGGCCACCTGATTAGCCCCCTTAGTGTGCCGCCCTTTCTTTGCAAGCCGCAAGCGGCTCATGTGCCATATGTTGTGCAGATCTGATACAGAGCATGGACATAGGATATCGATATCCTATATAAATATACACCCCTGCATTCACACATACCGACATTCTAAATAAATATACACCCCTGCATTCACACATACCGATATTCTATATAAATACATCCCTGCATTCACACATCCCGATATACTATATAAATACATCCCTGCATTCACACATCCCGATATACTATATAAATACACCCCTGCATTCACACATACCGATATCCTATATAAATACACCCATGCATTCACACATACCGATATTCTATATAAATACATCCCTGCATTCACACATCCCGATATACTATATAAATACACCCCTGCATTCACACATCCCGATATACTATATAAATACATCCCTGCATTCACACATACCGATATTCTATATAAATACATCCCTGAATTCACACATACCGATATTCTATATAAATACATCCCTGCGTTCACACATACCAATATTCTATATAAATACACCCCTGCATTCACACATACTGATATTCTATATAAATACACCCATGCATTCACACATACCGATATTCTATATAAATACATCCCTGCATTCACACATCCCGATATACTATATAAATACACCCCTGCATTCACACATCCCGATATTCTATATAAATACATCCCTGCATTCACACATACCGATATTCTATATAAATACATCCCTGAATTCACACATACCGATATTCTATATAAATACATCCCTGCATTCACACATCCCGATATTCTATATAAATACACCCCTGCATTCACACATACCGATATACTATATAAATACACCCATGCATTCACACATCCCGATATACTATATAAATACACCCCTGCATTCACACATACCGATATACTATATAAATACACCCATGCATTCACACATACCGATATTCTATATCAGGGATAGGCAACCTTTTAGCAGCACTGTGCCGATATAGGATTGTGATGTCCTTGTAGCGTGCCGATTCTATTTTTTTAAAATGAGGTGTGTATGCTGCCATATTCTGCTTGTGTTATTTATACTGTAATTGCTTTGTATCTTTGTATTTGTGCGTATATGAGCTATTATATTGTATATGTTCATTAGTAGTCTATGGTATTGTGTATGATACATATGAATGGGGGCTGTGTATGGGGGCTGCTTGTGGAATTGTGTGTGGATGGACATGTCACATTGTGTGTTTGGTAGTGTGTGTATGTGTGGGGGCCGTTTGGGGTATTGCATGTCAGAGGCTGCATGTAGGGTTGTGTGCATGTATGTGGATTGTTAGCGGGTTACGTTTGTGCGGATTGTGTGTGTATGTGTATGTTTGTTTGTGGGCTGGGTTATTGTGCATTTCTGTGTATATCTAGCAGTGTGGGTGGCTTCTCTGGGTTCCAGTGGGGACCAGGCTGGCCAGGTACAGGTCAAGGACAGGAGGCGCCACAGCAGCTGCGGGCTGCTCTACTCCAGTGTGGATTCCCATTCACAAGTGCTGGGAGGAAGTGATCTGAGATCACTACCTCTACGTGCTGCAATGCATAAATTGAGGATTGTCCTTCACCACCTCTTCGTATTAGCAGATATCTGAAGTTTTACAGGGACTCCTGATATGCCAGAGTGCGTTTGGCTCTAGAAGCCTTGAGTGCCGTGCAAAGACACCTTGAGTGCCGTGCATGGCACTAGTGCCGTAGGTTGCCTACCCCTGTTCTATATAAATACATGCATTCAAACATACTTATATTCTATATAAATGCACCCTTGCATTCACACATACTTATATTCTACACAAATTTGTCGAATATCACAGACAGGAATTAAAAACAAAATATTACCAAATATTCAAAACATGATTTACATGCATGAGTATACATAAGTGAACCATTTATAAAAAATAAATAAATTGTTTGGTTGATAACTTTTGTCTGAAGAATTGAAAAAACATGTTATCGCAAACATGACAGATCTTCTTTAACCGTCTAATCATTGCTGATAACTGGCCAAATCACATGCCGCAAATAAACATCACATCATGCAATTCCTTTTCTTCCTTTTCTTTCTTTTAACTAAAGAGATGGCAAAAATACTTTTATTGAATTTAAGCTGGTGACATCATTGTATCACATTCCTCCCTCAAAATCCACAGGATCCATCCATCGAGAGAGCTTTTCTCTCAAGAACTGTATCTCCCTCTTGTTTAACAGAATTATGCTCTACAGGACCCTGGCAAATCACCACTAATTTTATTGAACTGCACTTGTACTGACGGCACCGAAAGTTAGGAGTGGACTTAATTAAAACCTAATGTAGACAAGGCATCCTCACCTTGCCAGCAGGCGCAGAGCAAAATCCGAAGGCAGAAAGGCGATAGAATAAAAGGAAAATGAAAAGTGTAAATGGGCTGGAACCAATTAATTGGGTAACTCGTCTTCCTAACAATAACGCAAATGTCTTTCAAAGACCCCCAAGTCAGTGACATTGTCAGAAACCGCAATGAGGAAGAAAAAAGGAAAAAAAAAAAACAGTTTCTACAGGCAATTTAATTCTGTATAAATTTAACAATGAAATGGGAGAAACCATAGTGTTCGAGGCAGCCAAGTGGAACACTAATGATCACAAGAACTCTCTAAGCCCTGTACAGCTGGGCCGCTGGTCCCCACTGACATCCATACGGAGCTGCTTTAAAGTACCAACGCGTTTTAAGGCTGTACATAATAGGGAGTGATATATTATTAGTAACCGTTTTCACAGCACTGCACATTATAACGAGGTTAAAAACACATCCACAAACAATGGTTGGTACAGGAGAAAAGAGCGCCTTGGGTGTCCCAGCATGTCAAAGTAGGAAATTCACAGTGCATAGGCAATGAGATGGAGCTGAAATGGTTTTTGTTTTTTTTTATGTATCTCCATTCAGGAATGGATTAAAATAGTGCTTTCATCAATAATTTTCTAAGTAAAGAAGTAAAGAAATGTAAATTAATATTCCCAACAATTTGTAATTGTTGTTCGAGTAAGTATGAATGGATGCTGTAGCGAGCCCTAATCCTAGCAGGGTCTCTCCTCCTCTCCTCCGCTGGTTTCTCCAACATACACTCAGGAATAAGTAGAATACTCCACGGAACAGCCAAATACAGGAAAATACTCCAGGAATCTCCGACCCCCTTTCCAGCCACTGGACGACACTCTGGGGGTAAAACTGATTTTAATGAGGCCACACACGGCGTTTTATGAGAAGCCCCATGCAAGGGGTTTCCAATTACACATTCCAGGGGCATTCCCCACTGGACCTGAGAGTAGACTGAGACAAAGTATACACTATAATTACATAAACTCTCAGGTTCAGGACAGGTACAATAATAATCACCCCAAAACATACAGTTCCCCACAAGATACCCCCTTAAGTTCTATATCCCCCGATAGCCTGGATCTGAGCGCCCAACATATCCAAAAATCGCTCAGATTTCACAAACGCAGCCACCGGGGTATAGTTTAGACCGACTGAACATGGGGCACCTGCCCAAAAAGGTTTCATGAAATCAGACTGTGTGGTCGGTCTCTTTTGGGAGTATCAAATATATGAAAACCAATGCATAAACTGTTCACGTGTACATTCGTTCTTTGTCTTTTGTTCGGGAGTTTGCTCCCCCGAACGGCACTCTGTTCACCTAAATCCCCACGAACATAACTGAAGGTGGAAGTCCCAGCGGTGTTCATCCCGTCGAGTGTCCGATTTTAGTTCCCTACACTCGACAACCAAAGACTGCTGTCTCTGTTGGTGGTTAAAGATGGCCGCCGCCACGTGTTCGCACATACGAACAGCAGCCACCCAGACTGCTTAGAATGTTCAAGTTATGGAGGTTGGTGGTGGTGTTAACAGAGGTTACTGGGGTTAATGAGCAGCACACTCCCCATATGGGCATTCAGTAATTTGTTCGGTTGTCGAAAATGACTGTGTTAATAGACGAGATGGCTGTTATTTTACCGAACTTCCAGACGGACAGGGGACATAGCAAGATGATCCAGGGACTAGGAGCACGAAACATAGGAAATAACAGGGGGGTGGGGGAGCAAGATACGGACAGCCCATAGTAGGAATACGGGTAACAGTCCAAGGTTAATTCCGCTACAGCTGAAATGTCCAGTTTACGATCTGACAGTATTATACCATTGATGTGGCCATCTTTTTATCCTATGCTTTTCAAACTACTATTGACAGCCTCCTAATGAAAATATACACATATATACACTTAACAAAATTATAAACACTTTTGTTTTTGCCCCCATTTTTCATGAGCTGAACTCTAAGACTTTTTCTATGTACACAAAATGCCTACTTTTCTCAAATATTGTTCACAAATCTGTCTAAATCTGTGTTATTGAGCACATTTTAGAGTGGCCTTTTATTGTGGCCAGCCTAAGGCACACCTGTGCAATAATCATGCTGTCTAATCAGCATCTTGATGTGCCACACCTGTGAGGTGGATGGATTATCTCTGCATTTAGACAGATTTGTGAATATTTGAGAGAAATAGGCCTTTTGTGTACATAGAAAAAGTTTTAGATCTTTGAGTTCAGCTCATGAAAAATGGGGGCAAAAACAAAAGTGTTGAGTTTATAATTTTGGCCAGTGTATATATATCTTGACACAGAGCATGTAATGTCAACAGCCAATCAGAATATGTGATTTTTTTTCTCTGATTCATTCATTGAAGACATTAACACGTGATGCTGGTACGAACTGGGTTCATAACGGAGACTCTATATTTACAGCTTCCATAATCCCCACAAACATTTAGCAGACAGTACTCTTCAGTGAAAATGCCAAAAAGAAGCAAAGGTTATCATCAAATCTTTCATCTAATGTTTATTGTAAATGCAGATTTAAACATGTTTGATGCAATGCCGTGTTCTCTAGCCACTCACTTTGGACAATGGATTTTTAATGAAGTCATCTGCCAAAAAAAGGACAGATTTTTATTAAGGAACCCAAGGAGGTCAATTTATACCTGTGATTATTCAGCTGGAGCAAAGGAGCACATGGAGCTTGTAGGGCCGTCGTTTATGACAGATATGCTTAAAGTACCTTGGGATTGCGTTTGATAATTACAGAGTGTAGCCATGGTTGAGTCCTTCTCAGAGGGTTAGCAATGGACATGATACTAGAGAAAAATCTAATACACGGTTAACAAAAATCTGGTCAACAGCTTGAAGGTGGAAGTTGTTCAAAAACAGAAGTACATGTTGTCTGCTGATAGAAACATAGAATGTGACAGCAGATAAGAACCATTCAACGCATCTAGTCTGCCCGATTTTCTAAATACTTTCATTAGTCCCTGGCATTATCTTATAGTTAGGATAGCCTTATGCCTATCCCACGCATGCTTAAACTCCTTCACTCTGTTAACTTCTACCACTTCAGCTGGAAGGCTATTCAATGCGTCCACTACCCTCTCAGTAAAGTAATACTTCCTGAAATTATTTTTAAACCTTTGTCCCTCTAATTTAAGACTATGTCCTCTTGTTGTGGTAGTTTTTCTTCTTTTAAATATAGTCTCCTCCTTTACTGTGTTGATTTCCTTTATATATTTAAATGTTTCTATCATATCCCCCCTGTCTCGTCTTTCCTCCAAGCTATACATGTTATGTTCCTTTAACCTTTCATTGCAAGTTTTATCCTGCAATCCATGAACCAGTTTAGTAGCCCTTCTCTGAACTCTCTCTAAGGTATCAATATACTTCTGAAGATACGGTCTCCAGTACTGTGTACAATACTCCAAGTGAGGTCTCACCAGTGTTCTGTACAATGGCATGAGCACTTCCCTCTTTCTACTGCTAATACCTCTCCCTATACAACCAAGCATTCTGCTAGCATTTCCTGCTGCTCTATTACATTGTGTGACTACCTTTAAGTCATCTGGAATAATTACTCCTAAATCCCTTTCCTCAGATGTTGAGGTTAGGACTCTATCAAATATTCTGTACTCTGCCCTTGGGTTTTTACGCCCAAGATGCATTATCTTGCACTTATCCACATTAAATGTCAGTTGCCACATTTTTCTAGTTTACCGAAATCATTTGCCATTTGGCTTATCCCTGCTGGAACATCAACCCTGTTACATATCTTGGTATCATCAGCAAAAATACATACCTTACCATCAAGACCTTCTGCAATATCACTAATACAAATATTAAAAAGAATGGGTCCAAGTACAGATCCCGGAGGCACCCCACAGGTAATTAGATCTCGCTTCAAATATACTCCATTGACTACAACCCTCTGTTGCCTGTCACTCAGCCACTGCCTTACTCATTCAACAATATTGGAATCCAAACTTAAAGATTGCAGTTTATTGATAAGCCTTCTATGTGCAACAGTGTCAAAAGCCTTACTGAAATCTAGGTAGGCAATGTCTACTGCATCACCTTGATCTATTATTTTAGTTACCCAATCAAAACAATGATCTCCCTGAAGTAAACCCATGTTGTCTCTGATCTTGAAATCCATGTGACTTTAGATTTTCAACAATCCTATCCTTTAACACGGTTTCCATTAGTTTCCCCACTACTGAAGCTTACTGGCCTATAGTTGCCCAACTCCTCCCTACTACCTTTCTTGTGAATGGGAACAATGTTCGCTAACTTCCAATCTTCTGGGACTACTTCTGTTAACAATAATTGGTTAAATAAATCTGTTAATGGTTCTGCTAACTTTGGGTGTATCCCATCAGGCCCAATCGACTTATTTGTCTTTACTTTTGACAGTTGAAATAGAACCTCTTCCTCGTTAAACTCACATGTAACAAATAACTAATTTGTCCTTTTTCCTAACTGAAGTCCCTCTCCTGCATTTTCAGCTGTAAATACTAAACAAAAATATTAATTGAGGCAGTCAGCTAGACCATTATCCTCTTCTACATACCTTCCTTCTTTTGTTTCTAATCTAAATAATCCTTGTTTCACTTTCCTTTTCTCATTTACATTTCTAAAAAAATGTTTTTTACTACTTGTTTTTACTAACTGTGCTATTTTCTCTTCTGTGTGTGATTTGGAAGCTCTTATAACTTGCTTAGCCTCTTTCTGCCTAATCGTATAGATCTGTCTATCTTCCTCACTCTTTTTATAATTACTAAATGCTAACTTTTCATTTTTTATTTACTATTTTGGCCACTTCTACGTACCATAGTGGTTTCTTATTTTTTCTGCTCTTACTGTTAAGCCTAATGGAATTTTCTGTTGCCTTCAGCAGTGCAACTTTTAAATAATCCCATTTCTCCTGGACTCCATTTAAACTGCCCAGTCTGACAATGACTCCTTTACACATATTCTAATTTTAGAAAAGTCTGTTTTTCTAAAGTCTAAAACTTTTGGTTTTGTGTGGTGTGACTGTCACTGTTCTTATATTAAACCACACTGACTGATGATCATTGGATCCTAAACTTTCACCTACAGTAATATCTGATACCAAATCTCCATTTGTTAACACTAAATCTAGTATGGCCTCCTTACAAGTTGTCTCCTCAACGACTTGTTTTAGAGACAATCACAGTAAGGAGTTTAGAATATGTGTGCTCCTGGCACAAGCAGCTATTTTGGTTTTCCATTTCACATCAGGAAGATGAAAGTCACCCATGATGATAACTAAAATGACAATGAAGGGGGAAGTTATTTCCTCAACTAGTAGCTATCTGATGGCACAAGCAGCTTCCACAGGCTCCGTAGCCCAAGGCCTCCTGAGAAATACTTGAGACCTAAATATTGGTTCAGAGAGTCAGGAGTGTCTTGAATCTTATTTAAAAAGTAAGTTGGCCACAAAAATAAAATAAAGGAATAAAACATTATCAGAATAGGTCTGAGTTAATTCATAAGCAGTCTGGATAGATCCATATGCACGTATATATCTTCCCATTTTCAACTCCCCCAGTCTAGAAGCTTTCCCCATTAATATTTTATTATAATGGAGAGAGCCTACTGTGGAGCTCCTATTTTCATTATATCAGGAATGAAAAATGAGAAAGATTGACTGGGAGGGGAATTTATTATTAACACGAAGAGATGTGTTTGGGGGAACGTGGGCAGAGATGAGATTGAAATCTACTTTCTTTCACGCACGGAGATGGAAACACGGCTGGGTAATAAGAGCTTTGTCGCGCCTGGGTCTCCATTTTCCAATCACGCTGTGCATGCTTGTTTTGTGCAAGCTCAAAGTCTGTGTTTTAAAGGACACGGAGGTGATGAAATGGTAAAAATTCACTAAACATGCCCAACACAGATCTAGGCTTCATCCGAAATGCAATGATACAGGGATCAGTACACACGCAAAATATACAGCTTAAAATATTTCATGGCTCCTTAAAATCGCTATTCTCACGTAAAAAAAAGGTGCAGATTTAGTTATACTGTTTCAAGGTACAAAGATGTCATCTGAATTTTGGGTGATCGCCGGGTTGCCTGCATCCCGTAACTACGAATTGCCATATGACCAAAACATGAAATGAACGGAAATTGGAAGAGCAGTTTCGTTTGATTTGTGATTCAGAGTTCCGTCCGCAGAACCAAAAAGAGAAACAATTAATGGGAAGAAAGGTGATTGTTAGGGGATAGCAACTAAACATTGATTTTATTCACAGATCAAGTGACCAATAGGTGGGGGGGGGGGGATCAATTTTACTTATTCTCACTTGATATGTAATAACATCTCAAACCCTAGAAACTTTTGGAAAGTCATAAATAAACTACAAACTCCCCCCAATCCACTCCCAACCCTCCACTGTCAAAGTGGATAACCAAACCCTGCAACTTCCGTTAGATGTAGCAAATGCCTTTAACAATTATTTTGTCGGATGCTCTACTGCCCTGATTGCCAAGCTAATAAATGGCACACATCCTGAAACTACAAATGTGGATCAGGTCTCACTAAATTTGCAAACGCCCAATATAGACAAGTTCATTTTTAGACCTGTACCTGTTAGTGTCATTGAAAAACATCTTAATAATCTAAAAATGAAAAACCAGTCCAAACCTGACCAAATCCCAGCAATGCTGTTGAAGCTCAGTGCGCCGGCTATTGCTAAACCCATCACAACTCTAATTAATGAATCCTTGGTGTCTGGATACTTACCCAAACTTTGGAAGACTGCAAGAGTAGCGCCTATCCATAAAAGTGGTGACACTACTTTGGTTTCTAACTATCGCCCTATATCATTGCTCCCGGTATTGTCAAAAATCTTAGAAAAATGTGTCCATACGCAACTATGTGAGTATTACCAACAATCAAACTATCTGACCCCTGATCAATCGGGCTTTCGCCAGAATCACTCCACTACAACTGCCCTCTTAAAAGTTTGCAATGACATCCAAACTGGCATGGAACAAGGAGACCTAACTGGAGCTATTTTCCTTGATTTTGCAAAGGCCTTTGACACAGTAGACCACGACATTCTACTGCACAAACTCAAAAAGTCAGGTATTGGTGATCATTCGCTAAACTGGTTTCGATCGTATGTATCGGAACGCTCACAATATGTGTCCATTTCTGACAGCAACTCCCTCCCTCTCCCAGTCACGTGTGGTGTTCCCCAAGGTTCCATTCTCGGCCCCCTACTATTTTCATTATTTATAAATGATCTGCCAAATGTCTGCAAATCCTCAAACATACACATGTACGCAGATGACACGGTAATCTATGCGAACAATTCCTATCTACCGCAGCTTGAGGCTGTGCTCCAAGACCAGTTTACAGAGGTAGAAAAGTGGATCACAAAAAACAAACTCTTCCTGAACACTGACAAAACTGTCACAATGATCTTTGGAACAGTACCTAAATTACACAAATTACACAATTCCCACCTATCCATCAAAACAATTTCAAATGGCACACTGACCGCAGTCCACTCTTTCAAATACTTGGGTATGATGTTAGACCCCAATCTATCTTTTGGCCTGCACATAGAAAAGCTTGCATCTAAACTTTATCCAAAACTAGGTGCCCTGTACAGAAACAAATCCTGCCTAAGCCCTTCAGTAAAGGAAAAGATTGTACAGCAAATGCTGATGCCAATCATTGATTATGGGGATGTAGTATATGCATCTGCATCGCAATCCCACATTAATAAACTCAATACATTGTATAACTCGTTCTGCCGATTTGTGCTACAATGTAATTACAGGACCCACCATTGTGACATGCTAAAAGAACTAAACTGGCTGTCACTGGAATCCAGACGCACCATTCAACTTTCCAGCCTTGTGTTTAAGAGCTTTTCGGGGAAACTCCCACCCTACCTGAATGCAATGCTTTCCCCGGCTGTTCCCACTTCCTATAACCTCCGATCCAGTACCAACACTTTACTTAGTCTACCTCAATATAAAAAGAAAGCAGCCCGATCCTCCTTCTCCTACAGAGCACCGCATTTGTGGAACGACCTCCCGCACAAATTAAAATCTTCCCTAAGCTTAAAGTCCTTTAAGAGATCCCTCTCTATATACTTGAAAACAGAATTTACCTGTCATTGTTGATTATATATTTCCTACCTGTTCTATGTTAAATTTTGTATATACTGTATATTAATATTGTATTTGTACTTTATTGTACACTAACTGTAACAATGCAATGATTTGTGGACCCAGGACATACTTGAAAACAAGAGAAATCTCAATGTATCTTTCCTGGTAAAATATTTTATAAATAAATAAATATGTGAATGAAACGGTGGGACAATTTATTTTATGTATATATTTTTCAGAACACTGATTGGACCACTTTCTCCCCCTTTTGTCTGAATAATTTTTCCAAAAACAATTGCACAGACTAAATTTGTCCTAACCAGAAAGCCTTACAAATTCATTTCAAAACCACTCAAGCAAATTTCTTTTTTTTTTTTTTAATTTCAGCTGAATCTATTAGAGCGAACCACATATTTTGCCTGTATATAGTGTAGTACCCATGGTAGACCAGGGCTTGACACATTTGTTTGAAATCTAGGAGCCAGCTAAAAAAAAAAGTTAGTTTTTTGTTTTTTTAAACTAACAAAGTTTAATTTCTTAATATATATATATATTTGTTTATAACGAGATAAATGCAATTCTTAAAAGGACACCATAGTCACCAGAACCACTACAGATGAATGCAGTTGTTCTTGTGTCTACAGCCTGCCCCTACATGCTTTTCAATGTAAACAATGCCGGCCGGTGGCTCCCATGCTCCAGCAAAGGGGTGGCTGGCACCTCTACTCCTACTGCCAGTTGGCTCCCATGAGCGGTCACCTTACCAAAGGGCTGACAATTCCCAGGCCAGGGAGAATTTTCCAATGGCAATGGTGACCTGGCACCTGGGATTTGTTGAACCTTGTAGTAGACTTTGGTGTGTTGAAGCCTAATTTTCACAGATTAGATAAATCTGCCAGATTTAATACTTATTTATTACTTCAACTGCTCCAATAGGCTCCCCTCCAACTTACACTGTATTCTGGCCACTTCCAAAGGATAGAAGTTGTGGTGCTTAACTTCTGGTCAAAGCTCAGAACATACACAGGGATTTGGGAATTCCATCCAGAAAACGCAATTCTAAATAGCCGGTGTTGTTGCTTCATGTATTTCTAGTACTGCTATTTCGAACTAAATGGACTTAAACAAAGCAAAACCAGAGGAGTCTGAGCAGATAAATCTTGATGCACATTTGTTTTAATTGACAAGAGTTGTAGATGCATGGAATGACATCCAGCAATGATGGCAAGAAATCACACAAGTGGAGGATGTGATGAATGCACGCCATCGTAAGCTGGAAATAAAATAAATCATTAATGAAAGTTGTGCTCTTTAATTAGGGGGAAGCTAGTCTAGAAGGACTAACATGTCTTGACAGGAGATAGAAAATTCAGTTTCAAGCGCATTAGAGTTGATTTACTGTAATAATACACAATTATTCAACAATCACGGAACAGATTGCCTCTTTAGGACAGGTACGAAGATCTGCCACATTTTGTTTAGCTGATATTTTAGATACTTCACATTAGGAAGACCTGGGTAGAGCGTTACCCGCACAGCCTCCCTGATCATATATATATATATATTCTGTTATATTCAATGGCCTTTAGGTGTTGATTTGGTTTGAACATTATTAGACAAATAACAGGGGTAGTTACTAAAGGGAGGATTTCAGGAATTCAAAATGAATTTCAAATTTAAGGCGAAAATTAATCTCCAAGTCAGTTATGCTTCCAGTTCAGCCTTTTGGTCTAAAATACTAAGTTCATTTTGAATTCACAACAATTCTTACGTTAGTAAATAACCCTGGAAATGTCCAATGTAGTGCCATAGTGTGACCAGAGATGGCATGACATTTGGAAAAACGTTTCCTGCAGTTGTGCACTTTCTTTGCTCACTGTATGGTGTGTTTATATAGCTTTTTTTCCAGTTCTTCTTAAAGCCAATCAGCGGCGCCTCTGCCCGGCGGCACGCCGCGCTTCCTGAATCTGAAAAGTCACAAGCTAGATGCCACGGGGAGGCAATTTAGGGCTTAAACCATTCGAGAACAATTTAACCCCTTGAGGTAAGAGAGCCTCCAGGGGCCTCCTGGCCACATACCTTAATTTAGATTAGTTATTTTGGTTCCTGGACTGTCCCTTTAACTATATGCTGTTACAAGCAAGGCTGTAATACTAGATAGTCAGTTTCTCCTGAAAACAGTATCCGAACTGATTGAAAATTCCCCTTGACTATTGAAATAACCATCTCTCACTAAAGATTTCTGTGAGAATAAATGGGTTACTCCAACTAAAAACCATTCTGGCTGTCTGGTACCAACATTCTATGCGTGATGATGCCACATTTACCGTACATAACACTCCAATGATGCAGCTGCATGAGGAAGTATACCTCCGGCAGCACAGAACTTACACTCTATACTTGCAGCACTGCACATGCAGACTCCAGACACCATGACCACTTCAAATCTCTGCAGTTGTAATGACATGCTCTGAAGCACAGAGAGCCAATTACAACCATCAGAAATCTCCTGATATGTCTACACACACTTTCCTTTTCGTTAAATTATAAACTTTGCTAATGACTCTATTAGTTTCTCTATTTTTATTTTATTTGTTACTGTAATTAATATCCCCGTGCATTCCGACTGCTTATTGGTTTATCTTTCAAGATTATGCAAAACCTTTCGATGCTATGGTTTAATGAAACCTAAAAGCAATCTAAAGCAGTACAGTATCTTTGGGTTTCGCAAATATATATATTTTTAAAAGGAGCGCAAGAAAATGGTCCATTGCATAGTAAGGATGAACGATGTATCGTCTGCAGGAGACATTCAAACTTGAATCGATACAATCTATACAACAGGCATAATGGCAGTTGTAACAACATAATATGAAGAGGACATTGGTACCTGAAAACAGACAGACAATCTAAAAATGACGCCGATCTTGCTTTATTAGACTATAATTTTATTTTGCTTTTTGGAGAGACAGGCCTGCAAGTTGCCATTAGTATTATGTTTGCCAGATTCGACCATCCTTGCAATTTTGTTTCCCCTTCAGGCTCACGGAATGAGCATTTACAAAAGACAGAAGGACAAGGGAATAAATTGTAATGATTTATCTAGATTACTGAACCCAGAATTGTTCGGAGATAAATTGCATTTAGTATCTGGATCTATAAGATGGGTAGGCTCTTGCGACACGTGTATTTTTATATTCCACTGCCAATAAACAGATTCTTGTTGTACAAGAGTTGAAATTATCTGCATGCTTAATCACGGCAGCCCGTTTCTCCCCCTCTCCTTCCTCTCATTAAAAGCTGAACAGGTATTATACAAGAACGGAGAAACATCTGTTGCTGGAAGCGGATTCTCTGCAGGCATTTAGTGCAAATATTGGTGGGCGCGTTTAACCCTCAAACTACAGCAGAGAGAAGTATAGGGATAGGAGGTTGGACTTTCCAAAAACCAAAACCAATCAAAAAAAATCATAAAAAGGGTATAAAACACCCCCACCCACAAATAAATCCCACGTCTAGCTTTGACATGCAATATAATGCAAGTTCAGCACTTTATTTTTGTCTTTTTTACTTTTCACAATGTTTTTTGCGAGTTTAGGAAACATTTTTTATTTTACGTTGGTCCAGTTATAGACAACCTGATTTACTCATCCCTGCTATAAACTGTCAAAGGGGTTAGCAATGTCTGATAATTCACAGACATCAATCGGTCGCAGACATACAGAATGGTATCTCTGTGTGCCAAGCTTAACATGTCACCCTTACAGATTGCTCATTCAGCACAGACACATGGAAAACTATTTTGAAAATGACTCTTACAGATAAAGACAAAATGAGAAAAGACACGGAGGCATGGCACAATATTTTGATTATCTTCTAAAGATGACAATTTTGTAACCATTGACTGGAGAGTCTGTTAGTACACCCTCCACATAATGCCTACTATAAGTCAAGACCTGGGGCAAACACCTTTTTTTAAAAACCCGAGCCAGCACTTGGGATGTAGTCCACGTGTGGAATATTACAGCTTTCAATCAGAATCTCCTGGCTGTCAGCAAGGATTAGCGGGGAAGAAGTAATTGCTTTTTCTTCAATCTATTCTTTGGTTAACCTGGTGGAAATGGTGTGAGATGGGACCACCAGCAGTGAGGATACAGCGTTTGTCTGCTTGAATACGTCATGTTTGTGAGGTCTTACCCGTTGGAGTTTGACTTATCAAAGGTAAGTCCACATGACTGTAGGAGGATGAATACTTTGTGTGAATTTGTGGAGGAGTGGAAGAGGACTCCAGTGGCAACCTGTGAAGCTCTGGTGAACTTCATGCCCATGAGGGTTAAGGCAGTGCTGGAAAACAATGGTGGCCACACAAAATATTGACACTTTGGGCCCAATTTGGACATTTTCACTTAGGGGTGTACTCACTTTTGTTGCCAGCGGTATAGACATTAATGACTGTATGTTGAGTTATTTTGAGGGGACAGCAAATTTACACTGTTATACAGCCTTGCACTTACTACTCTACATTGTAGCAGAGTGGCATTTCTTCAGTGTTGCGTCATGAAAAGATATAATAAAATATTTTTAAAAAAATGTGAGGGGTGTACTTACTTTTGTGAGTTACTGTATGTTAAGATGCTCTTATATTCAGAACCTTGTTGGACTTTACATTAAATTAGAAAGTATCGGTCCATCAAAGTGTATGGTGAAGGACACATGCATGTTACCTTGTAAGGAAAGCGTGGAGAGCACTGATGGTTTAACCCTGAAGCTCTTATTCCATTGTTACAGAGCAGAGATTACTTTTTTCCTATACACAAATATAATGGTTATCTTACTAGTAAGGCCTAGTCCTGAGAGACTAGTAAAGTCAAGTCCTGAGAGATATGCATGGTGGCATTACTGGAACATATTTAGTTGAAAGGACTCTCTAAGCACCAAAACAACTTTAGCTTAATGAAGCAGTTTTTGTGTATAGATCATGCCTCTGCAATCTCAGTGCTCAATTCTCTGCAATTTAGAAGTTTAATCCCTTTGTTTATGCAGCCCTTGCCACAGTCCCCCT
Source organism: Pelobates fuscus (assembly GCF_036172605.1). Taxonomy (NCBI): domain Eukaryota; kingdom Metazoa; phylum Chordata; class Amphibia; order Anura; family Pelobatidae; genus Pelobates; species Pelobates fuscus. Next base: position 95,231,045 of record NC_086329.1, read on the forward strand.
GGCTCTAACTCACACAGCCTCTCTACACACTTCCTGAAAAATATGTTTAGTTCCCCTCTATATTTCTAGTCCCCTTTTTGCATACTATGTTTAATTCAGAATTTATCTCCTACTTGTTATCGGTCTGCAACAGCCTCCTGTGTATAATTAAATTTAAATTAACAGAGAAGGAGATAAAACCTTTAAGGTAAACAAACTGCGCTGTCAGATCTAGAACAATGTTTTATTTTTTTTTCCCACGGAGTCAAAGCCAAGGAAGAAGAGGCTATGGCTGCATAAACAAAGTGATTTAACTCCAAAAAGGCAGAGAATTGAGCCTGGAGGGGTTTTATCTATATACCAAAACTGCTTCATTAAGCTAAAGTTGTTTTGGAGCTGAGAGCATCCCTTTAAGTCAGAGAGAGAGATTTGGTAGTCTAACCTTGGAGCTCTTATTGCACTATCACAGAGATTTGAATTTTATGGACAATCTTGGTGATTCTTATCCATCCAATAATCCCTCTTGACAGTATGACAGAATCCACTCAATACTGACAAAGGCAATGAAGGCCAAGAAAGAGTGACCAAGCAGCACAGACAAGTCTGAACACCTAACAAAAATTGCAGAACAGGAGCAAGACTGGAAACCAAGATACAAGGAGGAGCTGGTCACCAGAAAACAAACAAGACTGGACACAACATGTTACCAGCAGGAGCAAGAGCTGCCCACTAGGATACAGTGCGGGATACAAGCAGGAAGTGTTCACTGGATATATGTAAGGCTGCACTCCAGGTTACATAACACAGGTCAAGGACTGTAGGAGGATCACAGTGTAATCAGTACAGAGCGGGAGAACATTTTCTGAGGGTGGGAGGTCCACCATGAATACAGTTATCTGGACACAGCCAGGACATTTCATTGGAGGAGAAGAAACTGAAACATTGTTTTAACTCCTCCACTGATGGCATAGAAGGGCAGAACATATAACAAACATTGACCCAAGATGGAGGCACTCAGATCCAGAATAGAACTAAGAAGAGCAGTGTGAATTTTCAGACTTTACAAAAATATATTTGTTAAATATAGGAAATAAACATCCATACTAGCAGAATTCCAGGAAAGTGAAAGTTCCTCCTTAAATCTGATGAATTCCTCTCAGAGATCTTTGTAGAGTCCACAAAGTGTAGAAGCAAAAAATGGAATGAAGACACCCGCGTTCAGCATTCTAAATTAATTTGTCTAGATCTCTCCAATGCATTCAAGAAAAACTGACACGTTTTTATTTTTGCAGGACAGAATGTCTGACCTCCCACCTCCTAAGCCAGTTCTGAAACATTGGATTTTCCGTATGAAACGTAGAATCATGAAGGCAGTAACTCTTGGAGGTGAAAATGTAGAGAAATCATTTTAATTAAAGACTCAGAATGACATAGGAGCGTCTGGGATCCTACCATCTGCCTAGTAACAGCTGATAATTAATTTTATTTGGTATATATATAAAAAATTAAAAAATGCAGTGCATATTGAGTGCAGATCACAGTAAACAAGTTGTTTGTAGCATTAGTTAGGGAGTTTATGTATTGATTTAAGTGCTAAATTTGGCTATTCCATGCAAATGTTCATTTATCTCTTGGCTCCGTAAGAAGCCTCTGCGGTCTCTCCTAATACTATTTATTTTTTTACGTCAACAAAAAGTATAGATACAGAAGCAGAGTTAATGTTTTCTGCCATGAGAATCACAGCTTATCATTTATTAAAATATTAATTACAATGTGAGTGTTATGCTTGGATAATGTGTAGCAGGGAGTAAGGAATAGTATACCAGCAGGAGAGGGGGCAGGTTAATCTCTTCTACATATACACATTAATCTAGACCAGTGGTTCACAACCTTTTTTTCACCTGTGTACCCCTTGGCAGCAATTTCCATAAATTGTACCCCTCTCATTAATAAAATGTTTGTAATTAGTATATTTGCGATTAGCCTCTTCTCCGCCCCAGGCTCTCCCTGCCTCTCCTCCACCCCAGGCTCTCCTTGCCTCTCCTCCGCCCCAGGCTCTCCCTGCCTCTCCTCCGCCCCAGGCTCTCCCTGCCTCTCCTCCGCCCCAGGCTCTCCCTGCTACTCCTCCGCCCCAGGCTCTCCCTGCTACTCCTCCGCCCCAGGCTCTCCCTGCTACTCCTCCGCCCCAGGCTCTCCCTGCTACTCCTCCGCCCCAGGCTCTCCCTGCTACTCCTCCGCCCCAGGCTCTCCCTGCTACTCCTCCGCCCCAGGCTCTTCCTGCTACTCCTCCACCCCAGGCTCTCCCAGCTACTCCTCCACCCCAGGCTCTCCCAGCAACTCCTCCACCCGAGGCTCTCCCAGCTACTCCTCCACCCCAGGTTCTCCCAGCTACTCCTCCGCCCTAGGCTCTCCCAGCTACTCCTCCGCCCCAGGCTCTCTCAGCTACTTCTCCGCCCCAGGCTCTCCCTGCTACTCCAGGCTCTCCCTGCTACTCCTTCGCCCCAGGCTCTCCCTGCTACTCCTCCGCCCCAGGCTCTCCCTGCTACTCCTCCGCCCCAGGCTCTCCCTGCTACTCCTCCGCCCCAGGCTCTCCCTGCTACTCCTCCGCCCCAGGCTCTCCCTGCTACTCCTCCGCCCCAGGCTCTCCTTGCTACTCCTCCGCCCCAGGCTCTCCCTGCTACTCCTCCGCCCCAGGCTCTCCTTGCTACTCCTCCGCCCCAGGCTCTCCCTGCTACTCCTCCGCCCCAGGATCTCCCTGCTACTCCTCCGCCCCAGGTTCTCCCTGCTACTACTCTAACCCAGGCACAAAAACTGTCACACATAAACAAACACTGACAAACATATAGATACAGATACACACACCTGCAGATACACACACAGATGCAAACACTGACACATGCAGATACACACACTGACATACATATATACAGGTACAGATGTACAGACACACAGATACACAAAAACATACAGATAAAAACACTTACATACATACACAGACATACAAAAACATACATACAGATACAAACACTGACACACACATATATATATATATATATATATATATACACAGACAGAAGAAAACACTGACATATATGCAGATAAACAGACACACACACAGGTACACAGATACATACCATGACACAACGATACATACACTGACACAGATGCATAATACACTGACACACATGCAGATACATGCACTGACACACAGATACGCACCATTACACAAAGATACACACTTTGACACATTTGCAAATACACAGACACAGATACATACAGTGAGGGAAAAAACATTTGATCCTTGCTGATTTTGAATGTTTGCCCACTGACAAATAATCAGTCTATAATGTTAATGGTAGGTGTATTTTACCAGTGAAAGACAGAAGAACAAAAAAGAAAAAAAATCCAGACAAATGCATGCCAAAAAAGTTATAAATTGCTTTGCATGTCAATGAGTGAAATAAGTATTTGATCCCCTATGAATCAGCAAGATTTCTGGCTCCCAGGTGTCTTTTATACAGGTAACGAGCTGAGATTAGGAGCACTCTCTTAAAGGGAGTGCTCTTAATCTCAGCTTGTTACCTGTATAAAAGGCTTCTGTCCACAGAAGCAATCAATCAATCATGCAGATAAAGACATACAGACACTGACAGACAGATACCCCGACACACAGATACACACCCTGACACACAGATACACACATTGACACACAGATGTATATCCTGACACACATGCAGATACACAGACACATAGATACATACACTTAGGGTTGCATACCCTGACACACAGATACATACAGTGACGTATTTACAGACACATACACGGACACACTAACACATGCAGATACACACACTGACACACATGCAGATGCACAAACATACAGATACACTGACACATGCAGATTCAAAAACATACAGATACACTGACACACATACAAATACACAGATACCTACACTGACTCACAGACATACAGATACATACAAGTACATACACACAAACACTACACACACACATACAGATACATAAAAACACATACATGTCCGTTATCTACCTTTTGGCTGGCTGGGTCTGGTGGGAGTTAGGGGCCTGCTGCTCTCCCGGTCTGGTTTACCCCCGCCCCTTCTCTCCCTCTCTCCCGTGCAGCTTACCCAGTGTGTGAGCTGGGAGGAAGTAGTTACAAGCTGTTACATCCTCCCAGCTCTGGCTGCACTAGCACAGGGGTCTGGTCGCCCTATTAAAGTGCTGTAGGGTGCGACCGGGCACCTGGAGGCACATGTGTATCAGGTGACCCTAAGTGCATGGGCCACCCAATAGACCAGGGCCAGATTGGGGGGAAAAATTGGCCCTGTGGGGAAGGGGGTGAGGCCAGAGGAGGAGGGGTGGCTGTTGTGTCATCACCAATGACCAGCACTCTCCCCTCAGAGTGACTATATTAGTTCAATGCTCCTCCAGGGCAGCCAATGCGCAGAGCGCTGGTGAAGAGCTCTTGCATGAGAAAAAGGCCCTGCATTTGATCTGAGCAGCGCAAGTGGGTTTAATGACACGCTTGCACTGTATTTGCTTGTGACATGTCTCTGGTGTCTCAATAAGTAGGATACCAGAGGACAAATGGGCCAGGAAAGAGTATTGTGCACATGTTTGGAAGCTTCTTGTGGGATTTTGTATATATAGAGAGAACAAATTGTAATGTGTTTGGTGTAAATAGGTCACTTTTAGTTGTGTTGTGTTTGTGGTGTAATGTGTGTGGCTAGTTGTAGAGTGTGTGTGCATATAGGTGCTGTAATGTGTGTGTAGTGTGTTAGGAGTGCTGTTTGTGAGGGGTGCTCTGTGTGTGTGTTAAGGGTGCTGTGTTTGGAAGGGTGCTCTGTGTGTGTGAATTGCCCAGCTCGCGGGAGGAATCTTCTGCCTTCCGCCTCCTCCCTCCCACTCCTGCAGGCCGCCTGTCAGTGTCTTTGGGCCGGTGAGGGAGATCTTTGATTTCTCCACCGACCCATGAAGGCACACGCAGTGCATGGATCTCCCCTGTCGCCCTTTGGCAATTGCGGCCAACCGGGCATTTGCCCGATGGCCGGGTTTACCAGCCATGCAGCCACCATTACCGAACATTTTTCACATACTCCCTGAGGCACGGAATTGTACCCCCGGGGGTACGCGTACCACATGTTGGGAACCCATCGATCTAGACTGTTTGTTTATGTGTGTGTGCATATATATATTTTTTCACAGCTCAGTTATGGCATTTAGTGCAAATTTACATTATACTCATCAAAATAACTTTAGCTTAATGAAGCAGTTTTATTGTATAGATCATGTACACGCAGTCTCACTGTGTAATTCTAAGCCATTTAGGAGTTAAATCACTTTGTTAATGCAACCTCCCTGTATGTGACTTGCACAGCCTTCCTAAACACCTGAAAAGGAATGTAGATATTCTAGGTTCCCTTACTGAACAGTCTGTTTAATCTATTATTTCTTATCACTTGCTCTGTTAATAGCCTACTAGATCCTACAGGAACCTCCTGTTTGTGATTAAAGTTTAATTTGCAGAGCAGGGGATAAAAACGTATAAAGCAAGTAAACATCTGATTGAAAATGACATTTTTTTTATGCAGGCTGTAAGAATCACAGCCAAGGGAGGTGTGGCTAGGGCTGCATAAGCAGAAACAGGCGTGATTTAAAGGAACACTATAGGGTCAGGAACACAAACATGTATTCCTGACCCTATAGTGTTAAAAATGCAGTTTAGGTGCAACCTCCAACTGTGACATTACCATATCCACCTTTAACCCTAAGCTTATCGTAACCCCCCAAATCGTAACCCCCCTAACCATCCAACCTTCTCCAACTCTTACATTATTCAGTGATAAACTTACCGCCATAACCCCCCAACCCTAATACTATCTAACCTCCTTCAACCATAACTTACCCCAACCTCCCCCTGCCCCTAAAATTACCCTAACTTTGGTCGATAGCAGTGTCATTCCAAATGCTGCACAGTTAACTGTGGTTTAATGCCTCTGCGTTTTTATAAGTGTTGCGACGTTAAGCACCATCGACATTTCCATATTGCCATTTTTATGGCAACATTTAAACACATACTTTTTTATCAGCTGCTAGGATGAAGATATTCAATCACAAGGCTGTTTCATGCAGCAAGGTGCAGACAATATTGCTCAGACGCCATGTGACTGGCTTTGACTTTTAGGAACTGTATCCACCAAAGCCGCGGGTCCACATTCTAATACATGTGACTTATAGGATGTAAGTAGATAATGCTGTAATTTGGAATAATAAAATGAATGTAAATCTTCCAGCCATTACTACACAAAGCTACATCTAACCCGCCTTACCTTACAACATGCGGAGGGCAAATTATTTACCCCTCGGCTGCCAGAAGGGGACAAATAGCTCTGCACGGCCATGCTTGCAGCACCTGCTGGATGCATTGTCAATCTGACCCGGTAGATGCTTTTAGTAAGATGTAACGATCTGAAACATAATTTGTAGTAGGCAATTAGACACTGAAGAGAGAAAATGGTGACTATTTATTGATTCAGTTTAATGTGTTTTTCTCAAAGTTCGTGTTTGTGAATATTTCTAAAGCCATAGGAAAATGTGAATTAACACTCGCTGGTCTTGAAAAGAAAAAAACAAAAAAATCCCAACTAGTATTTATGTAGTAAGTCGCAGAGACAAAGGTGAATATACAGGCAGATATGCTGAATATTGTAGCAAGTTGAACATTATCAATTCTCATTAGTCTCCAATACCTTGTTTGTGAAAACTCAGTCTGACTTGAGAGTTTGTGGGAGAGACGTAAGAGCACTATAATTACATAGTTCAAATAAATGATTAAAGTACAGATCTCCAGAGTTAAATATATATTTAACAAGCAATTTATGATGAATAATAATGATATGAGACACCGCTTACTTTCATTTTTCTGAAGGGTGCAATGACTCTTTCCCAGATAAATATCAGAAAATAAGCAAAAAAGATGTCCAGCATTCCTTATTGTGAAAAAAATGGAAAAAAAAGCAACGTTTCGACTGTGTATCTTTATCAAACTATGTGCATTTACACTGCTTGATAAAGGCACACAGTCAAAGCTTTGCTGTTTTGCCAATACAGGGATATAATCTTTTTTCACAATAAGTAGTGCTGGACATCTCTTTTTTGTTTATTTCCCAATAAGCAATTTATAGTAAATTACTTCAGTGGACAGGCCCATTAGAAGTAGTAGCATAGTTTCCTCCAGTAGCTCAACACTCATTGCTGCTCCTCGGGGGGGTGTCTTTTTCCCAAGGGATGGGGTAGAGGAAGAGAAAAAAATGTTTTGCTCCACCCATTTCCTCTTTATGTATACGTTTGCCCACCTCCAGTCAAGTCAACACTGATTTAATCATTCTGGGCAAGGGGCATGACTTCAGGTTTTCAATGTACCAAGGCATAAACAGAGATAGGTATGTAGATAGACAATATGATATCGACCAATATGGATAAACAGCGATGGGTGTGCTCTATAGCTGCAGCATGATGGAGTATGAGTTGATATAATATAGAAATCATACAACTTGTAAAAGTTTAATTTTCCTGTAGGGTCTAAGCTGATAAGGAACAGTAAACTGCTTCCTTACATTTCTTAACCCTGTGATAATTTATTTTGGCCCAGAGAAGTGAAGTTGGGTTGTCTCGAGTTCAGCTTGCCTTTGATAAAAGTCATGAATCTGAGCACCAAGAAAGAGCTACTGTGACAGCTCCAGCTTAAAGATGAACCATAGATCAACAAGAAGCGGCTGTCAGAGAGGCCTCCTACATGCACAGTGGCAAGTATGGATTAGAATTAATAAATCACCTCTTCACCCGTGTTCCAGGCACAAGCAGCATGATGGGACCAGTAACCGCCTCATCGGATATGGATGAAATTCATCAAAGGGTCAGATAAACACAGGAGACAGAAGAACGGATAAACACAAAGACGCGTCTGTGTCAGTGCGTTGGTACGGACCAGATTTCAACCAGCAATTCCCATGTCCAACCCCCGGCACCCCACTTTTACTAATAGACTAGAGGGAGTTAATGACAGAGGAGGTGTTACTAGGGCTGCATAAACAAAGTGATTTAACTCCTAAATGGAACCGAGCAGTTAGACTGCAGAGTGTATATGATATATTCATTAAAGTGGCACTGTCATGGCGAACTTACCTTTCCTCAATCTTTTCATCTTCTCCCCCTCTCTCAGGATCTGTTCTTCTTTTCTTCCTGCCTTCTTTAGTTTTCTTTAAAATCATAAGACAAAGTAGGGACTCTTTGCCTTATGGAGGTTTCCTCCGCGTGACCAGCTTTGACCAGCGGAGGAGCAAAGTGTGCTTCATTTCCGCTGGTCAGAGCAATTTTCCCATAATTCTTACCTTTCCTCTGTGATCTTGCGATGCTTCCTGTCATTTTAGACGAAACTGCCTAATTGCGTTCTAACTGAAAGAGAACATGATGTTAGTTTCTTTTAGAACTCAATTCGGCACTTTGTTCGTATCGGAATTTCATTCGAATGAATGAAACTCCGATTCAATTTGTGCCGCGCCTGCATCTTGCAGCCGCTTAGTTGATAACTCCTTAAGTCCGGTATTATGGAGTTATCTTCCAAATGGCTGAAAGACCTACAGTGGTCTTTCAGCCAACTTTATTAATACTAAGTAAGGATTACTTAGTATTCGTAAATTCAGCACCTACTCGCTATACCGCAAGTAGGGGCATGTCTAGTAAACAGTGAGCAGCCAGTGGCTGCTCACTGTAAAAAAAAAACAAAAAAAAAACTATTGGCCAATTAGGCTAAGAACACTCTGATTGGTTGGTTTAAGCCAATCAGAGTGCTTTGTGTCATTTTACACAGCGTGGGAAAGTTCTTTGGAATTTTCCCACGCTGTGTAAAATGACACAGAGCACTGTGATTGGTAGGCTTGGAATCTAAACAATCAGAGTGCTCTTTGTCATTTTACACAGCGTGGGAATATTCCAAATAACTTTCCCACGCTGTGTAAAATGAATTTCACCACGCTGTGTAAAATGACACAGAGCACTCTGATTGGGTGGCTTGAAATCCATCCAATCAGAGTGCTTTGTGTCATTTTACACAGCGTGGGAAAGTTATTTGGAATATTCCCACACTGTGTAAAATGACAAAGAGCACTCTGATTGTTTAGATTCCAAGCCTACCAATCACAGTGCTCTGTGTCATTTTACACAGCGTGGGAAAATTCCAAAGAACTTTCCCACGCTGTGTAAAATGACACAAAGCACTCTGATTGGCTTAAACCAACCAATCAGAGTGTTCTTGGCCCAATTGCAGGGCGGGGCAAGGTTTTATACTTATTTTTTTTGCGCTCTGTTTTTTTCGTTTTCATCGGGTTTTTATTTTTGCGCTCGGGTTTTTATTTTATTTTAAGTTCGACAGGTATGATGGTTTTTTTATTTGGCCTTTTTTGGGCCTGAAAAAATGAAGAATTTAGAAAAAAGAAGATGTCAAATGATAAGTTTAATTTTTCTTTTCAGGTTAGTTATTTTATTCCCCCCTAGGAACCCCCCCCCCATTGTAATTTATGGCCCCCACCCACCGCCCAGGGGTGGGGGCCGGGGAGGGATGACTGTAGGTCCCCCCCCCTCATTATCTTTATGGCCCCCACCCACCGCTCAAGGGTGGGGGCCGGGGGGGAGGAAAGTAGTAATTGTAATTTATGGCCCCCACCCACCGCGCAGGGGTGGGGGCAGGGGGAGGACAATAGGTCCCCCCCTTATTGTTATTTAGGGCCCCCACCCGCCGCACAGGGGTGGGGGCTAGATAGTAGTTTTTTTTTTTTTTTTTTTTTTTACAGTGAGCAGCCACAGACTCTTCACTGTTTAGTAGACATGCCCCTACTCGCGGTATAGCGAGTAGGGGCATAAGGGATTATGCTAATATGGGGGTCATATTGACCCCAACAGAGTAAGGGGGACATGGGGGGCTTAGGAAGTGGCGGGGAGGTCTACAAATGATTGATATAAGCAGCTTTTTAAGTATCGGTCTATATAATGGCACAGAGAACATGATGCCCAAGACACAATGAGGCACCCGGACCTGAAAAGTACCTTGCATCCAGACACTATTTTCCACAAATAGACAAATCCTGATTTCACCTCAACACATGCCGATATGATCTAATCCCCTAAAATTCAGAATTACCTTACCATAACCTAATGTGTAACTGGTGTAAGTGATAGGCATGTCTGTCTTTATTTGGCCTCAGAAACAAGATATCCTTTCGGCCCTGCGGCCAAACGCCGTATGCTACGGGGTTAAGGCCTTCTAGGAATCAGTTTTAAGATTTTACATCATGGACTGGACATCTTTGGGGATATGAGGATACGTCTATGTCTTCAGTCTTTTGAGATCACCGGATATTAATATAGAAAAACAGACAGGACTATAAATAAAACGGTTCCTGTCTGTTACCCCCATCTCAAGCACTCCGTAAAAAGGATTTGAATCCTATAAATGATTTATAATGAATAATAAGAGCATGTTAAATCAAATAGGTTTTATTTTTTTAAAACAGAGTACATATACTTCCGACTCACTAGAGATCACAATATACGACTGACATTGTATCTCCAAAGACATTTATCTCCCAAGGACTTTTATGGGCACAATAACAAGAATAATACTGTCAGCATTAATGGAATCTGGATATTTTGTCAATGAAATGAACTTGTAATTAAAACAGGACACATTGAAGGGAGTTAATTAGCCACAGTGATGCTGTAACAAAGGTGTTTTATTTGGATAATGTGGCAGCTTGAAGCACTTCCTCTCATGGGCAAATTTCCCGATTAGTAGGAAATTTAGATTCTCTGAAACGACAGTCTTGGAGAAAGATACAGTTTGTTTTTAATGAGTTGAAATAATTACCAATTTGGAGAGTAGCAACACTGAAATGTCCATTTGGTGGCAGTCTTTGTTAAACAGACTGTCTGGCTTCAATAAGTTCAAAGTTAAAGGAACACTATAATGTCAGGAATACAAACATGTATTCTTGACACTATTGCAGGATTAATCCCGGGGATGATCCCCGGCCCCTCTCTCTCTCTGGAAATTAAAGGTAATTTTAAAGCTAAATTAAAGGTAACCTCTATGCCACACCGCATCAGTCTTGCTGCAGCTGACTTCGACTCAATGTTGATGATCTTAGCCAACCTAATGCTTTCGCATAGGAAAGCATTGGGAGGCTATTGTGCATGCGCGGCAAAATGTAGCTCCTCATATGAAACCAAGAGGCTGCGCCTGCACTCACCTGAACATGCACACATTAAAGGGTTCTGCTGGGGCCAATCATACAACATACAAGATCCAGTGCACTCACTCATTTGCCAAACAGCAATTTCAAGTCTCACAGAATGTAATAGTTTTATTTAAAAACACCTCACCTAGCAAAACAATAACTGGGGTTTGGTAACAGTGTATGATCACACATTGCATAAGCCTGCTACAACGTTGAGATGCATTGAATCATTTAATCTCTATAGGGAATTTTTAGCAACTGCTGAGTGACTGCCGCTAGAGGCGTTACTAGGCAGCAATGTAAACATTGCCTTGTCTTTGAAAACGTTAAGCTGTAGTGGTTCTGGTGACTATAGGGTCTCTTCAACAACTGCAAAGTTCTGCCCACTAGCCAGACTCTAAGCACATGCACAAAATACACGTATTCACACACACATGTATTGTATATAATGTAATGGTTTTACAGAGGCCAGATTTAACTCTTACATCACTATTTTCTAGGGGATAAAGCTGCTGCTGAATTCAGGTACATTTGGAAGTCAGTCTAAAAATACATTTTATTTACTAACACAGCTCGCATGCGGACTTCAGAGCATAAAAACAAACATCAATTCAATAAAAAACACAAAACACGATCAGCACTTTTAACTTGAGAGAACTGATCAGATCTCTCAAATACAAATAAATCAATAAGATATAGTTTCAAGCAGCAGTTGATTTGGCCAAACAATTCTAGAACACTTTGAAGGTGATTGTGGGGGCTATTTTGATTTTGATATCAACTTGCAGTAAATAAAAGTGGTAGAGAACTTGGCTATGCTCCTGAAATCTCTGTTTCTTTGACAACAGCATTAAGAATTTTGTATTCCATGCATGGCTACCTCCAGGAGGCAGAGTGTCAGTCAGCCTGGGCACCATCTTTGCAGGCAGAACCACCCCTTTCATGCAAACACACCCGCAAGATTGGCAGGTATGCAGATATATGTTTAAAATGTTAAAAACTAGTTTAATAGTGAAATAAAATAAACATAATTGTAGTACTCCCTGAACGTAATAAATCGCGGTAGCCAGCTTTGTTTTAATACCAACTTGCTTTGCTAGAGGACTTCTCTATAGATAGGTCAGCCTCGAGGATGCCGGCCGCTGTGCACCCGCCCCTTTTTAGGAAACGGTGCGCGCGTGCCGACACCAGGCTAGAGGCAGTATGGAAGGATGGGTTTACAAACGTCCTCTTAAGTTTTGGGGCCGTGACTACATTTATCACACCACCAATCATATAAAAGCTCACTTATCCAAAGGATCAGTGCCCTGTTGTGGTTCCTAGTTCGCTAGTGTCCCAAGAGTGCGTTATATTCTGGTTCTGTGATTTTGGTATTGACTTGGCTTATTCGCTGACTTCTGGTTTCCCCATACTCAGCTCTGTTTTTTTTCGTATTTGGTACTTCTGGTTCCCTCTGACTGGGCCTGTCTATGACAATTCTTATCTTTTAGCCCGGCCATTCTAAGGGCCGGTATTATAGTTGGTGGGCTTATTATTCTATGTGTTGGGTCACCAATTTCCTGACATTACAACAAGGCCATATGGATCCCACAGGTATTAACCCCCAAACTGTTTCTCAAGATATGCATTTAGATGGACTTGACCACAGAATGGATCAGTTTGCTCAGGCTTTACAAACTTTGTTTAACTGTTCAGTGAACGTACCATCTGAGGGTCAAGAACAATTTTTGAGTCCTATTGCTGCTTCATCGGACACAAACACGCACTAACACTATGTCCTTTACTTTATGTTACGGAGGGGATCCCGTAGGGTGTAGAGGTTTCTTGAATCAAATAAGCATCCATTTTGAGCTTTCACCTAGAACCTACCCTACTGATAGAGCTAAGATTGGCTTTTTGATCACGCTACTCACCGAGAAAGCTCTCTCCTGGGCTAATCCTCTTTAGGAGAATGATAGTCCCCTGGTATATGATTATAAATAATTTACCATTGCTTTTAAACATGCTTTTGACCCACCAGGGAGACAGGCCAATGCCGCAAGATCTCTCCTAAGGTTGAAACAAGGGAATTGCTCCTTAATTATGCATTGGAGTTTTGCACCTTGGCAGCTGAGATCAAATGGAATAATCAAGCTTTTGCTGATGTATTCCTTAACGGTTTATCCAACTCTATTCTAGACTAAGTAGCAGCCAGGGAATTGACGGAAAACCTAGAAGAACTGATTACTTACCTTTCCCTTATAGATGACAGGTTACGATACAGGCAAAACACTCTAGAAAGACCTAGGAGACCTGTTGAAAGATTAGCTCCCACTTTTCCCTCTGACTATGGCTTTGGCTATCCCCGAGCCCATGCAGTTAGGTATGACGAGACTGTCTGATGCAGAGAGGGTACGTAGGAGAAGAGAAGGATTATGCATGTATTGTGGCAAGAGGGGTAATGTCCAGAAAGGCTGGAAAACTCCAGAGACTAAGGTCTAAAGGAGGACCGGCCTTGGGTGTTTTAATTGAGTCCTCCAAGACAGTAAAATGTGACAAACTGCTTCTAATACCTACCACCTTAAAATGGGAAGGAAAATAGATTCAGACCTATGCCTTTCTTGATTCTGGTTCAGCAGAAAGTTTTATTGATAAAAAGTTCGCTACTGAACATTCTCTTCCTCTCAGAGAAAGAACAACACCATTGGCCGTTGAGGCTAGAGATGGTAGACCTTTGACCGAACCCACTATCACCAAAGAAACCGTTCCACTTCTCATGAAATAATTATTTTACAATCTATTTCTTCACCCTCTTTTCACATAGTTCTTGGTTTCCCATGGTTGACTCAACATAACCCTGCCATTGATTGGGAGAAAGGTGAAATAGTGAACTGCGGTTCATCCTGTATCAGAGGATGTGTTTCTGAGGGGAAACCTCTAGTCATTATAAATGTAACTCCTCTGTCAACCAAGATTCCTGAGATATATGGGCATATAAAGGAGGTTTATTATAAAAAGGAAGCTGATAATTTATCTTCTCATCGCTCATATGATTGCGCTATTAAATTACTACAAGGTACTATGCCCACTAGGGGTTCAGTTTACACTCTCTCTCAGAAGAATAAAGTATTAGAGGAGTATATCAGAGAAAACCTTGCTAAAGGGTTTATTTGCAGATCTTCATCTCCGGCCGGTGCAGGTTTCTTTTTTGTTTCTAAAAAAAGAGGGGGATCTTAGGCTCTGCATTGACTACCGGGGATTAAATAAAATAACTGTACGTAATATGTTTCCTATACCCCTTATTACAGAACGGTTCGACAGACTTAAAGGTTCCAGAATTTTTACTAAATTAGACTTACGAGATGCCTAAAATTGAGTGAGAGTTAAACAGGGGGATAAATGGAGGGCAGCTTTTAATACTAGATATGGCTATTATGAATACATGGTCATGCCAGTCGGTCTATGTAACTCTCCGTACGTCTTTCAGGATTTTATTAAAGAGGTACTTAGAGAATATCTACATGAATTTGTCCTAGTTTACCTAAATTACATATTGATATATTCCTCAGAGATATAGGAACATCACAGACACGTAGAATTAGTACTCCGGACTCTACTGAAGCATGGATTGTATTGTAAATTTGAAAAGTGTCTATTTGACCAAAAAAGGGTTAATTTCCTGGGATATGTCATATCTGAATCATGATTCCAGATGGATCCTCAAAAAAACTTAAAGCCATTAGTGATTGGCCAATTCCTAATGGATTAAAAGCCATACAGAGGTTTATTGGATTTTCCAATTATTACAGGAGATTCATTAAAGGGTTTTCCTCGATCCTTTATCCGATAACAAACATGTCTAAAAAAGGAAAGTCTAATCAAGCTTGGACTACAGAGGCTCTTGCTGCATTCAATACCCTTAAAAAAGCATTTGCTTCTGCCCCTATTCCGATTCATCTTGATCCAACCCTAGCATTCCTTTTAGGAGTGGATGTATTGGATTCAGGAGTTGGGGCTATACTATAACAAAGGGGTTTCTCCAGGGGTTCTCTACAGTATCTTGCACATTGGTGGGGGTTATGGTCCTGAGGAACGTTTCTGGGTTGTTGTTTCTGATATTCATGCTCCCAGTTTGCTGTGGGCATTCCATGCCAGGTTTCCTCTTTATCCTGGTGGTTCCCGCCCTGTGGGTGGTTCTGAAAGGGGGTTCTGAAAGGATCAGCAATCCTTTACTTACTCTGGCGGTCCGCCGATCGGCAGCGTCGACAAGCGAAGGGACCGCCTCCTCCAATACTCTGGCCTGATCTGTCAGCCTCGAGGACCCCGGCCACTGTGTGCCCTTCTAGTTTGCCAGTGTCCCAAGAGTGCGTAATATTCTGGTTCTGTGATATTGGTATTGACTTATTCTCTGACTTCTGGTTCCCTTGACTGGTTTTTCGTATTTGGTACTTCTGGTTCCCTTTGACTGGGCCTGTCTATGACGATTCTTATCTTTTAGCCCGGCCATTCTAAGGGACAGTATTATAGTTGGTGGGTTTATTATTCTGTATGTTGGGTCACCAATTTCCTGACACAGGGAGCACTTTTTTAGTGTTCCCTGCAGGGTCTTCCCTCAGTGGGCTGGCTAAAATGATTGTCAGGATGTGTGGCGTGTATTCACACCAGGCGGACCTTTCAGTAATGTGGGTGGCCATAATATCACTATCAGAGCAGGCTCGCGATAAACACACAAGGATATTTCACAGCTTGGACAGTTCAGATAGCGTCTCAGATCAGTATGGGAGCTCTCAGGTAAGAGCGTTAACACGCAAGTTCTGTGGACCAGTTAGTCTATGTTCAACCAATACCCATACTAGGTAGGAAGTCGCCTTGGTCCTGGAGGTTCCACAGAGGGATGTCAGGCTGCAGGTGTAAGTAGGCCGCCTTCTAGCCCTGGGCCGCTTGGAAAGCCAGCACCTGTGTGAAGCCGGGTCTTCCCCTTGTAGGCCGCCATGGGAGGCCCCGATGTTCTGTCGCCGCCTGCGGTGGTTGGTCTTCCGGTGATGTGGTCGGTGCTGTGGAGGTTTCCTCCACTTGGCCTTCGGCCCAGGTCAGCATTTGGCACGATTGGTGGTGGCTGCTATGCAGGATGTGCCTAAGGGAGGCCCGTTCCGTCGTCCCACCTCAACTCTCCGCATCTCCCTCTCAGAGTTAGGAGATGCCTGTGTGCTGCAATGCTCCAGACATTCTCAAAAGCGTTGGAATATCTTGTCTAGTTGCTCGAGTGAGTGTTCTATCGGATTGTGGCAATATCCCACAGGTTGTGGTTGAGTAGCCTGTGAGAGAGAGAGCATGTCCGCCATCTTGTAGGGCCCGCTGTCTGTGTCGCTTGGGCTAGAGATTGCTGCAGGGGCCAGTGTTGCTGTGCGTCTTGGGTCGTGGGGACTGGGATCACCCAGGCCGGTCCGTAGGGGGGAACGGAGACCCAGTTTGTAGTAAGCTGCATATTGCGGCTGCGGGAGAGCAGCTGCCTCTCCCGCACCGGAGACGACCCAGAGACCACATATCGTGGTATCTTCAGGTAGGTCTCAAGTTCCTCTGTCGATTGTGCGTCAGGATTGATCGGGTTTCTACGGTGTGGGAGCTACAGATACACGCGTCCTCTTGGCTCTGCGGTCAGGCCTGCCCCCGAATCAATGCATTTCTATGAGGAAAGTTCAGTGTCTCCATGCAGAGGGTGGAGACACTGAATCTCAGCACTGCCCCAGAAAGCTCCTCTAGTAGCTAGCTGAGGAGTGGCCAGTGGAGTTATCACAAGGCTGTAATGTAAACACTGCATTTTTTACTGAAAAGACAGTGTTTACAGCAAAAAGCCTGAAGGGAATTATTATACTTACTAGAACAAATACAATAAGCTGTAGTTGTTCTGGAGACTATAGTGTCCCTTTAAAGGCAAAGAGCTGTCTAGCAATGTCACTGCTTGGCCACCATATGCGTAAATAAAAATTAAAAAATAGATGGGGCGTGGCCAGCAGAGCAACCGACCAGACGCGTTTGTGCAGAGCTCCGGCCACATAGACTATAATTACAGACAAAAAGTCACGAAAACGGGCAACAATAGAAGCCAAATTGTGCCTAATACCTTCATAAGCAAGATGGGGCGCAAACATCGAAAGCCAGCCTGCTCGGAAGGTCTTTACCAGCCTGACATTCGACGATCCTTCCATGGACCGCGGCCTCAGGCCCAATCCAAGATGGCCCCCAACAGAACACGAGACTCCAGCCTCTCAGAGGACTCCGAGGGGGAAGATGGATCTGAGATCCCACAAGCGAATAGCGGAGTGCACCACAGGGAGGATTCGGACGCCGACACATCCCCAGCTACAAAAGGGGACATTAAGAGGCTGCTACTGGAACTCCGAGCAGTGTGGAAAACCGACCTTACCGGAGTACAGACGGAGGTCGGAGCACTGAGTCACCGCATAGCCGAAGTGGAAAACCAAGAAAAGGAAAGGGACAACTGGCAACTTGGGACCCAAGCTCAGATAGAAACCATGGCCCAACAGATCCGGAGCCTGTCCAGAACAGTCACCACACTCGAGGCCAGGCACCGCAAGAAAAACGTGCGGATGCGAGGGGTGCCGGAGACTGTGACCCCAGAGGCCCGTATGGACTTCACTAACAAGGTGGCCAGGGCACTGGGCGTGAAGGGAGACGGCAAAACACCTCCACTGATCACGGCATTCAGGGTCCGGAAAGTCCCCACTGCCCCTGCTGACGCACCACGAGACATTGCGGTCAAGACAGCCATCCTAACCCGCTCCAGAGCCCAAGCATCGATTAACGTGGACAATTGCCAGATAACAATATTCGAAGACTTACCCTTTGCAGTATTGGCAGAGCGGCGCCGGTTCCAACCGGTCACCAGAATATTGCGAAACCATAGTATCAGATACAGGTGGGGTGCGTCTGGAACCCTGGTAGTACCCCACGGAGAGGCGGTGTTGATTCTGTCTGCGGGAGAGGATCCAGCGAAGCTCCTCGAAACGCTGCAGCTACCTCCTGCAGCGCCGCCAATTCAAGAAGCAGCCGAAGCCACCAACGTTATGACCCGGGCACCGAGAGGGGAGACCCGGGACAGAGCTTGGAACCCACCATAGACTGATCTGACCGAAGGTGAACAACCCCCGTGGATATAAGATCGGCCCCGTATCCCGATCAATTACTGCATAGACAACATGAGAACTAAAACACCTACTCTATGGCCCACTAGGACTCTTTTTGCTCCAACCCTTATCCCCGCTGACTCACCCCCCAAGCCGCTATATATAGGCAAAGCACACCTATCAAAGAGACCGACCAGCTACAAGGGCAACCCACCTATGCCCTCTTCCGGACTAGCATATTGTCTCATACTTATAAGACTACTCCTGATGGTGGTGGCTATTTATACCTTGATCCTCTTTATGATTTATTTTTATATGTATATATGTTATTATTTACACTATTGGTCATGTAGACGCAGGGGTAGGGAGGAACACATAGCGATACCACATTGAGACACCCCCGTACACCCATATAGCATACCATGGCCCACATAACCAAACCCGTGGCCCATAACCGGGCTCAAGATGGCGATCACGCCACGGCCCAGACAGACTCCTTACACCAGTAGAGAACAATACCCATTCATCATCTAAACTATAGGAAAATAGCCGCACGTCACAAACCACGTAATTGGCGCTGACCACGCCAAGTTAGATGACCCTACCAGTAGGCACACTATGAGTCTTCCCCCGGTCGACGGAGTGGACCCGAAGGGAACCAAACAGCAGCGACACTAAATATCAACACACCGAATCCAACAGCGACCTCCAGACACACTCTCCTAGTTGGCATACATAACCTTAATTGCTCTGAGTATACTTTTACACCTGTCTACGTCTATATATTAATGAATCATATTATTATGATGTTACCATGGTGACCAGCGCAGCACGAGAGAAAGAGCCCACTTGGTGTGACCCCATACATTTACGAGGGAAATCGCTTTGGTTTTTGTACGCGAGCCAAACGGGCTTGACCCACTCAGCTCATGGCACTGTCCCTGGTACATGCAGAGAGACCTTTATGCAGAAACCGAGGCGCGATGCACATGCAAAGTATACCGACCCATTCGTTTAACTTAGACCCAATGTTTGGTCTCTCCCATACACAGATCCCTCGAAATCACTCCATGAAAACCTAAGTCTTTGTAATTGTGCAGACAGCTAACTATACGTGATTAATCATAATTCTAGGGCCTCAAGCAACAATGTTATAGTTGACGTATGAAACCTGAGTGTTCCTTATATTTCGTTTATGCTTATCCATGTTTACCTTTGAATCTTTATTCAACAAACAAAAAACAAACTGCACTATATCTCGCAATACTGAAACCTGTATATATATACACTTTCAAAAATAAAGAATTTTTAAAAAAATAAATAAAAGATAAACAAAACATTAGGTCCCCTGGGACTCTTCCCCAAAAGAACTGAAGA
Source organism: Pelobates fuscus (assembly GCF_036172605.1). Taxonomy (NCBI): domain Eukaryota; kingdom Metazoa; phylum Chordata; class Amphibia; order Anura; family Pelobatidae; genus Pelobates; species Pelobates fuscus. The sequence goes on from NC_086329.1 coordinate 95,250,837, forward strand.
AGATAGTGAGTGGCCTTATCTTTCTCCACATCGTATTCTGTGAATTGTAGAATAACATGACTGAGCCTAGGAGATGCCTATGGCCCTGTATTAACATGGACAAAAGGTCCATGGGATGCCCTTAATTGGTTATTTTCCTAAATGAGCCCAGTATATGCCCTGAAGAGGTTAACCTAACCCCCATTAGCAATTAACCACGTCTAATAATTCTGGCCCTAGAGGACTCAGGAGATGCCCAGTCCTCCGGGCCCAAAAAGTGAAAGGTCCCCAAGCTCTTAGCCACTGCCAAAGTGATATTCCTACCTCTTTAAACTAACAACAGTGACGGGGTGGCAATGAATCTAAATAAACAAAGACATCCTGCAAAATAAATAAACTACCATTTGAAGACTTGATTGAAGACCAAAAAAGGCAAAAAAAAAAAAAGTCATCATATCTCAACCAAACTGTATGAATTAAAATGTGCAAAAATAAATAAATAAATGAAAACCTGATGCATAGAAAACTTTCCGGTAATCCCATCAAGACGCATACTGTTTACGGAAGGTGGGGATATCTTTCCCGCAGTTTGAATGCTCAATAGGAGCACTGGAAGTGCTCCTAGTGAGTGTTAGTGAAATCAAGCTAATGACAGCGCTCTGCAGTCTCAATACTTGTAAGACTTGCCTGGTAAATGAGTACAGATTGAAAAATAAAGATCTTCAATAAAGACTTCAAATAGTATTACTTTTTTTTTTTAAAGTTAAGTTTAAAGTTAAAAGTTAATTGTTCTGGTCACTTGTCTAGTGTGACCTTACTCCTACTCCCACTAGGAAAAACATTTATGCCAATAAAAGGGCTTTTTTGAGCCTATACTACTGCAAGCCTATACTAATGTGAAAACGAAATGGTTTCCTATTGAGATCCTGCGCACAGAATGAAAGCTTTTACTAAATGGGGTTACAGCAAAATAATGCCGGTTAGTATGTAGCAAATTTGGCATACATTTGCCAAGGCCAAATAAGACCAACATACATCCAGCTACTAAAGGAACACTAAAGCGTTAGGAATACAAATACTAGGGCCCCGTTCCGCTGCGAATAAATGGTTAATTAACCATATGCTTTCCCTAATCCAGCGCAGGGCTCCCTCGGCACTGGTGACCTCTCCTCCATCTACGTCAGCTCCCGAGTGGAGCGAAATGCACATGCGCAGCCAGAGGCGGGCGCATTCAAACTCGCCCATAGGAAAGCCTTACTCAATGCTTTCCCGTGGGAATCTTATTTGACGCTGGACTCCGTGAGGACGTCCAACGTAAAATAAGTGCGACTCACTCCGTGTAAATCGCGGAAGGGCCTCTAGTGGCTGTCAGGGAGACAGCACTAGAGGCTAGATTTACCCTGCAGTGTAAACATAGCAGTTTCTCTGAAACTGCTATGTTTACACCTGCAGGGTTAAAACTAGGGGGACCTGGCACCCAGACCACTTCATTGAGCTGAAGTGGTCTGGGTGCCTATAGTGGTCCTTTAAAAAGTTCATGAAACGTTAAGATTATTACAACTCCTATAGTTAAGGTTATTATCCCCGGTATAGTAGAGAGTATTAGCACAGCTATAGTCTATTTAATGTCAGAGTCAAATCTTTACAAAAGCCGTCTTGACTTCATTTGGTTATTTTATTGATAGATTGCTTGTGTTTATGCTTCCAAATGGTTTGCAGAAGTATGAAAATTAAATAAAAAGGTACTGTATTCATTAAACTCCTTGATGTATCATTGAAAAGGTTTCCGAATGAGAAAAAAAAAAGTCAAAGTTTTACCCAAAGTCAAACAGGAACTAGCTCATCAAACTCTCCATTTCTCAAACGTACTCCATATATGAAAATATACATAAAGCAGTTTGCAGATGGACTGTTCACACAGCACAAGGCAGGTCACTTACCCATCTGCCCATATCATCTACAGACTATTTAGAGTAAGTTTTTAAAATTCCCTTTTAATTTGCATTTTAATAAAGCAGGTCCCCTCTGGGGAGACAGTGAGAAGAGGTGTTACAGAAATAAGCAAATAATGTAAAAGGTGTTACGTACAATAGACAATATGTCTCTTGGCTAAACAGTGCAGGCTTGAAACACATTAATCAGGTGTCCTTCTAAGGCCACTGCATTACAATGAATGGCCTGAGACCCTGGACTACACAGGGGAGATGTCTAGAGTATAGGAAATATCCTCCTAACATCTACCACACAATATCTACAGGGCTAAACATGTGTTCATGGCAAGCCCTCCATCGATCTCTACCAGAGACTTGTTCTGAAATCCAGAATGCAATAATCTCACATCTGCCCCTAATGTCTACAGGACGGAGAGTTCACCTGAAACCTTGATTGGGTGCTAAGAACTTCTGGACAAGCTCATACAGTGTCAACTGCCCCGGTCCGATCACCAAGCTTACAATCCAGTTATTTATAACCACATATAATAATAACAAAGTGTTTAGCCAATATAGTGTGTGTTCACATTGCTCTTCACGTATACAGGCAAAACCTTGTAAAACCACCAGTTTTTCCACATCAGACCCCACATCGACCACCATATCCACAATTCTTACACCCCAAGTGTGTCCACCACAAAACTCAATGTATACACGGCATGTTCACATTGCACCCTACATATTTACAGCTTCATGCTCTATTTTCATATCCACCTTAGGACCGAAATCTACATGTCCATCTTACAGCCCTTATCTGCAAGTCTGTCTGTCTTCCTAAATTGTGACCAGGGGTCATTTTTTTATGTTTTTGAATGCATGAGCAATAAATATATGAATTAAAAAGATAAAAATGTCATGACCTTCTACATAGAGAAATAGAGTGTCAATATCCAGAAATAAGCCACGGCCACTATTTTGGACACAGCTGTCACACTGGTTATTTTTCAAATGCCAATCATTTCATGCGCAGCTGCAAATTTTCTTATGAATGTATCGTGACACGGTGACAATTTGCTGCATCTCTCCTACTAAGTTTAATTCATTTGAAGAAGAAAAAATGACCTACACGGCTTGATAGTGGTGGGGTTGAGTTAGCAGTTACAGATACAGAGGAGGAGGATATCAACCTTCAGTCAGCTGAGCATGTTATGTGATGTTGCCTTTGGGAAATGGGCTGTTTTTCGGCATCATATGAGATCAGCTGATGTCATTTGACTGAATGTGTCTATTTATCCAAGGAGTGGATGGTAGCTTTATCATAGAAGCCTTACACATGAAAACAAAACTGGTTTAACTGCTACAGTTCCAAGCAGTGTTAATTTTAGTCGGCTAACATTTTTAAGATTTAGTCGACTAAAACGAAAGCAACTCAGATGACTAAAATACAACTAAAACTAATATGGCATTTTAGTCAAGAAATTTGCCGCTAAAATTAACACTGCACAGAGGGGCTGTGGAAAGGGGCAAAAGAGACAGACCAGGGCTTGGGAAAGAGATACCTGGAGGGGCTGGGAGGACACAGAGACACAGGGGGGAAGCGGTAAATGAGACCAAGGCTTTAACTAAACTCACTAGATGACTAAAATACGACTAAAACTAAAATGGCTTTTTAGTCAAAAGACTATGACTAAAACTAAATTGAAATTTGCTGCCAAAATTAACACTGGTTCCTGGCATAAAACTGATTTACAGTACCTTAAAATATATGGTTGGCTAGCCACATTTACATATCCCTGCCTCAAAACAAGGTTAGGCATTTTTTTTCATTCTACCAAAATATGTATCCTATTATCTCTAGTTGAGGTTGAAAGCATTTTGGTCTGTTATACCACCAAGAATGTTGGCCTTCAACTGGCAGACACCTTCACATTGTGGGCCTGTTCCTCTTAGGACAAAAGGAAGTTTTTATAAAATAGAGTTAATTTTATGGTTTTATGTTTTCAAGATGAAAGGAAAAAGAAAGAAATAGGAAAGACATGTTATACAGAAGCAGAGTCAGATCCCCTGAATGCAATCTCTGCTCGGATTCCAAGGCTGTGTAAAAATAAACTGAATTAATAAAATGTTTTCCTAAATATCAAAAAGACAAAGGATCAAAACCAGTGTGTGGATCTACAGCAACTAGGCAGAGGCTGTCATAAGCTTGGTGTCTCTGTTTGTGTTTGCAATATATCTTCGGAATAATTTTATAGTCTTCAGAACAAGGTGCATAAGGAGGGGGTAAGGAGGACAGTCTCTCAGCGGTGGCAGATGTTTATAAGGTGTCAAAGGTCTCAAATGTGACTTTTTGCTCCTGAAATGATATCATGTGCAGAAGAAATGTAAATTATGCACAGCCTCAAGTATTTACAAAGAGTGCGGCACCAAAAGGCTAGGTCACCTAAACCATGTTTACAGAGTAACAGTGTAGCTTGATAAGTCTGTACAGCACCCGCACCGATACATTCCTGGGTGAGCTTGGGATTCATCCTGGTAACTGAAGATATGGGGCCATACTTGTTCTGCCCACTCGGCCAAATCATATTCTGGATTGTCTCACCCAACACAACTAATGCCAACTCTTGTCGCCAATGCAACATATGAGATAAAAGCAACTGTGGATTCACGGACTTACTAAAATGTCACTGAAGCAGGTTTTGCATTTGTATTTAAAAAAAAAACCAAAAAAAAACCACACAAATGTATTCACAGGGTAATACTAGGGTAAGTCACAGCTGATTAATTTTTAATCCCGTGTCTTTATCACCTTGATTTGCACGTATGTACCCAAAGTACCCTGTACTGTTTACTGCTTAAATCAAAGCTATATTATGAAAGTTAACCTAACCACTGCCCATCTGAGATACACAGGAGCTCAAGATCACTTGGCGGAATTCCACTTTGGAGGTTTTTCTGTGTCGGTGCACATGAGTAAATGACATGACATTCTTGCTGTCACAATATCATAGGTATAGGATCAGACAAGTAATACAGCGAGACACAGATATGGTATACATAAACAATGCACTTATGTGAAATGGATCAGGTTGCTGTAACGCGCAGTTGAGTGCTAGGAACTTAAAACTTAGGCAGACTAGACATAGAGTGATACTATTCAATAGAGCAGGGGTGCCCAAAAGGTAGATCCACAGATGTTGTAGAACTACAACTCCCTTGATGCTTTGCATGCCTTTAGAATGTCAAAGCATCGTTGAAGCTGTCGTTTTAAAACATCTGGAGATCTACATTCTGGGCACCCTTGCAATACAGTATCAGTTTATTAGCACTAGCTGCATATGATGCTATTGAAAAATATTGAGTGTCGGAGAACAAAGTATTACTAGTGATGTGATGGTTGTTATGGTTAGACCTCACACAGAGCAGCTGATATGAGCGATATCGCCCTTCCTGTAAGGTAGTGTTTTTGAGGTCTGATCAATGTTTTAAAACCTAATTCAGACACTTTGTATCGTAACGTCAGATGGTTTAAATTGGCCAGATCGATGTTAAATCAGGTATGATAAAGTGTTTATTTCATTAGCTCCAACACGTAGTGGGTGATATTAGCCATTTTTTTGAAGGTGTGTGCCCACTAAACAAATACAAAAAAAAAAAAGAATTTGGTTTGGTAGCTAATCTTTAGATCTGGTGTTATCAGCTAGTTTTCTTAGATCTAATCATTTTACCAAAAATACTACCTGTCTAATTTCATACATTCACACAAGTATTGATTGTAATAGACCTTCATTAGATCAGGTTGTTTATTTTGTTAGGTCCAATATAAAAGCGGCTGGATGCTGGCACGCTCAAAGAACAGCAGCAATGCAAGCGATTTGTACATTGCTTTCAGGAGGAAAACTCAATAATAAAATAGAGGGGGGGGGGATGATTTTTTTAATTAGATTTTTTAATACATATTTTACTTAAGAAGCCCCCTAGCACTGTGGCAAGTAGCCATGCTCCATGTTACTCCGGTGGTTCGAATTCAGCATCCTCTGCGTGTTTACATGCAAGCCATCAGTTCTATCCCCCCCAGTGCTCTGTCTTTTCAGAATCAATGCCATTTTTCAGGCTATGCACCAGACGCTCCCTTGGACTGCGCACATAAGATGGATGTACCTTTTGTCATTTGCTGAGCTGTGACTGCACCTGCTTTCTGCTTGTAATGTCTGTGGCCCCTCTATGCAGAAGCAGGGGGCAAGAACCAAGAAGGTTAATTTGCAATGGTCTTACACATTGCTGGAGCAGAGGGGTCTGGATTGGGGGCACACATTTTTGTGATAGGAGTTAAAATGACGGATAAGAACGTACAATTAATCGTGCTTATGGGCAAGATTTTAATCAACATTGGTTGTAATTGTTAAAGGTATTTAACAAAGTACACAAAAGTAGCATGAGGATGAGCTGAAAATCTAGAGTTATGTCCAGAAGTAGGAGATATGTATTAACATTACGAGGTAGTGATTTACAGGAAGCATATAACCCAGCATTGGGAGGGTTTGTGCGGATGGTACGGCACCATGGTGCTGACACTTGCATTGCCAGTCACTTACCCAGAATATAAACAGAGCCTCCTGGAAGCTGTCACTCATTAATAAGAGTGTTCTATTATACCAGGGCTGACAATTTCAAACTCCACGTTGCTAGTCAAGCCAAGCCTAAAGGTTACTCGCCATTGCAAGTGTGCAAGGTCCATGGCGAACTCACCGCTTGTGAATTTCTACTCACCAGAGTTACATTTTAATTTGCCAATGGGGCATTTTGAGCCCTGTATTATACTCTTGCACACTGTCCTTTTCACTGATCTTTTGCGTGTTATCCTAGGGAAGTGGAATTGTGAAGTAACAGCTTGTGATGGTAAGATTTGCAAGGGTCAAACGCGACGGGCCACAACATTTCAGGGATTGCTGGGAGGTATGAAAAACGCTGTGCATGCAAGGAACAGCTGGCCAGCAGAGGTGGAAGAGACTAAAGCGGTGAGAGAGATAACATACCTCCTAACAGTTCTGGATTCACAGAGATATTCAGGATTTTGGCTCCTGGCCCACATGTGATTTCTAGTGTCCTGCTTCTGGGGACAATTGACCAGTAAAGACCGCACAAGAGCACTATTAAAGTCACGTGTGCTATGAGAAATAATCTCAGGACACCTAGCATACCAACAATAATCTGCACATGGTATACCCTGAGCTGTCAGACAGTCTAGCACAGGCATAGACAACCTTCGGCACTCCAGATGTTTTGGACTACACCTCCCATGATGCTTTGTCATCATTATTGGTGTAAAAGAATAAAGGGGGATGTAGTCCACAACATCTGGAGTGCCGAAGGTTGCCTACCCCTGGTCTAGCATATACATACCATATCCATATCTCCCAGCATGGGGGATGTATGATGTAATGGCTAGTATAGGCAAGGCATTAAACGTCTCAAAGAAGGTAGTATTCTAGAAAAGGAATTGGTGGACTTTATAAGGGTTATTCACAAATCCATGGATTGCTGGAATAGACCTCGTAAATAGTTCTTTTAAGCCATACAGCAGAACTGAAAGGAATCTTAAACTCAGCTATGTTTCTAGTTAGATATTTTAATGTAGGGTTTTTTTTAAATTATTTTTGTAAACATATATATTTTTTTTAAATTATACATCTTTATTTAGATTTCGGTCTATAATTAGACATTTAGTGTTTTTTTTTTTTCCCGGTTTGAGTTATTTAGTTACCCACATATAAATATTTATATTTTCAATGGCGAGTTCTGTGTGAATGGGTTAACTGCGCAGTCAATGCTCGTAATCATCACTAAAGACATTTATGAGACTTGTGAGGGCCGGGAGCAGAGTCTTGGTTGTTTTTACTGAAAAAAAAAAAATGTCCAGGCACTTGGTGAACAGCGTCGCTGGGAGTAAAATATGCAGGCGCATTGAGAAACGCCATAAATTACAGTGATGGATCCCCGCTCGGTGATCACCTAGAGCTGAGTCCCCGCAGCTGCTGACAATCTGCCCGAGGAACGCTCCATCATTCTCCAAAAGCCGCGCGATTGAAAGGAGAACGAAGGTGCTGGCAAGCCATCGCTTTCGAACATGCAGAATTATTCTATTATTTAAATCAGTAGATATTAATCCTCAAGTGAGACAGCGAAACAAGACGTTTGGCAAGTAGAAAAATGTGCAAATGTTTCATTTACACGGTGTAGCTGAAATAAGGATGAAGCAATAAAGCAAATGGCGGTTGCACCTCATTCAAGGTGAATGCCAATCCTGATTACCAGTACACACTACCACTCTATTCCTGCATCAATCATTCAATGTGATCTGTCAGTAAAATAAAAGTTGCAGAGAAACATGGATTCTGAGAGCAGATTAGATCCAATCCGGCCCATCTAGTCTGTCTGCTCAGTGCCCTGTGTAAAAAATGTCTCTTAGATTCCCGGGCTCTTGGATTGACTGTGCGTTCATCGCAGACGTTCCCGAGTCCTCCAGTACACCTGTTAAATATACCTATACTGGAAGGATCCTGTATATTGATATCCCCAACACTACTCTGAAAAGAAATAGCAGCCCAGGATTTGCAGCTTCTGCAGTAAGCTCTCACCAGTTTGGGAAGTGGCTGAAACCTCCTAGCCGATCCTTCTCCTACCACCTACGCATACACCATGAGGCTCTGCTCGGAATAAGTTTATGGAATGTCTTTAAAATACAGAAAGTCACCTTTTACACATAACACACAGACATTTCACATATCCCCAGATAGCTGGGATCTGAGCGCACAAAGCTACCGAATAGCGCGCAGATCCTATTCACACAGTTCAATTGCCATGGAGCTAAAGTCTTTCATTATATGAATAGGCTCCATGGCATAGCTATCACCGCTCACACAGGGCCATAGTCATAAGGAAGGAGGCTGGCAAATAGGCTTCTCCACAATCCAGGGAAGCAGGGAAATTTTCCATTTAAATGGCCAGTTACAAATAGCGATTTGTAACACGCTCCATTCATGTCATTTCACACCACTTCTTACAAAAATTAAACCAATATATAAAACACATCCACTGTGTGCACTTTATATATTGTCTTTCTTTGTACCTTTTGGGTGTTTGAGACACTTGTTAGTCCGAGCAGAACATGCACTTCTGATGTTCTGCTAACTAATCGAAGTGCCTTATAACATTATCTTTTGTTATCTAACTTTTTACAACGATGCCTGATAACTGGAGGGGTGAGGATCGTGCCAATCAAAGGGCCATGCAAGGTACGGACCTGACAACTAGGGAGGCGTCTGTTTTCAGCTCTTGTAATGTACCTTTTTTAAAGGAACACTAGTGTTAGGAATACATGGTTTTATGTAGTGCTGGAATATTTAGGTCCCCAGTGCCCCTCTCTGTGGTGTAAAAAGGTGTATAAACTTTTCTCCAAATCTGTGCTGGTCTCGCCGTGGCTGAGATCATCAATCCTGACGATCTCAGCCAATCCAATGCTTTCCCACAGTAAGGCTATTGTGCATGTGGGGAAAAATTCAGCGCTGGGCCAACCCGCTTCTTCTCATAGAGATGCATTGAATCAATGCAGAGCGTGGAGATGTTGAACGTAGGTGCAGCACTGAAATAGGAAGCACCTCTAGTGGTCGTCTGAGTGCTTGCACCTAGAAGTGTTACGAAGCAGCAATCTAAACACTGCCTTTTCTCTGAGAAAAGCAGTGTTTACATTGAAAAAAAAGCCGGCAGGTATATGCTATACCTTGTACAATAAGGTAATACATTAAGCTGTAGTGGTTCTGGTAACTATGATGTCAGCTTAAATCTCCCCTTTACCACTTCTAACATTAGCTTTGTTGTTTATTTTGCAAGATCTGCATGACATTTTAAATGTGAATGCCATAATACTGTTAGCATTCACTGCAATAAAATACACATATCTCTATGTTGTGATGTCCCACGAACACAATGATGCCCCCCATCTACAGATTTTATGGTGTTTTGGAAAGTTAAAGGTTCAAATATAGGGCTTGCCCAATTCAGTTTTTACACACTGAAATTTGCCAGATTGGTTTACTGGGTCTAGGTTGCATTTGACACCATATGGTAGCCCAGGAATGAGAATTCCTCCCATCATGGCATACCGTTTGCAAAAGTAGACAACCCAGGGTATACAAAATGGAGATTGTGCAGTCTGTAATCTCACAATCCCAGATTCACAATAATGAATGTATTAGACAGGTTTGCAAATTAAGTGATGAGGGAGTAAAGGACCACATGCTACAGATTTTGGGAATGACTGACTGCATTTAGGGTATTACAGGAAGGTAGTGGTAGACATGAGAGTTATGGTAATAATAATAATAATAATAATTGTATTTCCCAATGTAGCAGTCTGTAATATACAGATTACATTGTGTTCTCGTCACAGTTTTCAGATGGAGAGTTTAACGGAGGCTCCGCATTTTATTTCCATCAGGCAATAAACAGTAAAAAACTGCAGTGACAGATCTTGCTTAGAGAGCTGTGCATTGTGGGATACGATCTCTGGTCATGGCCACCTCCTGACTGCTACGCTCCCACCCCGATGCGATGTTTGTTTGCGGTCTCTTGGTTCCAGCATGCTGGCAATGACCTTGAGTGGCCCAGTGCTGGTGTACAGTAGCCTGCATAACCTCAACACATAAAAACATATTTATCGGTTTTGTTTGGAGTTTACGGAGTTAAAGCAGTAATTCCAGGAATCAAGCTCATGTAGCCTGGAGCAAAGAAAAAAAAAAAAAAGTGCGCACTTAATTTAACATGGCTATAATGTGCATGTAAATAGCTTGAGTGAGTGTGATGGAGGTATGGATGCCTGTAGGACATTGTCAATGAGTCTCAACGGGACTGCTTAACAGCCAGGCCCTGCCGCGCTCGCTCTGCACATTGTGCGTGCTCAGCTCATTCTTCACGCCATCAGTGGAACTGCAAATAAATGGCGTTGAACAATTGTCACCAACATCCGTTTGTGCAGCAGCCGCTGGGGAAGGCAATGGTCCTGAAATTCTCATGGTAATAGCACTGGGTGGGTAATGCACTCTGGGTGAACACGTTATTTATGCAGAACTGGTTTTCATTTCCTTTCTTATATCGTAATAGCCCAAGGCCCAGTGACCTTATGTCTGTCATTGCTGCAGTGTGTTTCCTGTTCGATCTAGTAAAGCTGCAAAATATTAACCATTTAATAAAGATGCCAGAGGGCTGAGTGACCCACCCAGTTGCAAAGATCTCAATGCACGACTCCGAGAAATGTTCATAGCTACAAAATACTTTGTGCATCCCGGTGTCAAAAATGCCTGCAAGAGGTACCGTAGCACCATATCAACTACAATAACAGACAGCTGGCTTATCATTAACATAAAGATAAATTTTACGGAACCCGCTGATTAACTTTCTGTTACACTGTATCCTGAGCACATACAGGGCAGGCACATACCTGTTTCACCTCACTTAGAAGCAATTGGGTATTTTAAGGTTATAAGAACTGGGCAGTGAACTGGTTAAGAAGACTGTTTTGCGGCATGACTTGGCACGATAAGGACGTTTACTTTGAGAGCTCTGGATGCTATGGCTGTTGTGTATTTGAAGGACAAACAATCTGTCTCACAGTAATCTGAAATGCTGTTTTCTGGCAGATGACCTTTATCTTTACCCTTCAGTCAAGCTGGGTCCTACCTTCCCTCCCATGTACATTTCTGGTATTTACATCTCCCCGCTCCCTGGTTTAAGGCAGGTGAATATTGCTTTCGAGGTCTTTGGGGAAAGGAGAGGCCGTGACCTTGGAGACGGCTTGGAGAGAATTATGCGCAGGTTTGAAACTATGCTGTACTGGTAATGTTATTGTGTTGAGATACATTACCCGTCCACCGGTCAAGCCAACACAAACTTTTATCCACAAAATAATCCAGCGAAAAAGCTGGAGTGCAATCAATGTAGCCGTAATCAGAAACAGAGAGGAACGAGCTTGTGGGACCAGGTCTAATAATGTCTGTGCCTCCTGTAGCTAAAGGAAAGGGAGAGGCTAGCTCATATTATTATTATTATATTTATAAAGAGCCAACTAATTCCTCAGCACTTTACAGACATTTACAATAAATGATAATTACACAAGAACAATAGGTAGATGAGGTCCCTGCTCAAACAAGCTTACAGTCTCTAGAGCAGGTGGGGTACAGAAGCAGAACAGAAAGGGTGACAGCCACCAAACAATGTAGAAAAGTAGCAGAGCTGGAGGCGAGAGTGGAGTGTGGCTCTTTAGGAGAGCAAGAGACAGATATGGATAAGTATAGATAACATACTCTGGGAGTCCATCAGCATTTCTGAACATGTTAGATATGTTTTGAGGGACTTCTTAAACAATTGAAGACTGGGGGAGAGTCTGATAGGGTTAGGCAGGCTGTTCCAAAGGAAAGGAGCCACCAGTGGGAAGTCTTGCAAGTGCGAATTACCAGTAAAGGTGCGAGCACTGGACAGTAGAAGATCACCAGCAAAGTGGAGAGACCAGAAAGGGGCATACATATGGATCTGGGAAGAAATGTAACAGGGGCTAGAGTTGTTTAAAGCTTTCGGATACAGGAAGCCAGTGTAATGATCGACAGAAGGGTGAGGTATGGGAGCAGGGACGGGGGAGACCAACCAGGAGAGAATTATAGTAATCCATGCGAGAGATTACCAGAGCATATACAAATTCCTTGGCAACATGTTGTGTGAGAAATATTGTTCCAAAGAGGTCTTCAAGCTCCCCATATCTCTACTCAGACTATCAGATCTCTAAAGAGGAGCTGAACTTTATAGTAAGCCCCATTAAATGATGCAGAACACACAGTGGCCACAGACATTTCTATATTAATAAGATCGTACGCAAGACTGTGTACACCCACAACTGCCACTGCACATTCAGACAAATCACGCTGGATTTGTATTCCTGGCTTTTATGCGCAAGTTCTCAATGGTTTCCCAATTCTGCTGCACTCCTTAACGCTCCTGCAATGAAAATACACTATTTTTAATCAAAACAAATGCCTACATTTATATATGGTGCCGTGCTAGCCTCCTCTAGCAGACAAGAGCCTGCAGGCAGCTCCCTATTGACAAATCTGTAGAATAGCAGCATGCAGATTATTGCATTTAAAAAAATAAAAATAAAATATGTGGAATCCTATGTTCACTTTAGCAGAAAACAATATTATCAGATCTGAATCCCTTTTGAGTATTAATCTCTATATCTCCAATATGGGTATCGCCAACAGTAGCATTGTACCTAATACACACAGACAAGATGACATGTAGAACAGGACGTTAGAATCTACCTAGCAGAGCTCGGATTGCCACGTGTGAGACAACTCTGACTGCTGGTACCCAGATCAGCTGGATATACTTCATCTTCCCAAGCTCTGCGCAGTGCCGATACTTATCTGAAGGGCATTGGCCAGAATGAAAGAATAATGGACCGGGTGCTGTATTTTCTATAAATATTCTAATTTTGCTTTTTTAGTGCCTGTCACACAGCCCTTCAATATTCAATGTCGCTTACACTGTCTCTGTGTTCAAAGTTTTAATTTGCCCTCCTGCTACACACTGTGACCGAACCACGGCTAGGAATGGAGTGGTTAAAAGTAAATGAAAAAAAAAAGTCAAGGTAGGAGATATACGTTAAATAGGCATGATGTGTGGCTGCATAGATATCAGTTGTAGTGGATACAGAATATGGGTTAAAGAGACAATATAGGCACCCGCAATACTTCATCTCATTGAAGTGGTCTGGGTGCACTGGCCCTGTCAGCTGCAAATATTCCAAGTTTCAGAGAAGCCACTAGAGGCACGTTCTGGCCTTTCACAGAGTTTGGCTATGTGAAATGATGCTGGACGTCCTCACTCTTTGTGTAAGGGCGTCCAGCATCTTCTAAAACCCCAGAGGGAACCAATGAGCCAATGCTTTTTTATGGGGAAGGCCAAAGGAGCGCGCGGCACTTGCCACACATGCACATTAGATCCCCCCTACCTTCTGACATCCGCAAATGAGGAGCCCGTCACTGCTCCAAAGGACATGAGTGCTGGTTATGTATCCCTTTCTTTGCCACGAGAGGATGGGGGGGGGGGGGGGGGGGGGGGGCAAGGTGAGCAGGAGGGGAGAGGGGCAGAGTGATCTTTTAGTGCTAGGAATATATTGCTGTATTCCTAACACTAAAGTTTTCCTTTAAGTTCCTTGAATGGGCTCCAAGAAAAGGAAGAAATACATAATTACTATAGAAAACATTTAAGAAGTTATAGTAATATGATTAAACATTAATGCTAACGGAACACAAGGAAGTTAATTTTGTTAATTTAGGATCAATATAAACAATCGGTTTATGCCAAGGGGAGGCTGGTAATTAATTCTGATCTACTTTTACATCTAATGTTTTGGGGGCAGAAGGATAACCATGAATTCAGTGCTCTTGCTTATTTGAAAGTGTAATGAACTGCAATTTACCCACAATGATTCACTTTTCAATGGGAATAACTCAGAAATAGTTAAATCTGTAATTAAGGAAGTTATTTATGGATCTATTTACTTAAGACATCCATACGCCCTACATAGCAGCGATACTTTTTTTTATGCATTCCTTTAAAATGAGAGGTCTGCAAACTATTAATACATAATCAAATGAAGTGTGTGCTCGTATTTCACATGGTCATGACAATGACCCACATCAATCTGGGGCAGCCATTGGACTCTAAAGATAGTGTTCCTGAATGGAATGTTAGCGCAGTTTAGTGAACATGGCCCATGGTGGACTGATTGGAGGGTAACAGAGAGCTGCTATTACAAGCTATGGGATCCCTGTTAGAGGACTGTTATTGCTTAATGACCTAGTCTTGATAACTACCTTTCGGAGGCGCTATGATTTCTGCCTACGTCCCTGGCAGTGCCACACTGAGAAAATGGCCTCTACCACTGTAATCTCTACACCAACATGTGGCGAGGAGGTGACCTCAGGCTTGAATACTGGGCCAGCCACCACCAGGCTCTGCAATTAGATTTTTCTTACCTCTCTCATTCTCATTCTGAGGCTTGAGCAATAAATAAAGCATTGTGTGCTGCGAGACTCCTGGAGGATTTATCAGCTGCCGTCTCGCGGATGCTGAGTGACAGCTGCTTCCTGGTTTGGGGACCTGTGTGAGCTTCCCCCTTAATGTTTCTTCAAACACACAGGTCCCTGGTCTCCACAACATTACTAATTCATGGCTGTCTTCTGAAGCTCAATGTGGGACTGAGCTCATTCAAATACACATTAGGCTTCGGCTGCAGGAATCAAATCTTTATTTTCACATGGACCACAACGAAGTGAACTTGCCCAAAGTCAGGTGAACAATTGAGTTGACTTGAGGCAGCCATTGCATGTGGCATTTAAAGCTATGGTAGCAACCGGAGAACCCAGAAGATTGTGGCGACAGTGCTAGAATGCACATACATCCTGTGAGTTCACATGGCTTTTAGTTTTTTAGAAATACCAATAGAAATTGGCACTTTTATAAATTAAACTAGTTAAACCCTCTTAGCTTTCAATCATAACAGGTCCTTTTAATTCCTGGTTTGCTTAGCTCAGTGGAGCTAAGCTCAACAGGCAGCAATTGTCCATTGAGCTGCACAATGAAGTCTGTGATTGGACAGCCACAGGAAGACTGGAAGGGGATAGAAGGGAAGGGTTTGCGAAGGCAGCAGAAAAGAACTGCAGGTTTTGCAAGCTGTTTTTTTCCCTCCCCCAAATAATAAAAAAAAAAACTGCATAATTAAATGCATGCATGCATGTTTTTATTCGGGGTATGTCTACTAAACTGGTTTTATTTGTTTTGTATTTGGTCAGTGGAGTGTCCCTTTGACCTATTGGAAAGTCGACCTTGAAAAAGGAATGCTGACATGGACATGAGTATCCCACCACACCATGATCTGTGCGCACTGATTTTTTAGATTAGAAATAGTATCCTGTGTGTCGGGGATAGTGGCAATGTCATATCTGGTGCCCTAGCATATAAACTGGATGCATATTGCATTGTCAATGCTACAATTTGATGATAGCCCACCATGCACTCTCTTAAGATATAAGCTTCCAAAGAGAGTGAATGGTGAATGGTACAAATAGCTATCTCTGTATACGGTTTACAATGCTTACTGTGCAATTAAAGCATCGCTATTTCTACATACGCGCCCTCAAGCAAGTTACGAAAGCACTCTAAGTATGCGTCTGGTTGCTATGGACAGGTGTAGGCCTGACCCACCCACGTTCCTTTCAAATCCTGCAATCTGTGAAAAAAGGGGGCTTATCCCCTAAGACTGCTACGGATATGCTTTGAAACAAATGCAAAACGTGAAAGTAACGCTACCCAAGGAACGAACGCACACATGCCACCTACACCCGTAGCATCAGTGGTTAAAGGTGTAGAAAAAGGACCAAAGCTCTGCCTGGCAGCTGTGTGTGTGGCTTTTTGAAGTAAACGCCTGTTTGCCGCCATCTGTTCTTCTTTCCCGATTAACACAAATTGGCTGAGACGAAACTGATGGTGCAGAGGTTGAGTCCCCCTAGTCTTCTGCTAAAGCAAGAGCCTGTTCAGTAGCTCTAAACCATGCACTGGAAAATCTAGGTCATTTTCTGTTGATTTTTCACAGTTCTTCCAGTATTTTTAAGATGAAGCTTTGATGAGGTGTTTTTTTTTTGTTTGTTTTTTGCTTCCTTGCAAATCTTGAGAGTCTAACAAACACAACATTTTAGTATGAGAAGAAACCAAATATCAATATCTAAATTAATCTGAGCATGCAGAGCAGGGACCTCTCCATTCATGGTGATGAGTGGACCCTTCCTTTCACAGCCCCAGCATATTTCTAGAGGAGCATAAGGACTTGTTACTAACGCCAGTTAGCTGTTTTCCTGGCACTATAGATTTAATAGATCCCCTCCCTCCCGCGCGGCTGAAGAGACCTGAAACAAGCGCTGCTGTCCCTCAGCACTGGATCAGGCTTCGCCCGTGCTCGGGTAGACCTAATGCGCATGCGCGACAATGGCCGCATGCACTAGACCTCCCCATAGGAAGGAATTATTCAATGCTTTCCTATAGGGAAAATCTGATGCTGTAGGTCCTCATGCAGAGCGTTAGCACATCCAGCGTCAGATAAAGGTCCGTTTGGATTCCGGAAGCGCCCCCAGTGATGACTGATGGCAGACTTAGAGCTGTAATGTAAACATTGCACTTTCTCTGGAACTGCAATGTTTTACATTGCAGCACTAAGTGCAATAGGGACACAGCACCATTTAAATTCAGTGTCCCTTTAAGACTAGATTAAACCACAAATTAAAATTTATCAGGATGAGGAAAAACAAGTTTTCAAAGTGTAATTTGCAAACCTTCACTACATCTATCCACTAAACTCCACATTGTAGCAAATTCAAATCAGAATGGTAAATATGAGGCTAAAATACACTCCAGGCACCAAAACAACTTAATATAAATGAAGTTGTTATGGTGCGAGGAGACACCTGGAAGCACTCTTATCTTCGAGAACTGTTTAACCCCTGGAGGTTAGAGTGTCTCCATGGGGTTCCTGGCACCACAGCAACTTAAGTTAGATGCCTGGAGTGTCCCTTTAAGTCTCTCCAACAACAGCATACTGGTTACCATATAAAAAATGTGCTCATTTTGTCCCTCCCTAGCGCTCTGGAGCGGGCCATGATGGCAGAACGTACGGTCATGTCTCTCATGGTTATAATAGTGTCTCTGGGGGCTGCCGCCTGAGCTGTTGCCGCTTTTCTGACTCTGAATGCCGCTAGTACACCCTGTTCCAAACTATTATGTAAATTATATTTTTCTCATTTACCTAAATAATTGATGTAAATAACAGTCAGCATAATTCTCATGTTATCAACTAAGAGTACAATTCTAATTTTATTGAACAAACCTCCTAATGATAACAGTATTTTTTTTTAAACATAAAAAACTTCCAATGCTCTGTTCCAAATTATTACGCACATTAAATTTCAAAACACTTTATAGGTTGTAAAGAACTGAAAGTTATAATTTGTTGTGTTTGCAGCATATTTACTGAAATCAAAAGCTATTTCAATCAAACTTATAACAACATTTTAACTTTTTAAACATTTTAACAGGTCACGTTACATTTTAACATAGGACCCCTTATTTGATAGCAGCTTCACAAGTCTTGCATCCATTGAACTTGTGAGTTTTTGGACAGTTTCTGCTTGAATTTGTTTGCAACATGTCAGAATAACCTCCCAGAGCTGCTGTTTGGATGTAAACTGCCTCCCACCCTCATAGATCTTTTGCTTGAGGATGCTCCAAAAGTTCTCAATAGGATTGAGGTCAGGGGAGGATGGAGGCCATGCCATCACTTTCTCTCCTTTTATCCCCATAGCAGCCATTCATGCAGAGGTATTCTTTGCAGCATGAGATGGTGCATTGTAATGCATGAAGATTATTTTATTACGGAAAGCATAGTACCAGGGAAGAAAGTGGTCAGTCAGAAACTCCACATACTGTGCAGAGGTCATCTTTACACCTTTGGGGACCCTAAGGGGGCCGACCAGCTCTCTTCCCATGATTCCGGACAAAAACATGACTCCACCACCGCCTTGCATCTTCCTCAATGTTCCTTTATCTGCACAAACCCGTCTGTGCTCTGAATCAGCCACAAATCTCTTAAGAGTGTGATGATCACGCTTAAGTTTTCGTGAAATATCTAATGTTTCCATACCTCGCCCAAGGCATTGAACTATTCCACTCTTTTCGGCAACAGAGAGATCCTTTTTCTTCCCCATATTGCATGAAAATGGTACTCTGCTTAATAATGTGGAACACCCTCCTTTAGTAGTTTTTCCTTAAATTGGGCTCACCTGGCAATCTAATTTTCACTGGTGTCTGAGATTGTTTTCAGTGATCAAAAGAGCCCTGAGACACAATGCCATCCATGAGTTAAACTGAAAAACAAAATATTTAATCTTTGTGACACTTAAATATAATTTGCATAATAATTTGGAACAGGGTGTATAGCGGCGGGGTCTGAGCCACCTTTTAAGCCTATGGAGGCAAGCAGCTTGTGAATATAAGAGAGTAGCGACTCTTCCCCCACTTTTTCGGGGATTCCCCTCAGGCGAATATTGCGGCACCTGTCCAGGGAGGCCACCATGCGGTTCAATCTCTGGACCTGCAGCGTGAGTCCGTCCATGTGGGACTTGGTGGAGTGCAGCTGTGTCTTTCACCTCTACTTCTTTTGCATTGCCCCCATGTCCTGTCATATTTCCCGGAGGTCATCCTTCCATATTTGGCGCATTTCTAGCAGCATCTATTTTATGTCCCCTTTAGTTGTGGGGGACGAGTCATCGTCAGAGTCTGCTTCCCGGAATGTATAGTTTTGTCTAGGAGAGGTAAGTGGCTCCTCCAAGGTTTCCACCATGTGGCTCTCTGCAGGCGCCACTTTGGGAGGCGCCGGTGGTGTAGGCCTCTCGAACGAGAGCCTTATATCCCGCTGTTTGGGTGGGCTTCCTGTACGTGAAACTTGTGGTGCTTGCGCCCCATAGTATGTCTGGGGGGTGAGATTGTGGAGGAGCTTCGTCGGCGCTGGAAATCTGTTATTTTATAGAAAATCTGTGTTGAAGCGGAGCTCCACATAAGCAAATCTAGTCTGTCTCTTAGTCAGCCCTCTCCCTAGGTGATGTTTTAAGATGGTTGGGCATAAGACTTCTTCTCCAAAATTCAACATCCCTTTTATAAGGGATATGCTTGGGGAAAATATTTGGTTCGGTTTGGCATTTCGGGACTTCTCTTGCAGCCGCTTAGTAGATAACTCCCTAATTCCCACTTATAAATGGTTTAAGCCATCCAATCAGAGTGGTAAGTCTCTACATTTGCCGATAAGTCTCTACATTTTCCTGTCACAGCACTCTGATTGGTTAGCTTGAAATCCAGCCAATCAGAGTGTTATGAGTCAAATCACACAGTGTGGGAACATTCCAAAGAACTTTCCCACGCTGTGTAAAATGACACAGATCACTCTGATTGGCTGGATTTCACGCTAAATTATTCTAATTTAAGGCCACCACCCACCGCTCAGGGGTGGGGGCCAGGGGGGAGGGCAATAGTGCCCCCCCACCCTTATTCTAATTTAGGGCTCCCTACCACCGCTCAGGGGTGGGGGCAAAGGGGGAGGACAATAGGTTCCCCCCTTTTTGGTATTTTGGGCCCCTACCCGCTGTTCAGGGGTGGGGGTAAGGGGGAGGACAATAGTGCCCCCCCACCCTTATTCTAATTTAGGGCTCCCTACCACCGCTCAGGGGTGGGGGCAAAGGGGGAGGACAATAGGTTCCCCCTTATTGGTATTTAGGGCCCCCACCCACCGCTCAGGGGTGGGGGTCAGGGAGGAGGACAATAGGTCCCCCCTTTATTCTAATTTAGGGCCCCCCCATGCTCAGGGGTGGGGACCAGGGGGGAGGACAATAGGTCCCCCCCTTATTCTAATTTAGGGCCCACGCTCAGGGGTGGGGGCCGGGGGGAGGACAATAGGTCCCCCCCTTATTCTAATTTAGGGCCCCCACACACGGCTAAGGGGTGAGGGCCAGACAATAGGTCCCCCCCCTTTATTTTACTTTAGGGCTCCTAACCGCCGCTCAGGGGTGAGGGCCGTGGGGAGGACAATAGCTCCCCCCCCCCTTATTCTAATTTAGGGCCACCACACACCACTCAGGGGTGGGGGCCATAGGGGGGGAGGACAATAGGTCCCCCCCCTTATTCTAATTTAGGGCCCCCACCTGCCGCTCAGGGGTGGGGGCCGAGGGGGGGAGGACAATAGGTCCCCCCTTTATTTTACTTCAGGGCCCCCACCCACCGTTCAGGGGTTGGTGCCGGGGGTGGCAATAGGTCTCCCCTTCAGTTTAGAAGCCCCCACTCGCATGGCACGGGTGGGGGCTCGGGAGGAAGGACACTGGGGTTTGTTTTTCGTTTTTTACAGTAGGCTGCTCATCTTTACTTAGTATTAGTAAATTTGTCAATAGGTTCCCCCTTATTGGTATTTAGGGCCCCCACCCACCGCTCAGGGGTGGGGGTCAGGGAGGAGGACAATAGGTCCCCCCTTTATTCTAATTTAGGGCCCCCCCATGCTCAGGGGTGGGGACCAGGGGGAGGACAATAGGTCCCCCCCTTATTCTAATTTAGGGCCCACGCTCAGGGGTGGGGGCCGGGGGGAGGACAATAGGTCCCCCCTTATTCTAATTTAGGGCCCCCACACACGGCTAAGGGGTGAGGGCCAGACAATAGGTCCCCCCCCTTTATTTTACTTTAGGGCTCCTAACCGCCGCTCAGGGGTGAGGGCCGTGGGGAGGACAATAGCTCCCCCCCCCCTTATTCTAATTTAGGGCCACCACACACCACTCAGGGGTGGGGGCCATAGGGGGGGAGGACAATAGGTCCCCCCCCTTATTCTAATTTAGGGCCCCCACCTGCCGCTCAGGGGTGGGGGCCGAGGGGGGGAGGACAATAGGTCCCCCCTTTATTTTACTTCAGGGCCCCCACCCACCGTTCAGGGGTTGGTGCCGGGGGTGGCAATAGGTCTCCCCTTCAGTTTAGAAGCCCCCACTCGCATGGCACGGGTGGGGGCTCGGGAGGAAGGACACTGGGGTTTGTTTTTCGTTTTTTACAGTAGGCTGCTCATCTTTACTTAGTATTAGTAAATTTGTCTGAAAGACCAATTTTAGTAGAGTTATCTACTTTTCATTCCTGCCATTCCATTGACTGGCTAAGTAACTTACATTTTATATGAATGTGTGTTACTTGATTGTTGTAAGTGTTTCAAATGCTTACAGCTGAATCCTGGCTATGTTTGTATACTTTTTATTTAAAATAGTATACAGTGTAACATTCTTCTTCTTCCACTGGGTAAGTATATTAGTACTTCGGAACATCGGCGGTTTAGCAATTGGCCGAAATTCGTCCGAATTCACATTCGGAACGAAACAAATTGCACATGTCTACTCCCTATACAGTACAGAGATACTCGTGCAATACAGAGAGCAGAGCATACTACAGAGATGGTCATTCAATAAAACAAGCTGGGCATGATATAAAGATACAGTATCTAATATACAGAGCTGAGTACAATACAGAGATAATCATACCACAGAGCGGAGAAAAAAATAGAGATATAATACACAGAGCTCGGGACAAAACAAAGATACCTATACAATAGAAAGAGCGTAGTAGACTACAGACATAAAATACACAAAGCTAGCACAATAAGGAGAAACCGTAAATGTCCCACACAGCCAGGATCACTGTAATATAGAGATACTCACACAGGATTGTTGAACATCTAAAATCACATGGATTTCAAGATCAGACACAACATGGGTTTACTTCAGGGAGATCATGCCAAACTACTCTTATTGATTTTTTTGCTTGGGTAACTAAAATTATAGATCAGGGTGGTGCAGTAGACATTGCTTACCTAGATTTCAGTAAGGCTTTTGACACTGTTGCACATAGAAGGCTTATCAATAAACTGCAATCTTTAAGTTTGGATTCCAATATTATTAAATGGGTAAGGCAGTGGCTGAGTGACAGGCAACAGAGGGTTGTAGTCAATGGAGTATATTCAAAGCTTGGGCTTGTCACCAGTGGGGTACCTCAGGGATCTGTACTTGGACCCATTCTCTTTAATATTTTTATTAGTGATATTGCAGAAGGTCCTAATGGTAAGGTATGTATTTTTGGTGATGATACTAAGATATGTAACAGGGTTGATGTTCCAGGGGTGATAAGCCAAATGGCAAATGATTTAGGTAATTTAGAAAAATGTTCAGAGTTGTGGCAACTGACATTTAATGTGGATAAGTGCAAGATAATGCATCTTGGGCGTAAAAACCCAAGGGCAGAGTATAGAATATTTGATAGAGTCCTAACCTCAACATCTGCGGGGATTTAGGGGTGATTATTTCAGATGACTTAAAGGTAGGCAGACAATGTAATAGAGCAGCAGGAAATGCTAGCAGAATGCTTGGTTGTATATGGAGAGGTATTAGCAGTAGAAAGAGGGAAGTGCTCATGCCATTGTACAGAACACTGGTGAGACCTCACTTGGAGTATTGTACGCAGCACTGGAGACCGTATCTTCAGAAGGATATTGATACCTTAGAGAGAGTTCAGAGAAGGGCTACTAAACTGGTTCATGGATTGCAGGATAAAACTTACCAGGAAAGGTTAAAGGATCTTAACATGTATAGCTTGGAGGAAAGACGAGACAGGGGGGATATGATAGAAACATTTAAATACATAAAGGGAATCAACACAGTAAAGGAGGAGACTATATTTAAAAGAAGAAAATCTACCACAACAAGAGGACATAGTCTTAAATTAGAGGGACAGAGGTTTAAAAATAATTTCAGGAAGCATTACTTTACTGAGAGGGTAGTGGATGCATGGAATAGCCTTCCAGCTGAAGTGGTAGAGGTTAACACAGTGAAGGAGTTTAAGCATGCGTGGGATAGGCATAAGGCTATCCTAACTATAAGATAAGGCCAGGGACTAATGATAGTATTTAGAAAACCGGGCAGACTAGATGGGCCGAATGGTTCTTATCTGCCGTCACATTCTATGTTTCTATGCTCCAGCTTTCTCTGTGTCTTTCTTCCTAGTCCTATTTTAGCTCTCCCTTACATGATCTCATCTTTGCTTTCTATTAAAGGGACACTATAGTCACCAAAACAACTTTAGCTTAATGAAGCAGTTGTGATGTATAGCTCATGTCCCTGTAGTCTCACTGCTCAAATATCTGCCATTTAGGAGTTAAATGTTATGAAACATGTCAGCATCTCCATTAGCTCTCAGCACATAGTTAAATAATCAAGATACTGATAGACTGCAAATGTGTCAGCTACTCCTAACTCACTATTAGCTCTTAGCACACAGTGTACACAGGGTTAAAGCAGCAGGATAACCATTGCCTTTGCAGCTGGGAATATAATCAATCTGCAGTGGTAATATGGAGCCAAGATGTAGCTGACATGGTTAACAGAATCAGCAATCATTACAGATTTAAATCAGATCAGTCCTCAGAGTCACAGCCCCAGTCCTGCAGTTTGAAGCTTCACAACCTTTCATCTTTCCACAGCATGAGTGTCTCAGGGCTCAGATGTAGAGTGACTGAGCACTTTAAAGAAGATGGTGGATATATGCAATAAGAGTTCTTAAAACTATTAGTGACAAACAGCACAGTGCTCTGTGTCAGAAATCCCCCATTCTGTTGCTGCTGCTTTATATATATTCATTATAAATTCTCTTGCGTAATCAGCCCCCAGGCAGTCACTAGGGCTATTGGGTGAGTGAAAAAGATATTATACACTCACATTTGGCAGAGCCCAGGAGCTGCTGTGCTCTCCTGTGTAACTTCCAAGATGGCTTTATCTCCTGTGGGCACTGTAACTCCACCCCCTGGTGCTATCAGCTAATGATGGCCCCTGACTAGAGAGACCAATAGCATGCCCCCACTTATGGGCAGCTGACTCTGCTGCCCGAATAGCAGCTCAACAGAAATTCTGAAAATCCCTTCTCAAAGTACACCAGGCATGTGCAAACCTGCTTATACAGGGCAGGCTCCAAACCTGCCCAAGTTTGTTAAGATGCCTAGATGTTCTCAAGACAGCGTCTCCAAACAGCTACCAATTAGGGGAGGGGCCGTGCATAACTAAAAACCTATTACAGAATTAAAAATACACAATTTGTCCCCCATATTTTTTGGCTTGCCACCCTCCCCTCCAGAAAGAGAATCTAAAGTAGTGCAAATACATTTTCCCATAATTAAAACTCATGGGGTACTGCCCCAAGTGCCCCTATAGACAAGCCTCCACTGAGGTACACACCCAAGTTTTATGCTTATCATCAAAAATCTTTTTTTAAGATTCTGATACAATTGTAGGCTCTGGCTCAAGGATCCATGTTATAAATTAAAACATTTTCAATTTTACAGTGCCTGGATCTCTTACTTTTACATTTAAAATGCAGATTTAAGCAATCTCGCCACCCCAGGTACTCTGTACGACAGCAGATACAAAAAAATACATTGTCACACATTTTTATTGCTAAAAAGACATAGCGCTTCTCACGGTATATCTTGTTTTTACATTCTTGTCCATTAGCATCTCTCTCACTCCAGGCTATCAAGGTGCGTTTGGAGTGAGATATAGAGGTGGCCAAGACTACCATGGTCAACCTAAGGGGTTAACCGAGATTTCAGCTGCTGTATGACAGATGGCGCACACTTGACTGCAAAGAGATGCATAAATATATTTCCATCTCTGGACGCATTTTGTTTTCTTGTTACGTTATGCATAATTAAAAAAACGCCACTGACCCCGAGGGCGCCGTTAAATTTGAAGAGCATCAAATATTCATAGACGAGCGAGAGAGAGGCAGCAACGGGTGGTCTGCGATGTCAGAGGCGACGGCCGCTGGAAATTACAAGGCCAGCATTGGACAGATATGGAAATGTTATAGTGAGGGAGGTAGATGCACATTGATCTGGGGTCAGACAGTGCCAGGGCAAAACCTGTTATAGAGACCAATGGGGGAAAAAAAAAAAAATTAGTGAATAGAAATGTGAGAGAATTACAGTTCATCAATATACCAGTAATAGTTGCACTTTTTGGAGTATCGATCTGCTGTAACTCCCTGATGACGCAGTAGAGACGGCTGAGAGAAAGAATGTAGTTCGTTAATGGCGCTATTTTAGTTTAGTAAATACAGGCAGGTCTAGGTTGTCCTTGTGCAAAAAAAAAAAAAAAAAGGTCTCTAAAATGAAAGACTGGAAGCTAAGAGCTTGGCCTTCTGTCCCTCGAGGGTAATAAATAAAAAAAATATCCAGGGCTGACCACATTAATGGCGAAACATTAAGGCTAATAATGTGGGCTGGGGAGAGATGGCCAAGCTAATTACCTACTTCCAGGAGAAGCTGAGCTCATTTTATACATCCAACATTGTGAGATGGATACTGACAGGCTAATAGGATCAGCTCCCCAAGGACAGAGAATTCAGTGCATGTTGTTACATAGAAAGAGAAGTCACTACAGTTAAAGCCCATCCTACCCAGTACTGTGATATCCACTCCTAGTAATCATTATCCTCTATATGCTAGCAATGTATGGGATCATTTTATTCAAAAAGTGACAAACGTGAGATTAGGCTGGAGAAATGCTGGGTTCCATAGGCAGACTAATGAAATATAGGGTAATGTGTGCAAGCTGGGGAGCAGCAGGATTGTGAGCTGCAGGATGGTGAGCTGCATGGTTCCGTGTGCAGAATGGTGAGCTGCAGGGTTCTGTGTGCAGGATGGTGAGCTGCAGGGTTCTGTGTGCAGGATGATGAGCTGCAGGGTTCTGTGTGCAGGATGGTGAGCTGCAGGGTTCTGTGTGCAGGATGGTGAGCTGCAGGGTTCTGTGTGCAGGATGGTGAGCTGCAGGGTTCTGTGTGCAGGATGGTGAGCTGCAGGGTTCTGTGTGCAGGATGGTGAGCTGCAGGGTTCCGTGTGCAGGATGGTGAGCTGCAGGGTTCTGTGTGCAGGATGGTGAGCTGCAGGGTTCTGTGTGCAGGATGGTGAGCTGCATGGTTCCATGTGCAGGATGGTGAGCTGCAGGGTTCTGTGAGCTGCAGGGTTCTGTGTGCAGGATGGTGAGCTGCAAGGTTCTGTGTGCAGGATGGTGAGCTGCAGGGTTCTGTGAACAGGATGGTGAGCTGCAAGGTTCTGTGTGCAGGATGGTGAGCTGCAGGGTTCTGTGTGCAGGATGGTGAGCTGCATGGTTCTGTGTGCAGGATGGTGAGCTGCAAGGTTCTGTGTGCAGGATGGTGAGCTGCAGGGTTCTGTGTGCAGGATGGTGAGCTGCATGGTTCTGTGTGCAGGATGGTGAGCTGCAGGGTTCTGTGTGCAGGATGGTGAGCTGCAGGGTTCTGTGTGCAGGATGGTGAGCTGCAGGGTTCTGTGTGCAGGATGGTGAGCTGCAAGGTTCTGTGTGCAGGATGGTGAGCTGCAGGGTTCTGTGTGCAGGATGGTGAGCTGCATGGTTCTGTGTGCAGGATGGTGAGCTGCAGGGTTCTGTGTGCAGGATGGTGAGCTGCATGGTTCTGTGTGCAGGATGGTGAGCTGCAGGGTTCTGTGTGCAGGATGGTGAGCTGCAGGGTTCTGTGTGCAGGATGGTGAGCTGCAGGGTTCTGTGAGCAGGATGGTGAGCTGCATGGTTCTGTGTGCAGGATGGTTGAGCTGCAGGGTTCCGTGTGCAGGATGGTGAGCTGCAGGGTTCCGTGTGCAGGATGGTGAGCTGCATGGTTCCGTGTGCAGGATGGTGAGCTGCATGGTTCTGTGTGCAGGATGGTGAGCTGCAGGGTTCCGTGTGCAGGGTGGTGAGCTGCAGGGTTCTGTGTGCAGGATGATTAACTGTAGGGTCCTCATCTACCTTTTGTTTCTGTCATTTGTAAATGGCTCATTTTGTTAATTTTCCCTCCTTTCATAATATTGTAGAGCACCGTGGAATAAGTTGGCGCTATATAAATACCAATAATAACAATATTAATAATAAGGATTCTGTGTTTAAAGAGCAGCAGGGCTCGGTGGTTTGCTGCAGAGTTTACTGATGGTTTCTCAGTGAGGGTGAAATGGGGAATAAAACAATGTAAAATGTTAAAGTAAAATGATGAATGAATTAAATGACACTTAGGGCCATGTCTCTGAGATGGACATTAAGGCTGTAATACTATAATTCTCATTCTGTATTAGAGTTGGTTTGCTAGAATACATACTCACGTCTTCCAGAATCCATTCATTGTGAGAGCAGTGAACTGTTGCATTTATACCAGACAGCTCTCTTTTTTCTTTATTAAGGTAAGGATTCTGTCATTCCCTTGTTTTCCCTTAGAGTAGAGTCTACTGGCTGTGCTGAATGGCTACTCCAGCAGACGCCCCTCTTCGGCACAGCGGTGCCTACCTCCCCGCTGAGACAGGCACAGACTCCTGCAGAGCACGGCCTCTTGTTCCCGTGTAATGAAAACTCTGTATTTGTACTACTTAAATATAACAAAGTTGCTGACATTTAGAAGTGACTTTTCATGTCTGACTTTATCAACTAAATCCCATTCTCTCCTGCTTGCTAGAACTGCAGTTCGGCTACACTTTTCAAACCAAAAAAAACATTCCCATTTCATTTGGAGCTTACAATGTGATCGCCCCTAGTTCCCTCACTTCAAAGACCAGCTTGCTAGTACCCAGGTAATGCATTCCAAAACACGTTCAGTGCTGGAGATCCAAAATTGCATTACCAAGGGCCAAACAGGGCATTGCTAAACAATCTCTGTGCCATAGTGTTGGCAACACATTACCAATCCACGAATCCATGTCACGGCCTTATACATATGTACTGATAATGTTCAGTGCCAAAAGAAAGAAATTGCCAAAGATTTGCAGTTTCCCAATCATAAAACAAGTTATTTCATTGCCATTTAATTAAACAATTTCCTTAATACTTTGCTTTGCATGCCTTTAGAATGTAAAAGAAACTCATATAAAAGCGGTACACAAAAAATATTACACCAAAATTATAAAGATAAGCAGCTCCAAACCCACTCTAGCGACGTAATGAGTTATACACTCAGAATAGAAAATTGGGTGTGTGCGCTTATAAAAATAAACCTAAACAAATAAAGTAAAATAGTTAAC
Source organism: Pelobates fuscus (assembly GCF_036172605.1). Lineage (NCBI taxonomy): Eukaryota > Metazoa > Chordata > Amphibia > Anura > Pelobatidae > Pelobates > Pelobates fuscus. The sequence continues at coordinate 95,279,538 of NC_086329.1, forward strand.
AAATCATTTTATTAATTATCATATATATATATATATATAAAAAAAAAATTTTAAATAAGCAGAGGGCTGTTTCCAATCTCCACTATACAAAATTTGTAACAATAAATTCAAATATATCACATAAAAAGCAACAATGTATATAACTAAATGTATCCACTAACTAGCTTCACTAAATAGTTGCCATTAAAAGTGAAACACCTCAATGGCAAATCAAAGATTGATAAATAGTGGAGATAGAGTGGACACAGCGAAAAACAAAATAAAAAACACAAATAAAAATCAAAAACACCAATATAAACATTAATAATAATAATTAATAATAAAAGTACCTGACCTCGGTGTGGGTCCCCACCAGAGGTAAATATAAATAGAGGAAAAATGTAAAAAAGTCCAGAGGGCCTCCCTGGGTCGGCAAGATGAGAGCTACCGGGCAGATCTAAACAGCAGCCAGATGAACCCAATAAGGGAAACTCCAACTCCCTCACACCGCGGTCGGGATCTTCAAAAAAGACTGCGGTGGAAATGGAGCAGTAAGGATGAATAGGTGCAGTATGGTGAAATAAAAACAATAACTGCCCGGATAGCAACAGCCCATAAAAGTATACCGCGGTCGGAATCTTATAAAAAGACTGCGGTATTCAGCCAAATATAGATCGAACGTCAAACCCAGGGGGGGATGACAACGCATCATGGAAGCTGTAGTTTTAAAACATCTGGAGATCTACCTTTTGGACATTCCTGCTATAGACCAATGAATAAAGGGCCTAAGGGATTCAGGACCGAATGTTAGGTAAAACCCTCTATGTCATGACCTTCTTGGCATGACGTTTGTCTTTAAAAGGTTAAAATATAGCATTGTTTGGCCATGTAACAACACACGATGTGCAGATGGCCCCTTTAGATTCCCCCCACACCAAGCTCTGATATTTCTTTTTATGGCTGGCATTCCTGCGGCTGATAGCGCCGTACATTCGCCATGGTCCGTGACACACACATTATCATTGCATTACCTGCCGGGATGTGGGCCCATCAATCAGACCCGGAGCAATGGACGCAGAATAACATTAATGGATAAACTCCCGAGACTTACATAGAAATGTGCTCATGTCGTGGATGGGAGGCCAGGCCTCTGTCATTTATTACAGACACAAGAGGGAAAAGATAAGACAGAAACCTTCAATTATGTTTTGCTGTGTAACTACTGAGCCGGGAGTCCTGTGCTGGATGGGTCTCCCTTATAGATGGTCGCTGCCAGTTCCAGGTGGTCAGATCCAGTGGTGTATCTTGGTTTTGTGCTGCCCTAGGCACCCCCCCCCCGCGCGCGCCACCCCCACCCAACCCTTCCCCCCTGCCCCGCCTTCTAAATACACACACATTCACTGACAGATACGCATACACTAGCTAACAGACACACACAGTCGGACACACACACACACTAACAAACACACATAGTCGGACACACACACTAACAAACACACACAGTCGGACACACACACACTAACAAACACACACAGTGAGACACACACACTAACAAACACACACAGTCGGACACACACACACTAACAAACACACACAGTCGGACATACACACTAACAAACACACACAGTCGGACACACACACACTAACAGACACACACAGTGAGACACACACACTAACAAACACACACAGTCTGACACACACACTAACAAACACACACAGTCGGACACACACTAACAGACACACACAGTGAGACACACACACTAACAGACACACACACTAACAGACACACACTGTCGGACACACAGTCAGACACACAGTCAGACACACACACTAACAGACACACACTGTCGGACACACAGTCAGACACACACACTAACAGACACACACTGTCGGACACACAGTCAGACACACACTAACAGACACACACACACACTAACACACACAGTCACAGACACACACTAACAGACACACTAACACACACACTAACAGACACACACACACACACAGACACACACACACTAACAGACACACACATACACACTATCAGACACACATAGTCAGAGACACACACACACACATTAACACATTTTTTTTTTTTTTTATTTACTCCCCCCCCCCCCTTACCTTTGGGAATGCTGGGGGTGGGGGGGTTCTCCCATTCCCTGGTGGTCCAGTGGCTGCAGGACGGCACTGGCAGGCAGGCTGGGCGGCCGGCGAGGGAGCTCTTCCCCTGAGCTCTCTGCTCAGCTCCCTCGCACGCCGCCCGCAGAGTGAGGCTGGGAGGCGGAGCCGGAATATGACGTCATATTCCGGCTCCCAGTCTCACTCTGCGGGCGGCGCGCGAGGGAGCTGAGCAGAGAGCTCAGGGGAAGAGCTCCCTCGCCGGCCGCCCAGCAACCAGCCCAGCATGTCTGTTAGCCGCAAGGCTAACAAGACATTTGCCTTGGGCATTTGGGGGCGGCGTTTTTTGCCGCCCCCTGGAAAATGCCGCCCAAGGCAAATGCCTTGTTTGCCTCGCGGCTAATACGCCCCTGGTCAGATCACCGTATTTCTAAGAGACATTTACGAATATTGCATTCAGTTATGCAAGGGGTTGAAAGTGCTGCCCGGCAATATGTAGAATTCTAGGTGTTCCTTGTAAAATCTGTTAGTAAATATTTGTTGTTCGCTTTGAACAGGCAGCAAAGTCAAGTTTTGACTAACAGAATGAAGGATTTACAAGTCTTCTATAACATTATGGAGATCTGGAGACCCTGGAGAGTGGCTTCCCAACGTAATGGAATGGTAAACCACTTTACTTATCCCACTACCATATATTGCATGGTATTAGATATTATATCATATATGGCTCCTGCATCATCTTTGGCACCACAGTTAATAAAGGAAACAGAGGAAAGAGTTTCTGTGCCCCAGAGGCATCTTGATAAGGTTTGGAAAACAGGAAACTAAGGCCAAAACCATTCTTTAAAACTACTACTTTATGAAGCAAATGGTAGATACTTCTGATGATCATCTAACAGAAGATATATATATATATATTTTTTTTTTTTTTAATTAAATTTGGAATTTTGGAGAATTGGGAACTGCAGAAATCAAAATAGATAATCCGGAAAAAGATCTTAACTAGAGAATGTATCAAATTTACAGATAATCACCTAAAAACTGGCAATTCCCTTGTTAGGAATCCTCACATTTCGGTTCACAGATGTTTCGGTCAAGTCAATAGAGGCAATGAAATATGGCCCTTGTGTGTCAAAGAGAGAAATACGGGTCTTTAGACAGGTACGATAATGGCAGACACAATAATGTGTATAACCTACTGGGCAGGAGAATCCATATTATCTGCATGTTACAACGTTTAATTCACTTTCTTCTTTTATTTCCAATTATCGTAGGACAGAAAACGATCCAGAAATCTCCGTTTCATCCTTCAAGGTCATTTCCTTGCTCCCAGTGTCAAATATAATAAACCCGTTAACTAAGCAGCTTGTTAATCAGGGCCGTTAGCAACATTTAGCACCAGACGGCTGTTCTGCTGAAGGGTGGACTGAGATTGCTAATTGCTTCTCAGATTGTGTAGAAATTTAGGAATTAGGAATCTGATTATTTTCTCTCAAAGTTTACGTTATTCTTAACTCTTGGTGGTTTATTCACTAAACCAGGAGGTGTCTAGAACCATACACGGATGTGGAAAATATATAGCCCGATGCTCGGGACATGCATTTTGTGGTCCGGTTACTCAGTTTGTAATTTACTTTAGCCCTGCAGGGGGCAGAAGCTGCCCTGGAAGGGATTGGTGCCACGGCACCAATACATACAGCCAGGCAGCATACATCACACACATCAAAAACAGCCAGCACACCACACACCATTCACACAATGCGTATAGTCAGCACACACCACACACACACAGCTAGCACACACCACTCACACAATGCATACAGTCAGCACACACCACACACACAGCTAGCACACACCACTCACACAATACCTACAGTCAGCACACACCACACACACAGCTAGCACACACCACTCACACAATACATACAGTCAGCACACACCACTCACACAATGCATACAGTCAGCACACACCACACACACAGCTAGCACACACCACTCACACAATACATACAGTCAGCACACACCACTCACACAATGCATACAGTCAGCACACACACAGCCAGAACACACTACACACATATTACATACAGCCAGCACACCACACCTGATTAGCGGTAGGCCCTCCAGGGATGCTGGGATGGGTAGTTGCACACCAGACTGAATAACAGATTCTCTGGCAAGCTCCACTTAGGGCAGTACATGCGCTGAACACCGCTTAAGTGCTCTTCCCAAGGACTGGATACCCTGAGCAGAGCGTGTTATCTATTGATTTGTCTGCCTTGTCCTTGCTAGGAATATATCCCTGATGTCCTACATCTACAAACCCTGGGCATGGGGAGAGGTCCCTGAAACATGTACTCCCTTACTAAGCAGTCTGGGACTGTAAGGAGGCACGAAGCACTGACAAGAAAATGTACTGTTTTAGGCCAAAATAGCGGAATTAAGCATTCTATTAATTGGTTTATTCCCTCATCTCTGCTGTTTGACTGACCTACACTTTCAATATACAGGTTCCACAGAGATAGCGAATTAAAGTTAAATTTACTGGAGTAAGGAAAATTACTAAAACATTTTCATATACGTACGTTATATGTCGTTTTTGTGTGTCCTTGTTCTAATAAAAGTAACTCTTCTTTGCCATTCCCATGCAGCTCATGTACTGCTCCTCCTAATTGTGTGGGGATTGCGGGTCAACCTACCTCCCGACGCTACGGACCTGGCGGCGTTATCACAGATCCGTTTTTTTCTTTTAGTGAAAAGTGTTCTGTGTGTTCAATTAGGCGCTTAAAACGGATTGTTAGAAATGTCGTTATTTAAGCTGCTGCAACACTGTCGTGGAACCCTCGCTTATCCACCAAGTGTAATATATAATGTGAATAAGGTGTTTGAAGAGGTAAGAACCAGCCTCAAATCTTTAAGTGGAGCGTTAAAAAATGTTCACTCACCCTTTAACTTATGGGTATATGGAATCCAATGTACATAAAAAATAAAGGAGAGAGAATCTAATGGTATAGTATAAATGATATATGTGAAGAGGTGGTGATTGGTAGAAATGATTGAGTATGACATTTTTACATTGGATTCCATATAAGTTAAAGGGTGAGTGAATATTGCTTTTGAGCTCCACTTAAAGATCTGAGGCTGCCTGTTCCTTCTTTTACATTTTGATCCACGGAATCAAAGGTCACACTTTTATATTATGTGACACAGGAGTCTCGAATAGTCGTCCCAATCACCCAACAGACTGTCACCTAGCGTCGGGGGGCAAGGGGCAAAGTACAGTTGAAGTTGAATTCTGAGCAGTTAACCCTGTATGTATGCACGTTAGCAGTGCTCCACAAATGGGAAGTCCTGATTAGAAATTGTGCCAGATGATACACCCTCTTTACGGACGGGCATTTTGTCTGTAGCACTAACTGCATCAGATTTGCCCATCCTCTCTGACCTCACCCATTCCTCTGTTCCCCATTTTAGATCTGCCAAATTATGCAAGTCAGGATCTCTGCGTCTTGCACACTATCCACACAGCAGCGCTTTCTTGTCGCTTGCCGCCGCCAGTGATTGTTGTTTTGTGTGTACTGTGCGTGGATATTTTAGATGAAGCCAGATGTACAGCTGGGATATTAGTAAACGTTTATGTGAAAGTTTGTGTTGCCTTTTTTATTTTGCGCCAACATATTTCGCAGAGCTTGACAGTTTTACACTAGCGATACAAAGACAGCAAACAATTGACAAACAAAGTAATGTGAACAGAAACATGAAGTGTTTAACAACAGTGATTTAGTCATAAATCACGAATACAACATACACAGAAAACATAAATAAATCGATACTGAGCTGCTTCCTGACTATGTCTTTTTCAATCAGTAATTTCCTGGATAAAATTTATTTTTCCCCTAAAGAGGGTGTGGCGAAAGTAACCTCGCCACTTGTACTTGGAGGGGCCTGCTTGCCAGTCTCCTGCCCACAGACTATGGGCCCTGCAGGGAAACCTGTAAAAGACTAACGAACTTGACCGACTGTTAGCACTGATTTCCCTGGAACTGTTTTGGGCATAGGACCAAACTATGCCAAAACTATGACTTCCAGGAAATTCCTGAACCCATGAACTGATCTGGGTGATTTTTGGATATGTTGTTCACCCAGCTCGGGGCTATCAGGGTATGTGACTTTTATGGGGCTTTGTGTGTTTTAAGGTACTTTTGGGGTTTTGTGCTTGGAGATAATTGGGTTGGATTAGTACACTTCCTGATTCAATTATCTCCCAAGCACAGAGGAGGGATTATATTGTTTGTGTGTATGGGAGTGTCTCACTGTGTGACTCTGTTTTTATTGGTTTATTCACTTTGTGTCCCTGTGCCCAACAAGGTCCACCTGGATGTCACCCTTGTTGGGAAACTTGCATAAAAGGCCAGTGTGCCGCCATTAAAATTCTGTTCCTGCTTACCCACAACATATAGAGTCTCATCTCATGTTTGGGGGAAACGACTGTATCTATCCTGGGGATAGCTATATCACTATACTCCCCAGGAATTATATATATTCCAACTCTCTCCTTGACCCTCTTCAATCTGGCTTCCGCCCTCTCCACTCTACAGAGACTGCCCTTATCAAAGTTACTAACGACCTAATCGCAGCTAAATCCAAAGGCCACTACTCCATACTAATTCTTCTTGACCTCTCAGCGGCCTTTGACACCGTTGATCATGCTCTCCTTCTTCAAACTCTTCAATCGCTTGGTCTCTGTGACTCTGTCCTCTCGTGGTTTTCCTCTTATCTCTCCCAACGCTCATTCAGTGTCTCCTTTTCTAATGATACCTCCTCCCCTTGCCCTGTCTCAGTTGGAGTTCCCCAAGGCTCCGTCCTTGGTCCCCTTCTATTTTCTCTTTATACTGCCTCTCTTGGCAAACTTATTACCTCTTTTGGATTTCACTACCACCTGTACGCTGATGACACCCAGTTATATCTCTCCTCCCCGGACCTCTCCCCTGCCGTCCTGCAACGTGTCACTGCTTGCCTTTCTTCCATCTCTGACTGGATGTCCTCCCGCTTCCTGAAACTCCATCTTTCAAAAACTGAGCTCCTTGTCTTTCCTCCTCCTAATACTGATCCTCCTCTTTCGCTCTCCCTCCAAGTTTGTGGTACCAACATCAGTCCATCCTTGCAAGCGCGCTGTCTTGGCGTCATACTTGACTCTGGTCTCACCTTTGAGCCTCACATCCAGCATGTTGCCAAATCCTGTAGATTCCATCTTAAAAACATAGCCCGCATCCGCCCCTTTCTTGCACCAGATACTACCAAGGAGCTTGTCCATGCTCTAGTAATTTCCCGCATGGATTATTGTAACCCTCTCCTGATTGGTCTCCCCAATAGCCGTACTGCACCCTTACAGTCCGTAATGAATGCTGCTGCTAGATTGATTTTCCTCTCTAGTCGTTTCTCTCACACCTCACCCCTCTGCCAGTCCTTACATTGGCTTCCTGTATGCTATAGGAGTCAATTCAAGGTACTAACTCACACCTATAAAGCACTGAACAACTCTAGCCCCTCTTATATCTCCTCACAGATCCATAGGTATGTTCCTTCTCGGTCTCTCCGTTCTGCCCGTGACCACCTCCTGTCCATTGTCCGCACTCGTACGGCCAACTCGCGCTTGCAGGACTTCTCGCGGGCGGCACTCCCTTCCTATGGAATAGCCTGCCTACCGCCATCAGACTCTCCCCTAGTCTTGCATCTTTTAAGAAGTGCCTTAAAACCCATCTCTTTAGGAAAGCTTATGGCCTCCAAGACTAACCCTTACCTCACATACCTGTCTCTTGCCCTCTCCTAAAGGGCAGCCCACCTTATTTGATTGTAAATTCCTGCCCTAATGTGTTTTACACCCCGCCTCCTATAGAATGTAAGCTCGTTTGAGCAGGGTCCTCTTCAACCTATTGTTCCTGTAAGTTTATTTGTAATTGTCCTATTTATAGTTAAATCCCCCTCTCATAATATTGTAAAGCGCTACGGAATCTGTTGGCGCTATATAAATGGCAATAATAAATAAATAAATAAATAAAATCACTAGCTCTTATAAGAGCTGTTCCTGCTACGCTCTCTGGGAGTAGGAGAAGTCTGCCCACTGGAAACTGGTGATGGATGGCGAGACCCCGGCGCAGCTGCATGCCTGGAAGTGGGGTCTGCAGTGCTTATGGTGTCTGGTGGAGTTCTGGAATTCCTCGGTGAGCACTAGGAGCATCGATTGGCCGAGGCACTCTGTCGGAGTGCCAGGCGGTCCGTCACAGAGGGTTTTGCAGCCCAGTACATGGTTTCTATTTTTTCCATAAAAATGGTTTACCAAAACATTCCATTTCAACAAAATGTTTCAATGTGACATAGACCCCAGGAATTTTGTTTGGGTTTATATGTAGATGGTAATAGAGTCCAAGAGAGCACCGTAAATGGGAAATAACTTGTTAAGCTTGCTCTACTGTAGGTCCCTGCTGAGGAAGCAAGGGTTAGCTTATTTGTGCCCTTATAATGGTAACCTATGACATTTGCACATTAGAAAGATCCTGCCCCAAGAGTCTAGAACCAAAATGCCAGGCAGGTCCCCTCTGCATGATAGATCAAGCAACAACAGATGACTGGTTTGGCCTTAGTGAGCCTCGTCAGTGACGTGTGGCTGAAACCTTTCAAGGGACAATGAGCACAGGGCCCACTTACTTAAGATTTGCGGGGAGAGAGCAAGCTAATTGAGTTGTTTGTTCTCTGCGTTCTGTTATTCTGTGCTCACGTGCATTCTGTTTGTTTACATCTATATGCTACCTCTTCCCCCAGCTTGATATCAGCTCCCTAGAGGGACTTTGATGAATCATAATCGAGATTGTGGACTGACTGTGATGACCGCTGAGTTGAACACACACCAACACGGGCTCAACAAGAGACATAATGAACTTTTCAAAGCAGCAATGTATGCCTCGCAAAGTTCATGTTCTCTATACAGAGTGTTCTAGGGAGAGAGATGGTATAGCAATAAACACCGCTCTTCGCCTGAATTAACTCTCTGCCATTTAAAGAGAGAAAGCTGTACTCTCTATTACTGATAATAGAAAGCAGCATGCTACAATGGTGTGATCTACATGTTGGCATTGAAACGGTACCACCTACTACTGTTCAGTGCCATTAGGCATCTACAAAGGTTTTTACAGTCCACAAGAAAGGGGTACAGAGCAGAAATTAATATGGACTCCATCATGGTCCAATTTGAAAGTGCTTTTTTTAACAGACAGGCAACATTACACATGAGCAACATAATAAATGCAGAAAAAACATCACTCATACAAAAAGATATTAAAAAGAGGTCATGTTAGCAATGTGAGTTCAGTCGCGGTTATACTTTGCACTCTTGTACACACGGGAATGATATTTCATTTACACTGGCAGCGGTAGAGATAACCTAACAGCTGTATTTTCTGTGAGCTAACCCTACCATTATCGTAGTGGATGAGGCTGACGTTATAGCGGGAGGAGACCACCTAGAACTGAATTAATTTAAACACAGTTGGAAAAAGTAAGAGAGCTCTGACCTTGTACGACCTTCCTAAACACCCAGCTTAACGACATTATTACAGCTGTCACATTTAAGTTCCTCCACCCTACACAACATCTTAATATGTGCAGAAGCAGAGTGTGTGTGCAACAAAACATGACGGGGCCTCACGAGTGGCGAAAATATCAATGGAACACTATATAATGTAAAATATCAACAAAACGCTGTATAGTGTAAAACATCAACGGAACACTCTATAATGTAAAATAATCAACGAAACACTGTATAATGTAAAATATCAACAAAACGCTGTATAGTGTAAAACATCAACGGAACACTCTATAATGTAAAATAATCAACAAAACGCTGTATAGTGTAAAACATCAACGGAACACTGTATAATGTAAAATAATCAACAAAACGCTGTATAGTGTAAAACATCAACGGAACACTCTATAATGTAAAATAATCAACAAAACGCTGTATAGTGTAAAACATCAACGGAACACTCTATAATGTAAAATAATCAACGAAACACTGTATAATGTAAAATATCAACAAAACGCTGTATAGTGTAAAACATCAACGGAACACTATAATGTAAAATAATCAACGAAATGCTGTATAGTGTAAAACATCAACGGAACACTATAATGTAAAATAATCAACGAAACACTGTATAATGTAAAATATCAATGAAACACTGTATAATGTTAAATATCAATGAAAGTGTACAATATAGATACTTATTAGTACCAACACACATACTCATAGAAAGGGCCTGGCTAATTTAATATAATTGGCTGTTAAATAAAATAATAAAATGGGACAAATTAATAACAGAAAGAAAATAATGAATAGGTTGTTTGCAGACATATTCTCTTAACTCTTACCAGCTGGTTTCCAGGAGTTTCCTCAAAACATGTATTGTTTCCCGTTCTTAAAGGAACACTATAGTCACCAAAACAACTTTAGCTTAATGAAATAGTTTTGGTGCATAGATCATGCCCTGCAGTCTCACTGCTCAATCCTCTGCCATTTTGGAGTTAAATCACTTTGTTTATGCAGCCCTAGTCACACCTCCTTGAATGTGACTTACACAGCCTTCCAACACTTCCTGCAAAGTCATCTAATGTTTACACTTCCTGTATTGAAAATACTGTTTAATTTAGAATTTCTTATCTCCTGCTCTGTTATTATCTTTCTTGACCTTACAGGAGCCTCTTGTATGTAATTAAAGTTCACTTTAATAAAATAAAAACGTTTAACGTAAGTTACACCTGATTGAAAGTGAAACCATTTCTTTTCATGCAGGCTGTGTGAGTTACAGTCAGGGGAGGTGTGGCTAGGACTGCATAAACATAAACAAACGTTATCCAACTCCTAAATGGTGGAGAATTGAGCGGTGAAACTTCAGGGACATGATCTATACACCAAAACTGCTTCATTAAGCTAAAGTTGTTTTGATGACTATAGTGTCCCTTTAAGGATACAAACAGTCCAGTCGATAGAAGATGCCATTATATGGCAGCCATTGAATTTAATTTCCATCAGAATCATTGGACAAACCCTGTTTGGGTATAAGGCAATTGGTTCATCACTTTGAATGAAAATAACTTTGAAGGGAATATAAATGTATTATAAAAAAAAATGGTATTAATAGTAGGTTATAATAAATAATTCATCTTCCGTGGCATGTATACATTAGATGGAAGCCATGCTTCTTTGCCCTTTTTCAGCAGGCTCGGTGAAGCATTTAAAAAAAAAAAAAAAAAATACCCTCACTTATTCCTTTGAGCAGAAAATGTCACAGATCTCGCCCACTCCCTGTAGGTCTCCAGGTTTCCTGTGGCGATGTCACTGATGTCACAGTTGGAGTCGTAACACTTACGCACAGCAAAACTATTAAAGTGCTATAGACTCACATATTGCATTGCTCTGGGTCAGCGCACAAAATCGGTTATGCAAACACATGGGATAAGGATGCATAGCGCACTATACAAACCCAGGGGGTCTCTCAGACTTTGCCTATGCACTGATTTTGCTTTGGCACCGCCTGCGTTACTGCCCCCCTTAGTTGCTCTGTATTCATTCTTTGTTCTTTGCATTGGCTTTCTCACACAGCTCTCTTCCCAGCCCATCTATAGTCAACCCCCTCCCCCCCCATTCTATTGCTGAGCCCACTATGGGAGAGCAAGTCTGCAATAGCTGCATGTCACTCCTTATCTAGGTTTTGCGTGTCAATCAGAAAAGTTGGCTTGCATGCAAATAATAAATCAAACTATAAATAGAGTGGACACTTTGTTTAGGTTTCACATGGTCCAAGCCATCAGACCTTACCACCCAGAAATATAAAATCATTAGAGAGATGGATCTTTACCGTAAGGCTGGTGACTTACACAAATGTAAAGCCATGATGGTTTGGAGACCAGTTCTTGGTTGGGCAGCACAGGGCAGGTTAAACGCAGGGGAATTTAGCTATTATATATTGAAAACACTTTTCAAGTCTTAAAATGTATGGACAGAAATAGGAGAGAAGCTACACGACATCAGTGTCTTCGTATATACAGCCACAGGTTGAGACCTTGGACTAATGGTGGTCATCGGAGACCGAACCCAGGGGACAATGACGATTTGTAAGCCCAAACGTCATGACTCAGCTGAACTCCAATACAACTGTGTATTCACAATGATTGTCACTACAGAAAAGGGCAGCCATAAAGCAACACTAAGTGAATCTGGAATTCCTGGTTTCACTATTGTAGCCAAATGTCAGTGATTAGTAGCACCAAACCGCACAAAAAAACAGAATAAAACAACAAAATGACAAAGAGAAGAAAACAGGATCGGTGTAAAACATTGGTCCTTTGGATGGCTGGAATTAATGTGAAGCCCAGAAGGGTGAGATCACGCCTGCAAGCAGGTGAAGCACAGTCTAAGACAGGCCGAGGTCAATGAGTACAGAATTGAGACAGAATGATAAAGTAAGCTGAGGTCTAGGATGGTCAAATGGCGCAATGGGGTTATCAGTGCTGCGTTCCGTGTCATTATTGACCTCAGAATGACACGTGACATCAAAGCAAGAAGGAACAGAATATACATTTACACTAGAGTGACACAGTGTCAACATTCCTCAAGTCAATGGGACCATGAACAAGGGAACTTATTAAAGCAAATTACTTTAGACTGCAATGACGGAAAGAGGAGTATTTTATAGACTAAAAAAATCATGGGCGACATATCTTGAAAAATATCTTCCGACTTAATGGGAAATGCTTGAAATCAATTCTAACGTTGAACGTAAATGAAGTTTAATTGTGAGCCCCAGAAATTAGACATTAAAGCTCTATAAGCAATCAAGAATCAGGCCAGGATGACAGGTTTTTGATTGGAGGAAAAATTGATGTTAATCGCCAAGAAACCAAGCTTACGGTAGGTTTCAAACATCCGATATTATAAATTATATAGATGTATGTGCATAATGGACATGCCTACTCCCATAGGAAGCTAAATTATTCCCTATCTCGATTTTTGCCCAGATGTTTATTACCTTTTGTAATATAAACAGTACAAACTGCAATTAAAGCCTTGCACATAAGAACATTTCACAACACGAAGAATCAAGTAACCAAAACACATACTGATGTAAACACAGCAATACAAAGCTTTACCCCTTCAGGACTGGGGATTAGAAAAAACATAGGATATCAATACTGTCTTGACCTCTGTCATAAACGGGTTAAAGTAAATATACAAAAATCAGACATGAACAAAGGAAACAAAGCAAACGGATAAAGGAACGCTCATCCTTCTACACTGCTAGTGTTCTCTCTTCGGGTCATTTAGTTAATGGTTTAAACCATTTTTCACTAAAATAAAAAAAACGAGGATAAGAAAAATGAATTTGCAATCGTACACTTCAGTGTGTTTGTATATACTCAGGGGTGTCTTTGAGCACTTAAAGGGGCACGGTCAACCCCATATTAAAAACGAGCATGTGCGAAAGTACAGCGGTGACTTGGGGTCCTGGAGCTGAAGTGCCAGGAGCTGAAAAGGAGTGGCGCGACCAAGATGGCATTGCCCACAAGGGACAGGTTCAAGTAAGTTAACTCACCCTTACCTGCCCCACAAGGCCACCATCGGGTGATGTCACCTTCGGGGGAATTTGCGAGTTCATCAAAGTCCCCCGGCGGTGACAGTGCAGCTTTACTGCATACTTGTTCGTCTTGACAGCCTGTGCAGTTTAACACTTTGTGTCTTTTGCACACTCTGTTGTATTGTTGCATACACCTGTGCATGTTTGCGTGTGTGTGTCTGCGGATTCCCATGCATTGCCATGCATCACACACTTCTGTGTCTCACTGTGCATTCCAAAATTGTATTTTAAAGTCAGTCTGCTTACTTGTTATTCTTCTTTCCATAATATTCACGCAAAACACGTATATTTTATTTTTACTTTCTGTCGTTGTATCATTTATCCTTTAATAGTTATACAGGGCTCTTTGGGTCTCCAGAAACTGAATTACGGTATTTTAGGAACAGTAGAAGGTTACCAACTACTATAATACACTGAAACCGTTTTCTAAAATTAACTTGCAATGGGATGTTTGTCACCTAAACGTTATAAGCAACAAATGGCCGGGGCCAGATGTCTGTCGGTAATGTCTATCTCACCTGAAGGGAGCCATAGTGCTAGCCTATATTGAAGGGCCTGAAAACCAACAAAAAGAATGATGAAGCACTGGGCACCATGTCTTGTTTAATGGACACATAATGTAGATAAAAACCAATGGACCCATAGTCTGTCCGGTCTTTGTCTAAAACCAAAGACTTTTTTTGCATTTGGGTATTTCTTGCTAAGGCCATTGTCCATAAACTTGTCTCAACCATCTGTGCTGGAGGGCTGTTACATGCCTCTACAACTACACCTGTTAAAAAAAAAAAAAAAAAAGAGAGACCCGTGATATTACCTCCTCCCACTTTCAGATTTTGACATTTTGTTTTCCAGAAACCATTACCCTATTGTGCTTGGTTAAATCCTTTGAGATATCTGTAATCAGGTCAGACCTGCATCCCTTGTCTGGGACGGCTGTATAATATAGATATTAGCTGGTGCATGCAGTAATAAATACACATACAGCCTAGTAAATGTTGCTGCAGAACCTGTTGGGAATAGGAAATGCCAATCACATTTTTTTCTTTTTCAAGCAGCTGCGTCCCCTTACACTGGGGAGGGGGTGGGGGACGTGAAAACAGCAGCTATGTCTTTTATTAGTTGTGGATGGCGACAGGAATATACCCCTCTCTCTTTGTGGCCAACATCAGTCAATCTGTAAATCGAAGACTACATTTCCCATGATACTTAGTCAGCGACCAGGAAGCTACTACCAGTCTCTATATATCACTCTTCACATTCTTTATCGCTTACTCTGGAAGGCTATTCTCAATAACTACTACCACCTCTAGATTAATGTCAACCATTACTGCTTCTACCAGAAGGCTATTCCAGGTGTCTACTACCACCTCTATATCGATGTCTGTAAGGTACCAAGTGGGGGTGGTCCACATAGAATGGGGAGTACAGGGCACCTGTTCCACCTGTCACTCTTTTTAGAAAGGCCGCACAGGACCCCAGCAGATTTCTCTGACTGCATCAACTCAGCTCCCCCCAGTGTCTTTAAAGGGAGGAAACAGATTTGATGCCTATGAGTCTGTGACTGTTTGACTGTGACTATGTGTGTGGCGTGCAACTGTGTCTGTGTGTATATGTCTGTTACTGTGTATCTGTATGTACGTATGCGACTGTGTGTCTATATATCTAAATGTGTAAGTGACTGCATATAATTGTGTAATTATGTGGTGACGGTGTGTGACTGTGTATTTACATGTTTGTATGTGAGTGCATGCATGATTGCATGTCTATATATGCATACCGCTTTGTATGGAGGCGAAACGACAACACAGGGTAAGAGGGTTAAGAAACAGACAAGAGGTAAGGGGGATTAGGAGATCCGCAAGAGAGTGAAAGGGGGATTAGGAGAAACACAAGGAAGGTCAGGAGATACACAGCACGGGGTGAGGGGTTGGCAAATGACGCACAGATGTTTAAAATTCGACAGAGGTGTGCGAACATACATGTCTCCCAAGTGACCTATGTACGCCTCTGATTAATATTAGCCTTACTGCTCTCAGTATAAGGCTGTTCCCTTATTTCTCTACTATAATATTCCTCACACCTTCAAATTATACCTTCCTGTTTCTTTCTGTCCCCTGTTAACCCCTTAAGGACACATGACATGTGTGACATGTCATGATTCCCTTTTATTCCAGAAGTTTGGTCCTTAAGGGGTTAAAGAATACACTACTCTTTCTATATTTAATCCCTTAATGTGTATGGGAGCTTGACTTTTACTTAGAAATACATATATAGAAATGCCTATTTCTATAATTTTTTCTGCTGTTCTACCGATTTGCACAAATAACTGTAACCATTACAATAAAGCGTAGGGTGGGCGAAACGAGGGCAGGCATATTTTCCTTTTTTCAGTAGGAGTCGGAGAGTCTTGAATCGGTTCTAATGAAACAATTTTAATAACTAACAAACAGGCATTATTCTTACACATACAATGAAATGTAGTGGGCGGGAGGGCTGGCTTTCCACCTGATTATTTCATAGTAGTAGTGCCACTCAATATGGCATAATCCGGCTTAATGCGTTTTTGTTTTTTTTACACTTACTTTGAGATTACAGACAGACAGTGACTCAGTCTGAATTACAGACTAATTACACCGTTCCCAATTCAGAACGATTTTGTTATCTATAAATAAAACGCGCCGTGCAGGCTTGTTATTCTGTGTCTAGAACATTTGCAAAGCAATCCTATTTATAAAAACTTCGCACCTCTTCTTCTGTGCAAAAGGGTATTAATTCCCTTGTGTTGAAATTGTTGTTTAGTGCTCCTGTGAAGATGATTTGCAATCTGCTTTCTATATGGAAGATTGGCAAGGAATAATGAGTAAAAAAAATATATATATATATACAGACAGCTCTTAAAGGCATACTAATTGACGATGGAACTGGCTTTTGCATGCAAACAAATATTTGGAATAAAAATTTTGCATTTATGGCCAGTGAGATAGCTCAGTGGACTAATACATCATCAGTAGAATCTGTTCAACCCTTACATCATAGGTTAAAATCCCAGCAGGGTTGACTCAGCCCTTCATTCTTCCGAGGTAGATAAAATGAGTACCATGAATTTGGCTGATAGTAACATCCCCTGGATGTTGGGCTAAGGTAACATCCCCAGGATGCACCTGAAAACCAGAGTAATCTGAATGTGCCTTTCCTGGTTAAATGCTTTGTTTTATTATTATCAGGGCTTTATGAACTTTACAGTAATACAGCATTTTATTCAGGCGCTCCCTCTCTCCCGCTCACCCAGCACTGATTTCAGGAACTTGTGCCATGGGTACACTTAATTTTATAACATGACAGGAGGCTTCCTATTTTGCATTAACTCTCTTTACTAAACTCCACAGCAGTAAAGAAAAAACGTAAAGTAACAAGTAAATCACTGAGCAGCACAGTATATAAGGGTCATACAGTCTGCATAACTTCCTCTTTCTTTACTGCTCCATCGCAGACAGGTCAGACCTTTTGCTCCCCTGGAGCTTTATTTACTTTATTTACTTATTGTACATTAATCATGTTATTATTCTACTATTATCCTTGTTTGCTTTGATTATTATTATTATTGCTTTCTTTTACCTGTTTTTGTTCTGGGCTGTGGGACTAGGGGCTCTCTGTGGGTTTCCACCCTTCTTTCCTGCCCCTATAGTCTTTCTGGGACCCCCCTTGGCTTCCCCTCGGTTTCCCCAGGTCCCCCCACTGCCCTCCTAGCCTGGAGTGCCCTCCTGGGCTTCCTCCTTGCGGCCGAAACCATTCGCGTCCGTTTTCGCGCCAGCCCGCTTCCAAACGCGGCCGGCCTCCAAAATTTAGTCCCCGGCTTGCGGCCTACACTCGCGGCCGCCATTTTGGATCGCGGACATCGCGAGATTTCGCGGCCATCTTAATTTTACCTCGTGCATCTCATTGGGGACTCAGTGTTACTGTGCTAACTTGCTGTTACCCCCTACATTGCCGGTTTTTCACCTCCTTTGTGTCTGGCACCCCTGTGCCTGTCTAGGATTACCTGCTCAGCATTCCATCTGCTTCTAACAGACTGCTATTCAGTGTGACTGTCCAGGATTACCTGCTCAGCATTCCAATCTGCTTCAAACAGACTGCTACTCCTATCAAGCTCTATCCTGTGGCTGGGTCAGTCAGGTCAGTGCTGCTGCCTGTTTATTATTGTGACCTGCACTTAAGGGTTCCAACCCTGTGCAACCGGGGTGAGCCCCCATTACTAATACGCTGCTTACTGGGAGACTGCTGTTGCAGTTCTCTCTAACTGGGTGAGCCCCAGTTTATAAGGTCACTATCATACCCTGCTGGGGTTATTCTGGGTTTGTTCCCACCATCATACTAAATCTGACCCTACGCCTACTACTATTGTTATAAGACCTGGGTGCCCGTTTATTGCTGTGCCTCCAGTGACATACTTGCCTACCCTTAACATGGAAGAATCCCAGAACCTCCCTGTGGACTTCCAGGCCATGATTAACGCAGCTGTCGCTGCCTCTGTGGAGAAGGCACTCTCCAAGACCCGAGCCGCGGCTCCTGACGTGCCCAAACGCAGACGTCCCGGCCACGAATCGGAATCTGAATTGTCCGACCACCATTCAAGGGATGACTCCCGCCCTAGAAAGCGCCATGACAAAGGCGAAGATTTCACACCTAAACCGACTAAGGGTAAGGCACCTGCCAAACGCAAGCCCTCAAAGTCACACACCCCGGCCCCGCGTCAGGAATACTCTTCGGAGGAAGAGCAGGACCCTGCACAGTCCATGTCGGTCCTGGATGAGTGGCAAGCTGATGCTTCTGACTCGGACTACGACGCATGGGGCTCGGATGAGAAGTCTGTCTCCGCTTTCATGCGAGAGACCCTCCTGGGTGCTGCCCAGTCTGGAGGTATCGAGGACACTGCGGACGCAGAACCTCGTGACTCAGACACTATATTGGACCCCTCGGGTCAAGCAATGTTCGACCCCCGTAACATACGGCACCCCAGATCGGGTGATTGGTCGCCTCCAGAACACCTTGCCAGGTTCATGCACCTGTGGCTTCGCAAACCTCTTGAGAAAGAGGTCCGCAGCCGACTCAGGTCTGAATGCCCACGCCCTTCCCTGCCGGATAAAGTCGCTCAGACCCCGGAATTCGATAAGGTCATGTCGACCTTCATGATGCGTAGTGGTAGAGACCCCCGCCGTGGGGTGGAGAAAGGCCTATGGGGTGCCCAAGATAACCTGCTGGATTCCGTAGGCCCCCTGGCACGCATTATGTATCTGGCGGATGACGCCTACGCAAAAGCTGACTCCTTCTCCTCCGAGGACATCAGGGAATGGGCACATGATGTTCGTGAATGGGCACAACGGTGTTTTTGTTTCATCGGAAACACCAATGTTACGCTCTCTTCGGAGAGGCGAAAAGCAGCGTTGTACCGTATTAACGGCAAACTGGCAGACCTTGGCACAAAGGAGATTGGGCCCCAGGCACAAGGAAAACTTTTCGGTCAACCGTTCCTCAAGGAACTCAATAAACACGTGAACGTGTTCACCTCCCTCAATAAGGCGCAGTCATCCATGCGCAAAGTTTTCCGAAGCAACCCCACCAGAGGGGTTTTCCGAAGCAACCCCACCGATTTTGGCCTTCAGGCCCCCGCACCCAGCCAACACCATTTTACCCGACAAGGGACTATCGGCAACAACCCTTCTCAAGAGGCTCAGATAGGGGTCGTGGACCCCGCGGACGCGGACGTTCCCGCTTTGCCGCAGGTAAGGACCCATATTCCTCCACTGTTACCATGTACCCGCACTGCGGGCCGTATTTCCCTTTCTTTCCAGAATTGGGCCGCCCTTTGCTCAGACACATGGATTCTACAGACTGTACAGGGTTATATCATAGACCTAGCGGGGACTCCCTTTCAGGTTCAGCCCCCTCGCCCCATCCACATGTCAGCCTCCGACCACAACCTTGTCAACGCGGAGCTATGCGAGCTCCGAGACAAAGGGGCTATCCAGCCGGCCCACGACAGGGGTGGCTTCTTCAGCAACATCTTCCTGGTTCGGAAGAAGTCAGGAGAATACTGCCCCGTCATCAATCTACGCGCCCTCAACGCATATGTGGTCTACCGCCACTTCAAGATGGAAGGCATCCACCTCCTACGAGACCTCCTTCGAAGTCACGACTGGTTCACCAGGCTCGATCTAAAAGACGCCTACCTGTCAGTCCCGGTACACCCGAACTGTCGAGCACTCCTGCGTTTCCTCTGGCACGGACGCCCTTGGCAGTTCACTTGCCTCCCTTTCGGGCTCAGCTCAGCCCCGTGGTGCTTCACCAAACTCCTGAAGCCAGTGGTGGCCCACCTAAGATCCAGAGGCGTGAGATGCATCATCTATTTAGACGACCTTCTCCTCTTTTGCTCCGACGAACACAGGCTACGCCAACACACTCGCCTGTCAGTATCCCTCCTGGAATCGTTGGGTTTCGTGGTAAACCAACAGAAGTCGGAGCTGACCCCTGCCCAAACTATACAATTCATCGGCTTCGAGATCGACTCGACGACTTGCACTCTGAGACTACCAGCCTCAAAGATCACAGCCATTCGCAAGGAGATTCGCAGGGTTCTCCGACTCGACTCCATTCCACTACGCAACCTGGCCAGGATTGTGGGTCTCCTATCCGCCTCCATCCAGGCCATATTTCCGGGTCCCCTCCACTACAGGGCCATGCAACGTCTCAAGACCAAGTACCTACGCCACAGGCCTACTTACGACCAACCCGTCCCGGTGACGACGGAGGTTCGCGAGGAACTCTCATGGTGGCTGGACAGCATGCAAGCCTGGAACGGCAAGGCCATATTCGGAGACACCCCAGACTTCGTATTGGAATCGGATGCCAGTCTGTGGGGGTGGGGTGCCACCAACGGCACCATCTCCACGGGAGGAACGTGGACAGCACAAGAGCTCTCCATGCACATCAACTGCCTCGAGCTCTTGGCAGGATCATTCGCGATCCGCAGCTTAGCCCGGGAAAGCACCAACTGTTGCATCCTCCTACGCATGGACAACGTGTCCGCAGTCCAGTACATCAACCGCCTGGGAGGCGCTCGCTCACGCCTGCTGTCGGATATCACGAGGGACATCTTCGAATACTGCCTTCCTCGCAACATCACTCTACAAGCGGAATACTTACCGGGAGAGATCAATCTCACAGCCGACTGGTTCTCTCGCCACTGGAGAGACGTCAGCGACTGGAAGCTGAACACAAGAGTTTTCAGGGCCCTGGCAGCCCAGAGGGGTCCATTTCACCTGGATCTGTTCGCTTCTCGCAACAATCACCAGACGCCGGAATTCTTCAGCTGGCTCCCGGACCCGGAGAGCAAGGCGACGGACGCCTTTCTTCAACAATGGCCGACGACGGGAGCCTACGCCTTTCCCCCTTTCTCCATGATTGCGAGAACACTACACCAGATGCAGAGCCAACCATGGTTCCCGGACCTCCTGGCCTCCTCCTACAGGGACCCTCTCCTCCTACCATCCTTCCCGGACCTTCTCACGGATCCCAAAGGGTATCTCCACCCTCTCCTCCTGGAAGACCGGCTACCCCTGGTGGCCTGGTCTCTTTCCGGGGTTCCTGGCGAGTCAGCGGACTATCGCAGGCAGCTAGGGACCTCTTATGGGACTCATGGGCCCCGGGAACTAGACGCTGCTACCTTTCAGCTTGGGCCTCCTGGTCTACTTGGTGCATGGAACGGGACTCCGATTCATTTACAGCACCTATTCCGATGATTCTTAATTTTCTCTCCTCCTTGTTCTTAGCTGGCCGCTCCTACCGTTCGGTCAACGTCGTTCGTTCCGCGATTTCGGCGGCTCACTCCCCCGTCGGGGATCTCCCGGTCGGCAAAGACCCTCTGGTCTGCCGTCTACTCCGCGGTATGCGGCTCCGCCGCCCCCCGGCCCCCAAATACCCTCACCTATGGGATGTGGATCTAGTCCTTCGTTTTCTCAGGGATTGGCTTCCAAATGACTGCCTCTCCCTACGCCAACTATCCGCTAAGTTCGCTTTTCTCCTTTGCCTAGTGTCCTTTCAACGGGTTTCCGATGTTCGGGCCTTCGATGTCGACGCCTTCGAGGTGGCCCCTGAAGGGGTCACTTTCCGCATTTCTCGTCGCACTAAGTCGGGATCGACTTCGGTTTTTTACCCCTTCTTCCCCGACGATCCGCAGCTCTGCGTCGTGTCCACCCTCCGCAGGTATGTTTCGGTCACCTCCTCTCTCCGCCCCTCTACGTCGGGTCAACTCCTAGTCTCCTACGTACGCCCCCATGCACCAGTCTCGGTCACCACACTGGCCCGATGGATCCGCTGGATCCTTTCCCTTGCAGGTATAGACCCCGTTTTCGGCGCCCACTCCGTCCGCGGTGCGGCGGCATCATCAGCCTTCATGGCAGGGGCGTCCCTTTCGGATATTCTCCGAACAGCGGACTGGTCTCGGGAATCCACCTTCCGTACATTTTATTTTCGCACTCCCCCTTCTGCTGGGATGTCTCTTCTTCAGCGTTAAAATTGCAAAATAGGAAGCCTCCTGTCATGTTATAAAATTTAAGATTATGCTAGCTTTAGTGTACTAATAATCTTAATTTTAATAAGGACAGGAGGCGAGTATTTTCCCTCCCTTCTGTTCCCTACCCTGACTCTTCGGGGGAGTGGATCTGAAGGTGACGGATATTGGGAGTTATTTAGTGATTACTTACCAACTAGACACTTTCAGTATCAGACACTCTAGTCGTACAACATACTTACATCTCACACCCCTTTTTTACTCTGTAATCAGTTTACTATCAGTCTTTATTGAATTGACTTACTCCATTCTGTTACAACACACAGGTGTGAACAGTTACGGTTCAGTACCTAACCGATTTTATACTCTCCTTTCAGTGTAACCCTCTTCAGGACCTCCACTGATCGCTGGTTGATTAACCTCACAACTCCGTAAGATGGGATGACGACTTCGTTTTGGTCTTATCTCCTACCTCATTATCAGGAGTCTACTCAAGTTCCGCTCGCCAGAGACCACTGTTACAGTTTCGTTGAGTTTCTGGACGTTCGAGCTTCTATCTGGACTTGGATGTCGCTTCAAGAAAGAGGAAGTTATGCAGACTGTATGACCCTTATATACTGTGCTGCTCAGTGATTTACTTGTTACTTTACGTTTTTTCTTTACTGCTGTGGAGTTTAGTAAAGAGAGTTAATGCAAAATACTCGCCTCCTGTCCTTATTAAAATTAAGATTATTAGTACACTAAAGCTAGCATAATCTTAAATTATGGGTCAGGCTGGCACGATACAAGGAGGTAAAAAGAAAATCTGTCATAATCTGTGTGGCGAAACCAACGTCGCCACGTGTCCTTGGAGGGGGCTGCTTGCCCGCCTCTTGCCTTTAGACTATGGCCCCTGTTCTTTTTCCCTGCAGAAAGGCTGGCTTGTGCCTTTCTGAGGACTGTTAAAGCCGTGCTACCCCAGATAGCTATGCCATGGAGCCCAGCCGTATACTGAAAGACTGTATGAAAGACTTTGGCTCCATGGCGATTAAACTGTATGTATGTGATCTGAGCGCCATCCGGTAATAATGTGCGCTCAGATCTAAGCTATCTGGGGATAGGTAGAATGTCTGTATTTTATGTAATCAATGTAACTTTGTGTATTTTATTGTATTTTTATGTCTTCTATTGTCCTTTGTCTGCCATGTGGCTAATGGAATTTTGCCTCTGTCCTTGGAGATAATTGGATTACTTCTCAATTATCTCCAGGATAGAAGACTCTGTGGAACTGGTTTTGGGCAGAATAGCCATGCTTCATTTGGTCACAAAGGACTTCAATCTATCTTTTGAACCAATTTGGATGATTTTGACATATGTTTGTATTTGGAGTATGCTGCTTATGAAAATGTATGTTTTATGTTTGTGATATGTATATTTTAGAAGTTATAAATATTGTGCAAAAACTGTATTCCTCTGCCTGTGATAATGAGATTACCCATTGTGTTCAGTAATCATATCACAGGCAGAGGGGAGGATTTTGTGTGGGAGTGTCTATGTGTATTGTACGGATTGATTGGTTGTTCTGTAATACCCTGTGAGCTGTACTGTGGTTGTGGATTGGGAATAAAAGAGACTGTATGTGCCAGGACAGGCAGATTCTGCTTAACCCTCAAAACAAAGTGTCGTCTCGTTATTGGGGGAATTGGATTGTATGCTGACTGCCAGGAGTGTAACCCTTTTGCATGGTTTTTCCTGTTCGGCTGTGTCCAGGACTCGTAGAGTTTGCAGTTCAGGAGATTGGTGCTTACAGTTGCTGCCTGTGCATCTGGAAGGTTTTTAAGGTTTTTAACCTTGGGTGAGCGAAAAGGTCCGTTACAATCTGATTACTCTAATCTGAACCAAAGGGGCCAGTGGAATTACATGTACCACAAACGATAAATAAGGATATAATTTATAGATCACCAACAAATTCTAGAGTGCTTTAAATGAGTATCCAAATGTATCAAATAAAGTAACATACTGGACTATTAACATAAAAGTATAAAGACATCTAAGTATAGCGAACACGCGTTTCTATGGCTTGTTACAATCATTTATCAAGTCGTTCATCCCTAAAATGGCTAGAGCGAATGTTAATGACTAGCAGCACTATCCATGCTATAAAACGTTCAGCGACTGATAATTAGCTGCTGTTACAATTGGACTAAAACCACACCAGTTTCACCAGGGCCCTAAAGCCTATATATAAGCAGAATAAAGCATTGTATCTCTTCCTCTCTCTCTATATTTATATATAAATGGAGGAGGGAGCTGCACTCACGGTCTTCAGTTAAAAGTTCAAAGGTTTATTTGTATACATTAAAAAAGATCAACGTTTCAGTCCTATGTTAAGACTTTCCTCAGGATCAAACACAAAAAGCAAATACAACAGTACACAAATATATAGGCAGATGTTAAGTGAAAGATTGACCCACCACAGGTGCTGTGCATCGCCGGCGGTGTTCTGCCGGGTCCCGGGCGCTCTGCCCCTAGATGTGACTTAATAGCGTGAGTGTGTACTTGCAGCCGGCATGTCACCATGGATATACAAAATCAGTGCTGCCATGGTG
Source organism: Pelobates fuscus (assembly GCF_036172605.1). Classification (NCBI taxonomy): domain Eukaryota; kingdom Metazoa; phylum Chordata; class Amphibia; order Anura; family Pelobatidae; genus Pelobates; species Pelobates fuscus. The sequence goes on from NC_086329.1 coordinate 95,304,479, forward strand.
ACTATAATGCATGCAATTAATAAAAACAGGAATAGACACTCCTTAAATGCAATACTATAATAGGAGACTATGGTATAGGAGGATACTCAAAAGTGGCTAAAAGTGTTATTTTATATAAATGTGTGTGAGCAACCAAGAGGGCTGCACTCGCCTGAACATGCATACATTATAAGGGTGCTGCTGGGGACAATTCATAGAATTTACAAGATCCAGCACACTCACAATGTAACTGTATACTGTAACTAAACACTTGAGTGCACTGCATCTTGTATGGTCTCTCTCTCTATCTATATATATATACATTTGTGGTTGGTAATATAGAGACCGTGAAATACCTTGAGCTTGGAGCTAGTCGGTGTGGGTGTGCCGAAACTGACGTAAGGGTAGGCCTGTAATAAAGAGGGCCTCCTTGGAAGAATTGAGCTGAAGTGGTCTGGGTGCCTATAGTGGTCCTTTAAGTCTTTAATAGTGAGGCACAAATGTCTGTCTGATTGGGTTGCTATCGTGAACTCCCTAGGCCTGAAGATCCCATAGAATGCTAAGTACATAATGTTTTTTAAGACCAAATTTGTATGAGGGTAAAATGGTTGTGTGTCCAGCATGTCCGATAAAGCCCGGAATTTTTTTCCATCTATAGATAGACATTTCTGTTTAGTGTTATGATCTAATTTTTTGCTGCCTCTCAGTATGCTCTTTATAGGGTAAGAAGTAAGAAAATGAGCATGGTTTGGTATAGTGGTCAAGATGTGGTGTTGTACTCCTGATAGATAAAGTTTGATTGTGTTGTATGAAAGTTTGAGATGAAGGTGGCAAAATGCGGCAAATGCTACCATGGTTTGGATCGAATAATCATGAATGTTAAATTCTATAGTGAACCGCTTAAAAATGACCATAGCTCTATTATAGGTTTTCCTAGAGTTTACGGATAATGCTGCCTGTGCCAGTTTCCTGCCATGGGTCAATAGCTGGGTCAGTCCAGGATTAAGTTGTTGAATTCCGGGGTATAGGTTGGGTACTTGTTAGCCGATGGGTGGATAATGAAGAATTCCTGAAATTTGCAACGAGATAAGACATCAGCAGCTGAGTTAATGTAGCCTGGTATATGTTGGCAGAAGAGGAAAAACTGGTATGTGGCCGCCAACCAGGTCAGCCTGCGAACTAATCTCATAATGGTCAATGAAGATGACCGACCCTTATTAATTATTTCACAGGCTGCCATGTTGTCGGTATAACATTTAACTGCCATTCCTGACCAGGATTTTCCCCATGTAAATGCAGTCGGGTAGATTTCAAATAAAGCGGACGTTTCACGAAAGGAAGGCAGTTCGAGAGTCTCTTGCCAGCAATCTCTGAACCAGTGATTTTTGTAAATTGCTGTGAACCTGGTGTTAGCTGCTGCATCTGTCCAAAAGACTGGGGATTGGTTGGACACTGGAGGAATGAACACCGAGATCCCATTCCAGTGTGCGAGGAACTCTTGCCACATGACCAGATCTGCTCTAGCTAGGGGATCTAAACGAATAATACTGCCATCAGGCAGACCTGGTAATAGGTGTAGCAGTCTAGATATCAAAGATCTCCCCTACGGAATAATACGCATGGCGAAGTTTAATGACCCCAATAAAGATTGTAGGTCTTTTTGTGTGCAAGCCCCTAATTTTAGGAACTTGTCCAATTCTTCGCAAATGCGCAGAAGTTTATCCTCGGGGAGACTTGACTGCATGGAATTGAAGTACAGCATGATACCTAGAAAATAAGTCTGGTGGTGGGTTCAGTGGTTTTGTCTTGGGAAAGTGGAACGCCTGGAAAATAGTGCTGTTGTGCTTTTTAAGTTTAGAGGAGTGCTACTGCTATCTTCCACCATTAGAAAATCGTCCAGTAGTGTATAACCGTGGGACAACTAGCGATGTGAAGGAGAAGCCAGCAAAGAGTCTCAGCAAACATGTCAAAGTTTTTTGGGCTACTTTTTGCACCGAAAGGGAGTCTGGTAGCGAAATAATATTTCTCCCGCCACTTAACTCTGTGAACATGCCATAATGAGGGATGAATCAGTAGTAACTTGAAAGCATTGGTGATATCGGTCTTGTTAAGCCATGCAGCTCTATCAGTCTTTAGTATTGCCTATATAGCATTATCCACAGTGGTGTAGTGTAGAGAGAATTCAGAGGATGGTATGAGAGAGTTCAGGCCTGGGTTTGTAGATGAATGAGGAGCTGATACGTCAATGATTAAGCATTTTTTTTTATTCGAGTATTTGCTGGTGGCGATCCCAATCGGATTTGTGCGCCAGGATGTGTAATCTGAAGGCACTTAAACTACACACTCCTCCATTAAAATTGTTACAGATTTGTTCCTTGCACAGGAAAACAATGGGTCGTCAGAGCTTAATCTTAAGCCGCGCTGGTCATGCTTGCTAGACCCAACTGGTTGATTTGAATATGTGGAGGGGTTAGCTTCTGAGGGGCACAAATTGGTAATATGGGAGGTGGATGAGCAAACCGCACAAGACTGGGGAACTAAGCCTGCAAAATATCTGCAAAAGAGCTCTGTGTCCAACTGGCTCCAGTCGGTACGGATGTTAAACTGGGCTAGGGTTGCTGCTGTTTTTTCCGGACACGGACTTGTGATAATCATAAAACCCCCGTACTTATGGCTCAAGTCCACCAATTTGTGCATGTAGAGGTCAAGTTCTTGAAGGCGCTGTGGATAAACAGAGCATACGACGTCCCTATATAGACCAAAGGCTAGGACAAACTCAGGAATAGTGAGTATTTTGTTTAGTTGTGGGTCTCTAGCCTTCATTACAACAGCTAAGTGGCCGTAATTGTGCGTTCTATTTTCCACAACATCCTGTGAAGCGATTAACAGAGAGACTAGATTCACATCTTTCCCATCTAGAATATCTTTGCGAAGAGCAGGGGAGACCATATGTGCTGGGGTAATTACGTGGATAGTGTGGGGAGTGAAAGGTGAAGCAGGAGCCCAGTGACCCTGGTGTGGAGGGTTCTTGAAACTCGGTGGGAGTACCATGCCTAACAGGGGTACTAGGCCTCGCTGGTGTGCTAGCGGGGGATGATTCTTCGCCTAAAATAACAACAACAAGATCTGATTAACATATCCCTGGTAAACTTTGTAGAACTGGCTTTCTAACTAGTGCCAAAGCAAAAAACGATCTACCCCGTGACAGGTGAGGCCCTGCTAGTTGCCAAGCGGCAGGAGATAGGCTCTATCTATGATGTGGGCCGTGGAGCTCGAGCCACTAACGTGGTGGCGAGGTGTTGGCCTCACGGTGACAGTAAAGATTAAAAAATGTGTGGCCGTGACAGGTGGGGCCTATATAGAAGATAACCTTTAATGTTACTTAACCTAATTGTGTCTAATACCCAATCTTGGTTTTGAAATATTTAGGGGAAACCCCCAAATGAACAGTTAGCCAGATTACACACAATTATTGTAACTACCGAAATATTAAATTAACAATTTCCCTTCTATACGAACTGAAATGCACAAATGTAACCGGACTAGGCATACATGCACGAAAAGGCACGAATTAGCAAGGTATGTGAAATTGTAGCTATAAAACGAATGGACCTTGTACAGTAAAACTGAAATTGTTTGCATGACTTTTTCCAAAAACAAGTATGGAGAGTATCCCTGTGACATGCCCGAACGGCGGGAATAGCCTGAAAGCGGCTATCCTCGCCTGTTACCTGAGGATCCGTTCGTGTCATTTGAGCATAATTTTGTGTAAAACCTCGCAAACGGTGTAGTGATGACACTCCGAGGACACTGAAACAGGCATGACCTTCAAACGGTGGCAGGAACCGGAAGAGCAGGTTGCCGAGGAAATGGGTGAACTGAACGCCACGGCAAAGGTAAGAAGGGGGTGTAGGGTTTTATAGGAACGCTAACTCCTTCCACAAATACAGGCCTGCAGCCTTTAAACATATAGTTACATAGGCTGAAAAGAGACATGTGTCCCTCAAGTTCAGCCTCTCACACATTTGTTTTGTGCTGTTGATCCATAAGAAGGCAAAAAGACAGTTTGAAGCACTTTCAATTTTGCAACAAACTAGGAAAATAAATTCCCTCTTGACCACAGAATGGCAGCAAGATTTATCCTTGGATCAAGAAGCTATATATCATTAAATATTATGTTTTTGCAAGTATGCATCTAGTTGCTGTTTAACCCCTTAAGGACACATGACGTGCGAGACACGTCATGATTCCCTTTTATTCCAGAAGTTTGGTCCTTAAGGGGTTAAACATCTATACGGAATCTGATAAAACCACTTCTTCAGGCAGAGAATTCCACATTCCTTTTGTTCTTGCGGTAAAAAAAAAAAAAACAATTTCCTTTGCTTTAGACTAAATAATCTTTCTTCCAGTCTAAACGCATGACCACGTGTCCTATGTAAAGTCCTGTTTGTGAATAGATTTTCACACAATGGTTTGTACAAATACAAAAAGATAAGTCCTGCGCTCACTCCCATCACTCCTGGGCGGCAGCAACGACCACAGTACACATCAGCAGCATACATACAGTAAAAACAAAAGAAAAAGTTACCTGAGTGATGGCAGTGAGCGCAGGACTTATCTTTTCGTATTACACAGCCTGGTTACAATGCTGCCGCCCATCCCACGTGTTCCCTATTAAGGGTTAACAAGCATGTAGGGGTGTATATAACAAAATACCCCTCTCTGTCTCAGAGATATTTGTGCCAGAAGCTCAAGGAAGCAAGGTGAAAGGTCAGTGTAGGGGGGGGGGGGTCTGCCTTGACGTTGGCAGGCGGGCATTCCTTCCAATGGCCATTGGAGTAACTAAATGACCTCCATTTGTTTAAATATACATAGGGATTTAGGAGAGAGCACAGGTAACTTTTTCTTTTGTTTTTACTGTATGTATTGCGACTGATGTGTACTGTGGTCGTTGCTGCCACCCAGGAGTGATGGGAGTGAGGGCAGGACTTATCTTTTTGTATTTGTATTCACTTTTTGTACCGTACACAATGGTTTGTATTGGCCACGGTATATTTGCATAATCCCCTCTGAGGCAACGTTTTTCTTAACTAAAGAGGTTTAAATTTGTTAACCTTTCTTCATAACTAAAATTTTCCATTTCTATTATTAATTTTGCAGCCCGCCTCTGCAAGATGTGGTCTAACCAGTGATTTATAAAGAGGCAAAATGATATTCTCATCCCGAGAATGAATGCCCTTTTTTATGCATGACAATACCTTACTGGCCTTGGCCACTGCTGATTGACATTGCACATTGTTGCATAGTTTGTTGTCTATAACAATTCCCAAGTCCTTCTAATGAGTTGTTATTCCTAATTCGCTTCCATTTAGGGTATAAGTTTCTTGTGCATTCTTTATGCCGAAGTGCATAACTTTGCATTTTTCTACATTAAATTTAATCTGCCGTTTGAGTGCCCAGTCCCCAAATATACACATACATACAGTAGCCATGCTACTTTTTCTATGGTTCAGTTAATTTGCCCTACATTCGGCCACACTACATAGTCCCTTTAGTTTATTACATTCGGCCACGATATATATTGTTTTGGATCAGTAATGTTGGCCTACGTTCTGCTACGCTACATAGTAATTTTTGGTCTACATTCGCAGCACTAATATTTCCATTTGGCTAAGTACATTTAGCTACATTCAGACACGCAACAATTTTTCAATTTGGCTCATTTGGCCTACATTCGCACCTTTATTCAAGTACATTCGGTCGACATACTGCCACACTACATAGTCATTTTTGGTTTAGTGCATTCGGCCATGCCACATGTTCACTTGATTCAGTACATTTGGCTGAACTACATAGTCATTTTTGGTTTAGTACATCAGGTCACGTTATTTCCATTTTTACTGTTTATTCACATTCAGGACACTTAGGAGGTATGCCTGTTTGTTTTAAGCATGTTACCAAATGTGTATGCTCTACATGAAAAAAACTCAGGGTTGCACACACTATTTGGGTCTCATGCAGAAAAATGGGAAGTGAAAACACAGATTATACATTTTAGACAGCTCTAGTGAGCCATGCAGTGAGAGTTAAAAGGAATTCTTATTCCATATGAATAGGCGGCTGGTAGAGACTCTTTGAGGTCTCTTTGCCTCCCCCCATGCCTTCTGTTCTTGAGAAGTTTGAGAAACCAAATGCAGCAGGCAGATGACAACTCTCCGGTATCCTGTCACTCACTGCTGTGACCCGTGGCTTTCCTGTTGTGAAGGACACAGCACTAAATTTAATGTGCCAGCTAGAGAAGACATGCCTCGGGTACCAGATATATCAATCATATCAATACAGATACGCTAAATAGCAAGCGAGCACTGAGCACTTTCATTTTACTGGCATTAATGTGGCACTAGGGGATAGGGAATCCCACAAATCCCATAGAATCTCTTTCTATGCACCTAGAAGGGCCAGTTATAGTTATTGAGTTGCGGAGTAATTCTGACAATATGATCTGTTAAGGAAGGCCATCAAGGAGCCCAAAGGCAAAGGAATTGTGATATGCACCTGCGACTCACAAGATAAATGTGGACATTAAGACATTTTGTAGACTTAGACTACAGGTCTATAGGGCCTACATGTGAATACCTCTCAGACCTTACCATTCCATCTCTAATTGCTTGTTTGTGATTACGTTACTCTCTGGTTTCTCTTCTCATTTTTTTTTTGTAATTCTATGTTTTATTGAGGTAAGGCATTCGTTATACAGCTTTGCAAGTAAATGTAGTAAAATAAATTGGTAAACAATGTCAGATAAGTGAGATGAAAAACAACATTCAGGGTCATCATAGCTCTTTTTGTGATTTGTAATACAGGAGTAAACTTATTGCATCGTTTGAGACGGATGTCAAGTCTGGTGTTGTGTGATCTGAACTATGTGTTAATGGTGGCCTATCTAGGAGGCCTAACCATGTAGGTTCGAGTGGTCGGTAAGCTAGAGATAAGGCCCTATCTCATTATAGATTTTCTAGGAAGTGACATTCTGCGCGTTGAGCAGCAATGGTCCGTTCCCAGTGGAGTCCCCTAGCATGCAGAGGTGTGATTTACATTTTTAGAGTGTTCTAGTTAGAGTCTACTCTGGTGTGGTCTAGTTCTTCGGTATTGCGCTATAGCTGGGGACAGTGTGTGGGTCCTCTCTTGCAACTGTCACTAGTCTAATACTATCCTTACCTTTGTGTCATTTTACCCCACTCCCTCTAGCCTGGCATGTAAGCTCATTGAGCAGGGCACTCAACCCCTCTGTTCCTGTGTGTCCAACTTGTCTGGTTACAACTACATGTCTGTTTGTCCACCCATTGAAAAGCACTACGGAATTTGTTGGCGCTATATAAATAATAACAAAATAATAATAATAATAATAATAATAATTAAAGGTGGCAACTGCCAAGTCGATTTATGCCCTTCACAAGGGCTTCTTTTCTCATTTAACCTCCGAGCCTTCTTGGAGGTCCATTTTATTCAACTCAGCAATCAATGTATTAACTATGGATTTATTGGTCGCCATATAGGATTAAACCATTTACAATGAGATCCACCTCTATAAGTACCCAGTCAGCATGCAACTGCAAGTATCAAAACGGCTTCCAATTGCGAGGAGCAGTAAGGTACATCTACTGCACTAAACACTGCACTGTACAAAAAACAAAACAAAAAACATTTTACCCATGAAATCAATGCAAATCACTGAAATTATACAGATGGAAGCAGGTGCCGCATATATTTGTCATCTTATTGCACTCTACGGGTAGGAGACCTCTCTGTATCTTCTATCCATATCACGTACCGCCATCTCAGCTTGCACCATCCCACGCTGCCTTACCCTGCTAGATGTGTGTCTGTGCCTTTAGTAATGCTGTATTTTTGTTTACCCTGAAGATACGAACTCTCTGCTCTCTCTCAGCACAAGCAGGAATAGCTAATGACACATATAATTATAGTGCACGCACGCTGCCTGTGATGGTCAGCACAAAGGCTTCCGAAGGGAGCCAAGCGACAGAACAATGCTATTATGCCCATCCATTACAAGCTGGCGTGCTTCGGAATATTTGCAATAACTCTTGGTGAATGTTTTTCTGGTGCCTAGCGCGCAGTCTGACTCACCATCCAATCCTTATCTCTGGATTCCACACCATGGCTACCCTCTCTCTGTCACCTGTGTTTATTTTCCTTCCTATCTATCCTTTCACCTTCTTTCTGCCCTGTTCTCTCCATTCTCTCGCACCTTGCCCTGTGCAGCTTTCATCTCGCTAAACAAGTCATCATTGCAGGTGCCGGTCAATTTGTCAGTTTTAATTGGATGGGATCTGCGGTGGACAGGAGCAGCTGCCAGCAGCTGGAATCTGTCGGTTTCATCCTTTTCTAGCTCAATGTTTGAAAAGAGCTCCAAGGTGACCCCTGCTGTGCATCAAACGACTCAGAGAGGGAGAATTATTCTCATTGATTGATTGGAGGGGCCCCTCCACTTACTGCACATGGGTGGTTGATCTACACACCCGTCTGTTTGGTATTACCAACACTCGAGCTGCTGGCACCGGCAAGGAGAGTTGAAACGTTCCGACTCACAGGAAGTTAGGAATGATAGAGAGTGTTAATACGTATCATTCAATTTCAAGTATATCATATTATTTAAATTTGCAAAGAAAAGCATGTCATTTTAATCAGTTCTGTTCCAAGGTGCTCATGTTTTAGAGATTGATTAACAAGACATTCCTGGCACTTAAACAACTTCATCTAAATGAAGTTGTTGTGGTGCCAGGAGTCCCCTGTGTGCCCTCTTACCTTCAGTGTACCTTTTCCAAACCAGTTTTGTGAATGAGGAGTCACTGATTACCTGAGAGCACCCCTGTCTGATGGCACTCCACGCTTCCTGAATCTGAGATTTCAGAATCTGGATGCTGTCTGTAGGAGGAAGCTGAGATGCAACTTCAGGTTTAAACCGTTCGAGAACGGTTTAACCCCTAAAGGTAAGAATGCGTCCGGAGGCCCCTAGGCACCATAACAACGTTTAGATAAAGCTGTTAGTATGCCTAAACAATTTAAGATATTTAGCCACAAAGAGACAACAAGCTAGTGCTGTAAAGGGACTTTTTGTTCAAACACGCTTACAATCTATTAACATCATGATAAACCTTGACCAAAGGAGCTTGCACTCTATAGTCATAAGGAACGGTAATTCCCTAACCAGCTTGCTAGTAGCATTATGAGTAGGTCATTTGACTTTCGAATGTGATCCTTAAACCTTGTGACAGCATAGACCATCGGTGGTATTTAAGGGGGTTAAAATATAGATGGATGTAAATAGTTCTAATACTGTGTGTACTGCAATGCACACTGCCTTGGTAAATATGTATTTGCAGAGAGAGCAAGGATCAGGACAGCTAGTTAGGCCTGCTGTTTCAGTAAATTCACACGGTGTGACACATCCTGCCATCGAAAGATCAATTTCAATTCTTATCTCAAACAGAAAAAAGCATTTCACGGAAATTGGCCGCTGTTGTGGAGGTAACACAGGGTAGTGTGAACAAAACTACACAACACTCGACAACGTAGGACGCCAAAATATGGAATAGAGCTAGCCGCTAAAAGGACACATTTCACGCTATGAGTCATGCACAACAATAAAGAAAGCCGATTTCAAGCGATAAGAAATCTACTTTAAACAAAATTGTCATGCTGCAAATAAACACCCATTTTATGATGATGCAGAAAAAAGGTAAAAAACACAACAACAAAAAACTACAATTAAAAATATCCACTTACAGGGTTATTTACTAAAGTGAGAATTTAAAGTGAATTCCACATTTGTAGCCAGAATAGCCTAAATAAACGCACAAGTTAGAGACGTATTACAGTTCGGCAATTTAATTAAGACTAAGTTGCTATCAATTTATTAATGAGCAGATGCACGTCGTCCGCCCAGATTACCGACTTGACGGATGTGGTTTGGTCTTTTCTTCAGAGCCAGTTTGGAGAGATGGCACTTGGAACAGCAATGGCCACACACAATACAAAATATTTTAACGACACAAGGGAAATTTAGCTTCCTCCTTTGAAGTATTAGAGAAAAAAGGCAGCATAAGAAAGCCTCCCAACCATCTTAATTTATGCTGTCCCTGTTTTAAGGTATTGTCTGACCATCACCACTTTGGATGATACTGCCCTACGTTTGGGGACATAGGTACCTGTTTCCCAGAATGCAGAGCATAAGGGCATCATTAGAGGCGCTCGCACTACACTCAGGGAACTAGGACCCTGAAACAGTGCTTTCTGCATGGACTGCCCATGGTGGGCCGAACTGCTTGATTGGCAGCAGCCTGGAGTGCATTCACAATGAGCATGTGTATATTCTGTGCTTGAAGTGAATGAATACAATAGCTACTTTACAGTTATTTATAATTAACAACCTTCCTGAAAAAAAAAAAACTAAAAAAAACAAACAAAAAACCACTAAACCTTAAAGAGTCACATTAACCAAAAAACTGTTTTTGGTCAAAATAACCCTTTCTGCCCCCCCCCCCCCCCCCAACTAAAAATGTTAAAAATAAATAAATACATTTAAAAAAAGGCTAACACCAGACTTAACACCAGCATCAAGGCGAAGTTCTCCCAGCAGCCTGATCCTCCTCTGGTGATGTCACAACCCCTTGCTGGAGCAGGAGAGATGTCAGGGATGACAGACTAAGGGGAGGACATGGTTGGCACAGAGGGGGGGCTGTGACTCCATTGTTTGCCTGTTGCTAACATGCTATGAATGCCGATGATTGACGTTTAATATTCACAGAATTGACAACTCTCATTCCTGCTGGTGGTGGAGATGCATCTCTACAGCAAAGGGTTATCTCTCTGTATGTGGAGCATTTTACATACACACTCCGAGCACTGTGACCTCTTCTAATCACTGCTCTGTACAACCATCAATCTGGAAGGAGGGGAAACTAAATAGCTGTTATTATTAAGAAATAGGCAACACATGTTTTTCTAACACATACTTATCTCAAACGTGTAAGTTTACATTTTTAGGTTAACTCACCCAGAAAAAAAAATATCCCAGTAGATCTCACTACTGCAAAAACATATCCGTCTTACCAGATATTTATGTATTGCAATAAAAGTAGCGAGGCGATGCCCCAAGTGCCCTTTAGGAGAAGCCTCCACTGGAGACATTACGTCTAATAAAATCACACTCCCTCCGCAGTTACAAAACAAACAATAAAAATTAATTTTACTATTTAAATTTTTTTTATTTTGAACAGTCTTCTTTCAACACCGGTCAAACCTGCACATTTTATCACCATTGCCTGTTTCATAATGTTATATATAAATATATATTCTTTACAATTGTCCTGATGAAAGTTTGTAACTAAAAATGAAATGTCAATAATAAAAGTTATATTTTAACAGCAAGACGAACACCCAGGAGTGCTTACTGTTTTGTTGGATATTTTTTTTGGCTGGATACCAAGCAATTATTTCAGCCCTTCAGTGCAAGCCCTTTTGGCATATTGTTTATATGTGTATTTTATATATATAATATATATTTTTTTCATTTTAACAACACCTTGTGCTCTAGGAAGCAAGGTGGCTTGCAGACTGTTGCCAGACTTTAACCCGGGAGAAGACCCACTGTTCTGTGCGTCAGACTGCGTCACTGTGATTACAGCTGATCAAATCTTCCTCTCTCTTATTGAGTGAGATGTGTTGTACGGGGATATAATTGTCTTTCCTGTAGTTCAGAGGCCATGTCTGCAGAGGTTCCTATGCAGGAGTATATTATTTTACTGTAAAAACATAAGCCTGATGGGACAATAACCTACCAATTAAGACAGATTTACTGCCGATAACAGAAACAGGTGTTTTTCTACCGATGGAGATCACTAATACCCAAAAGTGGATGCAAACTTGGCCTTTTCTGCGATTTACTTTGCTCGTTCCTAAATCAGATTGCCGATGGTAGCGTACAGATTTGCACGCCAAGACCCAAACAATATTCCTTTTGCATGCCTCCTTCTCTTAGAGCTTTTATTTTGTGGACCTTATTTCAATGGATCAAAGAGAAAATCTCCAGGCACTCAGGGTGTTCAAGCCGCAGAACTGCGGCAAACTGCAGTGATCGAGCATATTTGGATAAAATAAATGTCCATCCTTTTGAGCAGGCTGTCACACATGCCAGGATGACATACTTCTTTCACAGTCAGGGACATTGCCAGTGACAATATTTGCATCATGGATATGCCCATTGGAAATTTTCTCCTCCAGATCTCTACTTATTAGGCTTACCATTGTGGAATTGGAAAATTAGCCATATTCACATTCTTTAACATAATATAATTAATAGTGTTTTAGAAAGCCAAAATTATCTCTTACACAGACAAGCAGCACGTTCTCCCTAGACCAGTATAATGCTGCACCAATCAGTAGCCTCACATTCTGGTCCAGGGGTCCTATCCAGGAGAAGTGCATGGGATTGTGTATATTAGCCCTCAGCAGATGTTCCATTCATTACATTAGATGAATAGAACTGTTCAATGCATACATTGCAGCCAAACTGAGCCACAGCTTGGGGCGTCAATCATAAGACGAATAGTAGGCGTCCTTCATAATCTACAGGTTGAAGACAAACTATTATCTCCTCATCTGAAATACTGAACAAAAAGGTAGATGAAACAACAGACACAGACAAAATATCTCTTTGAGCATAGACTTTTCCACCGACTGCAGTTTAATCATTATAGGTGAAACATTGATAAAAGGTATATATATAATATTCCTCGTAGTCTCAAATTTGTTTTGGGACGTCAGTGCATTTCAGGAAGTGCACAAGGCACCATTTACCATGCAGACATGATTGGGTAATACAGTGGAGTGAGAGAGGTAAGCAGGGCCGGCCTTAGGCATTTGGGCGCCCTGTGCAAAAAATCTTCACAGCGCCCCCCCCCCCCCTCCCCCACTCCTTACCCCTTCCCACACACCCTGTCACACACACACACACAGGCAGGCAGACAGCCATACACACACAAACACACTCAGGCAGTCATACACAGACAGCCACACACAAACACACACACAGACATAGAATGTGACGGCAGATAAGAACCATTCGGCCCATCTAGTCTGCCCAGACAGTCACACATAGGCAGTCACACACAAACACACACACACACACACACAGGCAGACAGCCACACACACACACACACACACAGGCAGACAGCCACACACACAGCCACACACAAACACACAGGCAGACAGCCAAACACACAGAGGCAAACAGCCACACACACACACACAGTCACACACACACACACACAGACAAACAGTCAAACACACACAGTCAGACACACAAACACTCACAGACACACACTAACATACACAGACACACACTAACATACACACACACACTAACATACATAGACACACACTAACATACACACACACACACTAACAGACACAGACACACACTAACATACACAGACACACACTAACATACACACACACACTAACATACACAGACACACACTAACATACACACACACACTAACATACACAGACACACACTAACATACACAGACACACACACTAACAGACACAGACACACACTAACATACACACACACACTCACCCACATTAACACATTTTTTAAAATTTATTTAGACCCCCCCCCCAGCCTCCTTACCTTTGGGAATGCTGGGGGGGGTCTCTTCCTCCCTGGTGGTCCAATGGCTGCTGGGCTGGGCGGGCGGCGCTGGCGGGCGGCTGGCGAGGGAGCACTTCCTCTGAGCGGTCTGCTCAGCTCCCTCGCGCGCCGCAGAGTGAGGCTGGGAGCCGGAATATGACGTCATATTCCGGCTCCGCCTCCCAGCCTCACTCTGCGGCGCGCGAGGGAGCTGAGCAGACAGCTCAGAGGAAGAGCTCCCTCGCCAGCCGCCCGCCAGCGCCGCCCGACCGCCCAGCAGCCCGGCATGTCTGTTCAGGGCCGGCCTTAGGGGTGTGCGAGCTGTGCGGCCGCACAGGGCGCCATGGTGCAGGGGGCGCCCTGCGGCCGCATAGCTCACACGGCATGTCTGTTAGCCGCAATGCTAACAAGGCATTTGCCTTGGGCGGCATTTTCCAGGGGGCGGAAAAAAAAGCCGCCCCCAAATGCCCAAGGCAAATGTCTTGTTAGCCTTACGGCTAACAGACATGCCGGGCTGCTGGGCGGTCGGGCGGCGCTGGCGGGCGGCTGGCGAGGGAGCACTTCCTCTGAGCTGTCTGCTCAGCTCCCTCGCGCGCCGCAGAGTGAGGCTGGGAGGCGGAGCCGGAATATGACGTCATATTCCGGCTCCCAGCCTCACTCTGCGGCGCGCGAGGGAGCTGAGCAGACCGCTCAGAGGAAGTGCTCCCTCGCCAGCCGCCCGCCAGCGCCGCCCGCCCAGCCCAGCAGCCATTGGACCACCAGGGAGGAAGAGACCCCCCCCCAGCATTCCCAAAGGTAAGGAGGCTGGGGGGGGTCTAAATAAATTTAAAAAAATGTGTTAATGTGGGTGAGTGTGTGTGTGTATGTTAGTGTGTGTCTGTGTATGTTAGTGTGTGTCTGTGTCTGTTAGTGTGTGTGTCTGTGTATGTTAGTGTGTGTCTGTGTATGTTAGTGTGTGTCTGTGTATGTTAGTGTGTGTGTGTGTATGTTAGTGTGTGTCTGCAGGGCCACCACCAGAAATTTTGGGGCCCCTAACTGAGCTCAGGGTCTGGGCCCCTGGGGGCCCGCCTCCAAAACCGCCCACAGAGACCGCCTCCAAATCCTGCCCACAGGAATACACACACAGACACAAACACATTCACTGATACAAAAGGACACAGATACACACACACACACATACTGATACACATATAGGCATACATACTGAGACATACACACATTCATACAGACACTGACATCCATACATACACACATTCATAATGACATACAGATATACATTCATACTCGCATACATACATTCATACAGACAGACATACACACATTCATAATGACATGTAGCCATACATACACTGACATTCATACACACATAATGACATGCATACAGATAGACATACATGCATACAGACATACATACAGATATACATACATACATTCATACTGGCATACATACATTCATACAGACACTGACATCCATACATACACACATTCATAATGACATGCAGACATACATACACTGACATTCATACACACATAATGACATGCATACAGATAGACATACGTGCATACAGACATACATTCATACAGACAGACACACATTCATAATGACATGCAGACATACATACACTGACATTCATACACACATAATAACATGCAGACATACACACAGACAGACATACATACAGACAAACACACACACAGACACACAGACAGACATACATACACGCAGACAGACATACATACACGCAGACAGACATACACAGACAAACATACACACAGACACACAGACACACAGACATACATACATACACAGACATACATACATACATACACACACAGACATACATACATACATACACACATACATACACACAGACAGACATACATACACAGACATACATACATACACACATACATACACACACAGACAGACATACATACACACATACACACACACAGACAGACATACATACACACAGACAGACATACATCCACACAGACAGACAGACAGACATCCACACAGACAGACAGACATACTCACAGACAGACATACACACAGACAGGCAGACATACATACACACAGCTCATTTTCCAGCCACCCTCCTGTTTCTTACCTTGTCTTTGCAGGAGGGTGGCTGGCTGGGGCTGATGGGACTGGCAGTCGGCTGACTCTCCCTCTTCATTGTCGGGCGGTTGCAGCGCTGACCGGGCCCCTGAAGATATGGGGCCCATCGGGTGGCCCTAAGTGCATGGGCCACCCGATGGGCCTCATCAGCGTGCGGGCGCCGGTGCAACTGCGGCCGGGCCCCCAGGCCCGTGACAACCGTTATGGTCACCCCCTGATGGCAGCCCTGATTACATATAGTATTGTACAGTACATTATATACTATATTATTATAGAGTATGTGATATTCTATATTACTGTTACAGTGTATGCTATACTATATTATTATTACAGTTTATGATATGCTATATTACTATTACAGTATATGCTATACTACATGATGACACTGTTTATGATATAATATATTATTATACAGTATGTGATATGGTATATTAGTATACAGTATGTGATATACTATTTTAGTATTACAGTATATGGTATACTATATTATACAGTATATGACATGCTATATTACTATTACAGTATATGTTATACTATATTAGTATTACAGTATATGGTATACTATATTATTACACGGTTTATGATATACTATATTAATATTCAGTATGTGAAATACTACATTATTATCACAGTCTATGGTATTCTACATGATGACACTGTTTATGATATAATATATTATTATACAGTATGTAATATGGTATATTAGTATACAGTATGTGATATACCATATTATTACAGTATATGGTATACTTTAAGATAATACTTTAAGATAATACAGTATATGATATAGTATATTATAACTAAATGGGCAGTTGTGTAAATGTACACAGGTATTACAAATGTTATTCTAAAGGTAATGGACTAAATGTGAATTGGGGTTTCTTGGCACACTGCTGAAGTTTTATGAGTGCTTAGCTCCTTCTCATTGAGGTCCAACCATAATGTCAATGTATGGGTTTATATGCAGTACACAAGCTTGCTGTGTATTAGTTTATACCAGTTACTTCTCCCCCCTCCACCCGCCTTAATTTGCTTTCTCTTCATTTAACTATTGTATGTTGTTTTTTTTTTTCAATTCTCCAACCCATGACAGATTTAACACACCCTGGGATGGGTTTTTTGCTGCTTCAGATTCTGCATTACAGCTATCTTAGTTTCACTGTGTTGATAAAGTGAGGAACTCCCGAAAGCTTGTCACTACAAATTACTGTTAGCCCAATAAAAGGGGATTATAAGAAACTGCAATACTTCATTATTTTATATGTGGTCTGATCCGTGAGATTTTATGAGGTGAAACACCTTATGACAGGTTAACTGGAAAAGCATCTCTCCTAGATCTAACTGGACTCCAACTCCCACAAATCTCTTTCACTCCAAAAATATAGATATAGGATATTAATTCAAACAACAACTGTAAAGTGAAGTGGACTATGTAACACCCCTGCATTATGATCCAAAGACATCTTTATTAGATACTTAGAACACTCTTATTACATATACACATTACAAGGCTAGTAACAATTCTACCTAACACAAAGTATATAAATGTGAAATAATATTGGATTAATAATGTCCTACTTTTAACTGATGGCTGCTGATTTCTAAAGGCTACCACTTGCTAGGAAATATTCCCTCTTCATTGTCTGTCAGGCGGGCGGGCGGGCGGGTGCTCCTCCCGCGCGGAGTGAGCTGGGGAAGTAACCACTTCCTCCCAGCAGCACTTGCGCTGCGGCGGCATTTTTTTTTTTTAAAGGGGCCCGGTCGCGCTATACCACGGCCGCAGCGCTGACCGGGCCCCTGAAGATATGGGGCCCATCGGGTGGCCCTAAGTGCATGGGCCACTCGATGGGCCCCATCAGCGTGCGGGCGCCGGTACAAGTGGGGCCCGGGCGGCCGGGCCCCCCAGGGCCGCCGGGCCCGTGACAACCGTTATGGTTGTCACCCCCTGATGGCGGCCCTGTGTGTCTGTGTATGTTAGTGTGTGTCTGTGTATGTTAGTGTGTGTCTGTGTCTGTTAGTGTGTGTGTGTGTGTGTGTATGTTAGTGTGTGTCTATGTATGTTAGTGTGTGTGTGTGTATGTTAGTGTGTGTCTGTGTATGTTAGTGTGTGTCTGTGAGTGTTTGTGTGTCTGACTGTGTGTGTTTGACTGTTTGTCTGTGTGTGTGTGTGACTGTGTGTGTGTGTGTGGCTGTTTGCCTCTGTGTGTTTGGCTGTCTGCCTGTGTGTTTGTGTGTGGCTGTGTGTGTGGCTGTCTGCCTGTGTGTGTGTGTGTGTGTGTGGCTGTCTGCCTGTGTGTGTGTGTGTTTGTGTGTGACTGCCTATGTGTGACTGTCTGGGCAGACTAGATGGGCCGAATGGTTCTTAACTGCCGTCACATTCTATGTCTGTGTGTGTGTTTGTGTGTGGCTGTCTGTGTCTGACTGCCTGAGTGTGTTTGTGTGTGTATGGCTGTCTGCCTGCCTGTGTGTGTGTGTGTGACAGGGTGTGTGGGAAGGGGTAAGGAGTGGGGGAGGGGGGGGCGCTGTGAAGATTTTTTGCACAGGGCGCCCAAATGCCTAAGGCCGGCCCTGTGTCTGTTAGCCGTAAGGCTAACAAGACATTTGCCTTGGGCATTTGGGGGCGGCTTTTTTTTCCGCCCCCTGGAAAATGCCGCCCAAGGCAAATGCCTTGTTAGCATTGCGGCTAACAGACATGCCGTGTGAGCTATGCGGCCGCAGGGCGCCCCCTGCACCATGGCGCCCTGTGCGGCCGCACAGCTCGCACACCCCTAAGGCCGGCCCTGGAGGTAAGTGTGTGCACTTTAAAATAAGTACATTGGCAGCATTGGCCTACCAGTCCCCAGAGGGAGTTCTGTGATATGTGGGTATGTGGCCTATGACACAATTGTGAATACTGGTGTTGAATACAATGTGGCAAATTATAGAGGTGACAGAGTAAAATAGAAGGTGTGTTCCGAGGCCTGCCAGTAGCCGGCAGTATTACAAGTTACAGACTCTCTTGTTTAGAGCGGCCAACCTTCCTATAGAAGTTGAGCTGTGCTGTGTTTTGAGCTCTGAATTTGTAAAACAATAGGTATAACCAAAATCGCTGAGTGAGGGTCCATCCTTCCCCGGGCCGGCCACATGGACCTGAGCTAATAAAAACAGGATGCAGATGGGGAGAATGATTGCTAGTGACTTGTTATCATTATATTGTTAGGCAAGCAGGGCAGGAAGTAAAATGGATACGGTTTTCATTGTCAGAGAGTCTAGCATGCATGCTTACTACCCATAATACACTCTGACTGCCATGGTCCTCAGGGCGTTACATCATTGATAGTACCAAGCCAGAATACTTCCTCACTCTGACCCTGAAAATGTAATAGCCAATGAAATGTCTGCAATAATCCTGTTTATTATTCACTAGCGCCTTCTGCAGCACTGTACAATGGGGTACATATATACATCAGCATCAGAGGTAAACTCTATAGGTTTGAACTAGGGATGCTGGGAGTTGTAGTAATTGACAGCAATAGATCTGGAATACATTGAAAGCTGATGAGCACTGATTTTGGGATATGTAGTGCAGTGATCGCTAAAATCCACGGATTTTAGGATTTATTGTAGCACAAGGATAGCTTGAAGCTATGGATCCTGAGAGTTGTAGTAAAACACCCGATAGCTGGTGGGCATTTATTTTGAGAGTTAAGGATCAAGACAGCAGCACACACGCAGGTTGTTCACTTATTGTCTACTGTATAGAGAGGATCGTGCGAGACACAGTGGACGAGGGGCCCGCCGCTTAACAATGTGTCTGGTCTTAATCCAGTAACAGGTGTGAATATTCCCGTGTGGCCTTCACGCCAGAGCCAGGACCGGCACCATCTCTGTGTGTGAGAGGCCTAGCCATGCATGTACTGCCCCGTTTAGATGTTTTACAAGACATTCTTACAGGAGGGTCTCCCAGATTGGGTCCTTGAGCCAAAGACCCCCCTCCAATCTGCATGTTGCCCAGCTCTACCAGTTCAGCATATATTTCTTAATCTGCTGATTGAAAGACATAATCGCTTATTCTCCTGTACGTGAATCACTTTAAAATGCTCTCTACTAAACATCGTACGACTAGGCTGTGCCCTCAGCTTCAGTCAATAAGGCTGCATGAAAAACCTCTAGACATTAATCAGGTGCGATATAGATATTGATCAGTTCAAGCGACTGAACAAATCAAAACACTTTGTTTCTGTCATTAAGAGAACCATCTCAAAAAGAAATAAATGAGACATAAGTTCAGTATGTATCTCTATCAATCCATCCTTACTCGTTATACATACAAGCATACAGTGATATATATGTGTGTGTGTGTGTGAGTTAATACGATGTTAAACAGAAATCTACACATCGGTCAAGCAATAAGACTTGCTTTTCCCACTGAAATCACAAATTTGTAATGATGTTACTACCGCAAAGGATTCTGGGTGGGCATATGAAAATTTTAAACGTGGATTCCTTTGAGTCTGTGTTTTCTGTATACGGCAGCTTTGAAACACAACTTAGGAAAAGATGCAAAGCCAGTGAACCACTCATGGACAGCTGTACTGGTTTGTTATTGCGGCTTGGTAGTGCTTTGGAAGCAAAGAACAAATAGGTTATGGTGGGGAAAAATTGTTATTGTGACCCCTTCCACCTGAAGTCTGTGGATAGTTAATACAATGTGAAACAAAAATTTGCACATCAGTCAAACCATAAGACTTGCTTTTCCCACAGAAATCACAAATTTGCAGTGATGTTACTACCGCAAAGGATTCTGGGTGGGAATATGCAAATTAGTTTAACAAAGAAACACATTTTTGCCTCATTCCATTTTAAGCATGGATTCCTTTGTGTCTGTGTTTGCTGTAGACAACAGCTTTGAAACACAACTTAGGAAAAGATGCAAAGCCAGTGAACAGCTGTTTCATTGTTAATGCAAATCATAAGCATGAGGTTGGTTATAACATTTTTCCTGTGTTGCTCATAAGAGATCCTTGTAAAATTGGTACTCGCTGGACTGTGTCAATTCAGAAACTTTACAGAACTGCCCAGTGTTTGGGAAATGTGCCATCTGCGCCCGCCTTCTGCTCACCGATGAGTGGCGCGCTATTGCGGTTTATTTCATGCCCCTGTCGCTATCCAAACACAGCAACCGTGATTCATTTAGCGGGCACTGTGCCCTGCTGGAGCCGTGCTTCTATTTCTTCCTGCGTCTAACATTGAGAATGACAGAGCAGTCTGTTATACCATAAGACGTACTGTTCCTGAAACAGCTGCTCGAAGCATACTCTCCTCTCCTTTGCAATCTCACCAAGAGGCTTATCCTACTTGTTTTTATATCCAGAGTGCCTGGCACAATACACCCTCAGCTGTCCTACCACTCGCCTTCTATTCATTCACAATTAGCAGGTGAGGAAACCGCATCTTCCTCTTTCATTTTTTACAAGTCAGATACCAGTCACCACTTTCATTCCAATAGCCAAATGGCCCAAGGCCACCCTGGGCAATGACGATAGACAGTGATAATAACACACTGCTTCAATCTGACGCCTTCCACGGGCTTGATTACTACAAAAGCAATAAAACTATTAATCTCATTATTATTCTACGGTTTGAATGTATTGTCTTGAAGTGGCCATGGTATCAGAAATTGTATCTATTCCATAATATAGTACTTTTGTACCTAACTATTCCTTTAAAGATAGCCATCCGCACACCAGAAAGAAAAACGGTCTACAAGCCTCAAATGTTGCAAAATGTTATACAGATTGGCTGGATACGTTTTCTGTTTCCAATATAAAATTTTAATATTCTCCGTGTACAAAATGTTCAGATGAAAATGCAAATGACTGTGCAGCAATTAAATAAAAATTATATTTTCCAGTTTGCAGGTGTCTCTTTTGACTTATTCTGAATTTAAAGAGATCTTACTGTCAATATTTAATGTTATATGTTCCTGATATCTATTACCTATCCTTCGCACCGCGCATGCATCTATGCACTGCCACTCCCACAATACTGGCTGCAGGACACACAAAGCTTTGCATGCAGCGGATGGAACTCCTAGTATTGCAGCACTACACGGATGCATGTTTCACCCACTACAAATACGATTCTAATAGCTTACAGCTCTATACCAGCCATGCTGAGCAATATGATCATATGAAATAAAAATGGAATTTACATTTTAGCTAGCATTCTGATGGCAACAACTAAATTCCTGTTTGCCTAATAAATTCAAGTAGACAGCCACTAGAGGCATATTTAACCCTGCAATGTAAGCATTGCCATATCTACTAAGGTAACGCTTGACATTGCAGGGTTAAAACTTCAGGACCACTGCACCCAAACCAGATTGAGATGAAATAGTCTTTATGTCCTTAGTGGTCCTTTAACTCAAATTATTGCGGATTTCCGATGTTTTCTTCTCAGGTGTAAATTCATATCACTTGGTGGTAGCTAACTAGGATTAAAAATAGCACTAAATTATACATTAAGGGATTTAATATTGTGAACAACAATTGAGTCAAGTAGCAGATTTTTGAGTTGAGAGGCAGATGAATTCTGTCAAAACCTATACATTCTGGCCATCTGGCTGAGATTGCAGCATCCATTTAGTGCCTACTGCTTTAATTTAAGGGAGCATGCAAAACCTTAGCTAAAACAACAGTTTTTCCTTTATTTTCCTGGAACACTTCTTCGGACTGTTACTTCCCTTTCTTAATGTACAACATTCCAGCATTCCACCGAGTCCTGCTGACCTTACTATTTCCATGTCTCTGATCGTGGTGTTTTCCTGTGTTTCACAGATTTTTCTCCAGATTTACATGTGGTAAGCCACCCTCTTCACCTAATGGGGGGGCAGGGGGTTTGACCAGAGGGCGCAACACAAGGTAGAACAACTGAGACAAAAGCTCGCAAAACAGAGGTTTCATTTACCCTTGCCACAAGAACTTCAGAAGGAAAATTTAAAAAATTAAATATTAACCCAGTCTGGCATTCACCCCAAGTGTTCATTTCAAGGGCCTGTTCACTAAAGTATAGTCAGGGTGAGTTTTTTGGCAAGCCATTTTATCCAGGGTCATGCTGCTGATGCAGCACAGTCTTTTAAAATTTATTTAAAGGCAAAAAAAGCCCCCACACATGTTGCTGACCTCGCTGGAAGGAAGAGGCAAAATGGGAACTTCACCTACCAGTGCCAGATAAGCTTCAGCCATGACAGTTATTGTATGTGTGTGCCTGCTAGTGAGTGAGCATGTGTGTGTGTGTGTGCCTGCTAATGAGAGAGCTTGTGTGCGTGCCTGCTAGTGAGATAGAATGTATGTGTGTGTGTGCCTGCTAGTGAGTGTGTGTGTGTCAGTGAGCTTGTTTGTGGTGAGCATGTGTGTGTCAGTGAGCTTGTCTGCAGTGAGCATATGTGTGTCAGTAAGCTTTTCTGTGGGGAATGTGTGTGTCAGTTAGCTTTTCTGTAGGGAGCATGCGGGTGTCAACAAGCTTTTCTGTAGGGAACATGTGTGTGTGTGTCAGTGAGATTGTCTGTCCATCTGTGAGCTTATGTTTTTATGTCAATGAGCTATCAGTGAGATTGTTTGTATATGAGGCTCTGTATCAATGAGCTTGTGTGTGTCAGTGAGATTATCTGTGTCTGCATGTAAGTATTATGCTTACTGTTTTACTCTGAAAGGACCAATGTTTTATATTAGAAAAAAATAAATAAATATATATATATATATATATATATGTGTGTTTATATATTATTCAATCATCTGGGGTGGCAAAATATAGCCTTACATATTACATTACATGTGACAATATATGGCGCACTGACTTATGGGGCTGGCATATATTTTTTTTCCAGGGCTGCTTTGTATCCCCAGTCCGGCCCTGTGAGCCCCTCTTCAAAGCAGTAAAGGATGTTTCAAAGACCATATAATTCCTACAGTAAGGGAGGTGAAGGAGTCGATAAGTACTCAGATGCCTGCTCAAATTACAATGTTTTTTTTAAATATCTTAATATAGATAATATAGACCTTAGATAGAAATGTATGATTTAACAGTATTTACAGAATGTGGGCATTACATTTTCTGTAAGTTGACGGAGGAGCTCCGCATTTTGTGATTGTCAGGTTTTGCCATAATTCAATGTAGTTTGTCTTATGGCATCTTTGGATTGGGTTAAAATTTAAATAAAATGCCAATGCTGTCATAAAGTGTATATCTTTCTGAAATACTGGAAAGTGACAGATACGCTATAAGACATTTCTCCCAACAGGCATCTGACTTCTTCCTGAGTAGATACAAATTAAATAACTTTAAAAAACTTCTGAAACTTGTTTTCCAACTGGTGCAGGAATCAAGCATCATGAAGCTGACTACATTAGTGTTATGAAGTCACCAACAAGAAGCTTAATTGCTGGGGTACAAAGAAATAGAAGATTAAAAATATTTTAAAACTGACTAACTTTATCTTAAAATATGAACACTATACGTAAACGAGGTTATTTTACGTTTATTAACATTGCTGAGAGGCCCGTTATTTGCCCGTTAATTTTCACCTTTCCCTTTAGTTGGAAGTAAATAACAATTTGGGAGAGACTGGATGACTCTCTGATTCCTAAAACTCAACCTGTTCAAGGGGGAACTCCTCGTCTTTCCTCCCTCTAAAACTATGGCTGTGGCCGTTTCCCTTAAAGGTCAACAGAGCGATCATAACCTCTACCCTATAGGCGTGCTCTTTGACTTCAACCTTTCCCTCAACCCTTACATAAAATCAATCACCAAATCCTGTCACTTTCACCTTAAAAACATTTGCCCATTTCTCTTTTAAGATGACACTACAACGTTTGTCCATGCTCTTGTTGTTCCCCGCCTTGATTATTGTAACCCTCTGCTTTTCAGACTTAAAAATGGAAAGATTGCCCCTCTACAGACAGCGATGGACTCCTCTACCAGACTCATCTATCTCACATCCAGGAATTCACACACCTCACCCCTCTGTCAGTTCTTACACAGTTTTTGGCTTCCTGGTTCATTCATTCAGGATTTAGATCAACGTTCTGGTGCTTATTTACAATGCTCTCGAAAACAGCTCCCCTCATTAGCACATGTGCTCCAGCTCATCCTTTTCACTCAGCCGACAATCAGTTACTTGACAACAACCAGTTACATGCACCTGCACCCTAGACTCTCACCTGAAGGACTTCTCTAAGGTTGACCCATTTTTGTTATTCAAAAAAGTCCCTAAAAACACAATTATTTAGAGAAGGCCCTCCACTTAACTCCTCATCCCCCCACAATCGTCCTCTGTTGTCTCCCATCTACTGTGCTCCATTCCTCCTAAACACCCCTCCAGTCCTCGGTTATTATTATTTTATTATTTATATAGCGCCATCAGATTCCGTAGCGCTGTACAATGGGTGGACTAACAGACACGTAATTGTAACCAGACAACTGGACGTAAAGGAACACAAGGGGTGGAGGGCCCTGCTCAATGAGCTTACACTCTAGATATTTTTTACACATACCGTATATACTCGTGTATAAGTCGATCTCATGTATAAGTTGAGGGCAGTTTTGTGACCAACAATTGTGAAATATGCTATGCCTCATGGATAAGTCGAGGGTAAAACTTGGGGCTATGAAATTCTGTGATTTTTATAATTATATACACACACACTCATACAAACACACACTCTGCATTATATACACACACACACTCATGCAAACACACACACTGCATTATATATACACACACTCTGCATTATATACACACACACTCTGCATTATATACACACACACAATCTGCATTATATACACACACACAATCTGCATTATATACACACACACACTCTGCATTATATACACACACACACTCTGCATTATATACACACACACACTCTGCATTATATACACACACACAATCTGCATTATATACACACACACACTCTGCATTATATACACACACACAATCTGCATTATATACACACACACTCTGCATTATATACACACACTATGTGTGTATATAATGCAGAGTGTGTGTTTGTGTGAATGCAGTGTGTGTATAATGCAGATTGTGTGTGTTTGTATGAGTGTGTGTGTATATAATGCAGAGTGTGTGTTTGTATGAGTATGTGTGTGTATATAATGCAGTGTGTGTGTTTGTATATCATGCAGAGTGTGTGTGTGTGTATATAATGCAGTGTGTGTGTTTGTATGAGTGTGTGTGTTTATATAATGCAGTGTGTGTGTTTGTATATAATGCAGAGTGTGTATGTGTATATAATGCAGTGTGTGTGTTTGTATGAGTGTGTGTGTATATAATGCAGTGTGTGTGTTTGTATGAGTGTGTGTGTTTATATAATGCAGTGTGTGTGTTTGTATATAATGCAGAGTGTGTGTGTGTATATAATGCAGTGTGTGTGTTTGTATGAGTGTGTGTGTATATAATGCAGTGTGTGTGTTTGTATGAGTATGTGTGTGTATATAATGCAGTGTGTGTGTTTGTATATCATGCAGAGTGTGTGTGTGTGTGTATATATAATGCAGTGTGTGTGTTTGTATGAGTGTGTGTGTTTATATAATGCAGTGTGTGTGTTTGTATGAGTGTGTGTGTTTATATAATGCAGTGTGTGTGTTTGTATATAATGCAGAGTGTGTATGTGTATATAATGCAGTGTGTGTGTTTGTATGAGTGTGTGTGTATATAATGCAGTGTGTGTGTTTGTATGAGTGTGTGTGTTTATATAATGCAGTGTGTGTGTTTGTATATAATGCAGTGTGTGTGTTTGTATGAGTGTGTGTGTATATAATGCAGTGTGTGTGTTTGTATGAGTATGTGTGTGTATATAATGCAGTGTGTGTGTTTGTATATCATGCAGAGTGTGTGTGTGTATATAATGCAGTGTGTGTGTTTGTATGAGTGTGTGTGTATATAATGCAGTGTGTGTGTTTGTATGAGTATGTGTGTATATACTGCAGTGTGTGTGTTTGTATATAATGCAGAGTGTGTGTGTGTATATAATGCAGTGTGTGTGTTTGTATGAGTATGTGTGTGTGTATATAATGCAGAGTGTGTGTGTGTGTATGAGTGTGTGTATATAATGAGTGTGTGTGTTTGTGTGTGTGAACTGGGTGGGGGAGGGCATTTTTATTATTTTTAATTTTAATTTTTTTTTTTAATTTTAATATTTGTAAAAAATTATTTTAGTATTATTTTTAATTTTATTATTTAATTTTTTTTAATTTTAATTTTTTTTTTTATTTATTTAATTTTATTTCCGTCCCCCCTCCCTGCTTGGTACATGGCCAGGGAGGGGGGCTCTCATTCCCTGGTGGTCCAGTGGATGGGCTGTGTAGGAGGGGGCTTGCAGAGAGCTCTTACTTACCTTTCCTGCAGCTCCTGTCAGCTCCCTTCTCTCACCTCCGGTCCGGTCAGCTCCCCTGTCAGCTCCCACTGTAAGTCTCGCGGTCTCTCGCAGCTCTCGCAAGACTTACAATGGAGCTGACAGGGGAGCTGACCGGACCGGAGATGAGAGAAGGGAGCTGACAGGAGCTGCAGGAAAGGTAAGTAACAGCTTCCTGACAGCCCCCAACAGGACCGCCGGGCTTGTAATGAGCCCGGCGGTCCTGGTCTGTATTATGGCAATGTAATTTAATAATAATAATACAGACATAAACTCGAGTATAAGTTGACAAAAAATGTGCTGAAAAACTCGACTTATACTCGAGTATATATGGTAGTTCACTTGATTACCTCACTTCCCTTTGATGTATTTGTGCCTCATCCCTTTAGATTGTAAGCTTGTTTTTGCAGGGCCCTTTTCACCTACTCTTCCCATTTGTCATACATATTTTCTTAGAATTAAAGGTTTATCTTGATTCCTAGTGTACAACCCTGTTGAATAAGTTGGTGCTATATAAATAATTGTGAGACGGTTCAGCTAAAAGAAAGCTTGCATAATATTAAAAACTGAAATAGACAATGTCTTCAAAGTGCAGTAACTGGTTAACATGGACACTGTATGTGTAGTGATAGCAGAGATCTGCCTATCTCCTATACCATCTCAATCCTCTGGATGAGGAGAGTCAAGGTGAGCTTTGATATCATTGAATTTTCCTAATACTATTGACGAACAAGCCCAATGTATCTGAAAGTAGCTGTGGATGTCTTTATCTGATTTGAGGCTCGGTGGATCCTAATTAACTTCATTTGCACAATAAATCGAATGCTCTTATGTACCTAATTTAAGAAGCACAGGCCCCAATCTGAAAGGCGAATTCGCATACCACATCACTGTCTGAAATAATCCATTTTATCCACTACTTCATGCAGCAAATTGTGACCCGTGGCATGGATACACGACGAAAGCAGCCATCTACTAACCAGTTCTAAAAATCTGGCCAGCAGTAATAGTCATAAACATGGAAATTAGCCCTTTAATATCAAACTGATATTTATTTTCAAAACTCTCAACATGGACCTTTCAGATGAGATTTTTTTTTTAAACTGTTAGGAATACAAAGATTTATTCCTAATATTAACGTGTTCCGCAGCCCACGCGCCACCCACCCCCCAACATTTTAAAGTGTAAATAACCCTTTATTCACTTATGTTATTCCAGTTCAAAGGTCCCTTGTTGCTGGGTGGAGGTCTGTCTCCTCCGACGTCATCTGATGGGGGGGGACCTAATGCGCATGCGCAGCTAGAGTCGTGCGCGCATTAGGATTTCTCCATAGGAAAGCATTGCCTCAATGCATTCCTACGGGGTTTTCTGTGACACTGGACATCCTTATGCAGAGCGTGAGGACATCCAGTGTGGTTTCACACTCCACGAAGCAACTCTAGTGGCGGTCTGGTAGACTAGACAGCCTTAGCACTGCTATGTGAATCTTGCAGTTTCTCTAAAACTGTAATGTTTTACAAAGCAGGACCAAAGGGGACAGGGACATTGCACCCAGGCAACTTCAATGAGATAAAGTGGTCTGAATGCCTACCGTGTCCCTCTAACTACATTTCCCACGATGGTGATCCAGTTGTAGTGATGGCCACTGATGTTAGTAAAATGCGTCAGGTCTGCAACTGCCCTGAATGCCTAGGTTTGTAGATATCTTTGGAAATGCTGGAATTAGCTTGCTAACGTGATAAATAAGGGATTCTGGGTGTTTTGGCTTCAAATAGTATATTCCTAGAGTCTCATTGTACATTGTAGATTACCTGGGTATTAGGGTGACTGGGCATATTTTCAAAGAGTCTGATTGAATTAGGCCATATATCTTTTTTTTTGCTGCAAATTACAAGATTCCGAGGGTAAATGGGCACATTCTCACGGTCAAATATTATATTTCCCAGGTGAATAGGCAGATTTTTTTTTTCTTCTAAAAGAGGTTTATAGCGGAGGGAAAGGATATTTTGAATAGCAAAAAAATTTATTCCATAAAATAAAAAAAAGACGCAACAATGACATGGGAACAACGTACTAGAGCCATCTGGACCAATCGACTAGATAGACTGGAAGATTTATGATTCTTATAGCCAGTTAGCAAATTCAAAAGGTTGCACGGGCAGATTCATATATATAAAACATATTTGGCAAATTCAGTTGGGTGAATTAATTCCTTATTCATTCTCCTATCCAGGAGGAGTGGGCAGAATCTCAGGGCCTTGAGGTAATAGTGTATTTTTTCAGGCTCGCAAGCTGCACAAGCAGATTCTCAGCATAAATGGACAGGTTTTTAGAGTGTATGGTCAGACAAACGTGGAATGGACAGAAAGTATGTTGTGGGGTCTGTAGATATGACTGGGGTAGGGGGAACATAGCTGTAGGCCTGCTAAATGGGCAATGAAAAGTAGAGATGGGCTGACAGACACAAACGTATATTGACAAACGAAGGAAGGCATACAATGAGTGATAGCAACATGGATAAAGCAAAAGGGACCACAGGTTTGATTTGGAACAGGAGCCACTGATTTCCTATGAATCGAGAGCCACTGATTTAATTTGAATCAGAAGCCACTGATTTAATTTGAATCAGGAGCCATTGATTTAATTGGATCAGAAGCCACTGATTTCATTTGGATCAGGGGCCACTGATTTCATTTGGATCAGGGGCCACTGATTTCATTTGTGTCATTGTTCGTGCACGTGGCTGTAAAGTGGTAGTGCCATCCCAGGTGCACATGTGTGCCAGGTTAAAATGGTGCCCAGCACAAAGTTCACACACGGCTGTCCATGTGCAGAGCTGGGCTAAAATATGAGGAAATCACAAAAAGTCAAGATTGTTTAGTAATCAGAATGTGCTGCAGGTTATGGTGATTTTTCCCTGGGGAACCGTGAAGCAGGGCGTCAGAAAAAAAAAGTGAGATCAGGACTGTCTCTCTGGAATCAAGACAGTTGGCATGTATGCAGCAGACATGGGGATGAGGGGTTGTTATGCTGACCTGTACCGAGTTTATACAGCTGCCCTGGTTGGTAACACAAGCTACATGGAATCTTTCAGATGGGGATACTGAAGTTTAAACCTTTTTAACAAGCTAATTTCCTTCAGAAAGTCCCATTGCTTGCTAATGCAGCTTAGTACACTCTACAAAAATAAATACATTTATAAAAAAAAAAGTAAATAGGAATTTTGCATTGGTTTTATAAAAATTCAGGGACTCTTGGGACGAGCATACTGCATTAGACACGGATGCGACTGCGTTGCCAAGCACAGCAGAATATCTTATTTTATGTCAGCTTATAATTAGCATAACCCTAATAATGCGAAAATACATCTCAGGGTGTTTTTTCCCTTTGTAATTAATATTTCATTAATTAATAAAGAAACGCTTATAAATTGGTTTTTCAACTAATAAATTGAAAATCTTATTAAATGCGTATATCACATCATACATTATTCACCAAGGGATAAATGAGAGTATAGAAAAAAAATAAACGAAATATCTTCTAATGAACGGTTTCACAATGTGCTATCAGGGACGCCACGCGCGTGCCTTTAACAAAAACAGGCAGCTGGTATCAAATTAGGAAACACAAGCAAATGCCCCAAAGACAAAAGAAACATTTAACTGTTGGACAGTGCCATCCGCACGTGGGCAGCTGATCCTCATTTTGTGACCCGGCTGGCATGTCACAACCCACTTCAAAGCAGGCTGGCTAATTACCCGGCTTAGGCAGCTGTCTCGGGCTCGGAGTGCAGTGCTAACATGCGGCATAGCAAGAGCTTTTCATAGAACAAGAGGGTTTGAGTGTGACCACAGGGAAGGAACGGGGGGTTAACTGTGACCCTGAAAAGGATGGGTGGCAAACGTGACCACCTTGAAAGCAAACAAATAATCTACAATATGAGTATCCAGGCTCTGCTATGTTGAACAAAAAAATGCACTATATATATATATATATATATATATATATATATATAGAAGGCGTATGCCTGAAATTGTGGGAGGGATTTTATGGCTATTTAAACCCAGCAAATCCCCCTACTCACCTGTCTGCGACGATTTCGGAAATTTGCTTTCATTTCCGTTTTCTCAGACCTCTGACGTCAATCTGCCGCGACGCTCGTGAGTCCCTTTCATCCGCATGGAGGCCGTTCGGCGGTTCGCTCAAACCGTGAGTCCGTTCGAATTTTTCTTCCTTTTACACATACGCTCCGTTCGCATTTTTCATTCCACGTATAGCTTCCCGCACACATTTCATTCTCTCTAGCTAGCCTAATGTATATATATATATAGTATATATATATATATTAAACCTTTCCTCTCTCTCTCTCCCTAAATAAATAACCAGGCAATTTTATTTTTTAAGCTAAAAATGGGTGAGATGAACTGTGAGGGGTGCCGCTAGCAAGCTGGAAATTAGTCTAGACTGGTGCAGAGAGGCCGTGCTCTGCCGACGGGAAGCTGTCATGTTATGCCATTTGGGGCTTGTTGCTGGGTTGCTGGGATTGTTGGCGTCCGTCAGAGCTGGATAGTAGCTTGAATGTTCGGCAGTTCAGTGACTACTGAGTGCACGCTGTCTGGCATCGTCTGTGCGATGGGAATCCAGACGGACAGAACGACTGGCATTGCATGGCTAAGGTAGGGAAACATAAGAGCACGTACCCCGGCAAACGTTTACATCCCTCCATTTTGCAAACTCTTTAAAATATTTACTTCTGATAAAATCGTAGCCTTCACTGCGAGCACACACACACAGATATACAAGCTTTTTTAAAGACCTGGGGTGCTCGTGAAAATATATACAGCCCGCTAGCTGTGTCTTCCATTATATATGGGCACGTTTTAAGACTGTGTACTGCGTGATGTTTGGGCAATGCATAGGTATTCACCTTTTATTATAACTAATTCCTTATACCAGAGTTGTTACACCAGATGCTGTTCTCCTTCAACTCCTATGAACCTCAGCACACCCACCGCTGGCAGGGTATTAGGGTTAAATTCAATAGCATCTGGTGCGTGCAGCTCGACACCCCCATGTCTTATTAATCTCTCCATTACTGATATGATTCCGGGTAGACGCTAAAGCCATTAACATTACACTACGGCTCACTTCTGCCTCTTCCCTAGTTTACCGTTTCGCCCACAGTTTTGCTTTTATTTCCCACTGTTCAGGGCTGCATTACACAAATCGCATAATTGAACGCTCTCTATACTGCTCAGATTAAAAGGATAGCCAACATTTGCAGATCTCATCCACGGTACATGCATGAATCACGGACATCGCGTTTGTTTCTCCTGGGCGCATTATGATTATGGCTCGGGAGTCATTCATTGGCAGGAATGTATACTGCTTGTTAGTCAAAAAGACAGCACTACACATTTCTTCAATCTTTGATTTTTCTTATTGCAGTTACTAAAGTTGACCTTTACAGCCTCATGACCCCTATTACAGTATCATACATCCCAAGTCTCCCTATTTAGGTGGGACAGTCCCTATCTTGGGCCCAAGTCCCTCTTTTTCGTCCTAATGTCCCTCCATATAGTTATGGGAAAACGCCGCACAATAAATAGATATATATTTATATATATATATGCACATATACTTACAATAAGTCTCACAGTGAATAGCACCTATATAAAATAAAAAAAATAAAATAAAAAAATAAAATATTTTTATAATGATTCTGTGATTATATTATACATTATCCCTGATGTTCACGTACGCAGACATACACACTGACATGCTGATATACGGAGACACGCATTGGCGGTTACGGAAATTTGCCTGCTCATTTGGTTATGGCTGAATTTTTTGGATAATTGGCTATTCTGACTTTCTTTAACCTGCTCATCGTTGTGAGGGTCTTTTAAGCGATGTAGGTACGCGGCGCGCGGAGCGTTGTCTGTACCAGCCCTAATTCATCCTCAGTCAGTGCGGCAATTTGCGTTACGTGTAAAACCCGGCGTACTCCTACGCAGGCAAGCACGCACATTGCTGGACAAATGCATCTACTTTCACATTGCAGTTCTGGCGAGCGAGCCTCGGCTACGGCAGTACGCGTTTAACAATACTGCGAACAAGATCTGCATATATATACATATAAATAAACGACAGATATACACGTCTATTCGTATTGCTTTTCGAATCAAGGCCACGGTCTGGCACCACGGGCCCCGAGGGCCATTCATACGTTCATACATCCGGACCCCACATGCTCACCGGGCACTCCGGTTTCGGTCAAACCATACGATCCTAACTCTTTGCTACCCACGTTTCGTTCTGTAGTATGTCCTCTCTCACTAACTACCCTTCCATCTTAGTTAGCAACTGCTGGCTGTTAGGTTCCTAGGTGTCCACTAGTTGTTATTCTCCCCGGCTTCTTCGCCATAGGTTAGTGGTCCCGCGAGGCCAACTCCCATCCTCATACTCGGAGGTACTACGCCCCTCGGGCCAAATCATAGCTAGTCGCCTCGCATTGTGGCATAGAGAGGGCCTCATCTGTCACTCCCAGTCTATCTTATGTTAACTGTCACCGAGAGGCCGACACCCCGCCACCTCATTCAGTGGCCACGCTACCCCCTCACGCCAACGCATAGATAGAGCCTCTCAAGCCGCTTGGCAACTAGCAGGGCCTCACCCGTCACCAATCTAGTGTAATCGTTTCGCCGCATTGCGGCACTAGCTAGTCAGCCAGCACGCACGCACTCACGCTCGCGCTCCTAGTAAGCTGGGGGGGGGGCGGCGCACCCCAGACCCGTCAAGCATAGTCACTATGTTTTAGATCCCTTAACCGCTTCAGGTATCCTAGCGCTTTATTTCCCGCCTTAGTTTCGATCGTGCGTTACATACTCCTACATCGATGCTAAATGGTATTTCAGGACTATCGTTCTCGGCTACTCCGGTGCTTTCAATACGTTATCTCTTACGGGCAATGGGTCTGCTAGATGCTTAATGCTAGCAGTTCGAGGATTCCTATACATAGACATATACATTCATATGTTACCCCAACCTGTCGCTCACTGGCGATCCTTAGGTACCGCGTACACTACGTGCCCAAACCAAGCTAGGAGACTCCAAGTCCAGCGGTTCCTCCAACAACTTGTTTCAGGCATTTCTTACTTATATTCAGTCGAATTGGTTTGTTGGGTCTCACGTTGCCCTCCACATTGCACGTTGTTCAGATTTGGCCTCGTATTGGACCATCGTCGGGTCCTCCAGGCGCTGACGTGACGCACAGTGACTGCTTCCGGTCTCATGTATTACGGATTTACCGTTTATTTCTTCGCGACGTTTTGGGGGCACTTTGGTACATTGAGTTCTAAATTACCGTTTATCGATTCATACTATCACTCAATTTCCACGTCGGCGTCGCTTATACAAGCAATGCAGGATAAGCTTTAGCGATCTGATGGGACCGGGTGCACAGTATTCCCACTTGTTTCATATCGAACATCGAGGCGTCACTCCGCCTCCATTTTTTGGCCAAACAAATACCATTCGAATCCTTAATCTACTAATTAGGGACTTGTCTGCACGCCTGACATTCACAGGGTCCTCCATGCGCAGTCAATTCATTTGTCACGCATTTGTCGTGGTTCACGCTTCTCTTTATGTAAGCTTAAGTAGTCCATCGGGAGTTACTTTCGGTCATGCTGGATGTTTTAATTTAAGGCGTAACACCTTATGCATCCTGTTGTACAATCTTTCACGATCTCATGCCTACCAAGTAACTGCTATAGGGTACTTGCTATACGAACACATATCGTCTTCAAGTTTTGTCAAAGCTCCTCTTCAGGTTCCTCTCTCGTGCAAACATTTCCCTACGGTGGGTCACGGCTTTGCATTCTATTCTTCGATTCACGTCACGGCAGTTTCTTCAGGCGCCTGTTACAGTCCTTTTTCGCTATGGTTTAATGCAGGTAATCGCACGTGTTCGGTCAGGTTAACGCTTTTCCACAAGAGGTTAATACCCTGCCGCGCTTAGATGGTACAAGTCCACATGGCCTAAATCGTAGGTAGGGCTTCTCTCAAACACAGGGCTACTGGCACGGCCTCAACTCTTACGGGATAGTCCTTATCTTCACCTATTGGTTCCATTAGCTAGCAGCTCTACTACACGAGAAAGCTCAATGAGCTTCTGAGTTTTGCATAATTTAAACCTATTACGTTTCCTTCCTCCTCACAGCATGCTACAAGAACTAGCTCCAGGTATCGTATTATCTTTAATAAACGCTAACCCTGACATCTCAAGTTCCCCTGCAGTTTCCTCCGCTTTAGCCACTTCCGAAGTCCTGAAGTCGGACCTTGCTTAAACGTAACGGTTGAGATAAAAGAACACGCAGTCCAGATTTCCTCTGCAGGTCAAAAAAGGTATCAATCATGCCTGTAGTTAGAATCTATGCAGGTAAGATTTGTCCACTAATACTAAGCAAACGTACTCTACGGCTTACGATATGTGTAAGTATTGTATGTGGTTCAAGATGCTAAAGGCCTTCCGATTATAATGGTTGCTCGTACTATTTTTGCCACATCTCTCAAACAGTTCATGCTATACATTCGCTCCTTGTTTGTTAGACTTGGCCTCAATACGAAGTTCCTTCTCGGTACATTCATTCCGTGTTAGGGCCGCCACAGCAGCCTCAAGTCATCCAGTTCCAACTCATCTTGTAGAGAAGATGGGTCGCTGGAAGTCCTCGGCATACAACCGGTTCATTCCAAATCCAGAAAGAAATCAGGCTCGCTTTCTATAATATGTCTAAATGTTTTGTTATGTTTAATAAATGTCACACACTTTTTGGCCCTCTTTTGCAGGCCTAACCTCACGTTGGTTTCGGCACACCTCAACCGACTTTCATATATTAAAAATTACACACAGTTTAATGTGCGCCCCTTCCATAATCCCGTACACAAATAGAAGGCGTATGCCTGAAATTGTGGGAGGGATTTTATGGCTATTTAAACCCAGCAAATCCCCCTACTCACCTGTCTGCGACGATTTCGGAAATTCCCTCCCACCACACCCTCTTCATATATCATTATACCTGGGTGGGCCCTCTTTTGCAGGCCTAACCTCACGTCGGTTTCGGCACACCTCAACCGACTTTCATATATTAAAAATTACACACAGTTTAATGTGCGCCCCTTCCATAATCCCGTACACAAATATATATATATATATTTGCTCACAATCACTAAGACAACTCAAAATGGCTTTATTTTTTTATAATTTTTTTTTTGCAAAGTTTAAATAAAATCCTTATAGTTGCAAGTAGAAAAAGTACAGGATTAATGGACAGAAGTGTAAACTTTGGCCTTTCACAACTGCTTCCCCTTACTACCTTTCTATGACTAGTCCAGCATTAAAACTGGAAGAAAGGAATGTTTAGAAGACTGTACAGAGTGTTTTCTTTTTTGGGGGGCGGGGAGGGAAATCAACAGGATTTGGAGATTATGTGCTGTGTTCTGTTTTTGTGTGTTGGAACAGCTAAATGTTTTGTTTGTTTGTGGTGGCTGAGTGTTTTGTGTGTGGGGAGGCCTGAGTGTGGCAGTGTTGTATTGTTGCATGTGGTGAAGGGAGGGGGTTTAGTGTGTAAAAAATGAATACAATTCCCCCTTATTCTTACCTTCTGGTAGGAGGGGCCTAGAATCCCCGGTGGTGTGGTGGGGATAGGATCTGTGGTGGTCCAGTGGAGGGCACTCTGGACTGCAGGAATCCCAGTTGTCCATTGTGAAACATGTGGTGTACCTCAGTTCAGTGCAGATCACTTCTGTGCCATCAGCGCCTGTCTTGAGCAGAAAATATATTTATGTCACTGTTGTGATGTGAAAATTGCAATATATATATATTTTTTTTTTTAAAAAGAAGGTTCCTCACGACCCCAGTGCTCAGTCGATGCCATCACTGAGAAATGCTGGGACTGCAAGGGCGCTCTTAAAGTGATGTAGTGAGGGGGATCAGAAAATCGTTTGAACTCCTTCATGGCTCAGGCAGGGGCCTACCAGAAGCGCCGGTCTAGGCAGCCAATTATGCCACCGAATGTGTAATCTGGATCTGGGTGTATAGACCTAGTATAATGATATCGGTCAACATTATCTGATGGCTCCATGCTCTTTATAAAGAAGTTTAAAAAAAATCTGTTCCTCTCAATGTGCTGTAATGCCAATAATGACGTAAAAATAAACTAGGAGCAATTTTGCTTTTTGAGTGTGAAAAATTGTAGATTAAAGAAAAAACAAAACAAGATCAAAGTCTTCGAACCCAACTGTATCCGTTTATCAGCACTGCAGTAAAGTAACTGAAACATCAACATTTATGTCAAAGAAGAAAAATAACTCGTTTAAAAAATAAAATATATATATAAAAATGCTATAGAGCACTGTAGTATCTATATATCTCTCTGGATATAATTACACAAATGTATTAATACATAAACCAGCCAATAGTGTTCCCTAATCATGGGGAAATCGTCCATCCGTGTCTCCTACTTGCGTCGATTCCCCTTACCCATAAAATAAGCACACGCTTGTTGACGGGAACTGGCCCCTTTTTCATGTCATTAAACTTATGGTGGCGAGATAGAGAGAGATTTGATAGAAGACATGTGCTAATTACTGCAGCATGGCTCGACTGCATTCATAAATAAACACAGGAGATCAATACGCGGGGCCTGGCTGCTCCGAGACAGAGCGCAGATTTTGCGAAGAAGCAGAGAGTTTTGATGGCGTAGCCGAGCAGTAAACACAGAATGCTTGGTGTGCAACACCAAACAGGATCATTATTAACACCAATATAAATGAACAAGGAATGAACAGGGCTGGCATCGTGGACACACAGCGCAGGATCGATACTCTATTTAAGGTGCACACAGCCTGACTGGGGGGTGAGTCACTGTCCCTCATTCCTGATAAATGTCATGGTTCTCTAGTACTAGGAATAAGAAGTGAATGATTGCAGCAGCTAAATAATATCTAATCCCAAAATATAGTTATTAAAGGAAGATATTTGGAAACTCAAGGAAAAAAACAAAAAACAAAACAAAAAAAAAAACAAAAAATATGAGAACGGACAAAAACTTAGAGGAACTCAGTAGCTTGTTCTTGGGTAAATCCCTGCTCAGGTCTGAAAATAGTTTTCACTCACTTGTGCCATTACAGAGAAAACCTATTCAAAGGCATATCAGACTAATCCGACCCATAAGGGCAGTCCAGAACCAAAATTCCAGCAAGTTCCCTCTGCACGAGAGATGCAGCAACCCCAGATGATTGTTTCGGCCTTCTTTGGCCTCGTCAGTGAGGTGTAGCTTGTCATAAAACAAGTTGATGCTCTCCAGGTGGGATTAGTCGGATTTAGAAGTGTAACAGCAGATAAACGTCAATAACAACTGGGTAATATGCCTATTTTGTATGTAAACGTACAGGTTATTGATCCTTGGCTGTGTCTCCTGCACAGTAAAGCAATACAGCTAACAAAAACCTTATATTATATTTGTCTATAACATCTCAGCTGGAAGACAATGCCATGCATCTACAACTCATTCTGCAAAAAGTCCTATTTATCCTTCTGTCCAACTTCACATTTCATTTTCTTGTATGAGAATAAATATCTGCTAAAACCTAGGTACCCATGTAGTCACTTCTTTGCTGGGAGCAAGTCTCTATAACAGGCCTTTAGCAACTTTGATGGTCCATAGGAACGGTCATTAGTCCCTCAAATCACTGTCCAGGGACTTACAAATATTGCAGCTGATCTTCTCATATAGGGAGCAGTCGCAGCTGGTGAAGTTTAAGGAAGATTGAGTGCTAGACATTATCCTGAAATGTGACTTCGCTGTAGTGGTTATGGTGCAAGGAGTGCTTTGGTACACTCCCATACAAAGTAGTCATACCCTTTTAGAATGGTAAACCTGGGGACTGTCAGTACCTGACGTTATCGCCCGTGGACACAGAAGCTCCAGCAAAGAGCTTCCATTAGATTGATTGAGCTAAGCCCTACAGTTTATGGCTGACCTTTTGCCTTACGAGTGCCAACCGAGTCCTGATATTCCAGGCTTAGATCAATGCAGGAGCTTCTATCTGCAGATAAGGCGGCGTTAAGTGCCCACTGAATCCCAGGTCAGTTTACAAACATTTCAAAATGGTTTGACTGCTTTCTGTGGGAGAGCGCCAGGCCACTATAGCGGGCTGTAGTGATTATGATGCTAGGAGTGTTAGTTTAACCATAAGTGGATTACCCATGATTTAATGAGATCCCTTGCCCCGTTTAATATGATCAACCTATAAATACACTGTGGCCATTTGTATAACCTATCCCTATCTACTTTTACATATTTTCATATATGAACAAAAGAACAGAAAAAAACCAGCAGTAGTATAATACTAATAAAGTCCAAAGGCAGCTCAGTTACCAAAAAGTCTCTCTTATCCGACAAGGGGTAGGATAACACAGGAAAAGTGGGTGTAGCGCCTGAGATGTCCTTAAGGAAATATATGTAACGAACAAAGGGAGAAACAGAAGGAACTGATGGGACTTTTTAATGGAATGTAAAGAAATAAGATTACACACTTTTTTTTTTTTTTTAAATACACCTGATTTGCAAATAAATATTTAGCTCTTACCTCTGAATGTGGCTGGTTTATCTATGCCCTGCTTGGGGATTGGAGTATCTTACCAATGATGGGGGCAGCTCTGAGCGCTGGTCACAGAGCATGCACACGGCTCTGCATCACGTGAGTGGCAACAATCATACTTCTATATTTAAGGATATATTATGTGATGCACTATGATCTTGCTCCTTGTTTCTGTTATGTAGATATTCACCTCCTGTTTATAAGTATTTACATAAAGGTTTAACTGACATCCATGGAGGAATCATAAGGGGTTGTATAACACTGTGGATTGATGTGTGGTTATATACAGGGCCGGACTGGGACAAAAATTCAGCCCAGGCAATTAAAGGCAGAGCAGCCCACTAGGAGGGGAGGGGCCAGAAAGGGGACGTGTTATGTCGCCACCATTAACACGCACCCACCCACCAAATGTCTATTTGTGTTGTATTGTATGTATAAAGGGGTCTGTTTGTGGCGTCCTACGTGTGGCTAGGGGCTGTAGTGTGTGTTTCTGTGTGTGTGTGTGTGTGCGCCTAGGGGCTCTAGTGTGTATATAGGGGCTGTAGAGCACATGTGTATAGGTGTGGCAATGTATGCATAGGTGGTGTAGTGTGTACAGGGGGTGTAGAATGTGTATTTATAGGGGATATAAATTAGTGTGTGTGCATGCAGGGGGTGTAATGTGTGTGTTTATAGGGGTATAAAGTATGTGAGTGCAGAGAGTGTAGTGTATGTTTAGGGGGTATAGAGTGTGTTTATTGTGCGTATGCGAGTGCCGGGGGTATAGATTGTGTGTAGTGTGTTTGTGTGAGTGCAAGGGGTGTAATGTGCATACAGGGATATAGAGTGTGTGTAATGTGTTTGTGTGTTAGTGCAGGGGGTGCAGTGTGTAGTGTGTTTTAGTGCAGGGAGCATTATGGTGTGTGTTAGTGCAGGGGGTACAGTGTGTTTGTGTGTTAGTGCAGGGTGTGTAGTGTGTTTGTGTAGGGTGCGTAGTGTGTTTGTGTGTTAATGCAGGGGGTATAGTGTGTGAGTGTGTTTTAGTGCAGGGGAGCAGTATGTTGTGTCAGAGTGTTTACTGTGTTAGTGCAGAGGGCGCAGTGTGCGTAGTGTGTTAGTGCAGTGTGTGTCGTGCATTAGTGCAGGGGGTGTAGTGTGTTAGTGCAGGGGGTGCAGTGTGTGTAGTGTGTTAGTGCAGGGGAGCAGTATGCTTGCGTGTTAGTGCAGGGGGTGCACTGTGTTTGTGTGTTAATGCAGGGGGTGCAGTGTGTTTGTATGTTAGTGCAGGGGGTGTAGTGTGTGTAGTGTGTTAGTACAGCATGTGTAGTGTATGTATATGTGAGGGGGGGGGTGTATATAGATATGGGCTTAAATTAATATTTTAAAATAAAAAAAAAAGTTTGAAAAAAAAATCCCATAACTGTGCAGGAGGGGAGAGGATACATGCAGATACTTGGTGGTCCAGTGAGGGGTGGGGAACACCGCAAACCGATCCCTGGTGATCCAGTTGGCAGGTAATTCAGTCTGTAACCCGCACTGTTTTTCCAGAGTGTTGCTGTGGGTTACCATGGCAACGCTCTGATAATCTCTGAG
The DNA here is from genome assembly GCF_036172605.1 of Pelobates fuscus. NCBI lineage: Eukaryota > Metazoa > Chordata > Amphibia > Anura > Pelobatidae > Pelobates > Pelobates fuscus. Next base: position 95,345,947 of record NC_086329.1, read on the forward strand.
CTTGCGAGAGGAAGAGAAGGAAGCTGCTCGGCATGCACGGAGGGTGACCGATTCACTGCCCAATCTCCCCCCCGGCCCATGACGGGACAGAACTCCATCTTGGGGCCGGTGCTGCCCTGCATGGGCCAGCAGGGTACATCTTTTGATCTTTCCTGCCGGCCTCGGCCCATCAGGCATTTGCCCGATGGCCAGTCCGGACCTGATTTTATATATATATATATATATATATATATATACATACATACATATATACAGGCACTTTACGCATCTCAATATAGGCTTTGGTTTTTTGGGGTGATTTGGTGCTGTGTGTGCCATTTTAGATCAACTGGTGTATAATTAAGCGCCTCATACACTATATATATATATATATATATATATATATATATATATATATATATATATAATGTTACAGTTAAAGAGCAGAAATCAGTTAATGTGCACATTACCTAGTTAATCTGCAGGTTAACTAGGGCGATCAGTTAAAGTGCCGAAAATGATTTTGTTTCTCAAATATTTCTCACATTACCTAGGTAATCTGCACATTACCTACTAGGCACTTGTTAAAGTGCAAAAAAATCATTCTGTCCTCCATCTCTCTGAGGGGCTCACAGCTCTGGAGGACACCATGATGTGCACAGGCTGCTGTTCTGTTCTTGTCTGGACCACATAGTCACATACCTCTTCAAACAGTTATCCCGAACTGGTAAGAAACGAGGAGCTCCCACCACCACAAGAGAGCGAGCGCTTCCTGCACATTATGCAGCAACACCCTGAAATGATCCCAGCAGATGCTCTCCACTGTTCTCAATATCATCATATATTTGAAGACTGTCGGAATCAGTGGTCCATGGTCCATGGACCTCTCCTTGGTCTCATTCTCGTCAATTGGAGAAGTATTTCTCGGACTTACGGAGCAGCATTGTTAGTAGCCTGCCCCCTCTGAGAAGCAACAAGCCATGCGTCTATGCTTTAATAATCTGATGGTGGAGGGCATTGAAAGGAACTTGCTCACAAAAAGAATCGTGACAGGTTCACACAGAATCTTTCTGCCTTCAGACGAGAAGTGAACGACTCTGCATAGACTGCACTGAAAGGGTGAAACAGGTTCTGCGAGGACGTTTTTGTAATAAATAATTTCCTCTTTTACCGAGGGAAAGAAACAAACATTTTGCACTTTAACTAGACGGAAGCAGTTAATGTGCACATTACCTAGGTAAAGTGCGGAAAACTCTTGATTCCGCACTTTAACTGAGCAAATCAGTAAATCTGCAGATTAACTAAGTAATGTGCACATTAACGGATTTCTCACTTTAACTGTAATATATATAATTTATAAATACATATATATCTTCTATAAATACAAGTATTTCGGAAACAGCATCTGTGGCGAACAGTACCTCGCCACAGGCTTTTGGAGGGGCCTGCTTGCCAGCCTCCTGCCAAAAGACTATGGGCCAGGTCAGCGACTGTAAAGACCCACATTTTATTCCCCCTAGTTCGGCACTTTCCATTCACGTGCATAAAACCGAACGCTAGCTCCCTGGCGGCTGTTCGCATGGATCAAAACCGCGAATAGACTTCAGGGGGACTTAGCCGCAAATGCCCTGGAACTATTTTCGGCATGAAGACTTCACAGTTCCCGGTCGGTCCCCCAGCAGCACTTAGTCGCGATTCTATGGAACTATTTTGGGCATGGGACCATGCATGCGGTCGGTCAAACTTTGACTTCCAGGAAATTCCTGAACCGATCTGGGTGGGTTTTGTGTGTTTTGAGGGTTTTGTAAAAATGTGTGTTTTTTGTGTCTGGAGATAATTGAGTTAATACAGTACTTAACTCAATTATTTCCCAGGTACAGAGGAGGAATTGACCAAGTTTGTATGAGAGTGTCCTGGATCTGAGAGCCAATGTGATTGTGTATTTGTTTCTACTGTGGTTTACTCTCAGGTCCAGGGGGGAGTGCCCCTTGCATGGGGACTGTGATAAAAGGCCAGAGTCTCGTCTCATGAGCTATACCTGCTTTGGATTGCTATACTGGCTATAATCACTAGCTATTGTAAGAGCAACACAGCTATACCTGCTAGACTCTCTGGAGTAGGAGAAGTCAACCCACTGGAAGCTGAATCCTGGGCTTGGGTCCAGGGTGGGTGGAGTACAGTGAGATCCCAGCCAAACTGCGGCAGCTAAGAGGCTACGGTGCTTATGGTGTTCGGTGCAGTGCTTATAGTACTCCAGGCTACTAGCAAGCAGTGATTGGCGGAGGCACCCAGTCGGGGTTCCAGGCGGTCCGTCACAACATTTTACAGAGATAAGCAGCCTGTCTTTCAGAGTATCTATGGTCTGACAGCTTTGTACTTTCACCATGTGAGACGGTATTTCTGTAAGAAGAGGTTTCCACGTTTGTCTCTGTTTACACATTAAAATCCAAGGAGAAGCTCTCTGAAGACCGCACAGTGTTGCAAATAAAGCTATACCTTGCTTCACGTGGTAAAGACCGCAAAGCAAGTAAGCTTTTAAAAACGTTTTTTGGAACGTATGATCAGTGCATATAGCCTTATGCACGGACCAGTTTTGCGCCTTGCTATGGACATTACATGTAATTCAAGGTCTTGGCCCACAAGACAACATTTCTTTCCCTCTGTATTAAATACAGCCTGGTATATTGAGAGCATTGCACAAGTAATAAGCCACCCAAATTGTCTTTGTATCAAGGACTTAATAAAGAGCAAGGCCACCGTTCTTTCAGAACAGTATGAATTCTACTTGGAGTGCTGTGGTGCAATCCGGGGAGATTGATCATGGCGGATCCTGTTTCCTTTAAACTCTTATTTTAAAATTGTGTTCTATTCCATCTCCCTCCCTATACTATCACTACTTAATTGATACCTATATCTCCCATCCTGATCTTCTGTTCTTGTTTTGCTTAAAGCTGCTGTGATCATGTCATTTTATGTTCATTCTTTAAGACTTTTTGTTAATTGTTTGTTTACCTAGTGTTACTACTCACTGATAATCTTGTAAATTTATGTTCATGGTTTATGACTTTCACCTATCTGATCCTTCCTATCTTTTTATCCCAAATGTTATCTCCTTTTAGTTTTTCATCTCTAATTAATTACCTCAATAGCCCCATGTCTCCCCACCCATAATAGTGTGTTTTATTTCTTTTTTTTTCTAACCTCAGACCTTATATTTCAGACTGGGCCCCTTAAAACAGCATTAACACCCAGCACTCCCAAGCAACCAAGTCCTGCTGAATCTTCCGCCCTCTCCACTCTACAGAGACTGCCCTTATCAAAGTTACTAACGACCTAATCGCAGCTAAATCCAAAGGCCACTACTCCATACTAATTCTTCTTGACCTCTCAGCGGCCTTTGACACCGTTGATCATGCTCTCCTTCTTCAAACTCTTCAATCGCTTGGTCTCTGTGACTCTGTCCTCTCATGGTTTTCCTCTTATCTCTCCCAACGCTCATTCAGTGTCTCCTTTTCTAATGATACCTCCTCCCCTTGCCCTGTCTCAGTTGGAGTTCCCCAAGGCTCCGTCCTTGGTCCCCTTCTATTTTCTCTTTATACTGCCTCTCTTGGCAAACTTATTACCTCTTTTGGATTTCACTACCACCTGTACGCTGATGACACCCAGCTATATCTCTCCTCCCCGGACCTCTCCCCTGCCGTCCTGCAACGTGTCACTGCTTGCCTTTCTTCCATCTCTGACTGGATGTCCTCCCGCTTTCTGAAACTCAATCTCTCAAAAACTGAGCTCCTTGTCTTTCCTCCTCCTAATACTGATCCTCCTCTTTCGCTCTCCCTCCAAGTTTGTGGTACCAACATCAGTCCATCCTTGCAAGCGCGCTGTCTTGGCGTCATACTTGACTCTGGTCTCACCTTTGAGCCTCACATCCAGCATGTTGCCAAATCCTGTAGATTCCATCTTAAAAACATAGCCCGCATCCGCCCCTTTCTTGCACCAGATACTACCAAGGAGCTTGTCCATGCTCTAGTAATTTCCCGCATGGATTATTGTAACCCTCTCCTGATTGGTCTCCCCAATAGCCGTACTGCACCCTTACAGTCCGTAATGAATGCTGCTGCTAGATTGATTTTCCTCTCTAGTCGTTTCTCTCACACCTCACCCCTCTGCCAGTCCTTACATTGGCTTCCTGTATGCTATAGGAGTCAATTCAAGGTACTAACTCACACCTATAAAGCACTGAACAACTCTAGCCCCTCTTATATCTCCTCACAGATCCATAGGTATGTCCCTTCTCGGTCTCTCCGTTCTGCCCGTGACCACCTCCTGTCCGTTGTCCGCACTCGTACGGCCAACTCGCGCTTGCAGGACTTCTCGCGGGCGGCTCCCTTCCTATGGAATAGCCTGCCTACCGCCATCAGACTCTCCCCTAGTCTTGCATCTTTTAAGAAGTGCCTTAAAACCCATCTCTTTAGGAAAGCTTATGGCCTCCAAGACTAACCCTTACCTCACATACCTGTCTCTTGCCCTCTCCAAAAGGGCAGCCCACCTTATTTGATTGTAAATTCCTGTCCTAATGTGTTTTACACCCCACCTCCTATAGAATGTAAGCTCGTTTGAGCAGGGTCCTCTTCAACCTATTGTTCCTGTAAGTTTATTTGTAACTGTCCTATTTATAGTTAAATCCCCCTCTCATAATATTGTAAAGCGCTACGGAATCTGTTGGCGCTATATAAATGGCAATAATAAATAAAATAAATAAACAAACTCCAGTTCTTGGAGGTTTGAAGATGGCGGGACAAACTGCTACTCTACAGTATGGATTCCATGGCTAATATACCATGACCGCAATGAGATAGACATCCATATTATTACAGATCTCACAGATAGAATGAATTCATTGACTATCTTCAATACTAAACGTCTGCTTGTAGAAAATAGGGTAAAAACTTCAGACCAAATATTTCCATTATTCAGTTAATGTGTTAGTTTAGAATTCTACATAGTGAATGTAGTGGAGCGGACTGCATTTAGAGATAGGTACCCACTTGGGGTGGGGGGAGGGTTCAAAATTAAGATTTTACTCCACAGATATGCTGAACTTCATCCTTCACTTTATGGAGAGGAAAGAAAGAAAAACGAGTTTGTTCAGTCAAGGGGAGCAGCTGATATTGGAACATATCTTTCTAGGTTGGTGCAAGCCGGCCCACACAAGATGGTGCCCCTACTGGATACTAGATCACGCTGGAGTTCTGCTCACTTATCCTGATACAGGGTAACAAAGTTGGCTTTATTGGGTGATCAGGAGGACGGAGGGTGGAGGGATTCAGTGTCACACAATGGATTGTGTGACTTGGAAGGTCTGAGGACCTGTGGGACCTAACTGTACAACTGATCTCAACAAGGTCCGTCATGTGCATAATCTAGAGGTACCTTGACTTCTGGATAATTCCACAGCAGATGTTAGTGTAATTTTGGTTTGAAGGGTGATAGAGATTGTTGTATTATCCACATGCAAAGGCGTCCAGATTCACCGTGAAAGACTATTTAGTGGCCACAAGTCAAGAAGTGATTATTTTGCACACAGAACTAACACTCTGACCTGAACTGAATCAGCCATATGGAACTTTTTCTTAGCAGAGTCTTTATTCATATATTGCATTTAAATGGAAGCCTATTCTTCATTTGAAAAAAAAATTGTCTCAGTGACCCATTTTTTAAGTGAGATATTACATAAGGAAATAAAATTATCTTCAAATTACATTTACAATACATTTTTTATTTTTTTTTAAAACGTCCTCCACTGTTCTCTGACAAGGTAATAATATGAATGACCTATTAGTTATGGTCTAGGGCAGGAGTAGACAGTACAGTGCCAAAACGAGATCTTGAAGACTTTTTTGTTGTGCCGGTCGTATTTTTTTAACTTGAGCTGTGTATGTTGCTGTATTCTCCTTGTGTTATATATGGGTGCTGCAGTTGCTTTGTAGCATTGTATTTATGCGTGTGTGGGTTGTTATACTGTATATATTCATGAGTAGTTTGTGGAATATTCTATAAAACCTACAAATGTTGGCTGTTTATGGAATTGTGTGTGTGGATGATATGTCACAAAGTATGTTTGGTGCATGTAGTATTGCATGTGAGAGGCTGCTTGTGCGGTTGTGTACATTTATGTAGATTGCCAGTGATGTATGAGAGGAGGCTTCTTCTGCAGCTCTGTGTATATCTAGCAGTGTGGGTGGCTTACCTGGGGTCCAATGAGGACTGGGCTGGCCATGTACAGGTCAAGGACAGGAGCTGTTATAGCTGCTGTGGGATGCTCTAATCCAGAGTGAATTCCTATTCACAAGTGCTGGGGGTAAGTGATCTGAGATTACTTCCTCTAAATACTCCTTATTTTAAATTTTTTAAATATTTCACTGTATAATAATATTTCTTTTATAGGTGACTTTGTAATATATGGGCTCTGTCCACTCTTTCCAAACCTACTTGTGCAGGTTGCTTTATTCCAGATCTTAGGAATTATTTATTATGTTCTACAGGTAGGCAACATACTGGTGATCAAAATGCTCCCTTCCGGAGCTGGGTAAATTCACTCCATTATGAGGGGAATAACATTTGATAGACAGCGTCCTTCTAGCGTGGGCCCCCATGCGGGGAACTCTCACCATTATTTCTATCTGTGGCACTTTCATATTGCTGACCTAATGGCTACTGCAGTGGTTTAGTTCTGAATGATAATGATGCCTATTGTTATATGCACTGTTTACAAGCAATATGATGCTCGACCTGATTTTGCCTTTATCTTTACAGTTTATTAGTATTATTTTTGCTACCAGCACGGTTACATACTAGGTAATATTCATGCTAAATCTAGCCTACTATTAACTGACCAACTAAATGTTAGCACAGTTTAGCAAATCGAGAACATGTGCTGCTGTCTACCTTTTACATCTACTCTACATCTCTACATCTACTTTTGTGCATGTACCTCAATAAAAAATATAAACTGAAGAAAAACAAAATGCAGCAAGCTAGAGACTTGCTAATTTTACCTAACAGAGACATACAATGAGACCGAAATGTAGACGTAAACAAAGCAATTATACTGTTTCATTCCAAAAACAGCTTCATGAACATAGCAGGATTTATTTATTTTTTCTTTGTAAGGGAAAAAATTATTGAAAGGTAAAGAAAAGTGGTACTTTCAAATGTGGTAAACGAAGGTTCTGTATAAAAATCTATAAACGAAATAAGCCAGGCAGATCTGGTACACAAGGTGTAACGTTGAGATTGTTCTTCGAGCTTGCAGTCACCTAATCAAATTGGGTTTAACAAGAGATAGCTGAGAGATATTGATCCATCTTTCGCCGACAAGGAGACATTAAATCACCAGTTGTTTTAGTATTTACAGACAAGCTTTTTCTGCATTCGAGACAAAAAAAACGCAATAATATTCAACATAATTAGTCTGAGCAAGTTCAGATCTTGCAGCTGTTAGTGGAGGTAAAGGTTTTTAGATTGGAAAAATTTACCCCAGAAAACATCATTATTCACCCCACTCAAAGCTAATGAATTCAAGTCTTGTATGTTTAAAGCACACAGTGGCAACGGGTTATCTTGGAGACGCTTAAGGCACAGACAGTTTCTTCTAATGCTCGTGTCCATCAGATGATTCTGTATAAATGAACCTTTTGTAACCCATTTGAGAGGGTATTGAGCATTATACAGAAAAACAAAACATGACCCAACGTAGCTCCAACAGGGAGAAGGAACAGGACAATTCAACTTTGAGATGAAAATAAAAACATGCGACTTGCAAGTCAAAATACAGGGAACAGTTAGGAACCCATCCCTTCTTAACACCTGGCATACTGTCAGGATCGGGACAGGGATCCAACACGCAGAGTACAAACAGTAGCCAGATACGTATACCGGACCTTAGAATGGCCGGACTAACGTAAGTAGTACAGTATAGAATGGTCAAAGACAAGCCGAGGTCGAGGGTAACAGAAGACAGGTAAGCGAGAGACAAGCCGAATCAAGGGTAACAGAGATAAGCAGAGTAAGGTAAACAAGCCGGGTCAAAACCAAAAGGGATAATAGAATACACAAGCACTGAGTGACTAGAACAAGCTAGAACCACGACAGGGCAATGAGCTAATGAACGAAGCTCTGTTAAATACCCTGTTCAGAGCAGTAACCACGCCTCCGAGGCTTCCTGATTGGTCCTGCAGCAATTGAGTGACAGGTCGTTCCGGAGGAGTGTCCTGATGACAACTTCCTGCCTAGATGCTGTAAAAGGCAGTCACTCCCTCGCGGCCGGCCTTGCATGACCGGATAGACCTTGGGGAAGGGAGCCATCAGGCCGTCTGGATGGAGGAACAGCTAAGTCTCTACCTCTTTCGGAGGTAGAGACCGCAGGTACCCTGACACATACCAGAAGGATTGGAAACATTACTGTGGATTGCGACAAGTGACAGTTCTACAAGTTTCCCTAGAGGTTGGGAGCCAAGTTCAAATGTTAGGAGGAGAAAAGGTTGAATTAGTTGCACAGTCAGATTCTCATCACTCTTTCAGGCACTCTTTCTCTCACAGATGTACCCTTGAGCACCATACTCACAAACACACGGGTAAATTACAATCTGGTGTGGTTAATTGACCAAAAATATTTTCTGTCTTTATGTCAGTATTAAATAATTTTTCAACACATACAGAATCGTTAATTTATGGAGTACTTTACTGTTTCAGAAAGCCAGGCCTAATTTATGGAGTACTTTACAAAGTCAGAAAGCCAGGCCTAATTTATGATTTTTCTCTAATCTCGCGATGTTGACTTCAGCCGGCCAACATTACAAGCTGAACGACAAGAAAATATAAGTCTTTAGTTGGCTTTTTTATTACATCACAAGGGGCTTTGGAGGCATCCAGAAATAACTCAACCTTATGATGTGTCCAGAATGAACTGATGGATTTTTCGTTAAATGTAAGCCATTGTGCCATTATTGTACATCACTGCGGATGATATCTAACCTTGTCCCCAGTCATTTTCAATCTTCAGTTCTTGGCATTTCATCCTCAAGGCACCCACACCAGTCCTGCGTTATTGAGCATGCACAAGAGTAGAACTTTGAAGTCTATGGAGGATCCAACAAGTGGGGGCCTCAATAGATGTTGCCTCATGATGACAGACAATGCTTTATTCCCACAACCATAGCTAGTAGTCATAGCTGGGGAAATTGACCGCTTGACGTCGGTAGCTCCGCCATTGTCAACTTGAGTCTTCACCGTAAAACGAAGGTAGACCCTTCTTTGTCTTAAGATATCGTTTGAATGTGTTGGAATTTCAATTAAATTCCATTACAGTCTTTTTGAGCATTTCACAGATATTGGGTATTTTTAATTAAATCTTCAATAAAAACAAACAGAGACGATTTAACACAGCAACTCAATATATGTATTGTCAAGTGTATTATTTTCTACGTTTAAAAGAAAGTATTGTATGGTGAACATTTTTATTATCTTAATGACTGACCTTTAGTGAATTATTTTGTTTCTTAACCACAATAAACCTACGTGTACAAAAGGATGATCTGTCCTGTGTTCCCGCGGAAAACCACTACATGCACTTTTAAAACCGTTACACAAATAATGAATGTGAGACTGTTTTAGAAAGGACAATCAGCCAGACGTGTCATATTATAACTTTTTGTGGTTAATGCGCAGGTCGATTCTGATGGGAAATGAATATTGTGTAAAGTATATTTCATAAATCTGTTACAAGGTTCCCTTTTAACATCTGACCCAGATATTCAGTCTCTAAAATTGCAGTGGTTCGCGTTCTATAATATCTGGAAAAATAAATATATGTATATATTGCTGTCCGTGTGTCCCGGAGGCCTTATATTTGGCAACCCTGCTGTGACTATAGTTCGGGAAGCAATGTCCCTTTACACTTCAGTCATTTTTTGACTCTGATCTTTGCGTTTTGTCATTTAAATGGAGATCGCTATTGGCACCTGATATAGAAAAATTCTTCATGCCGAATATGCAGGACCTTTAAAAAGAACCAGAGCTAAGAGAATTGTAAATTGCTCCTCATTCTCTCGGAGACATAACATATTCATTCTGCACAAAGTCTGGCCGCAGGGCCTGTTGGAGTTTTGTTAATACAATCTGCTGTTTGCTAACTACTACTTACCGTCAAGAGACAAGGTGTGCCGTGAATGCAACTGTCAGAGAAATCCTGCTACCTAATCTATAGAAGTTATAAAAAGATTAACAGTTTTTTTTTTACTAAACAGCTAGCTGATGAGTTGCAAAATGTAAAAGAACACTATCCAGTTAGGAATACAAATGTCTATACCCTATCCTGACCAAATGTTTATACATACTGCTATAGTGTCCTAGTCACCGTTTAGGTTAACCCCCTCATAAGGAGTAAAAAATAAATAAATATAGGTTTACTCACCTTTTCTCCCACAGAGCCCTGCTCTTTGTGACTGGCCCACCTCCTTGGCTGAGTTTATCAATATTGATGATCTCAGCCAATACAATGCTTTCCCATAGGAAAACATTGGGAGGCTACTGTGCATAAATGGCAAAACACCACACTGTGCCAATCAGAGGGTCTGTATGAAGCGCCTCTAGCGGTTGTCAGAGTGACTTACTGGAGGATTATTTCTAACTTGTTATACTACATGTATTTATGGCACATAACCAACACACATTTTCCCTTGAGTCCTGCACCAGAGCAACGTTTTTCATTGTAGGGTTGAAACGAGGGGGACATGGCACCCAGATCACTACATTGAGATAAAGTGGTGTGCGTGCCTATAGTGTCCCTTCAAGTGAGAAAAGACCAATTTCAAATAGGCTGTTAACACTACTCAACAAACTATTTACAGAATAGCCCCTCAAATTAACATGTCTGCAAGGATCAGCAGCGGTATGTTGCATGCAGAAATTACCAAAAATATTTTTTTTATTTTTTTTGTTTACTATGTTAAAATGCAGCCACTCGATTTCAGAGATAATACAAACAAACATACCTTCCACTAGTCACCCATCGGCAGGACGGTCCTGATTTGAGCCCACTGCCACCGATTGTTTTGCCACTTCTAGGGACCTCTGGTGGCTGTCCATCTGAGAAGGAGCTCGGTTTAAACAAAATGCAAAGATTGCAGTGTTTTCCATTGCCACACAAAAGGGGCAGCACCTGAGCACCAAAACCACTTCATTACGATGGAGTGGTTTTGGTGTTTAAGGTATGTGTGTCTTTAGGTCTTGACATTGGAAGATAACAAAATTAAAGCCAAAGTTTTTTATAAAAGTCTTGTCATGCTCATGGTTTTTACGTCATACACACAAAGTAAAATTATATCTTCTTAAATGTTCCTGAGACTTTATAAAGTCTATTTTGTTGGCATTAACCTCTCGCTCTCATTATCAACATTATAAAGTTTAAAGGGACACTTCAGGCACCCAGACCACTTCTGCCCATTGCAGTGGTCTGGGTGCCAACTCTCATCACTCCTAACCCTGCAAGTGTAGTTATTGCAGTTTTTTTAAAATTGAATAATGCTTTCCTGTGGGGAGATCTAATGCGCGTGCACGTCAATTTCCGCGCATGCGCATTAGGTCTTCCCCGCCAGCTGATGTCGGCGGGGGAGGAGCATGGGCGGAGCATGACCTAGCAACGAGGGACATCAGTGCTGGATTCAGGTAAGTGTCTGAAGGGGTTTTAACCCCATTCAGCAACATGGGATGGGGGGTGGGAGGGAGAGAGGCACTGCAGGGTCCTGCAGTGCCAGGAAAACGGATATGTTTTCCTGGCACTGGAGTGTCCCTTTAATCAATTTTTAAGGTTAAATAATAATATAGTAAGATACTTAGAATTGAAATATTGCATGGATTCAGTTTATCTACAAGATGAGGTAAAAACTGAGATCATGATAAGATCACTTTAAAAAGAATTATTTACAAATATAAAAAGGTTCTTCTCTTGTTTTGTATTGACATACTTATATTGAAACAGAGAAGAGCCAAATCGCTGCAGCTGACTTCCTGGATTCCAATGAGGGCTAATCTTGTCTGAGTCGCTATACATTCTTTTTTGTGTAAGCATGCCTGCTCTAGATTGAAAAAAAATAAAAAAATACACCAACAGCCTTCCAAGTCAGAAATCTTTAGGAAAGGAACGCCTTCTAACACAAATTCTGTCGCAGATTCTCAATGCAGCATGAGAATACATTTTGAAAAAAAGAAAAGTTTTGTTTTTTTTAAAAAAGTGTTTTTGTGTTGTTGTTAATAACCATAGGCGAAATTAATTACTCTACAATTAATATTCAATGTTAAATGTATCATCATGTATTAAACAAATTTTATAGAAAAGATCGCTGCAGGCTCTGTGTTTTTGTGTTGTTTTTGTTTTTCAATCATAAACCATGAAGTTTGAGGTGAGGTCTCCAGGTACCAGTGTCTAAGTCACAACGTTACTGCATGATATAAAGTCAGGTATGGTAGGTTATGGATGGTCAAACAGAATTTGTTCTTGAGGGTCTAGACAGGGGATTTTAATCTCGCTCCTGAGCTCTGGGGAGCTCTGACGAGCTATAAAGAGAAGGTTAAGTTAAGGAAGCTATAAACCAAATAATGCTTTTAATGAAAAGACATTTAGAAACACTGAAAAAACAAACAAAATGTGTCTCTGTCACAAAAGCATTTCAAGTGTGGCAAAATGTATTAACACTAACATTAAAAATAAACATTATTGGCCAGGAGCCAGTGTTGCAAAAGTAGACATGGATACAATTTGCATTCCCTTGTCTTCCTTTTAAAGCCTTTGCTAGGGTACAATTGCAAACTACTGGACATGTTCTTTTCACAAAATTGCTCTGTATTCAAACTAACATACAGACACACACACACACACACACAGAACGCTGTATGTTGACAGACACATATAGATAGATTTACACATACATAAAACCAGTCGCAGCACACTCAAAGACAACAGATCCACAGTTATGCACACACAAACAAACACAAGCAAACATTGGTGGAGACAATACACACACAGGCAGAGACAGATGCATACATGGCACCGGATAAACAAAGACAGAGGCAGGTTAATGTTGTATTTTGATAGACATACAACAATCATATATACACAGACACAGCACATCTAGAAACAAAAGACATGTAGAGTCATGCACACACAGACAGACAACATATGCATAGCAAAATGACAGCACACACATATAGACAACACATACATAGCAAAATGACAGCACACACATATAGAAAACACATACATAGCAAAATGACAGCACACACAGGCAGAGAAAATGCACACAAAGACAAGGATGGATTTGCGTATACACAACATGAAAAAAAGAGACATGAGAGAGCTAGCGAAGGTGGCAAATAACCCCAGGTCACTAGCATGGAAGGGTTGGGAAGGAGCACCTGGGCCGCAGCCTCACTCCATATTGTTTTATATTAGCAGAATAGGATTATACACTTGGATGTTTGTTGGCACAGTAATGGGCAATCCAGGCAGCAGGAAGGAATTATGCAGGGCCCTTGCTAGCACAGCCCTCTATGGGCTTGAGCATGGGCTGGAGACATGCAATAACAATGTCCTCTATGCCTGGGCCTAGGGCCAGTACTTCCATTAGGCGGTGGCCTCGGGTGCTCTTTAAGCCGTACTGCACGTCACACTGCTGTTCTACCATCCACCTGGCATCCAGGGGCACTCATGATGATGCCTGGCAAGCAAGCCTTCAGAAAAGGAAGACAGCGCATGGGTACTGCTTACACCTGCTGCTGCTCTCTGCACATTGCTTAGGGACTTGTGGGAATGGGAGGAACCATAGAGGCAAACTCAGACAAAGTGTAGGGAGGAGGCACTACAAAGACTGAAATGGGTCTGCACATGAGGGACAAGAGAGGAAACCCTGCTGTGATGGAGACTTTTTCCAACTCTTTGGCCTCCAACCCACTATTTAATGAAAAGACCCATTTGAAGAAATGAAAAAAAACACACTGGGAACATCATTCTTTAAGTGTGTGCGCTTATCACCTTATCTTATCTACACTGTAGTGCAAAACAGAAAAGAGACATTTAAAAAGAGACAGACTAGAGTAAGAAGAGAAAGTGTGAAGACTGAGGGGTATATTCACTAAAAACCGAATAGGAAAATGTAAACGGAATTATAAAATTTAGGACAAAATAACTGATTTGAAAATGTCTTGTCTCACAGCCAGTCTCAGCTTTGCCATTTTTATTTGTGATCTGGTTTTCAGTTTGTTACAGTTTGGAGTTCAGTAACTAAACTGTAACGGATCACCTGGCACCCCGACTTGGTACCTCCGTTAATGGATGCTCCTAGTGCTTCCTGAGGACTCCAAGCACTCTGGCAGACACCATAATCACGAATCCGAGAAACCTTTAAATTCTCCCAAGCGTATGAATGCTGTAGACCATTGAATAGGAACCATACGAATAGGCTTGTACTCCTAGCAGTCAACTGGAACAGCATACAATAAATCCTTCCCCCAATAATGAGACGACACATCACTTTGAGGGTAAAACAGGAACTCTGGACTGGCTCATCCAGCCTGGCTTTTATTTCTAACTCACACATACAGGCCACACCCAGGGGGAGGCATAAAAGAACCAATGACATAGATGTTACCTCCCACACATCCCCTCCCCTTAGTGTGACACATAATCCCATTATGCATACAGTGTAAAATATACTTTTACACAACTTTCATAACTTTAAAACCATACATCACATTCACATAAAAATACATATCCACAATCAATCCATTCAGGGGAACAACATATTAAAAAATGGCATGAATCCGACCAGGGGTTCAAAAGTTACTAAAAGTATCTTCTGGCTGGCAGAAAAACATCCCCACAATGCACCCTGGTTTCCTCCCTTCTGCCCTGGAGTTAATTGGAGAAGTAATCCAATTACCCAGGACTAAAGGCAGACTCCATTAACCACATGGTTGCAAAACGACATAAAACACTTTAAAATACATAAAGTCACATTTACACATAACACACAGACATTTCACCTATCCCCAGATAGCTGGGATCTGCACGCACAAAACTACCGAATAGCGAGCAGATCCTACTCACACAGTACAATTGCCATGGAGCTAAAGTCTTTCCCATAGTCTTTCATTATATGAATAGGCTCCATGGTATGGCTATCTGGGGTATCACATTCCCATAAAGTCTGGTCCATAGTCCAAAGGCAAGAGGCGGGCAATCAGCCCCCTCCAAGGACACGTGGCGAGGTCGGTTTCGCCACATAAACCTCTAAGAGAATGGCACTATATCTCATCATGAGAAGGTAGCAAGATGGATGTTTGACTATAGCGGCAGAAATTCTTGCACCGACCCTGCCTGGATTGGTCCACTGGGATATCTGGGCTTGGCTAGGCTGTCAGATATCTATAGGACATCTCAGCTGTCATTGGTGGCAGTGTGACAGCCTAGCAGGTTTATTTACTTAAAGGACCACTCTAGGCACCCAGACCACTTCAGCTTAATGAAGTGGTCTGGGTGCCAGGTCCTTCTAGGGTTAACCCATTTTTTCATAAACATAGCAGTTTCAGAGAAACTGCTATGTTTGTGAATGGGTTAAGCCTTCCCCTATTTCCTCTAGTGGCTGTCTCATTGACAGCCGCTAGAGGCGCTTGCGTGATTCTCACTGTGAAAATCACAGTGAGAGCACGCAAGCGTCCATAGGAAAGCATTATGAATGCTTTCCTATGTGACCGGCTGAATGCGCGCGCAGCTCTGCCGCGCGTGCGCATTCAGCCGACGGGGAGGAACGGAGGTGGAGAGGAGGAGGAGAGCTCTCCGCCCACCGCTGGAAAAAGGTACGTTTTAACCCTTTTCCCCTTTCCAGAGCCGGGCGGGAGGGGGACCCTGAGGGTGGGGGCACCCTAAGGGCACTCTAGTGCCACGAAAACGAGTATGTTTTCCTGGCACTAGAGTGGTCCTTTAAGAGTGAATTCCAAATTCAATTCCAGACTAGCCGTACTGAAGAGCATTTTTCCAGTTTAGTTACATTGGTAATTCACTTTGAATTCCCACTTTAGTAAATAATCTTGTGTGCCTCTTGCATGCAGAGATCTCTGTGAAAGCTCAGTCAAGCTGCACATTTAATACTGATGGAGGTTGTGGGGATATATGATGTCATACCTCGCAACTCAAGAAGCCTTCATTTAGCACATTATATATCGCGTGCGTCACACACAACTAGTACCATCCACACTGACATCTCTCAGTTACACATAAAAAAGGTTGTTTGTACTTGACAGTCCTCCCTTGCACAGGGTCATACATAGACAGACATAAAAGTAACAACATAACTGACACACTAACATGTACACATTTATGTGTAGAGGCAAACCAATGCAAACACACATGTAAATACTATGACTGCTAAAGAAAAACAGAAAGACATGCACAAACCAAGACACGTACAGAGACAGAGAACCAAACTAAATACAAGCACAGAGATATGCACACTGTGATACACATAACTGCACAAAGACCCACACAGACAAGAGAAACAGAGGAAAAACACATAATAACAAGCAGAAAGACATACGCAGGTGCATACAGCAAATTATTCTCATGCTATGGGACACACAAAGACAGACACACAGACAAGCTGTGATTAAGAGGCTGTTAATGTCACCTGTTACTAACAATCAGTGCAGTGAGCAAGCAAGCAAACAACACAAGACAGAAAATGCAGCACATTCGTAGAATCTCAATTAAAAGAAAAAAAGAAGACCTTAAAGGGACACAAACTGAATTCAGTGGTATAACAAAACTCATTTTTTGGATGCAGTAACCCTTGGAGTAATCCTTGCAGGCAAAACTTACCTGCGATCCGACACCAGTCCAAAGTAATCCCTGCCCCCGATCCTCCTTCAGTGACCTCTTTCCTCTCGTTGAAAGGGGAGGGATGTCAGGGAGACAGGATTGAGGGAGGATTTAGGGCAGCACAGAGGGGCATGTGCTACGTGGATGAATACTATGCACAGATTTAACATCAGAGGCCCAGAAATCTCATTCCAGGGTTCTAATGACACTGCTGGAGGTGTTGGTCCAAAAGTGGTTTATTTTTGTATGTGCAGCGTTCGACACTGAAGCACTGAAATAGTCAATATAATGAATAGATATATTCTAAAATGAAAACAAGAAAATAATTATTTTAAAAAAAAACATACCGATGGGTTGCCAGCTCTGAATGAGGTCAGAGAATCGATCGACAAAGTTATAAGCCAGAAAAGCAATCTTCTACAGCCATTGATTTTAGATACTTCAAGTTCTCAGAGCAAGTACAGATATAGACAGGGAAGAGAGAAGGAGCTTACAATCTAATTAGCCACTTTGCACTTTGCTCTGTTTACCCTTTCGCTTCCCAAGAGAACAACTAATTCCGCCTGGGTGACAAGGCAGTGCTCAGTTGGCTCTTAGTCAGGGAAGAAGTTTGACGATTACATCATTACATTGTAATAACTGGACTCCTTGTTTAAAACACACCTGATTGACAGGTTGCCATTTAAAACCAGACTCCAACCAACTGTTGTGATCTAGTACCGATCACACAATATCCAGCAGTATGCACTTGGCAAGAAGAAAGGAAATTGATTAATTACACAGGTTCCCATGGAATCTCGATCAATGAAATGCTCCACATTATAAAATGAAATGACCTCATTATATATACTTATTTAATTCACCGAGTGTATGAAATCTGCATGCTGATGAGCACAGCTTGCCCAGTACATTAATGCAATGGGGTTAAGGGAATTCATTTGGAGGACTTTTTCTCTCTTTTTTGTTTTTAAAAGGGCTGCTGAGTGTTATTAATAACACATACAAGGGACGGTTTGGAAAAACACAGAACAGCCTTATGCTACATTTAAAGGGACACAATAGTCACCAAAACAACTTTAGCTTAATGCAGCAGGTTTGGTGTATAGATCATGCCCCTGCAGTCTCACTGCTCAATTATCTGCCATTTAGGAGTTAAATCACTTTGTTTATGCAGCACTAGCTACACCTCCCTGCATGTGACTTACACAGTCTTCCATAAACACTTCCTGTAAAGAGTCATCTAATGTTTACACTTCCTTTAGTTCAGATTCTGTTTACTTTAGAATGTCATATATCCTGCTCTGTTAATAGCTTGTTAAAACCTGTATGTGATTAAAGTTAAATTTACAGAGCAGGAGATAAAAACGTTTAAAGTAAGTTACATGTGATTAAAAATGATAAGATTTTGTTTTTATGCAGGCTGAGTCAGTCGCAGCTAGGGAAAGTGTGGTTAAGGCTGCATAAACAGAAACACAAGTGATTTAACTCCTAAATGGCCATGAATTGAGCAGTGAGTCTTCAGAGTCATGATCTATAGACAAAAATCGCTTCATTAAGGTAAAGTTGTTTTGGTGACTATCGTGTCCCTTTAATAGTATCTATGTTGATTCATCTGGTTTTCGGACACTTTCTGCTGTAGACCTCATACTTTTCCTCATTGTAAAGAAAGTAAATGAACATCCTCCCTCTTTCCTTCACAATTTCTGCATCCCACCTGGGTCCCATGCCCTCCAACCTCCAGGAGCAATTCTGACCTCAACTCTCTAAACTTCACCAGCATTGTCTCCAACACTAAGTTCCAGGTCCACCATATTTAGAGGACAATGAAATCAGATGTCTGTCCTTGCTGTACATTGATGATGTAATAACATTTGATAAAGCATAGGGCCACTTACTACAGGTACTGCACACAAAGAAAACCGACAACGCAAAACAACAGAGCGTACAGGATTTTCATGCAGCCTGTGAGTCAAACCATTATGCTGGTCAAGAATCTAAACATATTATACAGGGGCTTCCAGACAGACACCCCACTATTAAAACCATCAAACGTCTTACCTATACATTCATTCAGTACCTATAGAGACCTTAGTTAAAACCTGTTTTGGGATTTATGTATTATTGACTAAGGATAGCGTATCATTACAGGGCACGTAATTTTATCCAGAAAATGGCTATCTAATCTCAGCACAAACTGTTCTTTCCATAGACACATGGTATTAAAAACATCAAATCTATTTACGGCACTTTATGATTATACGGTTTCAGAAGAGAAAGTGTTAAACCTTCCCCAGAAGAAAGTGCAAGACATTCAATCACTAAGCCGCAGTTAGACGCATCAGCTCTCTTTCCTTATGAGTGAAGCTTTCTGAATGGTGCCTTGATAAATTAGACTGGTTTATATTTAGCAAATTGTTTTATTTTTCAGAAAGCTTGTATTCTTTTTTTTTTTTTTTTTTTTTGTGAAGAGACAAATTAGCCTCGCAGTTTGTCTGCCGTTCTGCAGTTAAAGAGAAGAACTGCAACTGAATACATTCTCCGGGAAAGAAATCAAAGCTTCGCCACATTTGTGTTTCTTTTTGGCCCTAATAGATTTATGAAACGTTATTATGCTGGTGGAATGAGCTATGTATACCGTAGGAAGATAAAAAAAAAATAACAGGTCTGAGAGGGGAATGAGCACCTTGCTGCTGATACCGACTGGCAGGATGTGATCTTGTTACAAAAGCTATTGTTTCTTTTTATTTATATATTTTTTCTTATTTTCCTTTATAATTCTTGTTTATCACCTCTGCAGCAAACAGGGCACAGGCTGAAAATCAAAGTCAGGAGGATCTTCTCTGTAAGGGGCAGCTGGAACCCTACTTAGGTCGAAATTACTCGATCAAAACTTTGCGATGGCGAACTAAAACTCGATCAGTATCATTATTTAAATTTCACTCACAAACTCGTCATAATGCTTTTAAGTACTGGATCCTAGTCTATGAATTAAAGTCGTCATGCTGTTTTGACTAAGGCGACAACATTTATTAGAATTATTTGATTAATCAATTAATTTAAATAGGTTGATTATAGGTTTGGCAGCTTGACTAATCAAACTATTTAAATTAGCCTTAGTGCACATGCGTGAAATCTCTTTAATCAGTCTAATTGCGAAGACCCTGTGTGTTTCGCCAAGGCCGAACCAAGAGTGATGTGCAAGTTTGAAAATCTATTGATTAAGCTGAAAATTATAACACAAGAATAAACTTCAGCTGTGTTCAAGTCTCTATATAGTATATATATATATTTTTTAAATCCTCTTTTAGCACGCCTGCTCTGATGTTTCTTTTTTTTTTATAAATGCAGGGGAACCAAGCAAGGTGATGTAAAGCTCTTGACAAACTACAATCCCTAACAGAATTTGTATGGGTAAGGATCAGAGGCGTTTCTAGTGAGGAGCTTTGGGGGCTGTGGGGTTTCTTAGCCTCAAAACTCTAAATGTGGTGGGTGGAAGGGCAGCAGGATACTGGTATATGTTGTTGTTTTTCTTTTTACATCAGACAGCTGATTAGAGGAACACCAAACAATAAGGAATACGAATGTGTAATAATAATGCTTTAATGTCTATGTCCCTAGAAAACTATAGGTTCCCCTTATAATAAAGCATATACTACCTTTTTCTAGCACTGAGGTGGTGTTTCCCTCTCATCCACCCACAGTGTCACAGGGGAATTATGGCCTCCTCCAGAGTTATCCAATCCAAAGCACCTCATCGAGGATGCGCATGTAAGGCGAGGTCCAGGCCCATCAAATTGAATCAATGCTTTCCTATGCGGGCTGCCGTCACCTGACCGAGTTTTACTCCGTTACTAACAGTCAGTGTAACAGCCACTGAAGGTGTGTTTAATTCTTTAATGGAAAAATTGCAGTTTCGAAAAAAAACTAAACAAAACAAACAAAAAAAAAACTGCAAGGTTTATATTGCAGGGTTAAACCTACAGGTCCTCATTGAGATGACGTGGCCTGGGGGACTTTGGTTGTCCTTTAAATCTCAAAGGAGCCTTCTGAAATAGAAAAACAAAACAAGGGGAGTGGTGATCCCACCAAGAGGAAAAAAGTTCAATCACGTTTGGACAGCTTAGGTTGTAGCCACAGTTATTGATACTTCTATGTTGGTAATGTGAAGCATAATAGCTGCTGTTTTATAATTTACATTTTATTTTATTCTTTATAGTTATAATGTTTACTGTGAATCTGGATACATTCTTAAAGTCTAAGAGACGCGTGATCGGGGACTTGAAGTGAGAGTCCGGATTATAGCTGCCCTACTGGGGCAAACCTTCAGCAGCCAATCAGTGGCCTTGGTGGGGCAAGCAGCCAATTCCTCACCATTTAATCAAATTCGACCTAGCAGTGGAGAGTTTTCAAATGTCACCATGTGAGGAATGGGCTCCATTTTCCCAGTGATTGCTGCCATGAGCCATTCAGTGAGTTTTTCTCTATGTAGATCCCCCAGCCTCGCCCAATATTGGTATAGGCTGATTAATTCCTTAAGAAGGCTGTTTGACCTATATTACAGCCCTGTTTTTTGTATTTGTTATAATTATTATAACTGTATACCTGTATTTTCCCCCAATAATATTCATGCATTGGACCTATGCAGGTTTGTTTATGTCTCCTTGGTGGCCTCCATGTGGTTCATGCCTCAGTGGTTAAGCATGAGTCTTACTTTTCCTAATACATTAATTCAACTTACTTTATATTTCTTTTAAAAAAGGAGATGTCGGGGGCTGTGCTTGGACTCCGTACTGGCTGGTTGCATGCTGCTTGAGCTCAAGCTTGATTCTGCTTATAAAGTGACTTTAAGGGAGAAAATACAGTTTCCAGACATACCCGTACTGGCACCTTTACTTGGTACTCTTTGGGCAACTTTGGAGCGAACTCCAGGTCTCCTCACTCCTGCAAGACAGCAGCTGCAGCCTACAGCTACTCACGGCCTGGTGGGCCCCTGGCGGGAGATACAGCTGATATCTGTCGGGCTTTGCTTTTTTGTGAAATATCGGAGCCCCATAATCCCCCCCTCTGGGCCGCCAGGGGTTATCACGGTTCCCACTGACCTGCTGAAGTTACTTCTGCCGTACTAACCTCTTGTTCAGAGCGGACTTAGCCACACATCTTGGGAATTCTGACTCAACAAGATGGCGACCACTGTCTCATCAGATATACGTGGCTCAAACCTGTCTCGGCAGCCCCTCAACGACTCCATGGCTTTCACCCTGTGAAGACTAGATGAAATCCCAACGTTTTTAGGAGAAGCTCTGGGACCGCAGACAGACCTCCACGCCAGAGCCAGAGATAAATTTATTGCCGGAGAGGAGAAGTTCCTAGCCAGGAGCCCTACTTGCCCAAGCGTTGACCCACTCTGTGGCCCGCCTGCCTGAGCCAAGAGCCCCACAAGGTCTTATTCCTTTACACCAACCATAGAGGGCAAGGATCTTCCACTGAAAGAAGCAACATCCATCTCGATCTGCAGTCCGCCCTCAGCAGGGGAATGCCCTGGCACACACGAATTACCCGGACTGCAGCTCCGAGAGTCGGGCCCGAAACTGGAGGGGGGCTCTACTCTGACGCTGCTACACTGACCCTCCTGCAGACTTTCCCAGCTGCACTACACTCTGGCCGCTATCAGGGATCGGCTGACTCGGGACTCTGTGTCATCAGCTGAGATATGCTTCTACCCAATGTCATTATGACTGTTCACCTTGAAATGCCCACTACTTTTGTTTTTAGTTCTTTTTTTTTTTTTAAATCCTCTTTTAGCCTTACTCTCTACTTTCTTCTTTAGTGGAACGGCACTGTAATAGTAATTTTAGCAAAATTTCAGTGGATAATTTACTTAACTCGAGCGAGTTAATCAAGCTTGTTATTCCAAACATTTGTATACTACTTACTATGCATGTCTGAAATTTGCCAAGCATTATTGCTCATTCATACCAAGACACACTAATCTTGCATTTTGTTTTACGTGCGAAGATAACAATAGCCCCATAACGTAACACTACTAATATACATATGCTTTCAGTCTATGTGTAATTCTATGTCCCTCTCTAGTCCTGTATTGCTGTTGTGGCTTTGCCGGCTGCATCTGTATTCTCCAGCACAGCAAAAATAAAGAATATATAAAAAAAAAAGTTAAAAAATTAGATGTCTCTATCCCCCAAAATTCTCTGTAATATGTATTAAGTACCATTCCTGCTAAATATGCTGATAAACGCTGGTAAAATTTCTGTCAATAATATGCTATCATCTCAATAACAAATGATTTACAAGTACAAAAATTCCCCTCACACGGACCTCTTAAAGTGACCCAATCCTATAAGTGAGACCTGACAGCTACACAGGCCATACCCATCAATCTGAACAGATTGCGAGAGGATTTCATGTCCTCAAGGAATATCACCTCGTCTGAATACAGAAAGCAAACAAGCAGCTGTTTGGGTGAAGATTTCCTCTAATCCTTCTCTTTAAGTAGAGACAGCCTGCCTTTCCTGAAGCAGATCTGTCAAATTTCAACTACATCTAATTTTCAATACCAATTGATCTACCAAGAAAAGACGTACTAACATTATTGACAGAAAATCATTTCTACCTAAAAATAAACACATTTTGACTCAATCAATGCACTATATGGTTCAATGAATCTATTGGAACCTACCCTCACAGCAGAGGTAAGGAAGATGGGACCTGTGATAAAGCATCAGGTTACTGAATTAATATAAATTCAGGAGATCAAGGCAGCGAACTTCCTCCCACGATTGCTCTACCTACTTCAGGCTATCCACATACTGATTCTAAAACCTGTTTTTAACTCTACTCGTACGGCTCGTTCGGGGTTACATGTGGAATGGTGAAAAACCAGTTCATGCAACCGAAGGAAAAGGGGGGACTGGCAATGTTGTCATTATTTTATTATTTATATAGCGCCATCATATTCTGTAGCGCTGTACAATAGGTAATATAATCTTTATTATACAGCCTGCCATCTCCTGAGGGTGGTGGAGTGGTCAAGAATGTCCATAAATTATGTCCATAAATTATGGAAAACGGTGGAGGAGTCAGAGGTGGGTAGGCCCATCATTCTCCTTCTGTGGCTGACCGGGAGGAGGGGGGGATTGCTCAATCCTCACATGCACCACCTTGCAAGTATGGTGTCATGTTTTGAGGAGGTGTGGCTTCATCGCCTACCCATCGCTTTTACTTTCACTGACACATAATGAGGACTTTCCGCCAGGTTTAGACCCGAACGCCTTAAGGGACATTTTCGCCGACCCTTTGTGCAGATCTTATCATCTACACCTCCCGATGGGACTGAGGACTTTATTAGACATTTTCAAAGAAGCCAGCCTCTACCTTTTTACAGACATTTAAGTATAGGCAGGTTCTGAGCTTTGTTGGAACGCTCTCACCGGGACAAGCGCTGACCCGCAAACTTACATTATTTGAACACACTTGCCTAGACAAGGCCCACTACCACAAGGGGTTTCCTTCTTATATTCCATGTTGCAAATGCACATCCCTACTGAGAAGCAAAATTAATTGGTAAATGGGAGACTGCCCTAATCTGCACATTTAGTAAGAAGGGATGGGAGAAAATATGTTACCTAACGTACGCTGCTTAGTTTTCAGCAAGACCCAAGAGACGTCTTTTAAATTATTAACTAACTGGTACTGCACTCCTGCCTTATTGCATGCATTAAACCCGGAACACCCAGAGACTTGCTGGAGAAGTGGAATGAGGGTGGAGACGGCATTTTATATGGTGGGAGTGTAATGAAATCCAACCATTTTGGAAAGGGATACACGGTATGCTGGAGATGTTTTCCAACAGGCCACCTCTCTTTGATCAAGCAACAAAAAAAAAATCAATTTCATTAAGAATTCTAAATGCCGCTAAACAGATTGTTCCTAAATTCTGGTAGCGGCCAGTAACCTCTCCACCGACCTTATGGTTCTCTAAGATGGAGGAGCTGTGGTCAGTGGAAGACCTAAACATGAAAGCGACTGACGCTACACAAACTTACATCGAGATTTGGTCACATGACATGGCTACCGACATCCGATTTCGCACATCGACTTTGCTACCAGTCTGACTAGACTGATCTATAGGGTAGACTTGGACTACCTTTCCTCCCAGCCTCTTTTTTTTTCTTTTCTCGCTCTCCCCTGACGTTCTTTACTTGCCATTCCTCTTTATCTCGCACTCACCAGGTTAACAGTCTGCTACTGAAAACCCTATATCCCTGGCCGATACGTTAAAATATGTATTGGATAGATGTCAAGAATTGTGGAAGACATGGGGATAGGTAATGGAACCTTGAGATAATTCCAGAGGCATATAATAAAACAGGGCATTGAGCATTTATAGCTCGTATATTTCATGTTTGTGTTTGTACTGGGACCTGTGTGTCATTTTCACTGTTTTCTACTCTATAAGACACCTGTGCATCTCCAATGTGCCCCGTTAATACCATTTGCTTTGACTTTATAATTCTGATTTTGGGGACCTGCGAGTCCCATTGCTTTGGTTCCTTATTTCTCAACTGAGAAGAATTAATAAAATCAAGGCAGCAATATCTAAAACAGTGCATTATCAACACGGAGAACCCCTGATCAGCAGAAGAGACCCAAGAGCAAGAGAAGAATAATACAACAAATATCTTATGTTGAGCAGAAAGAAACGGCAGCCCAGCACTAACATATACCACCATGCTGTACAATATGTGGACAGGACAAACAGTTAACTGGAACAAGGTTTGACCTACAGGAACCAGAATTGGTGAGGATAACACTTTGACAATTACAGTTCAATTTTAAGTAAAAGTCACTCAATGTTCACATATACAACACAATGACAGGAGGAGCGGGTACTTCTAACTTGCTATACTACAAGTACTTTTAAAGGCTGAACAATGAGATGCAAAAAGGTAACAGGTGGTAAAATGCATGCTGGGAAATATAGTGTTCTAGGAGGTAAATGAGACAGCAAAATAAAGAAATGATATTCTAAATATATTCTGTTTTAAAATCTATTGTTACAACACAGAGGCAGTTTTTACTTCACTGACACATTGATTTCCTTTGTAAAATGACATAGTGGGCTTATGTGTAAAGGACAGTTCTAGGACAGAGTTCTAAATGTGGAGCAAACAGCAAGAACATTCCATTGGTTTCCATAGTGATTGCCCCATAATTGTTTGTTCTTCATTCACTCAGGACTGCTAGTTCCCTGTTCCAGTCTATTGAATGGAACACATTCCCTGCCTGTGAAAGTGCAGCAAGGACAGACAGAATCAATCGGCATCGATCCGGGCTCCTTTTAACCTGATCTGATGAAGAGGATAGTTGTATAGTGAGACTGTAATCGCCACTGGCAGTTTAACAAGAAACAAGGGACGGCTACACCTGCTAAAGTAATTTAACCCCTTAAGGACACACAACATGTGTGACACGTCATGATTCCCTTTTATTCCAGAAGTTTGGTCCTTAAGGGGTTAAAAAGGACTAATGATCATATATACACAAATACTACACCCCTCTCCCCACCAAAACAGGTAGCATAATTAAAGGGAAACTATAGTGCTAGGTAAACAACATTGTTTTGTACCCCTCCCCTCACTGTGGCGCTGGAAGGGTTAAAAACTTTATCACTTACCTGATCCCAGCGCCAATGTCCCTCTGAGCTGGGTCAGCCTCCACCTACTCCGACATTGCTCAACGCTTTCCTATTGGCTTTTAGATTATACTGGATGTCCTCATGCAGAGTGTCCACGCAAAAGCATCTCTAATGGCTGTCTGGTAGACATCTGCTTGAGGTGGAGTTAACCCTGCAAGGTAATCACTGCAGTTTATCAATATCTGCAATAATTACAATTGCAGCATTAAACTGGCAGGGGCATTGCACCCAGAGCACCTCAATGTTCTGAAGTGGTCTGGATGCCTATATGGTCCCTTTAAAGGGACACTGTAGGCACCCAGACCACTTCAGCTCATTGAAGTGGACTGGGTGCTGTGTCCCTTTTGCACTTAGTGCTGCAATGTTATACATTTCAGTTCCAGAGATCTGCAATGCTTACTTTTGCAGCTCTAAGTATCCCCTCAGTGGCTGTCTACCAGACAACCACTGGGGGGCGCTTCCGTTATCGAAACGGAACCTTTGGTGAATAATGCTTTCCTACGAGGAGGTCTAATGCACGCTGGCCATTGCTGTACATGTGCATTAGGTCTCTCCTGCTGGCTGACGTTGTCAGCTTTGTTTTTCTGGCACTATAGGATCCCATTAGGTAAAATGAAGTAATGTAAAAGCAGCAGGTAGGTAAATGAAGTAACTAGTAACAAATACAGTACATAACGTGATACAGTGTGACAACAGAACTGTTGTAACCACCTGAGGGGGACCCCTCAAACCACTCTAAAAATAACAAATAGAATACATACAATGGTGGATCACACTTCTTGGGACTTCCTAAAATAAGAACATAAAACCATATAGTGTAATACAGTAAATGTAATAAAATAGGAAGATGGTAAAGATCATGTACTCACAAGCCGGGAGCCAAATAAATTCATATGGCTCCCATGAGTGTTGCAGTGGGACTGTTAATAGGACGTCCCTGTCCTTCTGGAGATCTCAGGAACAGCAGACAAGTAGATTCTTCTTAAAAAGCAATGAATTTATTGGATGCTATTCAAGTCCATAAAAAGCACTAAAATGTGGAGTGCAGGTATAAATGGCAGGTACAAATGTCCTTGATGGCCGAAACGAACAACCGGAAGTGACGTCACTGACGCATGGAACGCAACGTGCATTCCAAATCCAAATGCCGGAACCCGGACGTAAACCGCAAATAGCGGCATAAAAGACCACCGAGCACCCCACAAGCCATCACAGACTGAGGAAGCCCTATACCAGGGGTGAAACGCGTATCAGGACCATCAAGGACATTTGTACCTGCCATTTATACCTGCATTCCACATTTTAGTGCTTTTTATGGACTTGAATAGCCATTAGGCTGTTGGACTTTGTTTCTTTCTCTTTGTTTTTTAAGAACAGTCCTTTGTTTTTATAAGTATTTCACATCCAATAAATTCATAACTTTTTAAGAAGAATCGACTTCTCTGCTGTTCCTGAGAGCACCAGAACGACCAAAGGAAGGACAGGGACGTCCTATTAACAGTCCCACTGCAACACTCATGGGAGCCATATGAATTTATTTGGCTCCCGGCTTGTGAGTACATGATCTTTACCATCTTCCTATTTTATTACATTTACTGTATTACACTATATGGTTTTATGTTCTTATTTTAGGAAGTCCCAAGAAGTGTGATCCACCATTGTAGGTAAATGAAGTACACCGACCCAGGGTTAGAAAGCACTGCATCCCGCTGTCAATGCATCCAATGCTTCTGTTCCAGCTTCCCCTTCAGTCCCTTGGGATTCACCCTCCATGCAATACCATATGTTGAGAGCCATGTCTACATCAGTCTGGCCACACAAATACCAGACAAGCAAGAGCACTCACAAATTTTACAGCAACCAAATTGACAATCAGCTGAATTTACACTATATATGCATGGAGCCACTGGGGTAACATAGCCCCTTTAGTGGATCCAGTGACCCTTAAGTGATTTTTGTAATTTTGTGATTGGGTCACATTTTGCCTGTATGACTTTTCTGATTTATTTTTCTCGTTATACAATTTTGGCAATTTCCGTCATCTTGATCTGCAAGATTCTGACTATGTTTTTGCCTTTGTGCCTTCTGGTATCCACGTAAATAAATTAATTCTGTAACTCTGGGAAATCCAAGGCCAATAAATGATGCCTCTCTTATTTGTACCACCTTTTCTTTACTGTGACCTACATTTACATGCTGGATAGTATGACATCCTAACGAACAAAAAAAAAACACCATCTCTACGGTATTTCTGGGTACAGTTATATTTTCCCATGATGCTCTATATACCCGGGTATCTTCTATAGAGAATGCAATCTGGAAGCACATATCACTAACACTGCTTCTGGGATTCTGTTTGTGCATGTCCAACTTCTACAACCTTACTTATATTCTCACTGAGCCTCAACTAGTCTACAGAATGAAGGCCTATAAGGTAAAGCAGACTGTACCTAAGAGATTACACATCTAGGTGGAGGTAAAAAAACTAACAAAAAGTCATATCTTTAAAAGAATTTCAACCAGCTAAAAACAGAACATTTAAAAGGACCACTGTAGGCACCCAGACCACTTCAGCTCATTAAAGTGGTCTTTGTGCAGTGCCCCATTTAGGGCTGCAATAAAATTCATTGCAGTTTTAGAGAAAAGGACTAAGACTGCCTCTAGTGGCTGTCAATCAGTCAGTTACTAGAGGCACTTCCTGGTGGCTAACCCATTTTTGGCCACCAGATGCTGGATTTCCTCACGCTCTGCATGAGGACATCCATCGTCTGTAAAATCTCTACAGGAAGCATTGAATCAATGTTTTGGCCTAAGGTGCTCACAGCGCTTGTTGCGTATGCGCATTAGTAACCCCCCTCTCTCCCTTAGGGTGACGTCAGAGAAAGCGGATCGCTGAGCCAGCGATTTGGGACATCTATGCTGGAATCAGGTAACTGACTGAGATGTTTTTTTTTTTAACCATTTAGCTGATGGGGGTGAGGGTTGGGGGGGTTTCAAGGGAGGGGTGAACCAGAGGGTTCTATAGTTTTAGGAATACAGATTTGTATTTCTAACACTATAAAAAACCTGTAAGTGACCGGTCACATATTAATGATTAGATTGTAGGAGTGCAAGGTGGTCTTGATGCATCTCCTCTATGTGGGAATAATCTGTCTCTTTGGTTCACAGCAAACGGCATTGGCACCTTCATTTACATCCTCTCTGTAATGTTTCCCTGTGATTGCTGAAGCAAGGCTGATGGAATAATAAAAGCAGGTTCACAATAGCCTGATAATGACAAGTCTCCTTCACTGGCAGTTAATGACAATAGGCCATGATTACCTCTCGTCTTACAATGGATGCAGGCACACCTCACATTTACTAAATGCTTTTTGCCTCTTCTTAGCCACTTCTGGACAAGTGACCAGAGGAGGAGAGCAATAAGCATTAGCATTTTATTGCAGCAGGGGATAAGTGTTATCATGTTGAATAATGCAGTAAGTCCATAGAAAGGTCTCACAACTGTGGTGGTAAACACAAATCCTTCCATCCCTCTTTACTATCCTATTGCCCCTGTTTTCTAGGAGCTCCATATTGTTGGTGGGTCTGAGCGTATAACACAGATCCACAGCAACAATACTCCCAGTAATGTGTCTGAGTGTATAACAGAGCTCCACACCAATAATACTCCCAGTAATGTGTCTGAGTGTATAACAGAGTTCCACAGCAATAATACTCCCAGTAATGTGTCTGAGTGTATAACAGAGCTCCACAGCAATAATACTCACAGTAATGTGTCTGAGTGTATAACAGAGTTCCACAGCAATAATACTCCCAGTAACGTGTCTGAGTGTATAACAGAGTTCCACACCAATAATACTCCCAGTAATGTGTCTGAGTATATAACAGAGCTCACAGCAATATTACTTCCAGTAATGTGTCTGAGTGAATAACAGAGCTCCACAGCAATAATACTCCCAGTAATGTGTCTGAGTGTATAACAGAGCTCCACAGCAATAATACTCCCAGTAATGTGTCTGAGTGTATAACAGAGTTCCACAGCAATAATACTCCCAGTAATGTGTCTGAGTGTATAACAGAGCCCCACAGCAATAATACTCCCAGTAATGTGTCTGAGAGTATAACAGAGTTCCACAGCAATAATACTCCCAGTAATGTGTCTGAGTGTATAACAGAGCTCCACAGCAATAATACTCCCAGTAATGTGTCTGAGTGTATAACAGAGCTCCACAGCATTAATACTCCCAGTAATGTGTCTGAGTGTATAACAGAGCTCCACAGCAATAATACTGCCAGTAATGTGTCTGAGTGTATAACAGAGCCCCACAGCAATAATACTCCCAGTAATGTGTCTGAGTGTATAACAGAGTTCCACAGCAATAATACTCCCAGTAATGTGTCTGAGTGTATAACAGAGCCCCACAGCAATAATACTCCCAGTAATGTGTCTGAGAGTATAACAGAGTTCCACAGCAATAATACTCCCAGTAATGTGTCTGAGTGTATAACAGAGTTCCACAGCAATAATACTCCCAGTAATGTGTCTGAGTGTATAACAGAGCTCCACAGCAATAATACTCCCAGTAATGTGTCTGAGTGTATAACAGAGCTCCACAGCATTAATACTCCCAGTAATGTGTCTGAGTGTATAACAGAGCTCCACAGCAATAATACTGCCAGTAATGTGTCTGAGTGTATAACAGAGCTCCACAGCAATAATACTCCCAGTAATGTGTCCGAGTGTATAACAGAGCTCCACGGCAATAATACTGCCAGTAATGTGTCTTTAAACTACAATAAATGTGTTTAGTACTCAGTCTGTGTAAATAAGATACATTGTTCTTGTCCTAATTTACATTTTAGTTCCATAAATTGTTATTAGTAAGTCACCTAAAATGTCTCAGAACAGCCCTGCCCCCGGCTACACCCCTAAAATAAAAGTGTTTCTCCTTGTCGATTTGAAAAGATGGGAGGTATGAACGCATATGAAAGCATAGCCGATTACACTTTCAGTAAAAGTGCAGCTGGTCTTCAGTTTGATATTAACAACATCAGTATTTTAGAAAAAAAAAAAATCTTAAATCATTTCAGAGACCTTTATCAAATATGTAAGTTGTACAGTTCCTTGGAAAATAGTGAAACCCTTAAAGAAAGGGGGTATGGAAAAAAAAATGTATGTCTGCCATTCATCCATTCGGGCAAAAGGACAGTCCTTTCGAGATTAATGCCGTCTCCATGCTTACTACCAAAACATCTTCTCCTTCATTGTACTGTAGCACCGCTAGCTACATACAAATCAATCTATATTGAGGCACATTCATTGTTATTATGATTGATATAGCGCCAACAAATTCCGCAGCGCTGTGCAATGGGTGGACTAACAAACACGTAATTGTAAGCAGACAAGTTGGACGCACAGGAACATAGAGATTCAGGGCCCTGCTCAATGAGTTTACATGCTAGAGGGAGTGGGGTAACGTGGCACAAAAGGTAAGGGTAGGGTAGAAATGTAAATTGTCAGAATAGTATTCTCTGTGCTTATTAATGACAGTTGTAAGATGATTTTTTGAAGGAATGGAGAGTGGGTGAGTGTCTAATGGAGAAGGGAAGGGAGTTCCCCAGGAACAGTGCAGCCCTAGAGAATGTGGCCAGATCCCAGATACTTGATTGCTAGGAACTCTCGTACACCATAATCTCTAAATAAACACTGCTTAGTAAAAATGGAAGCAATTAGATCACTAATGCATCGAATTGTTCAACTCGTTGAAAGGTCCTTCGCACCTTTATTGGAATTATTTCAAGCGTTTGCATTCACGTTTGCCATTCACATTGCCTCTCCAATGAAGAAAAAAAAAAAATCAAAAAAATGGCATGGCTTACTGTGACATCTTTACAATGTCTGTACGGATATGTAAGCGGGCAGAGAAATTGCAAATTACACAATGATCTTGCTTTCTACATTGTATCATGTTTGTCTATGCAGTAATTGTCAATGTCAGGTTTCTTAATTTTGTTTCTGTAAAATCTACTTCATTAAATAAAAATTGTTCAAAAAGAATCTGTTTGTGATAAATTATTCTACTTCTGTCTGTTAATAAATTCTTGTCATTCCGTTCGGGTTATAATTCCTCACAGGATTATCAGTCTGTGAAATATAGAGTTCCATAAAGCCGGGAAATGTATACAAAACACTTGGATTGATTTTTCAATAAACTGCGGGAACAAAAAAAAAAAGGTTATACAAAAATTTCCAGCCGGGGATTCTGGGAAACATAATTTCTACTGATTATAAAGTAAATGGCAGGTGTTTATAGGGCTGTAACTCCGGCGCGTTTTGCCACCTCTGCATAACTCTGTCATTTCAGAAACATAAACTGCAAGATTGCAGACGAAGGCAGCCACAACCTCCCCGCTCGCCTTGTCATTATTCTTAATGTCCGCCAAGCAGATAGGCTAATATCTTCTTTTTGCTTCGGCTACATTATGAGCCAAAGTGCTGGGTTTGCAGAGCAAGTGGTACCAAAGGATGGGAGGAATGATTACGAGATCAGACTGGCTGCAACAACCCAATTTTGTTTTGTTGTTTGTTTATTTTCCTTCTTGCCCTGTGTTGCGAAACCTTGAGAGATTCGGATTTCATTAGCCTGCTTCTGGTTGACTGGAGAGGAGTGTGCGGTTGGGTTTTCATGTAGCTAGGGCATGGGGGCGTAAACAGATATACAGAAAATGAAGAGGATGTCAGGTTTCTTATAGCTCTCAAAATAAATAAATCAGTCTTTCAAAAAGAGTGGAAAGGAAGGTAAAATCTTAATTAAGACAGATGGAATAGCATTCACAAAACCCCCTCTAAATATGCATAAAGCTGGGTCCTGCAGGTTATTTCACACATAGTTTCCAAGTGTCCTAGATTTGATTAGACAGTCCTTATGTGGGACTCATGGACACCATGTTGGGATACATTTCTACTTAAAAGCACAGTATTTTTGAACATGGTCACGGCCATGTAAGCTTTGCCGGTATCACGTGTGAGTGTCTGTGTAAAGCTTTATGAATGTAACAGACATGTGAGCTCTAGAAACATTTCATACTGAGTTAATGCCCTCTATTTGCCAGTAACACCGGTTACAGTGCCCCATGATGTGGACTATCGCTGAGGCACCCCCTCTCGGGGGCCATGTCCAACATCATCCCATATGTGGTCTTTCAGAAATGGGGTCAGATTTCATTATAAAACCCCTGGAATATTGAAACAGACAGATAGACATGCATTGTGGATGCCTGTAAAAGACATAGGCACGAGCTAAGTAAATAATCATGGGTGAAAAAACCTACTGGGCCTGCAGCCCTGGATGAGTTAATATACAGGAGGCACAATTTTGCCCAGTGGATCCTAGTGATGATAGCCCTCTGCAAAGCACCCTGATTATGTTGCTGCCCACCATCCTCCCCCTTTTTTTTTTTTGCGATAGGCTTCCACTTCTACCAGTGTTTCTAGTCATTTAAAAAAAAAAAACTGGCATTATGGTTCCACATTGATGCCCGATTGACAAACCCAATATTGCTGAGTGCATACAGTAACCCCGTCACTGCCAGATCAGAATGCAGCACACCGCTAATTGTGTTTTCACACAGGGCCAGGCTCACGCCCTCACTTACGAAGATTCTCCAACAATGTCAGCTTTAATAACATACTATGTAAAGCTGTAATACTTTAATTCTCCAACATTTCCCGTTTTAGTAAATTTGCCCCACCAGTTATTAGCATGAAAAATGATTGCGGATTTTCCATCCCTGACAAGAGCTAGTCCATATGGTCCTTCCATTATTAATATCACAATAATGACTTTATTGAAATCCCGGAACGGAGCTGGCTAATTGTTCCTGTGTCTGATTAATGTCTCTCTCAGATCATTTGACACAGATTGCAAGAATCATTTACACAAATATCAGCACTTGCTTCCCAGAGGCTCAATGGGGCTGACAGGCTCTAAGGCATCCCTAAAGCAGTTTTCTCAACTCCCATCGTTACAGCCAAATTTACATTGAGATCAACAATAGTGATGTCGCAAACATAAAATTTTCGGTTTGCGAACGGCGAACGCAAACTTCCGCAAATGTTCGTGAACGGGCGGACGGGGAGGAGAGGGAAACCCCTTCAGCGCCACAGGAGGTGGACCCTGAGGGTGTGGGCGCCCATAGACATAGTATACATAGATGCCGAATTGACTTCTGAGCGGCGAGAAATGCGGGCACCATCTTGGGATGGGCGATGTTGACAGCAGAGGTAAGAGGAATGATAGGACTCAGTTAGTGTAGAGCAGGGATAATAGGAATGGTAGTACTCAGTCAGTTCAGGGATAATGAGAATGGTAGTACTCAGTTAGTGCAGGGATAATGAGAATGACAGATGGACTTTCCAAGTGTTCTTCAATACCTTGAGTAGAGCGGTGCCCGTTCCAAGATGGCGGCCCCGCGGCTCCTCAGCGCCAGCAGGCAGTAGCGGTACAATCACTAAGCTCGGTCTGAAAAAAGTAAT
Organism: Pelobates fuscus; assembly: GCF_036172605.1. Taxonomy (NCBI): domain Eukaryota; kingdom Metazoa; phylum Chordata; class Amphibia; order Anura; family Pelobatidae; genus Pelobates; species Pelobates fuscus. Next base: position 95,381,104 of record NC_086329.1, read on the forward strand.
TCTAAAGCGACAGCAACTCCCATCACTGCAGGTGGTTTAAACTAGTATCAACGCCCATCAAAGGTTGTAACGTTTAATATTAAATGACAGTCGCCATTAAGGAGACACTCTGTGTACCATAACTGGCTTATTGTAGTGGTTATTAGACTTTTTTATAGTGAAAAAATGTGGTATCTGCCTTGCAAGACCCAAAAGCAACAATAGGTAAAGTCTGTGGTGCAACCGTGCCCATCCCATCGTTGGGAACCCACAATGCAGAGCAAAGTATCCCATAATACTCTTGCAAAGACTGTTTAAATACATTACTGGCCTCCCAGTTTATATCTCTGCTAAAAGTATCGCAGGAGGTCCCAGGACTGTATGTGAGCTAAGGCAAAGCAATACATCGTTCATCATAAATATCTTGAAAATTAGTGGACAATTAAAAAAAAGAGAGATAGAGAGCCTAAACAAATCTGAATAAATGCCTTTTGTGTTGATTATTTTTTATGGGTTTTCGTTCTCAGTGATGAATCATATTTAAAAAGAAGATCTAGGATACATGAACAAAGAGGAGTCGTGTTCTCTGGTAAATCTAACAGAATGGGACTCTGTTTTCGTACTAATTTCTAGATGGAAATTACAGATCTTGGAATGGGGTGTTGCTCCTGTCGCTGATCTAGATACGGAATTTCGACCACAAGCCAACGATAAGGTTAATCTTCTTTTCTTCCCAGGAGCCGGTGTGAAGGTGAGAAGAAAAATAAGTGGAGGAGAGAGGGCTTCCCGCAGATACTGGGAGATAGAGAACTCATTAAAAGTGACTGCAGATAAAGGACACTCTGTGAAATCTCCAATTCCTGTCTGGCTCAGGCAGAAAGCACTGAATAAGATCTCAGCCTTTATATGACACATCTCTTGATTCAAATGAAACCCTGTTAGTTGCAGAGGAGGGGGTATGACTTGCTTACCTCTCTGTAGGTGAAACGGTTAAGGGTGTGCGCAGGGATCCTCCAACCCATACCGCTTTAGCTTAGCTTTCCGATCTGAGATCTGAAGCAGTTGTGGCCCTTATTAAACCAGCTCTCACTTGCTGTTTTGCAGCTTCTACTGACTTTAAACCCAAATGATTAATTATTCAAATGTCGGTATCTCTTCGTGTTTTACTTGATCCCACATTTCCCCTTGGAACTGAACAATCTGGGCACAGGAGACGATTCTCCATTCAAAGGACAGGGACAAACTACCAAAAACGAGGGAACCAGACATCATTTCAATGCACACACAGATCGTGAGAAATGACCATTCTGTGCTGGATCAGGAGAAAACTGGAATGTTGTAGTATAGCTGTAATATTGTAAAGCGCTACGGAATCTGTTGGCGCTATATAAATGGCAATAATAATAATACTAATAATAATAGTCCATGTATTAGATCATTATTCTACATGTGGGTGCTGAATAAAAAAAACAAATCAGAAAGAACATCTCATACATGATAGATTCGCTTTAAGTAATGTCAGTACTGAGCCTGTTAAGTAATAGTTACTGACCATGTTTACAAACCTTTACATTTCTTCTTAATGGCTTTGTCGAGATTCATATTTCCAGAGCTTAATTGGCTATGCATGGATAAGCACCTAATTATAAAGACCTTAGCTGACATTTAATCTTTTCACTACCAAACCCGTGTTTTAGACATTCTCTGTGCATATCATTTATGTGTCATTTTAGACACACACCAATTCCCATTCTGCTGGCCTCTTCGGAATTTGCATTCCCAAAAACAGCATCATAGTCATTACATATACCCATAGGAAGGACGTGATCTTCATCTATTATTTACTATGTTATTACTGATATATATTTTTTTTAATTCTGCACAATATCAGAGAAGATATTTTTTACAGGAATAGATACCATTAGTTCAAGCCTCAGGGAAACACAGAATGTACACACTTGTGTGTTGTTAAAATATTTTTATTTTATCATAGTGTTTTAAAATAAGTCAGAACCCACACTAGTTATTTTAAATCAGACAGATAAATAATGACTGACAAGAGGGGCAGTATAATATGCCTCCTCATATTTGTGCAGTTAATGAACAAGGGCAGAACAATAATGGTTGTTCCCAAATATTAAAGCTATATGTACAAATAGATTTTTCCTCATTTTGTGAGCTAGTTACCCATCACATGTTCAAATTTTATCATATGACACTGCGTGTATAATAATATTTTTAGAGATAAAAAGAAAAGGAAAAAAAATCTGTAGAACTCCCAAAAAATTTTTTATAAATAAAACAGAACGCGTTGGGAAAGAAAGGGGGGTACAGTGACAAAGAAATAAAGAAACAATTATGATTAGCAATGCCTATTACACAAAGTGAATGAAATGAGTGCACAGAATATTCAAGATCTATGCAACGCTGCATTGTAGCATACAACATCTGTATGAAAAAAGGGAAATGTTATACAAAGATAGTTGTTGCAACTTAATATCCGACATTAGGGAACACTGGCACAAATCATTTCACAATGTAAGAACTTTATACTGTCTGACCCTTTTATTTATTTTTGTGCAATAGTGTTTTTTTTTTCCCTGTAATTGTTTTGTACCTATTTTAAAACCCATTGTGAGATGTTTACAAAAATATGCCAAAAAAAAAAACAAAAAAAACAATAAAATAAAAAAAGGGACTCACATTATTTTATAGTTCTTTAGGGTTTTACATTTATCAGTTGATATACTAAATCAGAAATGACAGAGAATTGAACATTTTAGGTCAAAATAACAAGATTTGGAACTATTTTCCAAGTGGCCAAAAATCTGTGAATTCCTTGTCGAATCTCCACAATTTTCTGGTTCTTACAAATAAACCACTATTTCTTTAAACACCCTGTGAATATTTGGGGAGGACTATGAAAGGTCTCATATGCTCAAACATGGCTGACCAGGTAGATCTCTGGCATCCAAGGGGTTAATATGCGCAGGAAGTTATAAGCAAACCTGGGAAATGTGACAATCACATCTTCTAGGAAAGAGAGAGACGAGCCCAGCTGGGCTAGGAAATTTCTTTCCCTCCTGCCGAGATCTGCCAGTGTAATCAACCCCCTAACAGCAGCCGGAATCAGACAGATAGAACTTCGGACATGCAGCCGGCTGGGGATGTTTGGGAAACTGTAAAGAAGGCCTATCTCGCCATTCTGGTTTTAATTAATTAAATTGTCCTTCCTCTCACCCCACCCGGCGTGCCTGTCCCATCCTTCGCTTCTGCTGCTCAGATGGGAGAGGAGAATCTGTTGAAATAAATTGATAACATTAAATCCCTTTATCTTCCAGTGCCTCGTTTATTCAGGGTAATATAATTACCGCTCGTTCTTCCCTTGGCTATTTAATTTGGGAGCAACGCCAATCAATACTAACAGAACTGTGTATTTACCGGCTAAACTCAAACAGTGACCGCATATAAAAAGATCTCTGCCCATCTAGGCCAGGCTAATCCTCAGGCCCTGTATAATTTACCCCACCGTTTAGATATCTGAAAGCATTTGTGCATTTATCATTCGGAATCAGTAGGTTTAACAGAACTAAGCCCCCTGTTCATTAGGCAATTTTTACCCCAGCCCTTTGAGCGCCCACTGGTTTATTCACTAAACAGCAAATGATGGTGACAACATTGAGAATTCTCCAAACACTGTGCTTTGTAAAGTTTAGGCTAATGTAGAATTTTTTTTCAAAAAATTACGTTTGTATTAAAATTTGCGGGAATTGTGAAAAAACTGTACACGTGGATGACGCGTTTTTTTTTACAAAAATAGCAAAAGCAAGTTAAAGCACAGGAAGTTCTAGTGCAGGGAGACCTAAGGCAGCAAACTCTAAAAACTGGGGATCCCTCTAAGCCCCAACAAGAAGTAAACAAATAGCTAATATAAAAAAAAAAAAATGTAAAAAAATGATTAATGGATACAATAGGGAACAAAAAGCACATACTATAGAATATAGAAAAAAAAAATACATTAACAATATAGAAAATAATAATAAATAAATAAAATAAAGTTCAGAAATTATTCTAACGGCCTGAGTTCTTTTGCAGTCTATTCCATCCTTACTGGTTGAATAATTAGAGAGAGAAATAAGAATACAGATAGTGTAGTATTTAGTATACTGGGTTAATGACAGAGTGTTCAAATGCCCACTCACATTTTATGGAGCTTAAGTACAAGATCCAGCAATATCAGTATGTAGTGGTGGTATTATCCCCACTATTTGCTATAGGTGTAGGCAGAGTCAGTAGAACTGGTTCCTACAAGACTGACTCTGCCTCCATCTATATTCTACCCTTGTCCTGCCATTGCACCTAAATTTTTTTTTTTTTTAATAGAAAATCCTACATTCCCTCTCAAAAGCCCTCCCACCCCATCGACTCGATGGCTCTGGTTGTGCACATGTGATCTGAGCCGACAAAACAGTCCAATCAGAGGCTTCTCTACGAGAGTACAGTGGTTGGACCGTGCAAGTGCCTAATGACGTCATGACTGGGTGTGGAAGAGCAGAGCCAGGAGCTTCGTCTGTCACTGGTTTTAAAATTTTTACAACTTTTCTTACAGGTTTTATGGGGGCTGGGGGGGCACATAAAAGGAATCTGTAATGTACAAATGGGGTTATAGTAATCCTTTAACATTCATATGGCAATATTTAGGCTGAAATAGCCACTCTGTGACTATAGCATACTTCCCAACATTTCAAACAAACAAAGAGGGGACACTTTCATTTTAGGGGTGTGACCAAAGGTGGGTCTGTTCTGAGAAATTTTAGCTGACTTATTAATAACAATGAATGCAACTAAAATGTCATTTCAAACAAGAACAATGTATGTTATTTATACAGACTGATTTCTAAACACATTTATTGTAGTTTAAAGACACATTACTGGGAGTATTATTGCTGTGGAGCTCTGTTATACACTCAGACACATTACTGGGAGTATTATCGCTGTGGAGCTCTGTCATACACGCAGACACATTACTGGGAGTATTATTGCTGTGGAGCTCTGTTATACACTCAGTCACATTACTGGGAGTATTATCGCTGTGGAGCTCTGTTATACACGCAACAATAAGGAGCTCCTAGAAAGGTATGCTATAATTAAGTTGGATTTAATTTCGAGATTATCTATTTTAGCATATGTGACGAAACCAACCTCGCCACTGGGCCCTGGAGAAGCCTGTTTGCTAGCCTCCTACCTACTGACTATGGCCCCTGGGTTATTTGGGGCATATTGTACTTTATATGGCTGCTACTGGCCCTTTAAAATCAGCGATGGACATATTGGGACTTTTGGGACTACTGTCCCTTTAAGACTGTGGAGCATATTCCAGTATACTGCCTTTAATATTACATATGTATTTATGTGTTGAGTTTAACCTGGGATATGTATGCAGCATTCATCTGATTGTTCGGTAGAATCACTCCATTCATTATATTGAGTGAAACTACCGAACAACCAGACCACCCAGGAATAAGTGTGCCTCCAATTACAGTTTGCAACAATGTTGCAAACGGGTAATTGGCAATCAGTGTAATGTATTCTTTGTCCTCTGGGTGGCCGCCATTCGGGAAACAAACACGTGGCGGCGGCCATCTTAAACTACCGAACAGCGGTGTTTAGCCGTCGAGTGTCTGGAACTAAAATCGGACACTTGACTAGGCAAACACCGCTGAGACCTCCATACTTCCAGAAATTCGTATAGAAACTACCGAATGACCCGCCGTTCGGTAGAAAGAACCCCACAAACAAGGGAATTCATTCAAACCCTCTCCAGGCTCTATAACACAGGCAATTCGTCTGTTTTCATTCCCTTGTTTGTGACCGACCGCAGGGCCAAAATGCATGGAACTGTTTTCGGATACTTTACCCATGCGGTCGGTCAAATCTTTGGAAACCCAGATCTGCGGAACCATTCATCCGAATGACTTGAATATTGAGTATGTTGTCCCCCTGAATAAGGGCTATCCAGCGATGCTGGATTTAAAGGTGTACCCCCTGTTTTTGGGGTACATCCAGAACTGGGATGAAAAGGTGTACCAGATAATTGGGTTTAATGTTATCTGAGGGGAGGGGATGTGTGGGCTGAACCATGTATATGATTGGTTATTTTATGCCTCCCCCTGGGTGTGGCCTGTATGTGTATCATTGTAATAAAAGCCAGGCTGGATGAGCCAGTCCAGAGTTCCTGTTTTACCCTCAAAGTGATGTGTCGTCTCGGGGGCGGAGCCAACCGGCAACCTGAACGGCCGCACACTGCATGAGCTCCTGTGCTGCAGGGTCCAAATTCGACGATTAATGGAAAACTACCTGCTGGAAATCTTCACAAGTGCGATATCTGAACGGGTGAAACCAATACGGACATGCCGACACCAATCACGACACCCAACTCAGCCGGGTACCGCAACAGCCACATGAGGCCTATCGGAGGCATGGGGGTAGGATGGCCACCTTCCCGCCAAACGCTTCCCGCACGGAACGAGAGTTATGCACTCACCCCCCCCCCTGAGGACCGATGGGGGTTATCACGGTCCCCGCCGGACGGGATACCCCGTGCACCGCATCAAGCGACGGACACCATAGACCCCCAATATAGAACGGAGCAAGGGGTCACCAAGATGGCGGTTCACTCTGACACGAGAGTGTCGGACAAGCGCTGGAAACAGCTTACTACAACAGGAACTATAGACCACACAAAGGACTCTATAACATTAATCTTTGACCACTTCTGGGCCAAGTTGGAGGCATACCTACAGCCTGAGACACCGAACCGGACCTCACCCGCGCAGGTCAGAGCCGTCAGCAGTAGGGGAAAGGGGGTTACTCTAAAACCAAGCGACAAGGCCCCTCCCGGACCGGGAGCAACACTGGGTATATCCCAGAGGTGCCAGCCATACTGGCGGAGAGCAATGAAGCGACTACGCAAGCGACCGACTACATACCTCCGTACCACCCCAAAAGGGGCGACCCTGGGCCACACAGGAATCCAGGCTCATGGCTCACGAGCACCAGCCCCCACGAGGCTCCGGGGCAAGGGCGGACCCCCACACCTAACATGGCAGGGCTCTACCCAGCGGAGACAAGCCCCAGGCACCAGACTGGGGTCTAAGCGGCGCCCGACACTCACCGAGAACCAGGACCGCAGCACAACGCTCAGGAGGCAAGCCGGAAGGGGGCACACCGACCAAGACACCTACACAGCCAACCATCCACATGGCCTGAGAGTACAGGGCAACCTCAGCACCACGACGACTCACCTGATCTTACTGGACTCGAGGGACTTATCGATATGCGATCTGCCAGAACCGACCACGGGTGTAGGCTGACACCCACTAACTCTCGTTGCCGCACGGCGGCCTGGACTGCTGACATGATTCTACATCTAAGCAGCCCTTATGGACTATGTCCCTCCAACCTTCTATTTTTATTTTTTATTTTTATTCATATACTGGTATATCAATGCTAAATTCTATTTTATTCCATGTCTCTTTTATGTCTAAATCTATTAACAATGTCGTTGAAATGTATAGCATAGTCAGGTTGTAACTACCAGAATCAAGCTGCACAGCATGTTTAGCCAGACACAGCAAATCACTGGATAGATACGTAAGCTTGAACAAACGAATAACATGCACTGTTATCTATCACTTTTATAACCAGCCTGAAGTTAATCCGGTTTTGTAATTTTTTCAAAACTCAGCATAGCCATAATTAATTCAGGGATGGGACTGCACTCCATCTTTATTTTCAGTTATGATTATTGCCCTGATTTATAATGTGACTATGGTAACTGTGAATCTAACGTCTCTCAGTCCCCCCGCTTTACTATAAGTGCCTCTGTAGATGATCTAGGGGTATGCCTGAGGTTATCTTTTCTTTTCACATCTACATAGGTCCCATGAGTTAAATGTGGGATTAATCTCTAATAGTTTATTTTTTATTTTTTATTTTTATTTTTTATTATCCTATGATCTAATTTTTTGCAATGTGCCAGCCGTCAAGCGACTATTACCTGCTCCTCCTAGTATTAACACAGATAGATACTCTTGTTTATTATATTTCATTGTTGTGTCTTGCAATCTCACTAAGCGAAGCTCATTATTACTGTTTAGCCAATCTAACATTGATCATAGCGACTACCTAATTTTGATAATATGATAGTTAATTTGCGCTCGAGAGTACATGTAACCACTTTATATGATAACGATGCTTAACATATACCTACATTATTAGCCTGTTTAGAGCTACTGAAGTTACAACGCTGCTTGATTTATCACTTAAGTCTAACCACTTTCTTTTACTACTACGCTAAACTTACCAGAACTACTCTACTCTTCTTAATATAAAATGAGGCTGAAAGTTACTCAGAGATGATATGAACTGCTTTGTACTATACCCGTTATGTATGAAACTTTATCGTCTCCCCTCTTTTATTCTGTATCCCATATAATTTTATGCCTCAATAAAAAAGAGATTGACAAAAAAAAAAAAAAAAAAAAAAAAAAGTGATGTGTCGTCTCGTTATTGGGGGGAAGGATTTGTTGTATGCTGTTCCAGTTTGACTGCTAGGAGTGTAAACCTATCGTATGGTTTTTCCTATTCGGCTGTATACAGCATTCATATGCTAGAGAGGATTTCTATGCTTCTCAGAGTCGGTGGTTGTGGTGTCTGCTGCAGTGCTTGAAGTCCTCAGGAGCGCTAGGAGCATCCATTAACGGAGGTACTCAGTCGGGGTGCCAGGCGATCCGTTACAGCATATATTTTGCCATTTTCAGACTTTACTGAATAAAACTATTCAAGCAGTTAGGATAAGTTTAGGAACTGCTACTATAATGAACTACTACTATACTAAGTTTTACTCATTTGAAACAACTGTATCTTATATTGGTTACCCACAGGAGGGAACATGTGTCGGCTGTCAAATACGCAGGGACTAGCGTATAATTTTTGGCTAACTTAAAACTATTGCAGGGACCATCCGACACACGCACCCTTCTTGGGATCCTAAGCAAGCAGATTCTGGTGTTTCACTGATCTGGTGGGTTTGTTTTTTTACATTACAGTTACATCAGTACCCCCTAGCTCAGAACTCCACTTTAACTTGCCAGAAATTCAACTTAGGAACTGTTACTTGTGGCGAAAGCCACTTTGCCACTGGTTTTTTGGAGAGGACTCATGGCCAGCCTTTTAATACGTTTGAGGGCTAAAACCCCTCATAGGGCATTGATTCACCTACCCCTACCTAGCATCCACAGTGGTAGACAATATCTGCTCCACTTATTATAGTGAAGCAGATATTTTAGAAATGACAAAAAACACAAAAACAATTCTCCAATTCAGTCTGTTGTCTTGGAAATCTCTCACCAACAAAGTTTAGTAAATAAGCACCAGGGTTTACAGCTGCTGGGTTAAATGAACAAGAAAACACTTTTAATTTCCTTTTTTCTCTATTTTGAAGAATTCTAAAGATGTTTGCGGCAGGTCAGCTAACGTGCCGAAATGTTCCCTTTTGCATTTTGATTCTTACTCGTTAGTAGTGGGGATGTCACCTCCTCCTATGGGCGTCTAAGACAGTAGCTTGAAGACTGAAATAGGAGAAAGTGTTGAGTCAGACAGGTGGGGGGAGATACACAGATGGTCAAGTTATTAAAGACATTCTAAACTTATTCTAATCTTTGCTTCTTTAACAGACACAAAGGTTAAAACAAGTTTACTCACAGGTTACTAAAACTCATAAGGAGCCTGTGGCTATATTCCTTGATTGGTCATTTAAATCAAGATGCCATAGTGAATTAGTAAATTAGGAATGGATATACTAATTATATCCTCTGTTGCCAGTACTGCCATCAGAAATCTTAGGACTCCTTAAAAAAACATCTGTCCAGGCCCCTACCTAGACACTCCTTGCCACACACAGGTAGTCAAATCACACAAAGTGAAAAAAAATCAATAAGGTACATTTAACATTTTGAATCGTATATAAGATTCATAAAGAGAGCCTATAACAGTAATGGCGAACCTATGCCACAGGGGCCACGCCAAGCCCTCTCTGTGGGCACGCGGCCAAAGATCGCCAGGGGGTGGGGGGGAACACTGGCACCGTTTGGCAGCAATGCAAAGTAGGCACCTGCCTGCCCAAAACGGCAGTCGCTTACTCTGCTTTCGTGTCGGGAGGACCCCTACCTTACATACCTGTCTCTTGCTCTTAAATCCCCCCCTCTCACAATATCGTAAAGTGCTACAGAATCTGTTGTCGCTATATAAATGGCAATAATAATAATACTGTATTCAGCAGACTGTGTGTATGTATTCAGAAGTGTGTGTGTACTGAGCAGTCTGTCTGTATGTTTATTCAGCAGTGTGTGTGTACTCCGCAGTCTGTCTGTATGTGTATTCAGCAGTGTGTGTGTACTCCGCAGTCTGTCTGTATGTGTATTCAGCAGTGTGTGTGTACTCAGCAGTCTGTCTGTAAGTGTATTCAGCAGTATATATATTCAGCAGTTTGTGTGTATTCAGCAGTCTCAGTGTGTGTCTCAGTGTGTGTATTGCTATGCTCTTCATACTCGCTTGAATAATCACTAAGCTCTTTTAAGAGCTGTTCCTGTTCCTACTTCCACTCTCTGGAGGAAGAGAGGTTCACCCACTGGAAGCACCCCCCTCACACACACAGCAACCCCCACACACAGCACCCCCCTCACACACACAGTAACCCCCACACACAGCACACCCCTCACACACACAGCAACCCCCACACACACAGCACCCCTCTCACACAGATCTTTGCGGACTGTGTGCATGTATTCAGCGGTCTGTGTGTACTCAGTAGTCTGTCTGTGTGTATTTAGGTTTAATTGCCATGTTGGCACTTTGAGGAAAAAAAACGTTGGCACGTATTGTGCTTTCGGCACTCAGGCTCAAAAAGGTTCACCATCACTGGCCTCTATTTTTCTCTTTTAATTCTTTATTTTTGTAGTACAGAAAAATACACGCAGTTTGTCATGCCCCAACAGCTAATGACAGTAGGTACAATATACATCGCTTGTCTGTATGAAGGCATATAGAGAGATATGCACCATTTTTAAAGGTATAAGGAACAATACGAGAAACTTGCTAAGTAACTTTTGTATGAGTACAGGTGTTATAGTGGCATTTCGGTGGTGGTGTATAATATACCAGGTATATTGTTATGTATAGTGTCTCATGGGGTACAACACTCGGTTGGATCTGTAGGGAACGTGCCAACGGTATGACTAGGCGTTGTGTCTGGGCTTTCCACTTTGGATTAGTATGGTAAGAGAGTATTGGGCTGTGTAGTCTGTCGTATGCGACTATGTCAGGAAGATATCTGTATGCGGCCTAAGTATTGCTGTGTAATCTGCCCCTAGACTATGGTGTGGTCGTGAGTGCAGTGTCCAGTATGTGTGCATGAGTCTTTTGTTCCCTGCCCCTGGAGTGGGCTAGTGGGATCGGGAGTGGGTGAGGAGGGAAGAAGGGGTCCGTCACTATCATGTGCCGGGTGTGGGTTTCCGCTTATTCTCAACTGTCATGATGTGCGGTTTTAACTTGTCGATTCCTATCAAACATTACACAAGATATAATAAAATAAAGATTTGCGTTATCAAACTGTAAGAGACATCAGGGGGCCTCTTGGATAGGCCAGCGTGGGAAGTCCAAGAGTCTCTTAACCCGCGGCATTGATTGCCGTGGTACAGTGGGGCATAGTAGGGTTAATGAGGGGGTTACGGAGTCAGGGTGAGGCCCCCGTTATGCCCAGCTTACTATATGAACCCCTCTGGGTCAAAAAAATAATAATAATAATTAAAAAACAATGTAGAAAAGGAAGAAAAGTCTGGGGTAACATTTAAACCTGTGTCCTATATTAAACTGCTGCCGCTGCGGGTCGCAGCTTTGGTGCGTCCTGGGGTAGCAGGTCGCTGCTGAGAGTGTTGGGTTTCTCGGTTCAGGTTGGAGCTGCCGCTGCGCCGTTTGGCTGTCGGTTTTGAGGTACGAATGACGTGATCCTCGTTGGGTCCCATCGGTGCTTTGTTTTGGTCGTGTCTGTCTGTGCTGCGGGTGTGAGGGAGTTCTCTGAGAGGCCGAGAGTTGGTAGAAGCCGCACTGTCTCTTGCAGGTCTGTAACAGTGTGGGTTTGTCCATTCTTCTGGACCTGTAGGGCCCTTGGTGAGCGCCATCGGTAGGCTGTCGTTTCGTCTTAGGAGCGTTGTGATCGTTTGGAGGGACCTGCGCCATTGCAGGGTGTCCCTTGACAGGTCTGTGTAAAAGGTAAAGTTGGCATTTTTGAAGGTGAAGAGAGTCTTCCCTTTGAGGGCAGTGAGTATCGCCACTGTGAGTATCGCTTTATCCGTCCTGTGAGTATCGCTTTATATCGCTTTATCCGTCCCCGATAGGAACCTCACCACTAGGTCCCTGGAGGCTGTGTCTGGGGCCCTCTTTCGTTTAGGGACTCGGAAGATCGCCTCAAAGCTCATGGATTTGGCTTTTTTTTTCATGCTTAAGTGGTGGCGCTAGTGGGGTGAACATTCCACTGGTGCACTCATCCAGGCTCAGTTCGTCTGAGGAGTCTGAGTATCCCGCCATGTCGGCGGCCATTTCGGCCCCCTGTGCATCTTGTGCCTGGCGGAATAAGTCCCCAATATCGTGACCCGATCTGGGCTTGTCTGGCTTCGACTTTTTCGTCTACCGCCCCATAACGTTTGCAGATCTTTGGGCTTGGTTTGCAGTACGTTGTTCAGGCAAGAAACCGTTTGTTTGTAGCCGTTAGTGAGGAGCTCAGCTATCGTACGTCCGTTTCGGCTGCATCACTGGCCTCTAAAGTAAAGTAATCACACCCCTGAAATTGATGCAATACAAGTAAAAAATAATCTTGGAGGACATATGTAACGGACCGGACCGTTTCACTTACAAGAGGATAAAACCCAGTTTAGGCGATAATCCCCTTTTTGAGAGACAGGCACAGCTACTGCAGAACACCAAACTCCCGAACTGGATACAAGATAACACTCCGAACTGGAACAGCTGAACAAGAAAAGCATACAATCCGCTTACACTCCTGGCAGTCAGCTTACAATCCAATTCCCCCCAAGAACGAGACGACACTTCATTTTGAGGGTTAAACAGGAACTGAGGACTGGCTCATCCAGCCTGGCTTTTATTTCCAACTCACACATACAGGCCACACCCAGGGGGAGGCATAAAAGAACCAATGACATAGATGTTACCTCCCACACATCCCCTCCCCTTAGTGTGACACATAATCCCATTATGCATACAGTTTAAAATATACTTTTACACAACTTTCCTAACTCTAAAACCATACATCACATTCACATAAAAATACATATCCACAATCAATCCATTCAGGGGAACAACATATTAAAAAATGCCATGGATCAGACCAGGGGTTCAAAAGTTAGTAAAGTATCTTTTAAAACCCCTCGCTTCCCAGCTCAGACTGTTTTTTACAGAGCCTTCTCTGTGCTGGAGAAGTAATCTAATTATCTCCAGCACAGAGACAGACTCCATTAACCACATGGTTACAGAAAGACATAAAACACTTTAAAATACAGAAAGTTACTTTTTAACCATAACACACAGACATTTCACATATCCCCAGATAGCTGGGATCTGAGCGCACAAAACTACCGAATAGCGCGCAGATCCTATTCACACAGTACAATTGCCATGGAGCTAAAGTCTTTCCCATAGTCTTTCATTATATGAATAGGCTCCATGGTATAGCTATCTGGGGTATCACATTCCCATAAAGTCTGGTCCATAGTCCAAAGGCAAGAGGCAGGCAAGCAGCCCCCTCCAAGGACACGTGGCGAGGTCGGTTTCGCCACAACATACAATAAAATAAAATACTAAATTAGAGCATGTCTAAATAGCAATGTGGGGTATCCAACCTGCCCAAAGGATTGCTTCCCCAAATTACAACACTATTAGTAGCTATTAAATAAGGAGGCATGTGACATTCAATGTATATATCTAAGGCAATAGGAAAATAGACAATGTCATGGACTTGTGGCATTGAAGGACCACGTATATGCACCTCTGTCATCTGTATGTGGCTAACAGCTCACTGTGCAGGTGTACAGAAGCAATATTAAAGGAACACTATAGTCACCCAGTCCACTTGGTCTCTGCAAGGTTTACAGTGGAAGGTTAAGTCAGAATGACAGCCACTAGAGGCACTTTCACTGCACTGACAGAGTAAAACGTGGACGACCTACTGGAAAGCATTGATTCGATGCTTTCCTATGGGAATGCTTAAATGCACTTGTGACACTTGCCGCGCATGCATGTTAGGTCCTCTGATTGGCAGTTCGTGGAGGAGGCCATGTCTCCTTGAAAACGCCATTGGAACAGGAGAGGTGTGCAGTGCTGAGGGAGTCTTGGAAAAAAGTGAGTAGAACATTGCTTTCTAATTTGTAAGAAGGGAACCTATTTAGAGCTAAGTACAGGGGACACTATAATGTTAGGAATACAGGTTTGTATTTAGAATTTTACAGTGTTCCTTTAAGAATTGGTGATGGTGTTAAAACTCCTTTATCAAACATGGGTCACGTGGTACCTGCACACACTGCAATGACACGTGCATGCCACGTTCAGTCTTCCTGCCACGGCCAGTGTATGTAACTGTATGTCCTTGATGCAGTGCATCTAATCTGCAATATCCTTACATTGCTGTAACCATCACAGCATGTCACTGATCCAGGATATTAGAAGGGCTAACAGTATATCCTTCAATAAACGGATGGATTCAGCTTTACTTATAGGCCATAACGTGTGAGTGGGGTTTTATAGGAGACCCTCGAATTTTAGTGAAAATCCCTGCTCCAATGGATTATTCAGCCATCCAAACAGGCAGGCAACGTTTTGACACTGTGTGTCTTAATAAAACCATTGGTTGATCAAGACATACCACGTCGAAACGTTAGCTGCCTATTAGGATGGCTGAATAAACCGACATTACACTGTATCAGCCAAGTGCTGAAGTCTTATTTCCCATGTCTCCCAGTGTCCCTTTGTGCCTCAGTGTCCCCAGGATCCCTCAGTGTCCCCATGCCTATGTGTCTCCCAGGATCCCTCAGTGTCCCCATGTCTATGTGTCTCCCAGGATCCCTCAGTGTCCCCATGTCTATGTGTCTCCCAGGATCCCTCAGTGTCCCCATGTCTATGTGTCTCCCAGTGTCCCCATGTCTTCCCTAGTTTTACCATGTCTTGCAGTATCCCCTAGTGCCTCAGTGTCCCCATGTTTATCTGTCTCCCAGGATCCCTCAGTGTCCCCATGCCTATGCCTATGTGTCTCCCAGGATCCCCCTGTGTCCCCCAGTGTCCCCCTGTGTTACCTGTTACAGACTGCCCTTCCAGTTGTCTCCCTCCATCCCTCACTTACCCGGGCTGCTGGCTGGACTCTCTGTGCAGAGCTGCTCCCCCGCGGATCAGTGAGTAGAGAGAGGCAGGGAGGGAGATGCTGTAACTTCCTATCCCTGTCCCTCGCCACACACAGTGCCACCTATTGGCAGGCGCCGGTATTGCATCTAATCTCAGTTTGTGTGTGTTTTGGGGCGCACGTGCAGTGGCGTGCGTGCGAGTGCTGGTGAAGCCATCCTCCTAAAAGGTGCTTTTGCATGCTGGGATGTCTGCTTCTAACCTGGGGTTCGCCAAGAGCGCTCTCTGCCAGAGCTAAGCCGTGTGGTGCACAGCTTACCTCATTGGTTGTTATTGACCAGCTTACGCTTCCAAAGAGTAAGCTAGCTCTGCACCTCCAGGATTTGTTTAGGCAGACCGCTTCAGGCTAACTTTTGGAAGTAGAGGAGGGAGGAAATGGTGCCGGGTGGACCTCAGGTAAAAAGTCAAACAATTCTAAAACAGTTTGCTTACTTACAACTGGGGAGCACCACGGGATTCATGGAATCATTACCACAACAGTATGCTTTAGTGGTTGTGCTCTGTCTTGTTTAAGTAATAATGAGAGGGACCTCACAGCCTGCAGCGGATTGGAGAGGTGAAGAGGGCTGGCCTGTCTCTGTACACCATCTGTGCTGGCTCAGGGAGAGAATGCGTGTAATGTTTGGCTGCGAGCTGAGCTTAGAGAGAGGGGTGAGAGCAGCGTTTTGTATCAACTAAAAACAAGTGGTCTGCAAGATGTTCGCAAACGCTGCATCTATGAAAAAAAAAACAAAAAAAAACTACAAAGCGGGAGTGATTTAGCAGGCGCCCAAAAAATACACATACACAGCAGATCTTGGGATATAAACTGAGGTGAGAATGGTGTGCCAGGCTTCATTTATGTAATGATGTGAATTAGAGGACTTCTGCCCTGGGCCACCAAAGGAAGGGTCACTCACATCAGACACAGGCAAATGATGACAATTTAACTACAAATACAGTACAACACCCACAATACTCAGCCATGAAATATATAAATATATAAATGTGCACTAGATTATTATTATTTTGGGAAATGTATTTGAGAACTTTTTACACAGGGCCAGTAAAGTTTCACGTTATCTGTATCCAGTCTACGTTTACGGCTGAATACGATAAGAAGCTCTGCCTGGAGTATTTTTTTTACCCATTGTAGAACATTAAAACTTCAACATTCAAGCTACCCCCCCTTCCCCCCCCCCCCTACTTGCATTCCCATAATCCTCAGCCAGAATCTGTTTATAAACAAGAAAACATATAAAGCGAGCGCTTTTATCATTTCTGGATATTTATAGTTATATAAAAATGAACACATTAAAAAACCCCAAGTGTAAAATATGGAAGGATGTAAAAAAAACTGCAATAAGATAGCACAGCAGACGCATACACCACGCATAGCACTAAACACATATATATATATATATATATATATATATATATATATATATAATGTATATAATTGTTATTATTTTGTCTTATTTCTTTATTAGTTTATTAAAAGGCCGTTTCTTAAAGGGAGAGCAGCTCCCCTATATTTACTTTGCAGGGGGTTATGACAGTAGTGAGCAGAGTTTTATTGTAGACTCTGTATCTAGCCTTTGATTGATGTATTAGTGAGTATGAGCGAAACTGTGTGTGTTCCACTCAGTCCCCCCGCAGCGCTGCAGGGAGAGTATTAGACCTGTTTTCAAGGCGTGCGGACAGGACATTTTCAGGTTTCCTCAATCGAGGCAGCAGGCGCAGGCTGTAGGGGCCCTCAGAGAGAGAGAGAGATGAGATATTAGTTGGCAGGGATCACGATGCTGTGCATTAGGCAGGTGGTTATATGGTCAGAGTGACTCCACCACCGATCCCACTAACACCCTGTATAATAATTACATTACTTACTGTGGAATGACTGCACTACATGTGTCCGTCAGGGCGACTCCTCAATGCTTCCGCAGAGGATCAGAGATTTAACCCCATACAGGGCTATACACTAAAGGGAGAATTTAAAGGGAATTTCAAATTCATGGTAAAAATAACCAACTTGCTTTCACTTCGTCTAACCCAGGCCTCAAATGTGAAAATAATTTTGAATATATCGATTTAAGAAGTGCCTTAAAACTAATCTCTTTAGACTTATGGCCTCCCAGAGTAACCTCTACCTCACATACCTGTCTCTTGCTCTCTCCTAAAGGGCAGCACTCTACTCTCTCCTCCAGCTCTGCTTCACTCCCACCTTATTTTATTGCTACCTCCTGTCCTAATGTGTTTTATACCCCACCTCCTATAGACTGTAAGCTCGATCGAGCAGGGTCCTCTTCATCCTATCGTTCCTGTAAGTTTTCTTGTAATTGTCCTATTTATAGTTGAATCCCCCCTCTCATAATATTGTAAAGCCCTGCATGGCTATAATGTTGAGAATTAATGCGAATTATCAAGGACCTGCGCGTCCTCTTACTTTGTTGCATTCAACTGCTAAAAGAAAAATGAAAAAGAAAACTAAAAAAAAAAATGTATTTACAAAAAATAATAATTTTGAATTCTCACTTTTGTGAATAGCCCTGCGAAAAGACCAGAGACTCGCCATTATTTTATGACTTGCATAATATTTCACTGTTTAAGGGATCAATAAGTATTCCTTTCCAATAGAACATTCCAGTTTGTATTTTAACAGGACTGGGCAGTTAAAGTGGCAGTGTCACATTTGTGATTTTGCACCGCACAATATCTAAGTCAATGTTAGCTTTGGTTTGAGGATTAATGCGTTTATTTTAAACTCTCAGTGGTTTTCACTTTTCATTTACATTGTACTACTGGCTTCCCTGGTAACATATAATGTAAATTAGTTGAATCCCATGGTAATCAATTTCAGTGGATGCCAAGTGTACAAGTGCGCTGGGAACATCATGGAGAGATGATATCACCCTGATCATAAAAATGCTCCTGCAGTAAGTTCATTTTACATTCATCAGCAAAGCATTACTCACGCCAGAGAATATTTCATATGTGTTTACTGGAGTGAGAAAATAAGGAGCTGTCACTTTAAGCATTTGTTAAAATCTGTATTCCTAACACTACAGTATACCTTTGCCTCTGCACCCCTCCCCCCCTTCCCTCCCCGGCAATAAAAAGCTTAAAAATCTTTTTTTTTCTGGTAGACAGCCACTAGAGGCAGTTTAACCCTGCAATATAAACATTGCAGTTTCTCTAAAACTACACTGTTTTACATTGCATGGTTAAGGAGACAGGGACAATGCACCCAATCTACTTCAATAAGATGAAGTGGTCTGGGTACCTATAGTGTCCCTTAAAAGTGTATTGAGACCTGCATGGAAAGGCAGGAGAAAGACGTCTAGCTATTTGGAATAAGAATTGTGTTTCCAAGCGATATATGGTGAACATACAAAGCTATAAATCAAAGGTAAATTCTACTGGATAACTTTCAGAGGAATTCGACAAGAATAAAGTGCAAGAAAGGAAATGTAACATATACTGCAACACTGTGTATATTATTTTAGTTTCAGTGGAACTGAGGGGAAGTGTTTACTCACCAACTGAAGAGCAATGATCTCTCACTGCATTTTATGCAAGGTTTCTATTATATTAACTCATAGTTTTAGTATTTCCTTCTACTTATGTTTGGGTGTCTGAACTATTTGGTTCCTTAATTCTCCACCAGATATATGCCCATCAGTTATTTTAGTCAGAGCAGAATGTTGCTCCCTAGTCTGTGAGTGATCACTTTACCATGATTTAGTTGAAATTGAAATAATTTTAACAGTATGATTTTTATATATATATATATATTTGACAAAAAAATGATTCAGAGTGTCTCTGAAAATTGTATTATATGAGTATCCAGTTTACAGAATTTCACCATTTGATATAAGTGCACCAAACTAAGCTTATGATACTCTGAAGAGATCCATGAAAGTAAAACGTAAATAAAACGAAAGTAACTGGAACACAAATAAAAAAAAAACATTAAAAGAATGGTAGTATGATGGCCAACAATGGACCAATTGCATGAGTCAACCAACAACTACACTTGGGCTAGTAGGATGACTGAGCTGCTCAACATGACAGCGCCCCCAAGAACCATCTCTCCAGGCCCAGGCTTGAGCAAAAACCGGCACCGGGCATTCACCGACTCTCCCACTTCCAATGGTTGGGTAGCTTTCCCGAGAGTGTCCCAAGCTACTGAGATCTCCCCCTGGGTGTGAACGGTGCCTATCTTGACTATTAATCAAATGTACCATTTTTAGGAGGACATAAAGGGACATTTAGCCAACATTTTATTTATTGGCTACTTTATACAGAAATCATGTTAAACAGAACACACATTTAGAAGCAAGCCAAAATGGAGTCACAGGAGCTTACAATTCATGTGTCTGCCACTTCTGTGGATCTGAACAGTTAAAGGGATATTGTGGGATAGAATATTCTGCATTCAACAGATGCGTTTGAACATTGGCAGCGGTTAGTGATTAGTTTTAGTAGCCTTTGCTGAGGCATTTGCCTTCTTGCGAAAATCAGGCTGTACACGTGCTTATACTTTAGGTTTCACAAGCAGCAGGGTCATTCTAAATGGTAAAATGTTATAAAATTATTTTCTAGTGGGGGAAAAAAGTAAATAATTGTCAGGCTTGGTCGTACAATCTCTCCACAGCAGTGTGGCATTTGAAGTCTGAATGCGTCCGGAATATGAAACGAGAGATGTCCCTGTGTACAAACACTGCCTGGGGCGTCCCGAAGCTTTGACGGTGACTGTTTATAGGGGTCTTGCAGCAGCTGTCCGTACAGAACGATGTGTGAATGCACAGTGCCCCCCCCCCCCAAGGCATTTTAATCAATCCCTGTCAATAGTTCAGAGTCTGATGGAAGCCACACACTTGGCACAGAATTAAAGGGCATGTGGGCGCCATGCTAACAAACAGAGGGTTGCAGCTGTCCCTGTCACTCATGATGGAAAATCCCACATCACCTTGTATCTACAGTGACTTAATATAACATATTCTACGGAATGAAACTGCAATATGCCACTCGCCAGCTGGTGTTTGACTTATAATCCCAACAACTGTAGCAATAGAAAGACAACAGAAGAAAACTTTGACCATCCAGTTTAGGAAGGATCAAAACTTCTGTTACTCCTAACAAATCAGAGGATGATAAAGTCAAGGAACTGCCGCACTGATCAACTAGTCTATACAAGCCAAATGCTGGCATTGCGTGGCATTGAGACAAACTTGATTTCTCTAATTACTACAAAGTTTGGCCTAGTGCGACTGTGGGCTGTCATCAAACACCCAACAAGAGTACAGCAGGAACTTTCACTAACTCTTCAATACCAAAGAGTGAATAATTTTCACAAACGGAAATAGTCAAACGTTCCTCACCCATCTCCTGGCAATGATAACTTCTTACAATATCATCCAGCTAAAGACATATTGCTTGCAGGAACTTACAACAAATTCCAGATGCTACTTCTGGGTAGATCCATATTATCTGGAGGACATGTACCATAAAAACCAGTGAGAGCAGACAATACTTGAAGTTACCATAGGCCATCAAATAAAGACACCTAATGCTCCGTGTCAGCGACCACAAATGTCTGTCCGTCTGTTTGTCTGTTTTACAGAGACTCTGTTGAGAGAGGTGTGTGTATTTATATATATATATATATATATATATATATATATTTCTAATTATGTATCCATGGGTTGTGGTTGTGTCCTCTCTATGCAGGACAGACGTTTGGAGTCGTTGACACTGAGCATTAGGTGTCTTTATTTGATAGCCTGTGGTAACTTCAAATATTGCTCTCACTGTTTTTATATTGTGAATTTTACACGTTTTTGTGTGTTCTTGGAGTGAACAGAGATAAATGATAGATGATAGTAGCACCGATTGCAATATCCTTCACTAATCCCTACTTTTATTGTCTATTTATCTGGAGGGCATCTCAATGTCCTCAGTCAACACCTACTAGAGAAATGTAATGTAAATGTCAAATCAGTACCATATATGTCAGGCCCAGCTCACAAAGCCCATCCTCCCTGCCCCCGTATACGGTTATTCCCCATCTAGCGGTTGTTATGACATGCATCAAATACTACATATACCCTTCCACTGTCAAAAATTCTGTCTCAGCCTAACAAAAATTCAGGTAATAATATAAATGCACAAAAGGTTTAGTTGTTGATCTTGAATGTGGTGTAACAGAGTTGTACAAATACAATTCAGCTTTCATTTTATATTTATTATTGTATTTTAAAAGTGCTTCACAACTCAGTACGTGACCAAGGTGACCACCGTGATATCATCGGCTTTTAACTATACAAAAAGCAGCTACAAAAAGCCATTCTCTGGGTCAGGGACAGCTGCACAAGAAATGACAAGAGATGCAAATGTTCACCGTTGGATAAAATATACAGCATTATCACGTGCGCATACCTAACAAGTTACTTACAGGAATTTTATTACACAGGTTATGTCTTTTCTTTATTTATAGAACAACTGAGAAAACCTTGTCGATTTTTTTTATAAAGCCTTTTCCAATACCTTCAGATACTTATTATCTAAGCGCTGTGAGTTATAATTTAGATTTTATCACTCGAGCTGTAGCAGGCTGGCACTTCATTTCTCACTACTGCGATATACATTGCTGCCTCTATTAAAATGCTTTTGGTTTATTCAAAAAGAGAAAACGAGTTTGTTAATGAGCACTACATAAACCTCGTATACCCGCCAACATCGATGCCACTTTGGTAGGTGCCAGATCTGGCTGCTATGTCTCAGACAGCATTAGACAATGACGTTGCGCCAATTAGTAGGCCGCGCCTAAAGCCTCCTACGTATGTGGTGCCAATTTTAGCTTGAAAGGGGCAATGAACACTAATGTGCAGAGGTTTTAGGCTGGTGTAAAAAAAATGCTGTAAAGTAAGAATGTTTTTAAAAACAGAAGTGTAAATCGTTTATTTTTTTATCAGTTAACAAAATGCAAAGTGACTAAACAGAGGAAAGCTGTAAATTAAATCAATATTTGGTGAGGCCACCCTATAGTTTTAAAGCAGCATCAGTTCTGTTAGATCAGGGGTGCCCAAAAGGTAGATCTCCAGATGATGTAGAACTACAACTCCCAGAATGCTGTGCATGCCTTTAGAACGACAAAGCATCATATGGAAGCTGTAGATTTAAAATATCTGGGGATCTTCCTTTTTGGGCACCCACTGTGTTAGATCCACATAATTCTAAGGAACTAGGCAGGCAGGTTGTTTCAAACATATGCATCATTGCTGTAATATCCCACAAATGGCCTAAATCACAACATTGATTATATTGGCCAACCAACAGCCCATACCTGTATGTCCCATTAGTATGTCTCTGAATGAAATCTATAGAAAATAATAATGTAACCTGTTATAAAGTAATACAGAAGATTTCAACGTGTACCAAAAAAAAAAAAACAAATCACACAAAAAGCTGACATTATTTATGTTGTTTTTAATATTATTTTTCGTCTATGTGTCAATTTATTATAAGTGCCAGCATGCACATCCGACATCCTTTAGATTTCCAAACGTGCCTGAGCTCCAGGGATGAGCGACTGTATCCAGCCTAATGCACTGTGCTGACAGGCGGACGTCCTCAATGCTTTGGCTTCCATTAAGCAGAACAGACAGTGAACACTCCGGCAGGAATCTGTCTTTTGCGCGGCCCAGAGGGAGAGGACGTGGAGCCTGGCACAGAGCAGGGAGCTGGATGAGAGCTCTCTTAGTACATCACTGGCCATTTACTTTCATCAAGCCTGGCTCAATGCTGATGGCACATTCTTCTCCCTCCTAATTCCTGGATTTGCTCTTCCAGTAATTGACAACAGAGTCTTTATTGGATGAGAGAGTACTGGCAGCCAACTGGTAAGAAATCTTATCTTGCCGTGGCTGAAAAATTGCTATTGATGATCTCAAGGTCACATTTGCCACTTAGACCAGCACTATGCAACACCAACAGTGGCTCTGAGGGTAATGAAGCTTTCCCTACCTCTCATATATAAAGGGTTTAAAGAACATTCAAAGTACTCCAACGTGCTAAAGAGCTTTCTGTCCTTGTCCCTGCAGGTTTATTTTATTTATACATTTATCTGCCTGGTAAACTGACAACTAAGAGAATTTCCTGCCTCACTCGGTTTGAGTTGTAGTTCTGAGTAGAAGTGAGAGCTTCTCACAGAGAAAGATGATCAGGCAAATGTTCAGTGGGGCACGATGGCCATGCACAGAGGCTAACAGGGGTAATCAAAGGATCTCCCCTGCCAGCCCATGCCGGGCACCACAGGCCTGAAGAGGGAGCTCTGTCCCTTTAGTGCCAGAGGGGAGCTTAGGTTGGGGGAAGTGAGCCAGGCAGCCTACAGACATTAAGCAGGGCAGCATCTGTCGAGATGGAGAGACATGGTCTGTACCAGACCAAGACTGGCCATTGGGTAAGCTGGGCAAATAGCCGTGATAACAATAGGCTGAGGATGATCAGAGGATCTCCCCTGCGGGCCCTGGCAGAGCCAATGCCATCCAAGCAGCAGCCTTGCTTTGTGCCCTCAACTCCTTCAACATCCCACTGGCACTTTACTTATGTGAGTGAGGGGAGAGGAAGACTCAGGAGGACCTATTCATCTTGCAAGCTTTGTAGTTTGGAGTGTTGCCTCTGTTACCATGGCGACACTCCAAGGAGCTCGCAAGAGAAGTGAACTCTGCCTGCAGCGTGAGGAGCTGAAATCTATAGTCACTCAACAAATCCGGACCACCAGGGATTGCAATGTCCCCCTCCTCTGGCAAAAAGTAAGAAGGGAGGGAAGGTGTGTTATTTTATGTTTGTTTTTTAAATAAAAAAAATAAAATCTTTATATTTACTTGCAGTCCCATCTAACCCCTCCCCCCGCACACACACAAAATATACCACGCAACACAGTCACACACTGCACCACTCACATACTGAACCCCTACATACATTGCACTGGTATACACACTCTGGATCCCCTACCCACACTACATGCCCTACACACATTCTCTCTACAGCCCATATTCACATTAAGTCACCTTATATTCACATTAATAAATTAAGTATTTACGCTCCTATACTACCACACATATATACACATCATACACTCCCTGCACTCACACACAAAGACATTACACACACTCTATGCCCCATATAAACACATACTATAACTCATGCACATGCACACACACACACAAACATTCGCTATACACCCTATAAACACACACACATAACATCACAGGGAACAGCCCCACCCATGCACAACACATTTTAACAGCCAAGTTCCACTTTTGTCCTCTAAAATCCCACTATTGGGGACACCAGAGACAAGTAACTAGCAAACAGAGCCCATGCTAGCGTTGTGCACAAACAAAAACAAGACAATTTCTCATATATGATAACCAGTGACAAGAATGCCACCCTTTAAAAATGTATACCACGCACCATTTCTGATTGGCTGTTCTGTCTTTAAATATCTGGGCTCAATTTTTGTCCCAGTCCGTTTCTGTAGAGAAGTATTCTAGAGAAGCATTGATTTCAAAGCTTCCATCACAGTGCACACTATTTGGGGTCGCACTATGCCAGTAGACTGCAATATCCTAGGAAGTGTCCCAGACCACTAAGTTATAAGCTTCTTCCAAAGGGACATTATATAAATTAATAAAAAAATAAATAGAAAGCTTAAGGGTTTACAATAATAATACTTACACATAGCTACAAATTTACCGGATAAAGTGATATGAATCAAACCATCTACCTGCTACTAAATCAGACCTAAAACCAAATGTTGGTGAGCTTTATATCTGCACCCTGTTATTACGTCAATTTTTAAGGGTTAGTCGTGTTTCCATCTCTGGCTGGCCAGTTACATTATAGCTGTATACCACTTTCTGCTGTTGTCCTTTTGTTTTCGATCAGGTGGTGGTAGATACGGGGTCCTGTTTTGTCATGCGAGTGTTCACATGTCCTTCAACTGCCATTTCCTCTACGTCTGAGCTAGAGGTCCTTTTTTTCAGGAAACCTAAATTTGCTGACGGCTGCCCAGGTGCAGCCTGGGGTTAACATGTAATACAAGAGTTCAGCCATAAAACGAGTTCACTATAGTAAAATAAACATAATGTTGTTTGTCTGGTTGCTGTGAATAGAAACTAGAGAAGCTTGTACAATTGATAAGTATAAGCAAAAAATAGAAGGGTAAATAAAACATTTCAAAGCACTTTGTAGGGTGATTTTGGGGTTGATAGCAGTGTAAGTAAATTGACAGAGGTTGGGGTGGGTAGCAGTGTACAGAGGTTGGGGTAGGTAGCTGTGTAAGGGGATAGACAGAGGTTGGGGTGGGTAGCAGTGTACAGAGGTTGGGGTAGGTAGCTGTGTAAGGGGATAGACAGAGGTTGGGGTAGCTAGCTGTGTAAGGGGATAGACAGAGGTTGGGGTGGGTAGCTGTGTAAGGGGATAGACAGAGGTTGGGGTGGGTAGCAGTGTACAGAGGTTGGGGTGGGTAGCAGTGTAAGGGGATAGACAGAGGTCGGGGTGGGTAGCAGTGTACAGAGGTTGGGGTAGCTAGCTGTGTAACGGGGTAGACAGAGGTTGGAGTGGGTAGCAGTGTAAGGGAATACACTGAGGTTGGGGTAGGTAGCAGTATAAGGGGAAATACAGTGGTTGGGGTAAGTAGCCATGTAAGGGGGTAGAAGTGTAAGGGGATAGACAGAGGTTGGGGTGGGTAGCAGTGTAAGGGGATAGACAGAGGTTGGGGTGGGTAGCAGTGTAAGAGGATATACAGAGGTTGGGGGATGTAGCCATGTAAGGTGATAGACCGAGGTTGGGGTAGCTAGCCGTGTAACAGGATAGAAAGAGGTTGGAGCGGGAGGCAGACATGTGCACCAGTGAAATTTTTGTTTTGTACAAATTATTTCGTACTAAATAAAAATGTTATTTGTCAATCCCAAATTTCAACCGCAAACCCATTAGTTTTCGAACGAAATTAGTTAATAATTAATTTGTTTATTATTAAACAGCACTGCGCATGCGCAAAAAAAAAAGCAAGGAGGGAGCCGGCAGCGCTACCAGCTCCCTCCTTGTAATAAATAACTATTCCTACTCCCCCCCCCCTGCAATAAAACCTATGGGGGTCACTATGACCCCCATATTAATAAAAGGGAGGTTAAATCCTTCCGCATGCCCCTGCTCACGGTATGCCACGAGTAGGGGCATGTCGCCTACACTAAACTATGATCCCCATATTGATAAAAGGGAGGTTAAACCCTCCCGCATGCCGCAAGTAGGGGCATGTCGCCTACACTAAACTATGATCCCCATATTGATAAAAGGGAGGTTAAACCCTCCAGCGTGTCGCCTAAACAGCGAGGAGCCAGTGTCATTTAAAACTGAATATAAAAATCAGTATCTTATATAGAAGTGATAGAGAGCTACAGTAAGAGTACGTGTAACCAATAGTTATAGAAAAAACTATAACAATGTTGCAATACCAAAAAAGTAGCTATTTAAATCAGTAACACAATAAGGCTGGGCTACTGATCTAAATAGCTACGTGTTACATGTATTCTTACCATAGCTATATCATTTCTACTTAAGATACATTTATATCCAGTTTTAAATGGCTGCTCGCTGTCATTATAAACTAAATATAAATCAGTATGGGGGTCACTATGACCCACATATTGATAAAAGGGTGGTTAAATCGACCTGCATGCCCCGACTCGCCTAAACGGCCTAATAGCTTACAGGTATAGTCTGAATTTATGAGTACCTATCAGAAGGTGTATGCAATGGGGTAGCAACATTTGATTTAGATGTTACCAACAGTGGGACATATGAAAGTGGGACATAAGAGTGGACAGGCCAGAGGGGGCTGGTGTCAGTGGTGCCCTACTTTCAGAGGGGGAATGTCTGTTTCCTTTGGGTGCACTGACTGACAGTTTCCCAAAGGGACCTTACTTAGGGCAACCCATATGTGAAGTGATCCTGAAACTTTTTGAACATTGGCTTAATGCCTTTGCTTGACCAGACACTGCCCAATTATGTCCAATGATGAAGTGTTGCTGTGCCGATTGGCAAAAGTAGCACTAAACGCTAAATTTGAAAAACGTTCTGCCAAATACAGGACAATTGGAAGGTGTGCCATGGGTGTAAAAAAAAAAATCTATTTTTTTTTAAACCCTAATTAGTTCTTCTCTAAGATGTTATCACATGATCTAAATTCCAGAGTTCCAGGCAAACCATGTTTCAAAGCAAAACACATTTTTTCTTAGAATTATCATTTTATCTATATAGCTTTGGTGTGGTTTTCAGGACTTGTGTGCATAAACAAAATATATGCTCTAAAAGGTAAACTACGTGCCATATAACACACTATATTGTAGACATAAAATCTGTCTTTTTTGGGATTTTATCTCTGCTCTAAAAGGAAAATAAGCTGAAATGATCCAGTGCAGATTTAAATGTGTGAAATTTGTCAATTATCTCAAATAGAGCGCATCATGGTACGTGTTATGCAAGTTTGGTCACCTCAAATAATTAATTACTTAAGGGTCCACTGGCATCGCCCGGAACATCTGATATATGATACAGTGAGTAAAAAGGCAGACAAAGAATATAAATATAATGAGAGTCATAAAAATATACCTATTCATTCAAAACCACATAGGAAATGCAATGGCTAATGGCTACTTACACAAAGTGCCATCCATTTCATAGTCTCCCCACTATTACCTCGAGCTCAAAATGTTTCCTAACCAATTCTTGAAAATTCTCTAATATTTTACTGGAGACCAGCTGTTATTTTTTAATTTTTTAATTTTCTGTTGGCCTCTCTAGTTTATTCCTGTTTAATGGTTCCTAGTCCATGCACACTATCTAGTCTATGTGTAGCCCCTCTGTTTCCCACCTGCATGTTGATATATCCCTTGCACACAGCTGCCTCAGCCCTCCTGAACCTTAATCTATTTCCATTATACTGCTTCCCTCCCAAACCTTGATCTATCCCTATTAAACTACTGCCCACTGGAGTAACTTACATGACAACACCCCCTCCTCCAGCTCTGTCTATCCCCTTACACTGATACCCACCCCAACATCTTTCTATCCTCTTACATGTCTACATCCTCCAACCTCTGTCTATTCCCTTACATGGCTTCCCACCCCAACCTTTGTCTTTTCCCTTAAATGGCTTTTCACCGCAAACTTCTGTTTATTCCCTTACACTGCTTCCCACCCCAACCTCTGTTAATTCCCTCACACTGCTACCCACCCTACTTCTGTCTATTCCCTTACATGGCTTCTCACTAGACATGTGCATTCGTTTTCATATGAAAACGATTTCATCAGAAAATTCAGGGTTTTTTTGTATTTCGTATTCGTTTACTAAAACGTGAACGAAAGCCCTACAAACGAAATATAAACAAACGGCAAACGCCGAATGCATTACCTTTTCGTTTCGTTAGTTTAATAGTCTCCCACAGCCGGAAGGAGCCGGCAGCTAGGGGCATGTCGACTAAACAAATTTAAAAATACTAGTGATTGGGCAGGAATTGCTGCCCAGTCGCTAGTGCAATAAGGGGGCCCCCCGCGCCCCCACCTGTGACCCATATAAATGGGTGGACATAATGTCCCCCTTGGTCCCCACCCATGAGCGGCGGGTGGGGAGCCTAAATAAATAAATAATGAGGGGGCTAATGTCCCCCCTGGTTCCCACCCATGAGTGCTGAGTGGGGACCCTAAATAAATAAAGGGGGGACCTAATGACCCCCCCATGTCACCACCCATTGTGACCCGGCGGATGGGGACCTAAAAAATAAAGTGACTAGGGGTCCCCAAGCCCCTAGTCACTCCCCCACCCCAATAAAAATACCCTACCTACCCCCCTCACCCAAATAATAGTGGGGGGGGCAATAAACTAACCCTGTAAAATAAAAATGTTATACTTACCATTTGATGTCAAAAAAGGCCAAATAAAAATCCATAATACGTGTGTCTAAACTATTAAAATAAAAAACAAAAAAATGTAGTGAAAAAAAAAAATATATATATATATATATGCAAAAAATTACAAATCCGGACTGTAAAAAAACAATCCTTCTTCACCGTGGAGGGCTCCGTGCAGAATGAGCTCCACAGGGCCAACCAGAGTGCTCTGACAGGTAAATGAAGAGGCTTGAAATCCGACCAATCAGAGCGACCTGTGTCATTTTACACAGTGTGGAAAAGTTCTTTACCTGTCACAGCATTCTGATTGGTTGGCTTGAAATCCTTTGCTGTGTCATTTGACTCATAACACTGTGATTGGTTGCTTTCAATTTGAGCTCATTCTGCGCCGTGCCCTTTTTTTTGCAGTTTTTTTTTTTTTTTAAAACGATGATTAAACGGTTGATCATGGGTGGGGACCGGGGGGACATTAGTTCCCCCTTTAATTAATTAGGGTCCTCACCTGCCGATCATGGATGGGGACGTGAGGGGGACATTAGGTCCCCCCTTAATTAATTAGGGTACCCAGGTCCCCCCAGGTCCTCATGGTCCCCCCATTATTTATTTATGTCCCCACCCACCGTTCATGGGTGGGGACCAGGGGGGACATTAGGTCCCCCATTTAATTAATTAGGGTCCCCACCCTCCAATAATGGGTGGGGACCAGGGGGGACATTAGGTCCCCCCTTTAATTGATTAAAGTCCTCACCTGTCGCTCATGGGTGAGGACATTAGGTCTCCCCGTTTATATGAATAGGGTCATGGGTGGAGGTGATGGTGGGGGGGGGGGGGGGGCACTATAGCTGCCCAGTCACTAGTACTTTTAAATTTGTTTAGGCGACATGCCCCTAAGCTGCCTGCTTCTTCCTTTTTTTTGTGCATGCGCAGTGTTATTTTCTCCGTGCTGTGGGATCGATTAAAGAAATGAAACGAAAAGGTAATGCATTCAGCGTTTGTAGGGCTTTCGTTCACATACGAAAAAACCCTGAATTTTCGGACGAAATTGTACTTTTAAGAAAATGAATGCACGTCTAGTGGGAAGCCATGTAAGGGAATAGACAGAAGTTGGGGTGGGTAGCAGTGTGAGGGAATAGACAGAGGTTGGTGTAGGAAGCAGTGTAAGGGAATAAACCGAGGTTGGGGAGGGAAGCAGTATAAGGGAATAAATAGAGGTTGGGGAGGGAAGCAGTATAAGGGAATAAATAGAGGTTGCGGTGGAAAGCCGTTTAAGGGAATAGACAGAGGTTGGGGTGGGAAGCCATGTAAGGGAATAGACAGAGGTTGGAGGATGTAGACATGTAAGAGGATAGAAAGATGTTGGGGTGGGTATCAGTGTAAGGGGATAGACAGAGCTGGGGGAGGGGGTGTAGTCATGTAAGTTACTCCAGTGGGCAGTAATTTAATAGGGATAGATCAAGGTTTGGGAGGGAAGCAGTATAATGGAAATAGATTAAGGTTCAGGAGGGCTGAGGCAGCTGTGTGCAAGGGATATATCAACATGCAGGTGGGAAACAGAGGGGCTACACATAGACTAGATAGTGTGCATGGACTAGGAACCATTAAACAGGAATAAACTAGAGAGGCCAACAGGAAGATCAGAAATAAAAAAAATAACAGCTGGTCTCCAGTAAAATATTAGAGAATTTTCAAGAATTGGTTAGGAAACATTTTGAGCTCGAGGTAATAGTGGGGAGACTATGAAATGGATGGCACTTTGTGTAAGTAGCCATTAGCCATTGCATTTCCTATGTGGTTTTGAATGAATAGGTATATTTTTATGACTCTCATTATATTTATATTCTTTGTCTGCCTTTTTACTCACTGTATCATATATCAGATGTTCTGGGCGATGCCAGTGGACCCTTAAGTAATTAATTATTTGAGGTGACCAAACTTGCATAACACGTACCATGATGCGCTCTATTTGAGATAATTGACAAATTTCACACATTTAAATCTGCACTGGATCATTTCAGCTTATTTTCCTTTTAGAGCAGAGATAAAATCCCATAAAAGACAGATTTTATGTCTACAATATAGTGTGTTATATGGCACGTAGTTTACCTTTTAGAGCATATATTTTGTTTATGCAAACAAGTCCTGAAAACCACACCAAAGCTATATAGATAAAATGATAATTCTAAGAAAAAATGTGTTTCAGTTCTGCTTGACCTCAAAACGAAGTGCCGTCTCGTTATTGGGGGAATTGGATTGTATGCTGATTGCCAGGAGTGTAAGCTGATTGTATGCTTTTTCTGTTCAGCTGTTTACAGCATTCATATGCTTGAGAGCATTCATATGCTGCTCCGGTTCGGTGATTGTGGTGTCTGCTGCAGTGCTTGGAGTCCTCAGGAAGTGCTAGGAGCATCCTTCAACGGAGGTACCCAGTCGGGGGGGCCCGTCGATCCGTTACACATAGCAACTCGCATCTTATGGAAACGCATGCATCCACCCCCCGCAGAAAGCTCCATCACCGCCCCCCACCACACACTTCAGACCAGGTAATCCTCCCAGGGTGAATACACCTTCTGATAGGTACTCATATAAATTCAGACTATACCTGTAAGTTTATTGATCAGTTGGTTGTCCTACTTTTTGACTTTCATTTCTTGCAAGCTCAGGATGCTCTCTGACAACCATACTGCCCTAGGACTCTACGAGCTGCCACTTCTATAATATTAAATGCTTTTTGAGAGTGCGAGGGGAGCCCATCTATAGTCCTTGACATGAAATAAGTTTAATTCAAACCATCTGAGTGAGCAGCTTTTAATTCACAACCTGGTTGCAGACAGTAAGGGAAACTACAAACAACTAGTAATATCCATACTATATGTCTCCCTGGGTGCCTTATAATGCAGGTTGCTTTGTAGTTCAGATCACTCAGTGCTGTAAGTGCCTGAGCTGTGTACATACACCGATAAGGAAGTCTTTTTCTGGAATGAGGGGGAAGAGTTAAAGTGGCGTGTTTTTGGTGGAGCATTCTACAAAACACTTATTTTACCCAAAAATCTGAAGCAAGCAAAAAATGACAGCATATTAATGAGACTAAAACCAATCAAATGTATTAAAGTAGTATTGGTGCCCAGATTGTCCCTTTAAGTTCTTCACCTTTTTTCTTCAGCTTCATTTCAGCCACCTCGTCAATGTTGTACTATCCCGCATGCGAGACTGCTGTACCCTCTGCAGACCAACTCATGCAATGAGTGAGAAGGAGCCTGAAGCTTCACTTTTTGCCAACTTCACATTTTACTGTAGGACACTGTAGTCCCTACATGGTCTTATGATATGTTGCAATTGCATTTGAATTTTAATGAGAAAGTCTAAAGTCAAATCATCATGACAGACCCACTTTAACAAACTAGGATCCATCATGGACACTCCAGGCACTGACACAACTTTAAAAATCACCTATCAGGGGTGAGAAACCATAAGCAAAGGTCCCAGGGGGAGGTGGCACCTGTACACACAACTTGGTTTAAATTAACACTATAGGGTCAGGAACACAAACATGTATTTTTTTTTTTTGCAAGAATAAATGATTACTTCCTTCTTGCTGGTTACTGTAGATGTTTCTGGGATGTCAAAGCTTCTTTGATCTCCCTCACTCCTAAACTGCAGTGTTTCTCTTTCCCATAACACAGTTACATTTATTATCAGGAACCAGTGTAAATGTTTCTGGGAATTGTAGTTCAACTAACAAAATTTCTCAGTAGAACTTTGGTAGATGAAACTACAGGTCCCAAAAGCCTGAGCAGAACTGAGGATGTGCACAGAACACTGCATTCTGCTAGACAGCCTCTCGACAATATACAGACACTGTCACAGACTGCCTGGGTTTTATTGGAGAAAAAAATACGACCTATGAAAAACCACTACTATTATTTTCGGCATTTACATAGCACCATCATGTTCGGCAGCCCTTTACAATATTGTAGGAGGGGGAAACTTATTGAATTAAATGTGTTGGAGAAGTGACAGTCGATGTTTGTCTGCTGTCGGAGGTGCCCATACTCTGTGTGGCAGAGGGGCAGAGACTGTGAATGAGTGTGACTATGTGGCAAATGGAGAAACACAAACAGAAAGTAAAGTTTCAGTCAGTAGATTAATCATTTACTGTTGTCTAACAACATTGTTATATAACTCCTGTATTCTGAGAACTGTAAAAGTTGGGCATTATACGTTGGGCGTTTTATCATACATGTTGTATGTGCAATATTGGCAATGCTCTATGAAATATTGAAAAATAAAGTCTTTGTTTTTTTTTTTTTTTTTTAAATCATTTTAATTTTTGGAATTGTGCTACTCCTCAGTATGGCACTATTGCTTTTGCAGGCATCTTAACAGTTGGTATTTTGTCAGTGAAATAAACACAGATATAGAAATAGCTCTCTGTGTGTAGGCTATTGACTGTCACAGTTCTGCCCTCTTCAGCTAAAGCCTGATCTTCATTTTAACCCTTGCAGTGCTAGGTTCAATGGGTGTATCAGACTTCACAGAATTAGCGGCTTCTGCATGTGTGTGTATACTGTATATATTTATATATTAATTTATTTATTTTTGGTTTGTTATGCTTATTTTATTTTTTTGCTTTCTATTATAATGTACTTGTCACGACTAGTAATGTGGTCCAGCACGCAGAAACTATGTAAACATATACATAAGTAAGAAAAGGAAAATAATAGGATAGAGCGTAAACCGGACCTTAGAATGGCCGGACTAATACGCTAGAGACAGAGAATGGTCAAAGGGAAAGCCGAGGTCAAGGAAGCCAGAAAATACTCAATACCGATTAAACAAGCCAAGTCAGGGAAACCAGAGATCAGATTAACTAGGGAAACGCCAAGGATCAGGATACCAGGAAATCAGAAACACAGAATCAGCACTTTCAGGAAACCAGGAAACTGAAACCACGACATGGCAAAGTAATGGGGAAAGCTAGGGGTTTAAATACCCCTCTCTAGGCTATGATTGGTCAGAGGGCGACCTCTGACCCCAAAACGTGCGTGTGCGTTGACGTCGTGACGTCACGCACACGTTAGTATAATTTTCGGGGGCGGAGCTACTCTTAGGCGCGACCACGTGGTCGGCGCCATGTTTGATTCGGGCGTGATGCCCGGAAGAACTACGTGCGCGGTTCCCGGCTCGCCGACGAGCAGGTAAGCTCGTGTAGTCGGAGCGGTCGTGCCGGTCGGGCACGACCGTGAGGCTCGGCGGGCCGGTGACCGCAACAGTACTATACTTTTTACTCTAACACCAGAAAGTCGCATGACCATTTATGGTAAAGGAAATCCAAACCTCCATGGACCTGTTGCTAAAACCCAAGATTCTGAGTAACTTCTGGTAATTTCCCAGTTTTGGGAAAAAATATATAAAAAGACTACTGTATATACTCATCTACAAGTCGATCTAGTGTATAAGTCGAGTGCAGTTTTTTGACCAACAATTGTGAAATATGCTATGACTTGTGGATAAGTCGAGGATACGTTATTCAAATGGAATTGTTCGGCTTCTGTTCGGTTACCGAACAGACTCTGTGTGGTCCCCCTTCTTTTTTTATTAATTGAGTTTATTGTTTTCGATCATAAAATAGAAAGGGTGGGGGTACAGAAAAAAAAGGGGTAGGGTGGGGGATTCAGGGTTACAGTACAAAGGATCAGATACAACACAGTGACATTCATATTTCATATTAATCACCGCCTATCTATGTACGCAGTGGTTTGGGCGTAGTGTAGTCTCTGCTCGTCCCAATTTAGAACGGGCGTTACCCATACCCCTCTTTTCCACCTTCAAGTGTAACTCGTCATTGAGACAGTGTAGCTATCAGCCTTTTATAGGCATGCAGGGGCGATGCTCTGGCTATCTTGTGTCTGTTCGTCATGTGATACGTGTACCTGCTATATACCTTAACCTTGTTGGGCATTCAGGGGGGTCAAGAAGTCTCAAGTGTCGGCTATCTACTCGACGAGGCTCTCCACCTACACGATTAATGCCTCCTATATATCCCCCTAAGTGTGGCACTCTGTGATGTATTACGTAAGTGTCAAGGCATTGCTCCGCCTGAACCTCCCAAATTAAAGCATAATAACGGAAAAAACAAATAGAATACATTTAAAAAACAATCTAACATAAATCTAACATGAGGGAGAACCATAACTGCTTGCTATCCAGCAGCTATTCGGATTCCTATGGCTGTCGTCTTAGGCGATGGCATCGACCAGGATGGGGGGGGGGGGGGAGGAGTAAGAAGCTCCCTGCCCTAAAGTTCTCTTATTTTTTTTTTTGTGTGTTTTTTTTTTTATAGTTAGTAACAGGTGTGTGCATGATCTGGCTCTGAGGCCTATTGAAGGTTTTATGGAGGCTGGAACTGAAAGCGGCTACACCAAGGTTCCCAGTTTTGAGATATTTTATGTTTTTGGTCGGCAGTTATCGCCGATGAGATGTCATATACATAATTTAGTCGGATTTTGTCCATGAGGTTCTTTTCAGAGGGGCAATTGGTTGATTTCCAATTGAGCGCTATAAGAGCTCTAGCTGCTAGTATCACCTGTGCGGCCAATGCTTTCTCCTGCTTCGTCCAGCTGGCGGGAAGGTCCAACCATAGGCAGGCCCCAAACTCCAGCGGGAGAATAATATCTACTTTGCTAAGCAACCTAGAAACCTCCAACCACAATGGCCGAATAAGGTCGCATCCCCACCATATGTGGAGCGTCGTGCCTTTTTGTGCTCGGCATCTCCAACATCGGTCAGAAGTGTTTGGGTATATTTTGCTAAGTTTATCCGGCGTCAGATACCATCGGTACATTAGCTTTCTGTGAGCTTCAATGTGTGAGTAGCACGCGGTATACCCAGTCAGTGCATTGACTAGTGCTAGCCATTTGTGGGGAAGAAGAGTTGTCCCACTTTCTTTTTCCCATTGGGACATAAATGATAGGTTTGGGGACAGTGGGAAGTTCGATATTGCTTTGTAGCACCTGGAGAGCAATTTAGGCCTAAGGGGGTATTTCCAACATGTCATAAGGAGATCGCATTGCTGAGTAGATTCCCCAGCCTTGCCCTCTGTGGTCCTATCTACATGCTCCAATAGTGCGCTTTTAATTTGGAGGTAAGGGAACACATATCTAGGAGCTAGGCTGTACTTCTGTTGGAGCTCAGCAAAGGGAGTGATTTCCGTACCAGTAAACAATTGGGAGACACTAGTGATGCCCGCTTCTGCCCATGTGGATAGTGAGAGCCATGGTAACACTGTGGACATGGCGTTTAATGGCGCCAATCTGTGAAATCTAGGAGTCTTAGTCTGAATTGCTCGAAACTTATCCCATATGTGTACCGTCAGTTTTGTTGTGGAAAGGAGCGTGCGCGCCTTCCCCCTTTTAGCTGGTGGGGACCACATGTGCTCTAGGAGTGTCTCCTTAGGCCATTGTTTGCGTTCCATGTCGACCCAAAGTAGTTGTCCCTTGTCTGCATGGAGATTTACTGCCTGGGATAGTATGGCTGCCAAGTGATACATGGCCACCTGCGGCACCCCCATCCCTCCCATCTGGAACGGTCTATACAAGGTGTGACTCGCTACTCTCGCACGTTTGTTCCCCCATATAAAGCTATTAATAATGGACTGGGCTTTTTTACAAAAACTTTGTGGAATAGTTACAGGCAACATACGAAATAAGTACAGTAGTTTAGGTAGGGCCATCATTTTCACTGCATTAACTCTCCCTGCCCATGAGAGCATCACGTCTTTCCAGGAGTTCAGGTCTTTGCGGATGGTTTCCAAGAGAGGAATATGGTTTAGTTTGTATATAGTATGTATCGATTTGGCAACTCGTACTCCCAAATAGGTTACCGACTCCGTCCTCCAATCGAAATCGAAGGTCTTTCTTAACACCTCAGCATTCTCCAAAGGGAGGTTAATTGGCAAGGCTTGTGTCTTAGCCGTATTAAGTTTGTAATAGGAGATAGAGCCGAAAGATTGTAGGATGGGCATAAGGTTTGGGAGTGACACCTCTGGCCTTGTCAGTGTCAGCAGAATATCATCTGCGAACAATGAGAGTTTGTATTGATGTTCGTCGATATTGACTCCGTGGATGTTCGGGTTCTGCCTAATGATCTGAGCTAAAGGTTCTAGACATATTATGAAAAGCAGGGGGGACAAAGGACAACCCTGTCTCGTTCCATTCGAAATTGGGAAGGGTGGGGAAATGAATCCCGCGTTAGTGACACTAGCTTCTGGGAAGGTGTATAAGGCCATAATCGCTTTTATGAATGCGGAAGGAAAGCCAAATTTGTCTAGTGCCGATTTCATGTATAGCCAATTGAGCCTATCGAAGGCTTTTTCCGCATCCAACGCAAGCAGCAGTCCTCCCAGTTTGTTAGTGTTGAGACCCTCCAAGACGTTAAGAAGAAGCCTAGAATTGTCTGAGCCCTGCCTGCCTTTGACAAAGCCAGATTGGTTATAGTGGATTAGAGTGGGGAGTAAGTGTTTGAGTCTAGTTGCCAGGATTTTTGCATATAGTTTGGTGTCAATATTCAATAGGGATATTGGGCGGAAGTTAGCACATGCTGTGGGTTTTTTACCCGGTTTAGGTAGTGTAACTATATGAGCTCGTAGCATTTCGCCAGGTAATTTACCTTGTGTGAAGCCTTGGTTAAACAGAGACACTAAATGTGGGGTAAGAGCAGTTTGGAAGGTTTTATAGTATATGGAGGAGAGTCCATCGGGCCCTGGTGATTTCGCGTTGGGTAAGTCTGTGATCATTTGTGTAACTTCCTCAACTGAGATTGGTTTAATCAGGTCAGGGATCTTATCAGTGGGCAGCGAAGGTAAATGGATTGTTTCTAGAAATTTATTTATCTGTTCTTGTGTTGGTTGGGATGTCAGGTTATCATCTTTAAGATTATAGAGTGTGCGGTAGAACTGAGCAAATTCCTGTACTATTTTATCTGGGTTTACAACTTTCTGACCCAGGGGATTGTGAACGTAAGCTATTTTGGTTGCTAGGCTACGCTTTTTAAGTCTAGATGCAAGTACTTTCCCTGCTCTGTTTCCCTGCTCATAGAATTT
Organism: Pelobates fuscus; assembly: GCF_036172605.1. Lineage (NCBI taxonomy): Eukaryota > Metazoa > Chordata > Amphibia > Anura > Pelobatidae > Pelobates > Pelobates fuscus. Next base: position 95,419,655 of record NC_086329.1, read on the forward strand.
TGCTTTAAGTCTTCGTAGAAAGAAATTTGTTTTAGCCACTTCCAGTTCTTGTAGTTGCGTTCGTATGTCTGTAATCTCTCTAAGATGCGTCTTTGAGGGTGTTTGTTTATTGAGTGTATTCAGTTTTGTGAGGCGGCTAGTGAGGGTTATATACTTGGCTATACGCACGGCTTTGGCCCTACTCGCATGCTTAATTAGTACTCCCCTGATATATGCCTTATGGGCTAACCACAAACTTTCTGTGGATGTGTTTGGTTGAGAGTTGGTCAGAAAATAGACTTCCAGTTCTCTATGGAGGTCTTCTAATACTTGGGGGTCACTGAGCAGGCTTTCGTTAAGCCGCCAAGTTCCTCTCCCTTTAGCAGGGAATTGTTCGTTCAGGTGGAGAATGATCGGCGCATGGTCCGACCACGATATCAGGCCTATACTAGTATTGACAACGTTGCCAATCAAGGAGGTAGGTATCAAAAATCGGTCTATTCGGGAGTACGAGTTATGAGCCACTGAGTGAAATGTGAAATCCTTTTCTTGCGGATGTGTCACCCTCCATGGGTCTATAAAATTCTGCTCTAATAGAAGTTGATTGAGGTGCCCCGAGTTTGTTTTTCTGCCTATCTCAGTAGATGCCTTCACTGTGTGTGAAGAGGATGTATCCAGTTGAGTATCTAAGATGAAATTCGTGTCCCCTCCTATTACTACATCCCCTAGTCTGCCTTCGTCCAGTGCATTGAAAATAGTAAGGAGAAATGTGGTTTGTGCTGTATGAGGGCCATAAACGTTAATTAAGGTGTATGGGGCGTTATTCAGCAAACATTGTATAATTAAATATCTTCCCTGTTTGTCTGTGCGTTTTTTTACTAGTTCAAACGCCACATCTTTCCCGATAAGGATCGACACCCCCCGCTTCTTTTTAGAGAAGCAGGAGTGAAAGTCTAGGGGATATAGAGGGGAATTAAATTTGGGTCTTTTACCCCACTGGAAATGGGTTTCTTGGAAGAATACAATTTGGGCTTTAGCCCTTTTCGCTTCCAATAGTGCCAGTCTCCTTTTATTTGGGGAGTTGAGTCCTTTAGTGTTCAATGACAGAAACGTCAGCACCATTATATTACATACAACCTAATATGCTGTCTAGTATTGCTGAATGGCAATTCATACTCCTTTAACTTAGTCCCCCTGTCAGTTACCATCTCCCTGGGGCTCTGAGTGCAAGCCTCTTTATGTGTCCGTACTATGATTCCCTCAATCAAGACAAAGAAAAAAACAGTAAGATTTAAGAACTGAAGAACAAAATAACAGAACAAACATATATACAGTTGCCTGAAAACCACGTGACAAGCACACGGTAGGCAATCAGAATTGGTGACGTATACTGTATACGTCTGAGTGGCCTGGCTTGGGCCACTGGGGGGTGAAGTATCGGGTGGTACCATCTGTTGGATACAACATGTCATAGGGGACCTTCCCTATCCATGGATTTAACCTTAGACCGAGTCAGAGATGGAAGTCTCCAAGTCGAGATAATGAAAGGACCTGACTTATGTATCGCTGACTCGCTCCCTACATATTTCGGCTTACCTTCTATGTCCATTTATACTTATATATTTTTAACCGTGTTAACTTATGGGAATATGTCAAACATGCCCGGTTATTTTCCCGTGTATTTTTTTTTTTATTATTATTATTATTATTTTTACCTTTATTTATTTATTTTTTTTATTATAGTTTTTTTTTTTTTTGTTGTTTTTTTTTTTTTTTTTTTTTTTTTTTTTTTGTTGTTTTTGGTTATTATTATTCTTTTTTTTTTTTTTTATTCCTTTTTTTTTTTTTTTCTTTTTCTTTTTAGTGTGTTTAGTTTAACGTCTCATCCCATTATGTGATTTCTACCTGCATCCCATTTTACATTTACGGGATCCGGCCTCCAAAACACCTTCCCTCTCATTTAAAAGAGATGGAAAGAACTAATGACAATATAAGTGTCTGTGCCGTGACAATATAAGTGTGCCGTTCACTTAGCTGCGTCAATCCTGTGCCAGTCTCCAGCTACTCGGGATGGATGGGCTTGGGTGTTCTTTTCCGCCGACTCTGGTTGCGGCAAAGGAATGTTCCACTGTGTTAGCCCGTTCCTCCCGTCTTCTGGGTTGAGAAACACCCTCTCCACTCCATTTCTCCGTGCGATGAGGCGTGTCGGGAAGCCCCATTTATACTGTATGGACGCCTCTCTGAGTGCCTTGGTGATAGGGCCAAAAGCTCTTCGTTTAGCCATCGTCGCTGGTGACAAGTCGGTGTATAGCTGTATGTCCTTGAAGCGTTCTCCTAGGTTCCGCGCGTCTCGCGCCGCCATCATCAGCCTCTCTTTTGTCGTATAGAAATGCACCCTTACGATGATGTCTCTGGGCACTGCCGCTGGCAGGCCCCTGGGCTTCATCAGCCTGTGTACTCTATCTAGCTGTAACTCCTGCTCAGAAGCCTCTGGTAGTAGTGCCTGAAAGAGTTGGGTGACATAACCTCTTAACTCCGGTTGTTTAACCTCCTCAGAAATGCCGCGCAGGCGGATGTTGTTTCTGCGGGCTCTATCTTCTAAATCCACCACTTTTGTCTCCAACTGTTGGATTTGAGACTGAAATGTGGAGTAGGCGTCAGCCAGGGAATTATGTGCTTCTATGACCTCCTCCATCTTGTTTTCCAAATGGGCCGTGCGGTCCCCAATAGCCTGCACATCTCTTTTAATATCAGCAGCTAATTTTTGGAAGTCAGCTCTCATAGTGTGTTTGAGGTCTGACAACAGGATCCTAATGTCCCCTTCAACTTGGGGAATGTGTTGGAGGCGAGATACCGAAGTGACATCACTTGCCTCTGATTCAGATGCTGGTGAGTGCGCCACGTCGGCGCCATCTTGGAGCAGCTTGCTCGATGATGAGAGGGCCGAGATCTGCAGATTCGCGGCTTTCTGCCTCTGCTTTCTGGCTGGTTTGGACGACATCGCGGTCTGCCGGTGTTTAGCCGTGGAGGCAGCCGTTTTTTCCGGTCTAATGCTGTGGATACAAGCTGTTAAGGTACCCGGTCCGACGGAGCTAGTCTCTTACACGTCCAGCTTCGTCCGTGCCTTAGCCACGCCCCCGTGGTCCCCCTTCTTAACACCTCGTAATCACCAACCACCCATGGCTGTTAACCCCAAACAAGCATTCCCTGGGTGGCCGCCATTCGTATATACGAACACACGTGTTGTCTCACGAACGCAGGCAGCAGTACATGCTCATCGACGGCATGGATCTCTGAGTCGGCTACGTAAGCCCGCGAACCACGCTGAAACCTGAACCCCTACACGTTCGACTTTGCGACCAGCTAGGAGAACGGCGTTCGGGAGTCGACATTGCCCCGCATTCGATTCACGAACGCCGTACAAAATTCTATCGAAACTAGCACTGACCCGTGGATAAGTCAACTCTACATTTTAAAATGAAGTTTAGGACTAAACTTTCTCAACTTATACACAAGTATATACGGTATCCGCATTCAAGCAAACGGCAATACAAGGAAAGCGCCATGTAGAAATACAGCAAAAACAATGATTTAAAAATCGTACAATTTAACAAAATCTAAATCTTTAAAAAAAAAAAAAAAGTGTAAAAAAAAAATCCTTGAATATACATTTTTCTAACCCAAAATTTGAAATGCTACTCTCTTGTATAATTCACAGCCATTCACTTTTCAGGTCATCATTTTGCTTTAAGAAGGAAAGATATCGGCTCTGTTTAGAATGACATTTTGTTTCAAGGCAATGCTACAGTAAGCAAGGCAAGAGGCAGAGTTATTCAGTGACGTCTGGCAGATCATGTACCATATTGATCTGAAATTATCGGTGACATTTATAATAAAACACAGTGATGCATTGTGTTTCAGTATTTTAGTAAATCGTTGTGGAGCTGAATTTACAATCCATATGCAAAAAAAAACAAAAAAAACAATGAAGAAAATGGGATGATTCAAACGTGATGATAAAAATATTGTAAGACATTAAAAGAGAAGTCTAAGCAACCAAATCATTTAATGTTAATTAAGAGATTTCGGGGTACGGGCTTTTTGATTCAAACAGTGCCATCTTTTATTTGGTTTGGGGTACGGGCTTTTTGATTCAAACAGTGCCATTTTTTATTTGGTTTGGTTATGTTTTAAATACTGCAAGACAGACAGCTATAAGAACTCCAGACTGAAACATTAAATTATTGAATCTCTTGAAAGGAACACTACAAGTACCATAACCACTACATCCTTCTAGGCGCCCCAAGAACAAGCAGGAACTGAAGACAGTTGCAGTAGAGGCCTGGCAGAGCATCACCAGGGATGAAACCCAGCGTCTGGTGATGTCTATGCATTCCAGACGTCCAGTGGCGTCTCTAGGATTCATTTTTAGGGGGGGGCACATGGTGGGCCAGGGACAAAAGTAGGGGGGCACATTTAACCACGCCCTCGCCGCAGTTTGACCCCGCCCCTGCCGCATGTTAAGTCCCGCCCCCGACACAATGTGTTTTTTTTTTTTTTTTATAATCCCTGGTGGAGGATTCATTATTTTCCACCAGGGATTATTAAAAAAAAAAAACATTTCCCTTGATATAGTGCCATAGTTGCCAACATTTGAGAAATTGGGACATTCAGCGCTCCCTGTAAAGTGCTGCTCTCTGTATAATACATGGCTGTGTGTATAATATCCTGGGACAGTCAGTGCTCCCTGTATAGTGTTGCTCTCTGTATAATACATGGCTGTGTGTATAATATCCTGGGACAGTCAGTGCTCCCTGTATAGTGTTGCTCTCTGTATAATACATGGCTGTGTGTATAATATCCTGGGACAGTCAGTGCTCCCTGTATAGTGCTGCTCTCTGTAAATACAGATCTGTTTGTGTATAATATCCCAAGACAGAGAGCAGCACTATACAGGGAACAATGATTGTCCCAGGATATTATACAGACACAGACCTGTATTATACAGAGAACAGCACTATTGTATTATACAGATAGCTGAGCATATACCCCATGTCCCAATCTCTAGACTACAAGTACCTGTCAACAGCAGCTCCCAGATGCGTGTAACAGGGCTAAAGTGTGCGGCAGCTCACACAGATGATTCAGCGGTAAAGCGCACTCGCTGGCAGAGCCAAACTGGAAAGCAGCCCTGGAAAAAAAACGTATGCCATTCCTACAGGTCAATATATATATAGTACAGTGAGTACACAAGCTCACTGACATGCGCAAATAGGTTCACTGACAGACAAAAAACTCTGACTCGCACACAGGCTTACTACAGACAAACTCACTTGTATAAACACAAGGCTCACTACAAAGAAGTTCAGGGACACACACATGCTCAATAAATAGAAGCTCACTGACACACACAAGCAGTACCATCTTAACAGTGTTAAGGGTCCCGGGCAAAGCAGTGCACTGGGGCCCTTCCTACACAACAACTCACAGGAATAAAAATTTTAATTATTGATAGACTGCTGAGTACATACACACAGTACACACATCCGAACACCGAGAAACTTCTAAATACACACACACACAGACGTTGCTGAATGCACACAGACGTTGCTGAATGCACACAGGCTGATTTTTACACTTACACACAGACTGCTGAGTCCATACACACACACACACACAGACTGCTGAGTCCATACACACACACAGACTGCTGAGACCATACACACACATTTACTGCTGAGTCCATACACACACACATTTACTGCTGAGTCCATACACACACACATTTACTGCTGAGTCCATACACACACACATTTACTGCTGAGTCCACACACACACACACACATTTACTGCTGAGGTCATACACACACATTTACTGCTGAGGTCATACACACACATAGACTGCTGAGTCCATACACACACATAGACTGCTGAGTCCATACACACACACACACAAACACACAGACAGAGTCCATACACATGGTGATGTGAGAAGGAGAGCGGGGTGATGTGAGAAGGAAGGGGGGATGTGAGAAGGAAGGGGGGGATGTGAGAAGGAAGGGGGTGATGTGAGAAGGAGGGGGGTGATGTGAGAAGGAGGGGGGGTGATGTGAGAAGGAGGGGGGTGATGTGAGAAGGAGGGGGGGTGATGTGAGAAGGAGGAGGGGTGATGTGAGAAGGAGGGGGGTGATGTGAGAGTGGAGGGGGGTGATGTGAGAAGGAGGAGGGGTGATGTGAGAAGGAAGGGGGGATGTGAGAAGGAAGGGGGGGATGTGAGAAGGAGGGGGGTGATGTGAGAAGGAGGGGGGGTGATGTGAGAAGGAGGGGGGGTGATGTGAGAAGGAGGGGGGGTGATGTGAGAAGGAGGGGGGTGATGTGAGAAGGAGGGGGGGTGATGTGAGAAGGAGGGGGGTGATGTGAGAAGGAGGAGGGGTGATGTGAGAAGGAGGAGGGGTGATGTGAGAAGGAGGGGGGGTGATGTGAGAGTGGAGGGGGGTGATGTGAGAGTGGAGGGGGTTGATATGAGAGTGAGGGGGGTTGATGTGAGAGTGAGGGGGGTTGATGCGAGAGTGAGGGGGGGTTGATGCGAGAGTGAGGGGGGGTTGATGTGAGAGTGAGGGGGGGTGATGTGAGAGTGAGGAGGGGTGATGTGAGAGTGAGGAGGGGTTGATGTGAGAGTGAGGGGGGTTGACGTGAGAGCTAGGGGGTGATGTGAGAGTGAGGGGGGTTGATGTGAGAGTGAGGGGGGTTGACGTGAGAGCTAGGGGGTGATGTGAGAGTGAGGGGGGGGTGATGTGATGTGAGAGTGAGGGGGGTGATGTGATGTGAGAATGAGGGGGGTTGATGGTGAGGGTGGTGAGGGGGTGATGGTGAGGGTGGTGAGGGGGTGATGATGAGGGTGGTGACGGGGTGAGGCTGAGGGTGGTGACGGGGTGAGGCTGAGGGTGGTGAGGGGGTGAGGCTGAGGGGGGTGAGGCTGAGAGGGGTGGGGGGTGAGGCTGAGGGTGGTGAGGAGTGAGGCTGATGGGGGTGGGGGGTGATGCTGAGGGGGTTATGCTGAGGATGGTGAGGTGGTGATGCTGAGGATGGTGAGGGAGGGTAATGCTGAGGGAGGTGGGGTGGTGAGGCTGAGGGTGCTGAGGCTTAGGGTGGAGGGGGGTGCTGAGGCTGGTGGGGGGTGCTGAGGCTGGTGGGGTGGTGAGGGGGTGAGGCTGAGGGTGGTGAGGCTGAGGGTATTGGGGAGGGTGGGGAGGCTGAGGTTATTGGGGAGGGTGGGGAGGCTGAGGGTGGTGGGGAGGCTGAAGTTGGTAGGGAGGCTGAGGGTGGTGGGGCTGAGGGTGGGGAGGGTGATGAGGCAGAGGGTGGTAGGGAGGCTGAGTCCATACATACAGATACACAAACTTACACACACACACACACATTAAGCCTACCTGTCACTGGAGCCTGTAGCTGGGGGTCAGGCAGCCATCTTCCATCCTTTCCAGCAGCAGCATGGGCTGCTGCTTAACGGCGGGGGCGGGGCTTCGTTTGGGGGCGGGGCCTGTGCCTGGGAGCCTGTCAGTGCTCCCTCCAGCCCCAGACAGCCCCCAGCACAGTTCCAGCTGCTCTGCCCTGCATTCCCTCGGGCTGTAACAGGCTGTTACAGCCCGAGGGAATATCATTTAAACACATAGCCAGCAGGTTGCTGGCATTTGGGGGGGCACAAGGGGGGGCACAGCATGATGTAGCGGGGCCATGGCCCCCCCCTAGCGACGCCACTGCAGACGTCAGGCTGTAATTGACTGCAAAGGATTTGCAACCATGTATTAAAAAGTGAAAGTTTGATTTAACATCAGTTTGATGTTAATCTGTCCCATTACTTTTGGTCCCTTAAAAAGTGGGAGGCACATATACAAACTGTTGTAATTCCTACACCGTTCACCTGATTTGGATGTAAATACCCTCAAATTAAAACTGAAAGTCTGCAGTTAAAGCACATCTTGTTTGTTTCATTTCAAACCCATTGTGTTGGTGTATAGAGCCAAAAAGATTAGAATTGTGTCGATGTCCCAATATTTATGGACCTGACTGTACCTCTAGCACCCAACATCAGCATGCAAACTATATGTGCATCCGTTGCTTCACTAGGGAAAGCATTGGATTAGCAGATTGTGGCAACTGCAGCGAATGTGTTGTGTGTCTTCCAAAAGAACCATCCGATTTAACAAAAATCAACAGGTTTGATGACCTCATAGGAGGAGTATCGGGCTACAGTGTGGAGACAGTCCCACAGCTGAAATAAAGGTAAGTTGTAAGGTATACTCACACAGGTAAACTGCGCCACCACAGGCACAGCAGACAAGAGCTGTCCAGCTGTTTTAATTGCATTTGTTTTAAGTCAAGATTGCTGTAACTATGTTTTTACGGATTTTATTCTCATGTATGGAAAGACTGCATGGCAAACTTGCAACAAAGGCCTGGGGAAGGTGGTGGTTGCCAAAGTTTAAATGGTGGGGTGCTGGACTCTACCCCTGTGATTTGGCTCTACCCATTTAAAGAAACACTCTGTGCACCATAACCACTACATCACACTGTAGTAATTACGAGTGCTAAAAATGCCCTGGTACCCTCCTCATTGTAAGTAGTTACATTGTAGAATTTACTTCTTACCTGGCGGGCGCCAGGAGTCACTCCGCACCTCCCTACAGGCCGAGATGGCAACCGGAAGCTCATGTTAGGAGCTTCCAATAGTTTCCTGGCGCTAAACCCTGCATCAGTGAGAGAGGCAGGGAGCAGCACACAGCAATTCAGATATGTAGTCAAAACCTAAAGAGGTCTGACTCTACTCCTTGATGCTGCTACCCAATGTCAGCCTTAAAGACAGAACAATATGCAGGTCCATGATTTAGGGTGCCTGGGATCTGATGGTCCAATGGAAAGCCAATGTGTGATGTCAGGAATCCAGGTGGAGGAGACTAAGTACGTGTGAGAAGTATATACCATGGAGGTTCCCAGCCATCAATGATAGACTAAACATATTATTTAGTAACGCACATTTATCATTATTCATGATCACGATAGCAATTTTTTTCTTATTTTTTTTTAATTTTTATTGCCCCCACTTGCCCCTATGGACAAATCTCCACATTTTAGAGATAGCTTTCAATATAAAGAAAAAAATATGGCAAGTCAAAATCGCAGAGGTAAGAGAAAAGTTTCCCCTATGGGTAGTTCCCACTCGGGAGGTCTCAATATGCACCTCTGATTATTATTATTACTATTTATATAGTGTCAACATATTTTGTAGTTTGTTAAATTTATATAATGGAGATGTCTGACAACAAGTAAATGACAACCAAAATATCCACCGAGACAAGTGGCGAAGAAAGCCTTAAAATCTATTACAAAATAGACCTTTCCCATAAGTAATTAAACATCAGTTTTGTCCTGCCAACTCAAAGAGTGCCCACCCATAGGATTCATTGGGGAGCAGTGGTACTGTGTGGGGCTGACGTAGCTCCTATGTAGTTGAGATCTACATAACATTTCGGATCTGAACGTCTAGACTGCTATTACCAGTAGGACTGTCCGGTATACTAATGCAAAGGGTTCTATTGTAAAGTAATGAGAGGAGTGTGATTCCCTCTCGAACAGTGACATATGGGCAGCAATCTTTTACACCGCTGCCCATTCTCACTAAGTATCTCTTACATATTCAGTTTGTTAAGTATAGCAAGGTAACAATGTTCACACTGAAATTAGATGCCCCAGGAGCTTAAATGGCAACAGAAACACATTGACTGCACAAAAAAATAAATAAAAATGAAAACATATTATTCACTGTGCACCGCACGCTCAAAGAATTTAAAGCACAGGCACACAGTGGTATAATTTTCTCAAGCCAGAATCCCTTCAGTCATGTTAAATGATGGCTGATGTTAACCAGAAGTGTCATTGCATTGTGATGAACAAGACTTACTGCCGATAAATGAGACTTGACAGGTTTTTAGTAAAGACCTTTTACAGCTGCATGGGCCTGGGAGGCAAATCTGCATGTGGCTTGAAATGAATTCAATATGAAGCCAAACATTTGCTGCAGTTCACATCCCTCTGACTTGTTTTTTTTTTTTTTATCTGTGTGTGAAGATATAGATACACATATGTACATACATACATATATATATATATATATATGTATGTGTGTGTGTGTGTATGTATATAAAATTTATTTATTTTAAATTTGTGGATAAACTGGTGGTGTCTGTCCTCAGTCTAACAGCCTTACATGGGCTTTACCAGCTACTGGTTGCCACCTGACTCGGGTGTAGTATCAAATCCAGTGCATATAACTGCGTACGTGGACTTAGCAAAGTGACTTTCCCTTAAGGGAACACTATAGGGTCAGGAACACAAATATGTATTCCTGACCTTATAGTGTTAAAAACACTATCTAGCTTCACTGGTCTCATTAAATATAGTAAAATCTTACATTTATTTCAATCTGCTGGTGCTGGCTCTGCCCCTGATCTGCCTCCTTGGCTGACCTCATCAGAAGTGTTGATCTCAGCCAATCACAATGCTTTGCCATAGGATAGCCTTGGATTGGCTGAGATTGTTACTATTGATGATCTCAGCCAAGGAGGCAGAGCGGGGGTGGAGTCAAATGCCAATCAGCATCTCCTCATATAGATGCACTGTGAGAGGGGATGTGCTTGTCATTATTGATTTGTGACATTTTACAGGTACTGTATTTATTGAAAAATACAAACACCATGCTTATAGAAAGGCTTTAGCACTAAAATATGTATGTAAATATGGAATAAATATCCCCTTTTCTCTAGGATACATTGGGAGTTTGCTGTCACAAACTTGCCTTTTCCACTTCACACCTAGCTGAAGCAGGTATATATCTGAGTAAGTTAGTAACTGCATCTGATCGGCTGGTCATTTTTTAATCTACCGCGGAAACCCGGTATTACTTAGAGTTTAGAGTCCCCTAAGTTACAGCCATTTATCAGTTACTAACAATGAAAATTTCTATGGTGCTATACAGTTGGGGAGTTGATACCTTTGCTAACAGACCTTTTAGATATTATCGCTGTGATAACCGATAAAGGGACCCACTATGCTGTTTAGAAGTGCTCGACCAATTGCTGCAGCAAAATCGGTGTTCAGCTTTTATGGCGACGGGGTTAAGTGATTATCTTTCAGTATTTGCCGCTATTTCAAAGAAAATAAAAAATGGTCTTAAACTGTACACTGCCCTTGGAGGGTATAGGCTGAACGGGACACTGGGACTGAGCCAAGCGGTGAAACTGTTCACGTTAAGCATCTTCTCCCCAATATGAGCAATGATTTTATTTTTCCTTCATTTATGTGTTTAGCATTTAGTTACTCTCCTTCGTACTGCAGACCTATGACAGTGACCCAGATCTGTGACTCCTCACTCATGCAACGCTACTGCGCATAGCGACACTTTAACCACATGCCTAGCTAGCCTCTTTAATTCATAGTAAACGTGATTTCCTGCCTAGACATGTGGAACTAGCCTGTTATATTAATTTTCAGTTATCTTGCTTTCACCTACCGTAGCACATCTACAGCTATACTCATGACATAACCTTGTGTAGTCAGATTCTGGGATAGGAATGATTAGCCCAACTCTGTAAGGTATAGTCCTAGCCTGACAGTTACTCTCATTGTGACTACTAGGTGGAGCCCATCTGTGAGCCAAGCTATTGTTTCTCTTTGCTTTCTATGAAACTTAAGATATAATCCTGTTCATTTTCCTGTTTCAAAAAAATAAATAAAAACAGTGCAATGTTTTTCTATAATGCCATGTGATTAAATGTGAATACAAACCTGGTTGCACCAGCTGTTGTGGCAGTGCAAACCCACATGTTTAACCCCTTAAGGACACATGACATGTGTGACATGTCATGATTCCCTTTTATTCCAGAAGTTTGGTCCTTAAGGGGTTAAACTCTGCACAACAAAAATAAAGAATTTAAAAAATGGTCTTAATGCAACCAACCTATCAATCTGATGCATACTAGATGGAGGAGAAACAACATTTTGCTGTGTGTTCCGTGATAGTCTGGAGCGTAAATAATTAACCCCTTAAAGACACATGACGGAAATATTCCGTCATGATTCCCTTTTATTCCAGAAGTCGTGTCCTTAAGGGGATACAATTCCTTGACAATATGCAATTGTTTCACCAGGATCAGTTTGTTACCTTGTGTTTAAGAGCTTTTCTGGGAAGCTCCCACCCTACCTGAGCAGAATGCTCTCCCCGGCTGTTCCCACCTCCAATAACCTCCGATCCAGTACCAGCACTTTATTTAGTCTACCTTAAAACAAAAAGAAATCGGCCTGATCCTCCTTTTCCTACAGAGCACCGCAATTATGGAACGACCTCCCGCACACTTTAAAATTTTCCCCAAGCTTAAGTCCTTTAAGAGATCCCTCTGTACATAACTCAAAACAGAATGCACCTGTCATGGTTGATTATATATTTCCTACCTGTTCTATGTTAAATTTTGTATTTATTGTGTATTAATATTGTTTTTGTATTTTATTGTACCCTAATGTATCAATGCAATGTTTTGTACATCCAGGACATACTTGAAAACAAGAGAGATCTCAATGTATCTTTCCTTGTAAAACATTTTATAAATAAGTACCTATGGATAACGTGGAAGCATTTTAAGCACATCACGAAGGTATGGAAAAAAAGAAAACATGAAAAAAAAAAAGATACAAAAATAATTAATTAAAACGTAAAAAAAAATTTTTTTTTTAAAAATTGCTCTTGCATTACTTTGGTCTTTGCATCCCCCTGCAGAGCCTTGCAGTTTCTTCGGGGACCCCCCACTGAATATAAATGACAGCTGATCGATTTTAGTTGCTGGTGGGATGATTTCAAGGTAAGTGCTGCTCCCCCTGCAATCAAGGGTAATTAATTTGTAAGCAGGGTGTAGGTATAAACAGGACAAAGTGAGCAACAAGCAGGAAATTCTTTCTTAACCCCTTAAGGACCCTTAAGGACCAAACTTCTGGAATAGAAGGGAATCATGACATGTCACACATGTCATGTGTCCTTAAGGGGTTAAGCCCACCAGCAAGTCTAAAAAGCAGTTACCCTCTACGTACACACACAGGAAAAAATAATAATACCGCTCACAGGTATTATTAAATAAAACAGCAAACCTGGTCTTTTTCCCAAGAACTTGTGATCTAATGTTCCTACATTCAAGAACAAGTCTGCTCCAGGTTTATAAAAAGTAAGGCACACAGTCTTCGTTTCATTCGAGTTCATTGCTACCGAGGGGCATTTTATACATCAAAGTCCATCAACCAAATGGATGATATGAGATTCCATATATAATTTACTTTGCCCGAGATAGCCATCTAGTCCATTACTTTCTGAAATGAATAGGAATCGACGGCAGGCAGAAGATACACCTTGTCATGTCTAAAATAATTTTGTCGATATTATTACCATAATTTTAAAGACCTTTATGGAACTAGAATGAAACTTTAAATGGGCATTCCAAACTTCACAACCACTACAGCAGTGGTTTGATACATACCTAGGTCCTGGGTTCCCTTGACACCTGTGGTCCAGTTCCCACTGCAGATATGGCTAAAGTGAACATTTACCGTCTGCCTTAGATAGATTAATTTTGTCTGCTGACACTCTCAGCAAATAAATTCTGCCCAAAAACTGGGTCAAGGTAAGACCATTCAAAAACAATAGATCACTTTCCCTGGGACTGTGCCTGAGGACTCCGAGCACCAAAAACAACTGCAGCATGTTATAGCGGTTACGGTGCTTAGTATCCCTTTAAGGTGCTTTTGACATTTTGTCTCACGCTGTATAGTTTCCCGCTGCTTGTGCATTGGTTTCAACTCAAGACAGGAGATCAAATTATTTGCATCTAATTCCAATGAGAGCTCATTTTCCTGTAGAGGAAATTGGCCTTAGATCTTCTTGAAAAAAACTTTTTTTTAAAAACAATGATTTATTTGTGACCAGGCACATGAAATAGCAGTACAGTCTTACAGGACATATAGACAAGTCAACATTTTTCCAACATATGAAAGTGTGACCAATGAGCCCGCAAAATTTAACAGCAAATGACCAGTCCCACCATCCGGAGGGCAGTTGGACAGTACATTCACTGGCCACATAACTCGGCATTCTGTTGCCATTACATTTGGACTGTTCTCATTCCCAATTATTGTACTCAAATGTGCTGTCACAGCCTAGACTGTTTTGTATTTTTTTCTATTCTTATTGTTGTTATGATTAAGGATATGTAAAACTGGGGGTGGAGGGGTGGAGCCAAGCTACTGAATGGCCGCATGCAATCGGAGCTCTGTACTAATCACCCATATTGGACCCTCTAATGCGGCCCAAGGGCCCAAACTCCTTGCAAACGGTACCAAACTGAATTACTAGCTACAAATAAAGAGATGCGCCGAAAAACCAAAAAGGTCAAACCTGATAAACCTTTGCTGAGCGGAAATATCAGAGACCTATGGCGGCAGGCCCGCAACAACAATCTATAAATGTAATAATGAGCTTGAGGTGGTGGCAGGGCCGTCTTTAATATTGATTGGACCCTGGGCAAGCATCTGCTTGGGCCCCCTGGGCATGCAATCACTCCCTCCACCCCAACCTAGAGGCGAAACTAATGTAGAGAGTGCCTTGGTGCAAACAAAAATTCAGGCCTGCCCTGTAGCACAAGAGTAAAGAAAAGATAGATCCCCATCTGTCATACAACTCCTGCGATGCTATGCCAGCTGGTGATATACTATCCTTGCAGGGTTGTATTTTTGAGCAGTGTTTGTGCAATTGAATGTCAGCATGTTATTGTATAGAGTGTATGTGTTCATGTAGGGGTGTATTTGTATGTACTGTTACCATTGGAATGCAGTGGTGTACTTGTGTGTAGTGTTTGCGTTTGAATGCAGGGATGTGTGATTGTCTGTAGTGTTGGCTTTTAAATGCAGGTGTACTTTTGTGTGTAGAGTTGGTGTTTGTATATAATTTTAGCGTTTTATTACAGGAATGTGTTTGTATGTAATGTTTGTATTTGCATGCAAGGGGGTGTTTGAATGTAGAGTTGTGTTTTAAATGCATATGTACATTCGTGTGTAGTATTGGTGTTTCAGCAAACTGGTGTGTTTGTATGTAATGTTTGTGTTTGCAGGTGTCTGTTTGCATGTTGTGTGATTTCTATAACACATATACACATACACATTAACACGCAGATACACACATAAGCACACTGACACATGCTCACACCTTGACACATACTGGCACATTCATACACACACACTCAGATACAAACAGATACAAACACTTTGACAAACAGATACAAGCACTTTGATACACACACACACACTGGCACATCCACACACAGAGATATACACACACACACACACACGGGAGTATAGGAGTGTATTTGTATTGGCATTAAAATGCTGGGATGTATGCATTACCACACACTCAGATGCACACTTACACACACCGACACATACAGACACACACACACAAACACACACACAGGTACACATACACACTGACACACAAGTACACATACACAGGTATACATACACACAGAAACACTGACACACAGACAAACACAGCCAGATACACACAAGGACATAAACACAGCCAGATACACACACACATATATGTGTACATTTACATATTTTAATCTCTGCCTTCTAGCAGCTCTTGGACAGCAACTCCCAGCAACCTTGGCCAATATAATGTCTCAACTCTGTTCTTTCATACCCTGGTCCAGAATTTGGCAAAAGTGACATTTGGAAATGGTGTACAGCCTTTGATAACACTTGATGCAATAATATGTTAAAATAAATACTTTTTAAATTTATATTTAATAGGGAACTGTCAGGTTCTTCTAGGATTTTTAACATGTACTTATTCCCTGTGTGTTACATTACAAACACCAACACTTCAAGTGATATCAGAAATAAGCAAAACAAAAAACAAACAATATTTAGCCACCCTCCTGTCTCCTTACCTTTTGGGTACAGAAAGGTGGCTTCCCTGGGGTCCAGTGAGAGCTTGCTGGCCCAGGCTGATGGGAGTCTGCCATCAGCTTTCTCAGTCCCTCTCCCTCACAATGCTTGCACTCTCCTCCATGTGGTGTGTGCCTCCTCCCCAGCGGCACTGAGGAGGAAGTGATCTGACCTTCCTCCCAGCATGCCACGGAGAAGAAAAGGGATCACAGGGCAGTGTGTGAGGGGGCTAGCTGTGAGCATACACATAGAATGTCTATGGCTGTGAGTATGTAGTCAGCCACCCCCATATTACAGGGGCCAGGTCCAGAGCAGTATTAAAGGGCTGTGGCCCCTGATTACCTCAGGTGCTGCAGGGGGCCCATGGGGCAGCTGCCTTAGGGCCCCCAGGAGTAACTGGGCCCGGGGCAGCTGCCCCTTTTGCCCCTCCTTAAAGATGGCCCTGGGTGGTGGGGTGGTGAGGGGAGGGCGGGTATCAGACTTTCTTACAGCAGTATTGGGGCTTGATAGTTCTGAAATCAAGCTGTTGAATAAAGATATACTCACATAATGGACCAGCGATTCGCAGGGACTGAAGGATCAAAGGCAAAGCCTGAACCTCAAGATCAGGGGCATCGGTGAGGAGATACCGGAGGCGGAGGTACCGCACTTCATCCAATGCCTGCTGTCCACTCTCCTACCCCCTAGACAAGCTAAACAAACAGCCCTGGGGGTAATGGGGTAAAATTATAACAAAAGAGCGCAACGACTACATGCCCACACTGTTGAGAACACGCTCCCCATATGACCCGGTTAGGCAAACTGAACCATAGTATTATTGTTGTATTATAAGCTCACTCAGCCTAAATGCCTTTTGCAACGCTGGATCCTTCGGCCATAAGGCCTTACCCTGAGGCACACTAGGCTTAAGAATAAGTGCAGTCTCCCACTACACAAAACTAAATGCCCTCAGCTCCTGGCCCAGTGCCAATCTATACTAGATACCCTATCTGTTATGCTCTACCGTATGTTTATCGACATGCATAAGTTGTTTTTTCTTCTGTAATGTTTTTATTGAGACTATGACCCGAGTCAAAAATAAAGAATAATAAAAAAAAAAAGGAATATGTAAGACTGTCAATGTCGTTATTGTCTTTTGTTGAAAATTCTATAAAAAAAAATTAAAATAAGCAAAAGGTAAAAATGTATTTTAAGTCAGCTATACTTCCAGTTCAGCTACTTTGAGCTTAAATTCAAAATTCACTTTGAATTCTCACTAGTGAATAACTGTTTGTAGCACTTTAAACAGAAACCGATTTCCTTAATTCTAATAGGATCCCATAGTGATGTAGTTGAGGTTCTTTGGGGTCTTCTTATAATATACACCAGCAGCTGAGAGGCCATTTAACCAGGGTTTATAATTGTAGCAGTTATAGTACTTTAACACCTCCTAAAATTATTAAATATATTGTCTATCACTATGAGAAATCACGTGTTGGCAGTATAGGGATATGAAAGATTCACTTTACATTATCTATCTACCTGCCTAGCACTGCAGATATCCCAAAAGCAATCAGTGCAGAAAGTAATGGGAAACTCAAGGGCCAGAAAGCAAGCAAATGTCATTACATCAGGGCATGTCACTGGTCATTAACCCCTTTCTTAACCATTACCACCATCTCGGGATTGTGATCATTATAAACAGATTTGCCGGATTAAAAAAAAAAAAAGTTTAAAACCTGGTCAGCTGAAAACCATATTCCCACATTTAGGACACAATAGCGGAGTTAGAACTTTAATAAATAAATACTTACATGTAAATAATGAAATTCGCTTTTTTAATTCACTACAGTACATGGTTTCGTGGTGCCGTGGGGATCAATCGGCAGCATTTACATTTGACAAAATTAAATACAAATGGCAAAACAGTTTCAAATTAACTTATCTATACAAACGCAGAGATGTGTGGGTTACTTTGACGCAGGGACGAACTTAGCACAGTATGGCCATATGGTGCGAGTAAATTCCCATACTTCCTACTGGAGACAAATTATTTTACATCTGGAAAGATATTAAACAGCATATTTTGTGTTCGGTCTGATTCCTGTTTGTGTATTTTCTAAAAATGTATTGATGAAAAGTTTCTCCACCAAATGTACACAGTCAAACCAGGGAGGGAGAATGTTGAGGGACATCGCGGCCACACTATAATAGATTGGAATTCCATCGTGAGATCACAGAACCATTAAAGACATGAACATAACAGCATCCAGTGTTACGGTATAGAGCAAAACAATCTACACCATTCTGATATTGTTATGCTCCGATGCTTCCATCACAATTTTTGCTCACTAAAAATGATGAGACTGCACAAAAAGAGTTCATGTGTATCCTTAAAAAAAACGTAACTAGTACGCTAACTGCAGATAGGGAGTTCTCTAATTGTTAACACAATGTTCCTCTAAGCTTAATGTGCACTATTACACCAGATCACGGCACGGGATTGGAGGCCGTGCTCCATATAAACAAAATAGGCATCATCGCACCCAGGGCAAACAACTCCTCCTCCAGAGCTCTATTACGAGGGGACCATTACTCCCTCCTGTAGAACCCTACAGCAATAAGGCAACCCCTTTGCTGCCTGTTACCACTACAACACATCCACCACGAGTGACTGAGACAGTTTATCAGCAGTCGTACCTTGAACGTTAACCATCTTGTGGTTATATTAACACTTAGGGTATTCTATATATTTTACAGAAGCTAAGATTGCTATGCTACAATGACTCCATCCAGTTTTATGAATCAAAGGCCCAACACTTGCCATCAGCTTCAAATAAGTTGCCAGCATGTTTTCTTCACACTGAAAACCTCTCATACGGGAGTCTCTGGGAAAGTGTGAACCAAAATTAGTCTTGTAAGGGGTTTACAAGACCCCTCTAGGAGCATTTTCAATCTCATTGCATGATTGGAACTGTTCTGTAAACTGATAACGACCATACTATGTTTAGTGACCCAGGCTATATGCCCACTGCATGCAAAAAATGGACAGAATTGATATAGGCAGCCTAGAGCGGGCTGATTGACAGCTCTGAGGGGCTGTCTTAATGCTATTATTAGTGACTCTTAGAAGTCTGCAATGACAAGAGATTGGTAATGTGGATTCTTTTTCATGGAACCGAACTGTGTATTCTTCGATTTTTAACTTTGGTAGCCATTTGTTTTCTTGCAAAAAAAAAAAATAAAATGAAAAACAACTGAATCAACAATAACATATCAGATAGCACAAGTTTACACTCTGAGAAGAAATAGATGGATTGTCAGATAAATTAGGAATTGGAGAATGCTGGGAACTCACAGAAAAATGTGTCCTTCATTCTGGGTACACAACAAGTGGGCACCAGCCATGGATAATGATGTAAATACTTCTATATGGAGTGAAATTCAGCAGAAATATTTGCTGAAGGTAGGCAAATACTTCACATAGTAGGCTTATCAGAAATGTCTATTCATAAGGAGAAGGTGCAGTCTGAAAGAACTTCAGTCAGCTAGAATCTGAGATTGGCAATGTTATTATACCACAGTGAGGACAACCTGTTCAATAGCAGTACAAAAAACAGAAGATGTCGTAAAAAAAAAACAAAAATCCTCTGTCGTGGTCCCCTCAAATAATCATCCAACAAGCTGCTGAGTTGGGGTCATCAATAAAGATGCTGAAGGTTTAGAATTACCAACGGAAAGCAAATATCTGGGAGTGTAGGCTTTTGAAGACTTTCTTTGTAAGTGGGACGAGAGGCATTTGCTACTCGGCAGGAATGTGGCGAGCCTTTATACACATTGTATGCCAGGTCACACAGGCTAAATAAAAGGCTTCGGGGGATAGAGAATAATGGACTACTTGCAGGACCGGTGCTAGGATTTTTAGTTACACAGGCGAAGATGCATTTTGGTGCCCCCCACCCTCGTTTAAAATAAGGTTCATACAAACACAGAAATAATCATACAAAGACATACAGACACAGACAGAGACATACATGCATACAGAGACATGCAGGCATATAAAGACATACATACAGAGGCATACCGTCATACAGACACATACATACATACATACATAGACATACAGAAACATACATACAGAGACATCCAGGCATAGAGACACATACATACATACAGGCATACAAAGACATACATGCATACAGACACATACATATATACAGGTATACAGAGACATACAGGCATACAGACACATACGTACAAAGACATACAGGCATACAGACACATACATTTGTACATACAGAGACATACAGGCATACAGAAACATACAGACACATACATTTTGTACAGAGACATACAGGCATATACATACATACATACAGAGACATACATACATACATACATACAGAGACACAATTACATACTTACATCAGTTCAATCTTGTCCCCTGGATGCATGCTGTCTGGCTCCTTGGAGTCCTGTCCTGCAGCCCAGCCCCATCACAGGGCGCCAGCCGCGCTGTGTGGTACACAGGGAGCAGGGATATGATGTCATTCATATCCTCACCCCCTCCACACAGCCTGCGGCAGACACCAGGGTAGGTGCAGTGGCGTACACATGACCCATGGGGCCCCAGTGCGCAAATTGATCCGTGCCCCCCCCCCCCTCGCGCTTACTCTGCGACCGCGGTATGTACGCCAGTGCATGCAGATGCACACACACTTAAAGGACCACTACAGACACCCAGATCACATCAGCTCAATGAAGTGGTCTGGGTGTCAGGTCCCTCTAGTTTTAACCCTGCAGCTGAAAACATAGCAGTTTCAGAGAAACTGCTATGTTTCACCGAGGGTTAATCCAGCCTCTAGTGGATGTCTCACTGACAGCCGCTAGAGGAGCTTCCGCTATTCTAAAACACTGAACGTCCATAGGAAAGCATTGAGTAATTGTAGCATGGCCGAGCGCCCGGTTCTGCGGGCGCGCGAGGGAGCACTCTCCCATGTGTGCTTCCTCTTCAGCTCCCTCGCGCACCGCGTAGGGATGCCGGCGCCGGAAGATGACGTCATCTTTCGGCTCCGGTATCAGTATGCGGCGCGCGAGGGAGATGAAGAGGAAGCACACATGGGAGAGTGCTTCCTCGCGCGCCCGCAGAACCGGGCGCTCGGCCACGCTACAATAGGTCGTCGGTTGGAGGGGAGCGCAGTGCGCTTCCCTCCTTCCGGTCAGCCTGATTTTGCGCCCCCAGGGCCGGTGCGCCCTAAGGCGGCCGCCTGGGCCGCCTTATGGTAGCGCCAGCCCTGACTACTTGCATCATTGGGTGATAGGTTGAAAGAAACATTGTAACACACTTCTGTGCTCCTGTAAGTGAGACTCGCTGCCAATACAGAGTTCTGGTGCTCTACAGAAACTAACTCTCAGTGAGTGCTACTTGTTTCAACCGAGTGAAAGTGCGAATATCGACAGTAGGTCCTCTGTACAACCGATGTGTCTTCTCTAATACTCACTTTGGTGAGTGTAACTCCATTTGCTTACAATTATCCTTCTAATATGGACTACAGATGACCTCAGGCAGTGGTTATTTCTCTGTCTGTGTGACTTACTTACACTTTGCATTAAAGGGGCTCTATAGGCACCAGAACAACTACAACTTAATGTGGTGGTTGTGGTGTCTATTGCCTGTCCCTGCATGCTTTTTAAAGTTAATAGAAAAGGCAGTGTTTACATTACTGCCTAGTAACACTCTAGTGAGAGTCACTCAGATGGCCACCAGAGATGCTGCACAACGAACGTTCAGTGTCATTACGCAAGTGAGCCTCACATCCGACACGACAGACTATGGGTATTTAGAACGTGTGTAGTGTTATTCCATCATTACAAAAAAAAAAAAAAAAAAGTAATGCACAGAATATGGCACAGTGATGTCTGCTTAAGAAAGATGAGAGTTACAGCCAACGGCACCTTGAAAGTACCTTAGGCCAAAATCTCATGTACGTTTAATCCTTTTTAACACTACTACAGCTCTGCTCTCTTTCTAATCTTAGCTTAATGGTGTTTTTTTTGTTTATCTTTTTGATGTAATCATCAAAAAGTGATCAGTAACCAGTAAGACCTTTATGGAAACATATTAAATGTGTTCAGGGAGAGGTCCACTCCCAGCACTCAGAGGTTTACCTGTAACTACAGCTGGGATTCTGATTTAAACAGAAGACTTGACTCATTTAAGTTCCAGCTATGAATTCTGAGTATGTCTGCGCTGCGGTGTGTTAAGGTCACTGACAGATGTCACCCCTGCCTCCCGCTCATCCAATTTCGGATGGGTGGCTGCAAGAAAGCAATGTGGACACTGTTGTCTTATGATGGAAATCGCGCTGCTTCTTCCATTTACCGGGCATGAGTTCTCAAGCTTTATCTGGTAATGGAATCGGTAAAGTAGCTGCTGGTTATTATGAGGAATCGAGGCTTTCCCACTGCTCCTTCCAATATCCTGCTCTCCGACTGCATATTACAAGAAGAATTCCGTGTCTGATAGTAATGCAATGCCCGGAGACTGAAGAAAGAAGCAGGATATGCTATTTGCAAGGGTATGCATTTTTCAAAGCACAATGTGATACTTATGGGCTTATTTACTAAGGTGCAAATTATGGAGAAATGCCAAAAGAGGTGAATAGAAAACATTCTCCAAAAAAGTCTCAGAAAACCAGCATTTCCACTGTAAATTCTCGGTTTGAAAAGATGATTCTGTCACATAGCACCGAGTTTGATTTTTGATCAACAAATTGCAGAGATAAAATTGTACAAAGAAACACAACAAAAATTTGTGTTGTAACAATTTTTTTTGTTTTCCTTTAAATGCTGTCAGCACATTGATATAATTCTGTTTTAGGAGGAAGTTGTGACTTGCACTGAACATCCATCGATCACAATACCGCAATGCACACAACCATCGCCGTCGAGGTGAGGAAGATACAGGAACAAACCAATCTCCATGCGTTCTTCTCACCAATGAAGTTGATGCCCACTAAACTTGGCAGAACTATATTGAAATGGCATAGAACACAGAAATGGGTTTTGGTTGGGTGTTCCCTCCTTGAAAGATAAATGAAAAATAAAACAAAGCTAACATAACAGATCCCGTTTCCCATAAAACGGATTGGTCACCTTTCACATTGTTGTCCGGTTACATATAGAGTCAGTCAACTAATGTCTGTCTCTCAGTTCGCTGCCCCTTTCACACTGACGGTTTGGGTACAGTAACAGGTTCATTACCAATTCATTTTCCACTCAAAAGAAAAGAAAAGAGGAACTGGAAAAATGCCAGAAAAAAAAAAAAAAACACAAAAAAAACTAAAGAAAACAGTAATCACTGTGCAGCATAAAGCCTCCCCCGTTACTCAAGCAGTGTATAGAAAATAGAGGCTGCAGAAACAGTTGCTTTGTGCGACTACCATTTATATGAAGAAGATATATAAAACAAACGTTTCAGGGTAATCCCTTTCTCAATCCATCATGCCCCTCCCCCATATAGAACACTCACTAATTTAAATAGAATGTACAAACAATTAGTGAGTCCATAGTCACCCCCTTCTGCCCAAAGTGATGGTGAGGGGTCCTCCTGGCATCCATTTCATTTGCCTATGGCTGTTCTCCAAAGCTTGCACTCTAATTCCCAAATGGACCAATGCTTTAGGGCTAGTTGGTGTTAGGAACAATAAAAAACAAGTAATCGTGCAAAAACATAATTAAATGTGCTCACACTACACGTTTGAGGAATCTCCAGGCATTTAAGTGTATATGTGAGACCATCAGTATTGCTTGTTTTTGTGTCATTTTACCCCACTCCCTCTAGCATGTAAGCTCATTGAGCAGGACCCTCAACCCCTCTGTTCCTGTGTGTCCAACTTGTCTGGTTACAACTACATGTCTGTTCGTCCACCCATTGTAAAGCGCTGCGGAATTTGATGGCGCTATATAAATAACAAAATAATAATAATAATCAACTGGGTCACGGACACGGACCTTCACCAACTTTGCCCCTTCCTCTCTTCCTCTCAGACCTGCCTTTCTTGGTTGGTGCAGACCAACTGTCACACCTTGTGCATAAAAAAGGATTTCACCTGAGGGCACAAATGTTCTGCAATTTACTAATAATTCATATGCAAAACGGCAGCTGATAAAACCAAGCATGAAGCTACATATGGCTGACGCAACATTTAAAGCAATGCTCACGTTTCTACTACTGAGCCGAGAGGATTGTGATGTGAGAGTTAGTTGCTTTACATATGAGTGAGACATTAATAAAGCTAAAGAACCTTCCTAAATAGACTATATGTAAATAAATAAGCTGCATCATTCACAGTGAGGTCAGCCAATCACAGGGGAGTATTTCGATCAGTAACAACAGCTTGGTTGGGCTAAAACAAAGCTGGGAGTTCTGGCGGATTGCGAAGGTCGCACATCGTAATGGTTTTACAAAGATTTTAAAAGATATAAAATGGGCAGTCAATCAGGAAGAGGGAACCAGGTGCATGCTGGAATTATATTATGTTCTTAGCAGAAGGGACAGACAAAGTACCAATAATGTGATGTTTAAAAAAGAACAACAAAAAAAACCTTTAAAAGTGCAGGAAGCTTAAAAAATATATATATGTTAGCACAACAAAAAGATTATTTTTTTTTTTAATTCTTTATTTTAATTGTGCATGAAATAACATTCGTATGTCAATGATGCCACAACAGCATTTGCAAACAGTTGAAAAAACACCTATTGGTTAACTGTTGTACAGCATTCGGATTAAACGCACATTTTTTTAGTTTATAAGACAAGCTAATTACAGGCTGGGTATCTATATTTGTCTGAATTAATTACTACGTCGATTGGTAACCATAGCATAACAGTAGTATTTATGTTGAGTGTCATAGCTTTATGATCTAAAAATTTCCTGTGTCACTGTGAAGTAGTTATGTTAAACTAAGGCATGTGTGCAGTCGCTTGTATGAGATTAGTAGCTTGATGCATGTTATTATATATAAACAAGTTTAATCTGAGCATAAGCCTAGTTGGTAGTAACATGAGTAACACAGGTCTGGGTTGTAGGTTAAGCTAAAACAGTAGTTAACATATCAGAAGTACTTATGCCCCTGTTGCTAATGATCCCTGAGACCCTCCACTTCTTGCTAGCCAGCAGAGTGTTTTAAGAAAGAAAGTTAAAATTAAATTGCTAAACAAGGCTATGTTAAGCGGAGTTGCTGCAAGTTAAGCATGAAGATGTGCCCTCAGTCCCCACATAGAGATCACTCAGTCCTCTTTACTAGTAGGATTCCGTCCCTGCATGTGGCTGCACACATCCAGACTGCCACTCCGGCTGTGTCCTGTCTTTGAGCGTCGTTTCCGTTTTCACCCTGATTATGTAGTGGCAGGGTCTCCAGCATTCTCTGTTGTGGGGCCTCGGTGTCAATTGTTAGCACCCGGTTTGAGCCTTGAAAGCCGCAATTCTTCCAGTTGCCATATTTGCCCGCATCTGGCGCCAAGAGCCCCGAGAGAGGTCGCCATCTTTGCAGAGTGCTTGAGGTTTGGAGCAGTCTCCGCCGCCTTCCTGCGAGGTGAGTATGTCCTCCGTCTAATGCTGGTATGCTTAGGGCCCCAGGGTGGACCGAGATAACCCCCCCGGTCCAGTGGGGGGGGGATTAGGGGCCAGGGCCCCCGAGGCTGTCTCCTTACTGCCCCCAGGCAGGATAGCGGAATGGCGGCCGTCCATTCCACTCACCGCCCAGGTAGGCCGCAGTTGCTGTATGTCGTGCCACGGGGGAGCGGTATGTTGTTTCCAGGCTTTAAAGTCGTGGCAGTACCCCAAGTTGGTGTGGGGCTCGCTCTGTGGCCTCGGGTGCCGGGCTGAACCCGCCAAATGAGGCAAAAAGCTGGACCATAGCGGGAGCTGGTCTTACACGCGTCCAGCCGGCATGGCGGCCCGGCCCCGCCCCAAAAAGATTATTTTTATGTGGTGACCCAGTTATGCCAGATATGAATTGCTGTAACTTAATAGAGAAAAAAAACTCCAATAAAATATTTAGCTGGCTATATTTTCAGAAAATATTTAACATCGGCATAGCAGTAAAGACTATAGCTATGGGACCAAGAACAGTTAAATGCACCGCCGTACAGTCTCGAAGTTACAAGGCTCCCAGAATTCCCTGAGTGTACTCATTCATCCCAGGACGCCATCAATCTTTGCGTAAGTATATTTTTATTTTATGTGTTTGCAGATGTCCACACTTTTAGTCCCGGGAAATTGAGGATAGGAAGAGCATGGCTGAGACAGAGTGTGCCCATTTGGATAGAATGACTGGCGTATAAATTGTGTGAGCACACTGCGCTGAGCACCAAGGATCCCCTTCAAATTACGAGTCAGTCAAGAATGCACATGCAGAGCATGCGCTTATACCGCATGCAGATCCCGAGAACATTCTGGTTAAGCCACAAGAGCTCTTAATGTCACAGGAAACTGAGAAATAACTCAGGAAGGCAGGACAAGTCCCAAAGTTAAATACCTGTTGGTTGCTGGATATTTGCAATGATTGCTATACCTACCTAAAAGTGACATTGTCCATAACATGACTTGTGAATAACAGACTTATTTTAATGTTAAAAAATGTGGTATTTGTGAAGTTGAAAAATAAAAATGTTAAATTGGATTGCAGGGAGCCATAGGTGTACTGTACACACACTCATTAGTTTGTCTACATCTTCAATGGTTTAGGAGCTCTCTAGGTGCCCTGTATCACCATGGCTCCCACGTCTTGCCAGACAAATTAATAATGCATTATTTATTAACAGCATGAAACATTTGTTGTAAAGATAAAGCATCTCGTGTTTCGCGCACTCTGAAATGGCTAAACACAGAGCGTGCAGATCATATTCAAAATAACTGATCTGCAGAAAATCCATTTAATAAATATAAAAAGAGCACCTGGAAGATGGTGAGCTCCGATAACTTTCAGGAATGTGTTAAATAGACATCTATTTATATACCTAGCGGCACACGCTTATACTGCTAAAGGCATGTTAACCGTTTCAGTGTTAATGGCGGTCCTAGCCATATTTGAAATAATTGGACACACATAAAAATTTACATTTTGAGATATAGGCCAAATGACGAGCTTTAGGGAGGTGGTGTCTGATTATTACTCAGCAGCCAATGTGATCCTTAATCTTGATTTATTTTTTAGTTCATTTATTTAGAATTTTTTTTTGTTCTTGTACATTTTAATTTTTATGTAGGCTCAGTTTGATGCATGTGACAAAAAGGTAAAACATTGTTATGCACATAGGTTATTACAAGTATCGTACATTAGTTGTTTTCAGATCATACAAAGGTTCGGTTTTTCAATGGTGTTCTGGTATCATGCATATGGTGATATGTGTCCTGAGTGTAAGTTTTGAGCTGAGTAAAGCTAAACAAGGGATGGGGGGGATGGGGTGGTGGTGCAGGGAGGGGGTTAAACTGTTCAATCATGTTTAAATTCGAAACATTTGCAGATTCTAGAAATTGTCTTAAGATAACCGTATACCAAGCATACATTTCAATTTCACTTAGATGGGTTTGGCTGTCGGACCTCAATTTGTACTTTGTGTCTTAGTTTAATTTTGACTTTTGAGTTCCTTCGTGAACTTGGTCCAGGTGTCCCAGGCTATTTCCCAATAGTACCTGTAATTCGGGTGTTTCCTTTTGGGGGGCTTATTCTGGTGTCTTATAGTTGTTTCGTACAGATATGTTTGGTTGATTTGTTGTATACACATCTGTATCGTAAGGACCTTTTGTGAGGACCAGTTTTATGCTATGAACGTGAGTGCCACTAGGATTTTGTTAAATAAAATATTGATCTGGTTTTGAGATCAAAGTCGGGAAGTTAAATAGAATGTAGTGTTCTAGTTGGTGGGGCAGGAGCACCCCTGTCCTGTCTGATACGTTTAGCTATTCTTTCCAAAGTTTGGAGAGGTGTGGACATGCTCCCGATTCTAGATCCACACCTCCAGCATTGGTTGGGTATAGTAGGACTAATCCGATGTAGTCGGACTGGTGTTAGATACCACTTATAGATAGGTTTTTTGCCAATTCAGTGTGTTTGGAGCAAAGAGTTAGAGTTTTAGGAATTGTAATCGTTTGTTCCCATTCAGTTTCAGTGAATGCTTTGTTTAATTCGGTTTCCCGTGCTTTGATAAAGTGATAATCTTTTAGTTTAGGTTTTGTAGGTATTGTAGCGTATATGGAAGAGATACATTTTGGGGGGTGTTTAACTCACAAACATACTTTGAAGTCCGTCAGCCTGTGCCCATTAACAAAAACAGAGTTTGTCAGATTTTTGAGTGGCGATCCAGGAACATAGCTGGCGGTATGAATAGTGTGCTATCGCTGTTAATGTGTGAGTTTGCTGTAGTATTTTGAATTTTTTTAAAGTCGTTTAAACTAGTTTTATAAGCTAGAAAGGAGCTGAAGCAAAACTGAGCACTACACTTAATATGTGACACTATGGCTCATTGTATAGTGAATTTTAAAGAATTACATTTTAAGTAGTTGTTCACAAAAAAAACACAACAAACTCAACTAATTAAAATGAAGATTTTAGGGGAAAATTATTTCTAAAACTACAAAGTGAGGGGGGCACAATCAGCAAAAACACCTTCTGTTAGTGCAAGCATGTATACGGATGGCTGACTGGCAACGTGCATGTGTTAGCGTGCCAAAATCCAACACTGGAATGTCACGAACATACGCCATGTGACACAGGGAGTTTCACTGACAAATTTCTGTGTCTTAGCAAGGCCTCTCCTGTACCAGTTTGCCAGGGATAAAAGTCTAAATGTTTGGTATAAAATTAGTCTTTACAGTGTGCTGGGCAAATTGTCTGCAAATGTATAAATTAAAACAAATTTTTATCTGTAGCTGTAGCTATAAAACACCTTTCCTGGCCATTCATGGCAGCATCACTAATGGGTTAGCTCCGCCCCTAACAAGAACAGGACAGGAAACAATTAATCAATTAATCACCCAGACTATAGGTATAAAAGGTCCCTCCTCCTTCTAACCCACAGTCTTTTTTTCTGTCCTTAGCAGGACAAACAGGAATTATACCTTTCATATTTTTCTTTTGAGGCCACCTTCCCATGTGTACCATGGGTTCCTTCCAGATAAAGTTCAGCCTCTCTTTATCTGAAGAACTCAGTAATCAGCCTGCAAGAGCAGGACTAACTGAGTTAAGGTACATTATAGTATATGTACCTCTTTAATAGAATAACAGGGCTGTTAAAAACCTTAAAAGGATGTGGGGTCGGTGTATCCTTAAAAATTCCCCTTTAAGCATCAATAACCCCCTCAGAATTGTGGCAGAAGAGAAGCTGGGTAAGTGACTGAAAATCTTGGTCTTACCCTGAATGTGCTTGCTGTAATTCATGTAGACAGTATAGTGTTTTAATTGTGTTCTCTTGTGTTTTCTCATTCTGGAGAATGAAAGCCTGCTTGTTTGCACCGGCTGGGTGCTACTTCCGGGTTCGGAGGGCGGGGCATGCGCAGTAGCATCGGCGTCGGGGAGTTGCTATTGCGCATGCGCGAACCGCCGAACTCCTAAAAGATCATGTAATAGAATACGTTCCAAAAAGAGAACAGAAGAGGGGGCACAATTATTCAGGTTTTTTTTAGCCCCAATACCACAAAAGAAGTGGAGACTTATCCTGAACTTGAAGAAATTGCCAAACACCAGTGTGGTGGATCGGATGACGTCAATCGAATTTCTGATTATAGGTACATCCAACCAGACGGTAGCACTCCACAACCAGAGGGTCATAAATAGCCTCGTGAACCATGGTTGGAATCTGAACATGGAGAAAAGTATGATGGTTCCCTCTCAGAATATTATATTCCTGGGGACTGCCATAGATACGGTAATCGGTCAAGTGAATTTGTCTGTGGATGAAGAAATTAAGAAATGGGCCCAGTGGAAGATGCGTCCCATCCAGTTGCAGTTTCTAAAAGAATTCAATACATGAGGACGACTGTGATCGAAATATTCCTATTTCTCAAAACACAATTGACGACCTGACTTGGTGGGAGAAAACCAGGAACCTATCCATGGGATTTCCCCTGGAGGATCCAACATGGATAATAGTTCTACAGACGCAAGTCTACAAGGAAAATGATGGGATTCAAGGTTCATGGACACAGAGAGAAGCAAGTTGCACTAAAACCTAAAGAAATTAGAGCAATATTATATGCCCTACAAAGCTTTCGGCAAGCAATAACGAATTGGGTGAGAATCCAAACAGACAACAAGGCAGTGGCCTCACATGTAAACAAACAAGGCGGAACAAAAAGCAAGGCTCTATTATGAGAAATATTTCCATTGATGGAATTTGCTCAAGACATGCTACAGGGCCTGAAAGCAGTATATCTTCCAGGGAAAGAAAATGTTCTGGCAGACTATCTGAGCAGAAAGAAAGTTCTATCAGGAGAATGGCAATTAAACCCAGAGGTATTTCAGAAGAGCGTCAAGGTGGGGCACACCCCAGGTCGATTTGATGGCTTCATATCGGAATGCTCAAGTCCCGAAATTTTTTTTTTCTCAAGGCAGAATATCAATCAGCAGGACAAGATGCCTTTTCCTGTCCTTGGGACTTCGATCTGGGGTATGCATTCCCTCCCCTACCTATGATTCACAGATTGTTGAGAAAAATTCGGAAGGGAATAAAGACGGTGATCGCTATACTTCCGAGTTGGCCGAGAAGACAGTGGTTCACACTCTTGAACAAAATGTGTTTGGGTCCTCCATGGCCTCTTCCTCCAAGAATGGATCTGTTAATACAAGGTCCAGCGATGCATCCCAATCCAAGCCAGTGGAAATTGGCGGCTTGGCTCTTGAAAAGCAGAGACTTTTAGAGCAAGGAGTACCAGAGCCGGTGGAGAATACACTGCTAAAATACAGGATAAATTCCACCTCTGCATGTTACCACAGGATATGGGATTTGTTTCAATTATGCGCAGAAAGGAAATCCAAGAATTTCCTACAGCCTTCGGAAATAGATATTCTGGAATCTCTAAACGAAGGTCTAGAAAAAGGCCTAAGCTGGAGCACTCTGAAAGTGCAGTCATCAGCTCTATCGGCCCTGTGTGAACACCTCCTGGGCATTAGACCCTATCATTGCGAGGTTCTTTAAGGCAGCTATACGCATAAGACCTCCATCTAGAAACTAAGCTCCTCCTTGGGATCTTCCTGTAGTACTGGATGTTTTGTCAGAAACCCCCTTTGCTCCGTTGGATGAGTTGGGTATTATTAATCTGACATACAAGACCTTGTTCTTGGTGGCGATCACTACAGCAAAAAGAATATCTGAAATTCAAGCCTTCTCCAGTGATCCAAATCACGTTCAGGTTTTCAATGATAGAATTATCCTAAGACCTAGAATGGAATTCCTACCTAAGGTGGTTTCTAGTTTTCGCTTGGCTCTAGAAGTGGTTCTACCATCTTTTTACCAAAACCCCTCTTCTGCGGAAGAAGTTAAACTCCATCAGTTGGATGTGAGAGAATGTGTAATGAAATATATAGAGGTCTCAATCAGAATTAGAAAATCGCAGCTATTGTTTATTATCCCGTCAGGATACAGACTAGTGGAGGTGGCCTCTACGGCTACTTTAAGGCGTTGGATTTTCTAATACCATAAAAATGGCATATAAACTCAAATCTATCTACTCCGGAAAAGATAAAGACACGTTATGAGAGAGCATTGACCACCGCCTGGGCTAATTGGGCAGAGGTTCCTGCTGACGACATGTGCAGGGCAGCCATCTGGTCGTCACCTATAACCTTCATCAAACATTACAAACTGGAGGTGGTCTCTTCCTCATCAGCCTTCAGGTAGAGGGGTTTTGTCCTCAGTGACACTCTTGTGATTACATCTCCTTGCAGCATAATATTGGAGTCTCGTTTTTTTATTCACCCTCCCTTAATTACGGAGCTTGGGTATTACCCATTAGTGATGCTGCCATGAATGGCCAGGAATATAGAAAATTTTCTCCATACTTACCGTAATTTTCTTTTCCTGGCTATAATTCATGGCAGCATCAGCAACCCTCCCAAATAATTTTTTAGCTTTATACTAGACTGTGGGTTAGAAGGAGGAGGGACCTTTTATACCTATAGTCTGGGTGATTAATTGATTAATTGTTTCCTGTCCTGTTCTTGTTAGGGGCGGAGCTAACCCATTAGTGATGCTGCCATGAATTATAGCCAGGAAAAGAAAATTACGGTAAGTATGGAGAAAATTTTCTATATTTCTAAGCATTACTAAAAAAATAAATAAACAAGCTCTCTTTTGTAGTCTTCGTCAGGGATTCGATGTGCCTCTTCTATAGTCCACTCCAACCAGGAGCTTGAAAATGGCTTAAGGCAAATGGAGGGACTACACCTGTAGCCTCCCTGCACCACAACATTTAAAGAAAGCTGCAGTGGGTATGGTGCTTAGGTCATTATTTCATTATTTTGCATAAACTTAACCACAATCTGTTAGAAGATATTTTCAAATAATGGATCTACAAAACTTTCCATGGACTTTAATGGTGACTGCTGGAACGTGTAACAGATTGTGATCATAAAAAGCTTATCCAAAAGTATTAAATCGAGGACTTTCTTTAAGTAGCTGAGCAGGCTTAGGCCCAGATAACCAACACTGAGAGGCTTACTATGGGACCTTCTTTCCTTCCAGACCATCTCCTGAGCTCAGAGATAGGCCTGTGTAAGGGAGCAGCCACCATATGATGTATGCCCCTAATGGCCACCAGTGTATTTTAACTTGCACATTAACGATCAGGTATTAAATTACCACCTAGACGTCATGCAGGTAAAGGGTATCTGTTGGAGGTAGACCCGACCTGAATTAAAGTGAAAGCACACCCAAGTTATCTACAAATTATTACATCCGGGAGAAATTCACCATCAGTTCAATAAACTCTGTATCAATTTATTATTATCATTTATGTTTTTTGGAAATAAGGTAAAATTTTTCCTTTTTTCTACACTAAACACATTTTTTTTTCCAGCAACCGATTCACCCACCTCCGTCCATAAATGCCACCTGCTCATTATCGAGACAAGGCTGTCCGGGCACCGTGATGCCAGCATTGACCTTTTATAACCTTTGGTGGATAAATTAGATTGGCAGACCTCTTGCTGTGAGTGTGGTAAATTCTGCAGAATGATCTGGACGGAGCAAAAAACAATGACATAAGATAATATACTCACACATACATATTGATATTAAAAACAAGCACCAGATAAATGATATCAAGAAAAAAAAAAAAAGAACACATCATCGAGAGTGTGTACGAGAACAGGCAGTTCTTTAGAATAAAAATGCACGGTCGATCGATTGTTTCTTTCTGTAATAAAAATTAAGTATTAGGCTTTAGCTTTTGTGCTATAATTATTTTGAAGTATGCCACTTCACACCTGCTTTTTCTAGCAGCAAATAGACTGACTAGTATTGAACAGGCAGTCGGAAGCTCGCCTAGAGATAAATAGAATTACTGCACAAGTGACTATTTCCAAGAGACGTATTGCAAAGTTAAACTTGGTGCTGGGGTGAAATAGTAGGGGAGGACAACTTTATTGAATGGGGTGGGTGTATAGACCTGGATAGGAGACACAAAAATAGGGACTTGAGAAAAGTGATTGACATTTTAATATCCTACTTCCCATATGGGTGTTAAAGCAACCAGTGACCCGTAACACCAAGTGTGTGTGTATATATATATAAAGAAAAATGCTCTTGCACTCACGCTTTAAATGTTCCTTGTGTGCCGGGTGCTAAGCCAAGGCTTTAAATATCCAAGAAATCCAAAGAGGTAGCAGCACTCACGGTACAGATAAAAAATCTAAATTTTATTAAAGCATATTTAAAATGATCGACGTTTCAGTCCACTACACGGGACTTTCCTCAAGATCAACAGTTCTCACTGTTGATCTTGAGGAAAGTCCCATGTAATGGACTGAAACGTCGATCATTTTAAATATGCTTTAATAAAATTTGGATTTTTTATCTGGACCGTGAGTGCTGCTACGTACCATACAGGTACACCACTCAGTAGTATAGGCTGGGGATCGGTAACTAACAGGACTGTATATCAATCAGAGATATGGTCTGGGGATCATTATCTATCGGGACTGTATATCAATCAGAGATATGGTCTGAGGATCGTCATCTATCGAGACTGTATATCAATCAGAGATATGGTCTAGGGATCGTCATCTATCGGGACTGTATATCAATCAGAGATATGGTCTGGGGATCGTCATCTATCGGGACTGTATATCAATCAGAGATATGGTCTAGGGATCGTCATCTATCGGGACTGTATATCCATCAGAGATATGGTCTGGGGATCGTCATCTATCGGGACTGTATATCAATCAGAGATCTGTTCTGAGGATCGTCATCTATCGGGACTGTATATCATCAGAGATATGGTCTAGGGATCGTCATCTATCGGGACTGTATATCAATCAGAGATATGGTCTAGGGATCGTCATCTATCGGGACTGTATATCAATCAGAGATATGATCTAGGGATCGTCATCTATCGGGACTGTATATCAATCAGAGATATGGTCTGAGGATCGTCATCTATCGGGACTGTATATCAATCAGAGATATGATCTGAGGATCGTCATCTATCGGGACTGTATATCAATCAGAGATATGGTCTAGGGATCGTCATCTATCGGGACTGTATATCAATCAGAGATATGGTCTAGGGATCGTCATCTATCGGGACTGTATATCAATCAGAGATATGGTCTGGGGATCGTCATCTATCGGGACTGTATATCAATCAGAGATATGGTCTGAGGATCGTCATCTATCGGGACCGTATATCAATCAGAGATATGGTCTGAGGATCGTCATCTATCGGGACTGTATATCCAGGGCCGGCCTTAGGGGTGTGCGACCTGTGCGGCCGCACAGGGCGCCATGGCAACAGGGGCGCCGGGCGGCCGACACAGCTCGCACTCAGTCACTCACAGGCCGGTCCGAGTTATGTGCAGAGCAAGTCAAGTGCATTGTGCTGTGCACTTGACTTGCACATTATGAAGAGAGCAGCGGCCGGGTGAGAGAGGAGGTCCTGGAGCACAGAGGAAGAGCATGCTCCGCCTCCACAGTCATTCGCGGAAGGATCCGCACAGTGAGTGTGAGGGAGGAGGTCAGTGCTGGTATCAAGGTCGGCAGACTGGGACACTGTCAGGAGGGTCCAGGGAGCAGCAAGATTTAATGTGAGTCTGTTTAATCTTGTTATAACTAGTGTTTTTCTTTTATTAAATAGATTGTTGGGGAAGGGGTTTTGTAGAAGGGGAGAGGTTTTGGTTTAGGGAGGAGCAAAGGTTTTATACAAGAGGTTAGGGTTTTGGTGTAGGAAAAAGGTTTTGTAGAAGAGGGGGATGGCATTTCTGGTGAAGTGGCAGGGGCTTAGTATAAGGGGGGCAGGGGCTTAGTATAAGGGGGGCAGGGGCTTAGTATAAGGGGGGCAGGGGCTTAGTATAAGGGGGAAGGGGTTTAGTATAAGGGTGGCAGGGGCTTAGTATAAGGGGGCAGGGGCTTAGTATAAGGGGGCAGGAGTTTAGTATAAGGGGGAAGGGGTTTAGTATAAGGGGGAAGGGGTTTAGTATAAGGGTGGCAGGGGCTTAGTATAAGGGGACATGAGTTTAGTATAAGGGGGCAGGGGTTTAGTATAAGGGTGGCAGGGGCTTAGTATAAGGGGGCAGGAGTTTAGTATAAGGGGGCAGGAGTTTAGTATAAGGGGGAAGGGGTTTAGTATAAGGGTGGCAGGGGCTTAGTATAAGGGGACATGAGTTTAGTATAAGGTGGCAGGGGTTTAGTATAAGGGTGGCAGGGGCTTAGTATAAGGGGGCAGGGGCTTAGTATAAGGGGGCAGGGGTTTAGTATAAGGGGGCAGGGGTTTAGTATAAGGGGAGCAGGGGTTTAGTATAAGGGGAGCAGGGGTTTAGTATAAGGGGAGCAGGGGTTTAGTATAAGGGGAGCAGGGGTTTAGTATAAGGGGAGCAGGGGTTTAGTATAAGGGGAGCAGGGGTTTAGTATAAGGGGAGCAGGGGTTTAGTATAAGGGGAGCAGGGGTTTATGTAGAATGGGAGCAGAGGTTTATGTAGAATGGGAGCAGAGGTTTATGTAGAATGGGAGCAGAGGTTTATGTAGAATGGGAGCAGAGGTTTATGTAGAATGGGAGCAGAGGTTTATGTAGAATGGGAGCAGAGGTTTATGTAGAATGGGAGCAGAGGTTTATGTAGAATGGGAGCAGAGGTTTATGTAGAATGGGAGCAGAGGTTTATGTAGAATGAGTACAGGGCTTTTGTAGAGGGTGGCAGTGGTTTTGGTGGAGGGGGAAGGTTTTAGTGATATTATGTGTACATTGCTATATAGTTGATATATATAATGATAGCATGTGTTTTGTTAAAGGGGGAGAAAAAACTTTGTAGAAGGGTGGGCAGGGGTTGTATTAAAGGGAGAGCAGGGGTTTTGTAGACGGGGCAGGTGTTTTGTAAAAAGGAGGGCAGAGTTTTTGTAGAAAGGGAGGCGGGGGTTTTGTGGAAGGGTTTTGTAGTAGGCGGAACAGGGCTATTGTAGAAGGGGCAGGGGTTTTGCTGAAGGGGGGGGGGCGCCATATGTTGGGCTCGCACAGGGCGTCTGATCACCTAAGGCCGGCCCTGTGTATATCAATCAGAGATATGGTCTGAGGATCGTCATCTATCGGGACCGTATATCAATCAGAGATATGGTCTGAGGATCGTCATCTATCGGGACCGTATATCAATCAAAGATATGGTCTGAGGATCGTCATCTATCGGGACTGTATATCAATCAGAGACATTGGCTGGGTATTGTTATCTATCTATCTATATAGATCTATATAACTCTGAAACTTTGGCAGGTGGGCTCAGAGGCTTGACTGGTGGTATGTTCCTAATTTCATGGGGGATTATTTTTATTTTTTTTTATGTGTGTGCAAGACCTAACATTATAGCATGCAAGCAGAGAAAACAGACAATTAACCTTTATTTATTTATTTATTTTAATTAGTTGCAAAATTTACATTTTTGCTCTAGTGATAACAAGGCATTCACAGAGATTCTCTTAAAAAAAAAAAAAGCTAACTGAAACTGGTGATCTAAACAGGAGACAGGATAGAAAATGTGGCCCTGCATTAGGATGTACCTAGGTAAAGCTGGCACGCCATGTTCTCACTGATGAGCTAGAACTACTAAAGGTATATTTAATTAGAGAATTCAGAAACATTAATGATTTCGGGCAGTGCCCACAGACCTGCCACATGAACAGCCATGTGCAAATAACAGGAAGGTAACATAAAAGGCACCATCTATTTAATCCTGGACACCACAAGGAGGTAACACAGGACTGCACAACCTGTGTACACCCCCCCCCCCCCCCCCTCAGGTGTTTTTGAACTACAACACCCATGATTCTTTGAAAAAAACAGATCACCGATGTCTTGGATTCATTTAATGAAACAGGGAATCATGGCTGATAGCCAGGGTATCAAAGGAGTTGAAAACAGCTTGTAGTTGTAGTTCAAAACATCTGGGGGCCACAACAAAAATAAAGAATTAAAAAAAAAAAAAACATCTGGGGGTTGCCGCAGGTTGTGCAGGCTTGATGTAAAATCAACGTGTGTATAAATCATCTAGTAGAACAAGAGCAGTTTAAAGGGACACTGACCCTTTTCCTATGGAAGACTACCTGCTGCAGGCCATTATTTACTGTAATCTTTGTCATTGATGTGTTAATATCACACAACTGAAATTTAAGAAAGTTTCAAAGGCAAAAGCCTTTGGTATAAACCTTTAAAATTGTCACTATATTTTTAAATGTTCTAATAAAAGTGTGTACGTTTTGCCAAACACCTTTCTGCAGTTCCCCAATAAAAGGTCTATATGACTGTTTATGGTTCCCCTTTGAATTTCCCCATTTTATTTGATATTCTTATCAACTTTCACTTCACCATCTAAAAATAAAACTGATGTATATAAAAGTGTTTCGGTTAATAGAGATCAGTCAATAAGCTAAGTTATGCACAGCTTGTTACACAAAAATCTTATATTATTATTACTGTCATTTAGAAAGCGCCAACAAATTCTGCAGCGCTGTACAATTGAGACAAAGACAAACACAATAAGAACAGACCGATACAACAGGTAGAGGACCCTGCCTTGAGCTTACAATCTAAATACATTAAACAGGCGTCTGCTTTTAAATCCTTCCTCGTTCTCACACCATTATCACACCTACGTGACAAGCGTTCTGCGAACCCATTCAGGCTCCGAGCAGGTCTGAGCCTAACAGATTATAGTACAAAAGGACAGAATGCAAAAATCTGTGAATTTAGGGGGGCAATGACAGAAAGCAAGATGTGGCACGATCCCTGCAGAGCAAACATGGGAGAGTACAGGGAGATGGGGAAATCAAATCACACAACTGCGCAAACTACCAGGGCATCTAAAGTTCAACATACATGCACGAACATGCTAAGAACACATGGCGCTAGTTTAATCACACTGACGATTTTCAGGGCATGATGCTTGAATTCAAAAGACAGATTGGCGATTCGCATCCAGCAGGGTTGCTAAAAGAATTATTCATGGTTTCTTCAACCACACAGTGATCAACATATTGCAAAGTGTCTCAGCCTCTCAGTGTAGCTATTTTGTGAATAAAAAATATTAACAATTGCAACCATCGCCTTATATATCCAAACTGGCTGAGAAAGAGCAGGATTTATAACAATGATTGTCAGGGAGCTAAGACGGAGGCCTCACACACATATTTGGTAAATAAAGGGGATACGTCGATACAATATTAAAAATTCTGGGATGGGAACGGAACCCCTGTAAGTGTCTTCGGATTTTACTCTCCAGCTGCTAATGCTGTTTTTTTTGTTTTTGTTTTTATATATATAGAAATGCTCTAAAGATAGTACCGCACATTCAAATATAAAATCTTGATTTCAGGGCGGTAAGATCTGTTGTCTTCTTTTTCTCTTTTTCTATCAAATGAAATAAGGAAAAAAAAATATGTAATTTATAAGTCAGTAATTAATGTCCTGCAGCTACAGTTGATGCAATTCGATGTTGCCAAGCATACACAATAAATTAATTAATGCTCTGCTATTATTAGCTTACAGAGCACAAATTGCTGCTTGAGGTTACAGTTTTGCAAAACTAGGAATATAGAAGAAAAAAAAATATGTAGAGATATGTATGCAAATAAATGTTTTAAAAAGTTCTGTTCTCCAACTCCAACATAATTTATTAAAAATCTTCACTTTTTAGTAGATATACTCCTGAAAAACATGGATGTATTTTATTTTTCCTGCATGCTTTCTTTGGGGTATATAAAAAAACAAAAAAACAACAGCTTGCAAAAGATAAATTTCTGGTGCGTGTTGCTCTGTGGTCGAACGGCTTTTCATGCATAGGCTTCGCAATGAGTTGTAGTAAAGCCCGTAGCATAGCTTAGTGTGCCTGCCATGTCCGTTAGTGCTGGGGAGTTAACAGAAGAGGAAAAAAAAACTCTGGATGTCTGATTAACGGACGGATAGGTTCTGCTGCTCCCAGTAGTAAAAGCAGCAAAATTAGAATTCCGTTAATTAAAAAAATAAAAACAGACTCCAGACACATAGAACTTTTTGTGTTTCAAGTGTTCCTTTAAATGGATCTTGCCATGGTCATGTTAAGAACATCGTGAGAGTAATTTCCCCTATATCAGTGTTTCTTAAAGGAGTTGTTTAAACACTATAACCACTACAGCTTAATATAGTAGTTATTACAGCACTATTAAAGAGTCACACTTTATGTATTCTAACTAGTACAGTGTGCCCAAATGGTTACCTTGCACCATCCCACTGTTAGGAGTCAAACTACTTTCTAACATATGACCCTGACCTAGGACCCCAAGTGCCCACGGTCTGACGGCTCATAAGAGATGTACCTGCAGTGTAAATTCCCTCTCCACATTAGAAATAACAGTTTTGTCCAAGGGATTCCAGTAGCAGAGTTATAGATCCTAATTTCTGGCTGTACTGTTCCCTGGCCCGGATCCGGGAGATCTCTAAGCAAAGGTCTGTGAGCTACAAGTGTCTCTGTTCTATATTCATGGCATCCTCTGCTTTGATACTTTTCTTTAGGGTCATTGTGTTGAGTTCTGCTAAAGTCCAGGTGGTAGGAGAGCTGGACTGAGGAAGAAAGCGAGGAGATGGTGAGAGGAGTATTAACATTGATATTCACTATCTAGTTGTATATATCCCACTTCTACCACCAATACAACCAATTTTCCATTCTTTGAACTTTTTTTTGAACATCCTCGTTTTTTATGATTATATTTTATTATCTATATTTCCCTCTTGCTCCCTATTTATTTTATTTTTTTTCCATTTACCAACATAATATTTTCTCTCTGACACACAAAAATCATCCAGGTTCACTGTAAAATGATTAATACATTTAATAATATTTTGTTCCTGAACCAAGATTATTTCTAAAGCTGTCCCTCTAACGTGTGCCCCAGGATCCCGGCATCCTCTACCTGCAGGCCCATTAATTGTGAATATCAGTCGTGGATAATTATGCTCAAGCAGCTGAGGCATACATTTGCAAAGATATTAAACATATATGAAAGTATTATACAGATATGAAAACAGCTGAGAGCAGATAACATGGCTGAGCGCTTTCAATTAATTGCTGCTCTGAGATATGTTAGAATTTGGCTTTGGAATGAAAGCTAAGAAATCACAAGCAACTTGCAATTATTGTTAAGGTGGAGCCTGAGAGATTTCTGTGTGAGGGTAATAAACAGGAGAAATACTGTAGCAGGCTACAACTTATATGAACCATTACCATCTAGGAGTTAAAGTATGACAACTGCCGTGTTGTATTTTGTTTGTGCCCATTTAGAGTGGGGTATCCTCATTTTTGTTTTAGAGTTTTAGAATAAAAAAAAAGAGAAAGTAAATTAACCTTATCCAATATCATAATAATTTCTGCTTGTATAAAATGTATTAACCCCTTAAGGACTGAGCCAAATGTACAAGTTGTGATCAAAACAAAACGTAAACAAAAAAAACTTGAATTTGCGCTGTATGTCTGTTCAGGCGTAGTTCACCTCTTTCATATTATGTGCACCCACACTTCTTATATATTATTTTATTTAAGGGGAACAGGACTTTCATTTAACATCAAATATTTAGGTATGAAAAACAATTTAATATGAATAAAATATAAAAGAAATGAGAGAAAATAAGCATTTAAAAAAAATGTTTAGTTCTACGTGGCATTCTAACTGTGAATGTCATAATACAGTTTGCTTTCACTGCAATAAAATACACATATTTGTATTCAGTGATTTCTCACGTGTAAA
This sequence comes from Pelobates fuscus, assembly GCF_036172605.1. Taxonomy (NCBI): domain Eukaryota; kingdom Metazoa; phylum Chordata; class Amphibia; order Anura; family Pelobatidae; genus Pelobates; species Pelobates fuscus. The sequence goes on from NC_086329.1 coordinate 95,461,128, forward strand.
ACAGTACCCCCTAGTTACAGGTTTTATGGTGTTTTGGGAAGTTACAGGGTCAAATATAGCATGTAACATTTTTCCGTTTTTTCACATTGAAATTCGCCAGATTGGTTGCGTTGCCTTTGGAACCATATGGTAGCCCAGGAATGAGAATTAACCCCATGATGGCATACCATTTGCAAAAGTAGACAACAAATTGTCTATTGCAAATTGCAAATGGGGTATGTTCAGTCTTTTGTAGTAGCCACTTGGTCACAAACACTGGCCAAAGTTAGTGTTAATATTTGTTTGTGAAAAATGCAAAAAACAAATTTAAACGCCAATTTTGGCCAGCGATCACATGGCCCAGGGGGGCCGAAACAGACAGGGGGACTCCCTGGGCTCCCAGGTGAGACCCCGCACCGTGACTGGGTAAGTACATAGGACGGCAGGGACGAGCTATGCCAATCCCCCCCCCACACCCCTGTCATTTAGAGCCAGGTCCACAGACCAATTCACGGACAGGCAGCGGTCTCGCCACATGTGTGCCTGTATGTATGTCTGTGTGTGTATGTGTTTGTATGTATGTGTGTCTGTCTATGTATCTGTATATGTGTGTGTGTGTGTGTGTTTGTATGTATGTATGTATGTATGTGTGTTTGTATGTATGTGTGTGTCTCTGTATATGTGTGTATCGATGTGTGTGTCTGCATGTGTATCTGTTGGTCTGCATGAGTGGGGGGGGGGGCAACATATGGGAGGGAGAGGGAAGACGTATGGAGGTTCACCGGGAATCAGGAACCAAAAATCATGGACCAAGAATCAGGAACCATAAACAAGAACCAAAACCAGAATCAGGAACAAGGAGCAGGAATCAGAGCTTTAGGAGACTGGAGCAAGCACCAGAACAACCAAGCACTGACACCCTCACTCCAGTCCGTTCGATCTCACACACTGCACAGCCATCCACATGATGGCAGCCATCTTGCCGTGGCAGAGCCATCATGGAGCCCGGCACCAGCCCGGATCAACAGAGCGGGAAGCACGTTGGAGAAGCAGCCACCGAGCACCCACTCCCAGGGCCCTCCCAGGGCAGGTAAGTGTCGGCTGGCTCCATGACAACTTCCCTATTAAAAAAAGATTCTCATAGGTACTCGGAAAAAAACAACACTGCTTCACTAAAGTGTTTATTGTTGCCATATCAATGATATGGCATCATAGTACGCATTATATATCCCTCATTAATGTATGCAAGCTTCTACTTTAGAAAGTATAGGTTTATTGAGAAGAGAATAAAAAAAAGTAAGTAATAAAGAAGGCAGCCAATAAACCGGGGGTGGTTGATGGAGTGATAAAGGATAGTTTAAGCCACGTTTTTAAAGTTAGATCAGGAGTAGGAGTGCATATTAATGATCATTTACAAAATTATAGCCCATTGATTTACTGCCCAGAGGGCCACGAGAGCCCAACTCATGCATGTACAGCAGCATTGTTACTCAGATTTATGGACATATGAGTTATGTACTAACAGTTAACATGCAGACGTAATAGCACATATGACAGGCTAATGACATGCTCTTTCTATACTCACTGAGGCAGCTATTATGCTTTCAGTGTCAGAGATTAGCACATCACAGGCATTGTGCAAAATGCTCTCCCACGCTGAAAAGGTAAAAATAACTCTAAATTCAGATGATTAACTCCAGAGTGAGTTATGGGGTATTATTAGGCATATTGGTGGTCTTTGTGCCCCTAACAGCTCTTAACATGCTGAAAGAATATGAGCTGCCTCTTACTGATGATGTCATCACCAGAAACAGCGCAGTCCTGTGCATTCTGAAAGGAAGGCCGCCCACAGTCCCTTACAGATGATGCAATCACTAGTGCACCTATACTAATTAGCCACTGTTGGACGTATTCCCCAAACCATAACCTAGTAACAAATGATATGTGAAATTTCTATGTTTAAGCCAAACTTTCAAAGCTGAAAAAACATATCAGTTCCTAATTTATTCCCAGTTTGGCTAATTGGGCCTGGTATTGGCACTTTGACGTTTTTCCAGAATTTACAGTTTAGTGAACAATCATATAAGTGAACTGACCTTGAGGATGATGAGATCAGTACTCGTAAGTATACAGCACTGCTCGCTGGAAGCCAGCGTATGATGTCATCCTTAGTAGCCAGAGGTATAAATCTCTGTGCAAGCCTAGGACATATATATTCCACTCTGCCTACGATTGATGGGAGCAATATTCCTTTAACAAAACAAAAAAACAACACACAGTTATCATTATGCATAGTTCGTTTTAATGCCATATATATAGCGCATTAAAATAATGATGGTCACCTTATGCCAGCACAGTCAATCTACGCACCCGTTGGTTTCTGACTTTTGACTCACACATACTTTTATTATAACTGGGTGTACACCGGGAAAACCATTATAAGGGTTGCTCACATGGTGCCCTAAAAGACCATTAGCCAGTAGATTATTATTTTAGAGCTTTCTAAAACAAAAAACAAACAAACAAACACTCTTTCAGTGGATGCAATGCCTTCAGGCTGCTGTAAGCATGTATATATACATCGAGAATTAATATAGATTGAATTCAGGAATGTCACAGAAACTGCCGTGAGTAATCCAACCCTTCAAGGAACTGTTAAGTCAGAAATTATTATAATGGATTCAAAATTCAAGATATGCACGTCTGTTATCATATCCTGTGCGTTACAAGGTGTCTCTCTATGTCTACAATTAGTCAATGGGCTCCACCGATTTCGAAGATGCTCCAGCCTGTTTAACATGCATCCATCTTGCAGGTATAGACACTGTGGAAATTGGCATTTGTGCCCCCTCCCTTGTTTGTGTACATATTACTGTGCCATGAGCTATTTTGCTTATTGATTTGGCTTATGCAAACCTCCCAACAATCGGGAAGGGAGAACCTGTATGGCGTGTGATGGTCCTTGAGAAGGCATCACCAGCGATGCCCATAATGGGTGGGCCCACCTTGAAAAGTTGCTGAAGCTCTTAGTGAGTGGTCATAATGCCCACTGCACAGCACAACATCATCTAAGTGTACACATTAGATGACTCTTTTCAGCAAGCATGTCAAACTCAAAGTCTAGCACGGGTCACATAAACAAGGTTTAAGTTTATGTGGGCCACAAAAAAAACAAAACAAAAAAAACTTACATATTCACAGAAATGTAGGTTTATTTTGAAAAGTACAGTATAAAAAACCCAGCATCCCCCTCTACTAAACCACAGCAACCCCCTCTACTAAATCCCTGACCCCCCATATACTAAATCCCAGTACCTCCCTCTTGCCAACAAGCAGACTCCTTCACATTGCCGCTGCCAGTATGCGACTCTGGAGTCCGGCCTCTGGTATACCCCAAATGGCGCCGTTTGCACCCTGTGCCAAGTCTGTTCCTCCCGCTACTTCTTGAAACCTTGTAAAGGTGGAGTGTGTTGATGTCATGTCGTAATGAGACGTGGCATGCCTCCATGCACCTCCAAGTCCTCCACAGTCCAGTCGCAGCCAATGCAACACTGACCAACACACACACACACATACACACAAACACATAGACAGACAGACGCACACACATCCACACTCACAGACAGACACACACCGATAGACACTCACTGACAGACACACACACATACTCACTGACTGACAGACACAGAGACACACACACACATGTTCTTGCACTCACATAATTTTATTTATTGCTCCCTACCTTTGGGAGCTGGTGTGGGCCCTCTTCTATCTGGAGATCTCCTTCCTCGTCTTCACTGCTCCCCCACGCGCAGTTTAGTGATGCCGGTGCTGGAATATGACGTCATATTCCGACACCCGGCATCACTACAGACAGCACGCGCTAGGGAGCAGTGAGGAGCAGGAAGGCTGAGCTCCCTCGCTGCCGCCAGAAACCACTCCTCCCCGGCCCAGTAACTTTTAGAAGAGTATGCACCTACAATGTGGAGAAAGCAGGTGCCTACTCTGCTTTAACACTAAGCATGCACTCATGGCTCGCCGGGCCGCAAAGATGTCCATCGTGGGCCGCATCGTGGGCCCACAAGTTTGACATGCTTGCTTTACAGGAAGTGTTTAGGAAGGCTGTTTAAGTCACATGCAGGCAGGTGTGGCTAAGTCTGTAAAACAAAGTGATTTAACTCCTAAATAGAAGAAAGTTGAGCAGTGAGACTGCAGGGGCATGAACTATACACCAAAACTGCTGTATTAAGCTAATGTTGTATTGGTGACTATAGTGTCCCTTTAAATACATCAAATCCAAGAGAGGGCATCTCTTAGGAGAGTCAATCTGGCTAGTTGGGATGATGGTCCGATAGAAAATAATCATATATCGTATGATATATATATCATATCAAAGTACTCTTATCTAAGAGGCAATCAAGACATACAGCAAATGTGAGAGTTGGTTTGTACATAGACCTAGACTTCCAGGCCACTTATGAGTGACTTCTCACAACTTGCAGAGTGACTCTGTTGGGGTCCCAGCTTCAAAGAGGAACGTAGGTTGTAAGTTCTGACCCTCCATACAATCAATTAACCCCTTTTGAAATTGAAAATGTACTTTTGAGGTGTTTTACAGTTGTATGCTTGAGTCAGGAATCAATTTTGTCCCAGGCACAGGGGAGGAGTTTGTGTGTAATTGTATGGAGAACCCCGGCTGTACCATGTCCCATTAAAATATATTACAGTTTTTCAAGCCCGTTCCGGATTACTTCAAGTGGCATTAAGGACAACTTGTCAGAATGACTCATGAAAAATACAGACTTCACAATGTGCCGAATACACGCCTGGCACTGAACCAGGTAACTCCTGACCCCCATCACCCTCTTGGAGAACTGGACGTCCCCAAAAAATCCACTGACATAAAGTACTTGATGTTCAAGTAAATAAACGACCATTGCTTTGCGAATCTAATAATTGTTTCACTGAATGATATTGCTGCAAAATAAAAAAACAATTAAAAAGCTCCAGCAGACATTAGCTCTTTGTTTCTGTGCCAGTCCATTGACTTTGATCTGTCCACAACATACAAATGTGATGCAGAGGGGAGGTCGAATATTTGAAGGTTGGGTCCTTTGCGTTGAGGCCTGAGTGAAAATTTGATGATGTGTTTTAAAAGCAGCAATGCATCGAAAATGAATCTTTAAAGAAAAAAGTTTCACAATTTTTTTTTTTATATATATAGAGATTGTCATGGTGCCACACAGAACCAGTTCTGAGGATATACAATGTTGTCTCTGCATTCTGAAAGCCAAGTCATTGATTTGGTTAAATTCAATGAGCTGTAGTTGTTCTTGTGACTATAGTGTCCCTTTAAGTTAAAGTTGTTTTGGTGACTATAGTGTTCGTTTGAAAGAAAAATGCAAGGGGCTAGGAAACAGAAACAAATAAAAAAATTTTTTTGGGATATTGTGGGATCAAAAAAGGTGCAACTGGCACAATGTGTGAACTTGTCACTTCTATATTAAAGATTTTCTTGTTCTCCGTTTCTCATTAAGTAAGAGCAATAGGGTGTATTCACTAAAATACTAAATAGGAAGAATTGAAATGGAAAGTGCAAATTTAAGGACGAATGGCCACGCTATAAAAAGAGTTCAGAGAAATGTTTCCAAGTCGTCCATCACTACCCAAAATGTGCAATTCTATTAGGACACAACATCCATACTTTACTTTATAGCCGCAGCCTCCCCGTTGTAGGTGATCGTGTGACGTATACTTTGCTTTATGGCAGAACGTGTTGCGTATATGTTTTGTCCCATCCTCATAGTCATTGGTTCTACTGGGGACACAACATATAGCACTCAGCACGCCGTAGCAAGATAAAGACTTGTTAGTAAGGCTATGGTTAAGTGTGAAATGCGTCAGGTGGGCACCATGTGGTCCCCTGCCACCTGGATAGATTCTTGAAATTTGACACATCTCAGTATATTCATTAATTTTCAAAAACGTGGACTTGTTTTCCAATTATCACAGTGATCTAAGGCTTACTGTGCAGCGGTCTTTACAGTACATTGGTGTAATTGTCAGAATATTCAGATTAAATGGCAGCTTTAGAGATACCTGGGGTTATTATCTGAAGTATAAATTGTTGGTCATTCAAAGTGAATTTCAAACCACTCGCTAAAAGAGCCATTTAAAGAAAAAAAAAGGCTTCAGTTTGACAATTTTGTGCTAAAATTGGATATTCAGTAAGGAAGATGTTTTTTTTTTCTCAAAAATGTTCTATAACACCTGTATTTTGTTGAAATATATTGGCAAAGTTTGTAAAGTAGGTTAGTGTACTGCAAGCTATTTATAACGGAATTAATGTAAAAAACAAACAAAAAAAAAACACTATTTTGGCAGATTAATTTGGGATTTTTTCATCCTGACACAGAGGAGAACATGCTTTTTCCTTACGTGAAATTCTTATCATGTGTTTCGTCCCGAGCGTTATCTTTGAAATCATACAGAGATGCTTTATTTCTGCGGTGCTGCATTGCATTTGGCAGCTATCGGTGTATCTATTAATAGGATATAATAAACATTCTCAGATATACATGCAGTGCGAAGCCTCAAGCAAAGCCTCTGGCTACACAATCTTCTGGCAGAGTAAAGCATGTCTGAATCTGCATTGTTTTCAACGGCTGTATATCAATAATATAGAAACATAGAATGTGACGGCAGATAAGAACCATTCGGCCCATCTAGTCTGCCCAATAATTTTTAATTATTTTAATTAGTCCCTGGCCTTATCTTATAGTTAGGATAGCCTTATGCCTATCCCACGCATGCTTAAACTCCCTCACTGTGTTAACCTCTACCACTTCAGCTGGAAGGCTATTCCATGCATCCACTACCCTCTCAGTAAAGTAATACTTCCTGATATTATTTTTAAACCTTTGCCCCTCTAATTTAAGACTATGTCCTCTTGTTGTGGTAGTTTTTCTTCTTTTAAATAGTCTCCTCATTTACTGTGTTTATTGCCTTTATGTATTTAAATGTTTCTATCATATCCCCTCGTCTCGCCTTTCCTCCAAGCTATACATGTTAAGATCCTTTAACCTTTCCTTGTAAGTTTCATCCTGCAATCCATGAACCAGTTTAGTAGCCCTTCCCGGAACTCTTTCATGGCCCACCAACAGTCCAGGATTTATGTATTTCCCTGTTTTATTCCAATGGGGATACTAATAAAAAATCTGGACTGTTGGTGGGTCTTGAGGACTGGTTTGAGAACCACTGTTCTAGAGTATTAATATACTTCCGAAGATACGGTCTCCAGTACTGCGTACAATACTCCAAGTGAGGTCTCACCAGTGTTCTGTACAATGGCATGAGCACTTCCATCTTTCTACTGCTAATACCTCTCCCTATACAACCAAGCATTCTGCTAGCATTTCCAGCTGCTCTATATAGAATATAACCATTTGCAATAGGTGCCTTACCAGTCACGATGGGTATGGTAAAATGGAATGCAATCCATAGCTCGGGCTAGATCTGAAGGACATTCATTTTTGCAAACCCCTTAATTAATGCCATTGCTCCTCCTAAATAATCGCCTTTTTTGTGAACTTTTGAGCCACATGTGGATAAGAGCAGTATTTCGAACAATGTCCTATTGCAGTTTGCATTGAACGTAATATATAAACAGTAGAGTGTGGTTGTTAAATAAATTAATTTGTTAAAGGAAAGCTTCATGATTGCATGCCCACCTTCTCTGATGTCAGGCTGCGTTGTCCTCTTCACGCCTGCGGTCCAATAAAACGGTCCACTGAACGTTACACTGATGTTCACTATCAGCAAGATGAGATGAGAAACAGCTTATTTTGCCTCTAATGTGGGAGGGCTGGACAAGGGTGGTGGGAGGGTGAACAAGGGGCTAGTTGACAGAAACTTGGGCTTCTGCTTTCAGGTATGCTTCCAGCACTGCGTGCAGGTAAAGAATCTAATTACGTCCGCTGCCAGAATGGTGACGATGGATGTCAAATTTTTAATTTTGTTTTTTTATGTCAATCTTTATTTTTGTTGTGCTTCAGAAGTAACAAACATTCTTGCTATGCCCCAGCAGCAGTAGCAGCAAGAGAGTCAATGTACATAGGTAAGCAGTAAAGGGCAATCAAAAGTACAGCACATTTTATTTTAGTTAATATCAAGCAATAACAGGCTAGGTCAATGGAGTTCCGGTCTGATTAAATCACGTGTGCAGGAGGTGTAATAGCACACCTGCATAAAATGACAAATATCTCTGTATGTGAAGTGTTTCAAGTTGAAGCGCTGCACACACAGATTGCGACCAAGTGGAAATGGTGTTTGGAGTAACCCTTTTAGAGAGATCTGGGCATTCTTACACTGTTAGCTATTGGAAGTTGGGCCTTTCTCTCGCACACCTTTTCTTCCAGTGTCGAAAGCTGAAGACGAAGGAACTGAGACATAGCTACTTGGCTCCATGAACTGTGCCGAGCTCCGAATGGTGGGAGTGGTGTTACATTCCGCCCAATTATTCACCGCTCCTCTTCCAGGTTGTGTCATTGTATCCACTTTAAAAAGAGGCAGAATACTCCGTATTGCTCCATGCTGTATTAGTCCACACAGCAAAGGGGACAAATATATTCCTAGTCTACAGGGTTTCCAAATTACAGAACATCATGCTAGTATGCTTGTGCAGTGTACTGTGTTAAAGGCTATATTGGTAATTTATATCCAAATATAAAACTACAAGCATAGAAACAAGTAAAATATATTTGAAAAACAAAACAAAAAAAAAAACAGTAGCATTAATTTTCAGAAGTATATTTTTTCACTTGTACTAGTGATAGTAGGATCCTGGATTAATAAAATGAGCCACGGATCTCGACTTTTCGCCTTCGGCCCTGGAGATGTTTTTAAGCGAATATAACTGCGTGTTCAGAATTTTGGTGGTCAAGTGGGCCACTTGTTAGCTGGGTGGACACCTGTAGTTTCAGCTCCTAACTTAAAATCGCCATAGTTTCTATAACTAGATAAACAGTACTGAAATTCAATGCTATTTTAAACACTCGCCGTTCTGAAAATTGACTAGTTCATAGGGATAGCGTTTTTTGGCATGGTACATCAATCTCTGGTGCTCAGAGTGTTAACGCCATTCTGTGTTTGGCAGATTTCTTCTCATCCTGGAAATCTAATTCCTGCATTTTTTTTCAATATCACATCCGTCCCCCTCCTCTCGCTCCGTGGCCTGAAGGAAGATTGAATAAACCCCAAGGTGACACAGCTGTTCAATTATTGCTGTCCCCGCAGTGTTTGCACTTCAGTTACAATATATACATTAACGAAAAGAACAGGTCCTGCGTGTCACGCTGTGAGCTAGAGACTGCATTGTTGCTGGGGCTTGGATTAGATGGAGTGCGGCTCCTAGAAAAGGAAGGGTTAATTATGTTTGCCATTCATCTGTTTAGTTGAGACTATAGTTAAGGGAGCTGAGAAACTGTACCAAGTACGATGGCCAAAAAAAACACTATTTTAATTCAGAGTGCTTTGTGCGAGCATATTCACTACTTGCAGGGCCGGATGGATTAATATTAACTCCCCTTGGGCATCGCAGGAAAGCAAGCGTAGGCTTATTTATCTATTTATAGGGTGCCAACGTATGCTGCTGTGTTGTATAATGGCATGCAAATGAGGACAATAAAAAGTCACATGTCGATATAGAGATTCTATAATGTCACCACATTAAAAAGACCGTGGCATTATTATAACGCCATTTATAAGGTACATTGCAATAATCAATATGATTCATTAAAAATTTGTTTCAACTTCAGCCTGAAAAGTCATTTTTGTTAGGACACTTATCTGTGATCTATAGATTTGTCAGGTACCTGGTTAACAGAATGTACAGGTAAAATTATATAACCCACACATCTCTCCCATGCAAATATATCGCTATGTAAAAAACAGAAATGAATCACACTGATTTTTATTATATATATTTTACACTTAATTTATTTTACACCTATTGATCCTTTTATAACACACTGTAAAATTAACACTCGGGCCTCAAACGACCTCAATAAATCTAATCTTTACATAGTGTTTAAAAAATGAAGGCAAGCTACAGCCTGGAGAGTCCTTTTAACTTCACACCTGTAATGGAAAAACACAAGGAGATCTAAGTTTGTGGCACAGATATAAATATCTGTTGGCTGGGCATGGTTTACATGGTTGAGATCCATAGTCTTGATTTAATGCCTTTCCTGCCCTCTGCTCTTCCATATGAATTGTCCTTCCTTAGATGGTTCCCAACAAGAGCCTTATTTGAAAGCCCAGGTATTTGCAGAACTTCATTTAAACTCAGTTATTTGTAGAGCTGTATTTGCAAGCACAGCTATTTGCAGAGCTTCAAAGCACAATCTCCTCTGATCAGAAGCTGCACGGCATATGGTTAAGGTGTCCTTCAGAGATCTTTCATTCCAACAAGTTTTTTTCTAGATCTATCTGTCCTACTATCTATTTAGCTATACAGCATAAACAGAGAAAACCCTATTTCAATCCACTGGCAATATTGTAGAAAAAATAGCTGGAAGGTATTCATATCCGGTAGATAGGATAGTTGGGAGGTATGGATATCCAGTAGATAAGATAGTTGGGAGGTACAGATATCCGGTAGACAAGATAGTTGGGAGGTATTGATATCCAGTAGATAGGATAGTGGGAAGGTATTAACATCCAGTAAATAGGATAGCTGGGAGGTATGGATATCCGGAATAGCTGAGAGGTATGGATATCCTATAGATAAAATAGTCGAGAGGTACAGATATCCGGTAGACAAGATAGTTGGGAGGTATTGATATCCAGTAGATAGGATAGTGGGAAGGTATTAACATCCAGTAAATAGGATAGCTGGGAGGTATGGATATCCGGCAGACATGAAAGTTGAGAGGTATGCGTATCCGGTAGATAGGATACCTGGGAGGTATGGATATCCGGTAGATAGGAGAGTTGTGAGGTATGGATACCCAGTAGATAGGATAGTCAGAAGGTATGGATATCCGGTAGATATCCGGTAGCTAGGAGATATGGATATCCAGTAGATAGAATAGTCAGAAGGTATGGATATCCGGTACATAGGATAGTGAGGAGGTATTGATATCCGGTATATAGGATAGTTGGGAGGTATGATATCCGGTAGATAGGGTAGTAGTGCGGTATGATATTCGATAGATAGGATAGTCGGGAGGTATGGATATCCGGTAGATAGAATAGTTGAGAGGTATTGATATCCGGTAGATAGGATACTTGGGAGGTATGATATCCAGTAGATAGGGTAGTAGTGCGGTATGATATCCGATAGATAGGATAGTCGGGAGGTATGGATATCCGGAAGATAGAGTAGTCGCTTCCACTTCTCCATTTCAATAAGTCTCTGACTTCTATTTTTTGCTTTTGCCCCTTCTGTCCCCAGGTGATTCAATAGGTCATTAATACCCACCCAACCTTCATAATTCCCCATCTGTTTATGTTGTATCCCCTCTTCTGGTTTATACCCATTTCTATCTTAAATAGGCATGTGCATGGGGAAAATTTTTGGTTCGGCATTCCGAAATTCAGAATTTTCGCAATTCGGTACTTCGGCAATTTGGCACTTCAACACTTCGGAACTTCGGCAACTTCGGCCCTTCGGCATTTCGGCACTTCTATTGCAGCCACTTAGTAGATAACTCCCTAATTCCCACGGAATTAGGTCGTTATCTACCAAAAGGCTGAAAGACCTAAATTGGTCTTTCAGACAAATTTACTAATACTAAGTAAAATTGACTTAGTATTAGTAAATGTTGCCCCTACTCGCTATACCGCGAGTAGGGGCATGTCTAGTAAACAGTGAGCAGCCTGTGGTTGCTCACTGTTTAAAAAAAAATAAAATAAAATAGCCCCCCCCAGCAGGTGGGGGCCCTAAAGTAAAACGAATGGGGGGGATCTATTGTCCTCCCCCCCCCCCCGGCCCCCACCCCTGAGCGGTGGGTGGGGGCGTTAAATACTAATAAGGGGGGGGAACCTAAGGTCCTCCCCCCTGTCCCCCCCCCGAGCGGCGGGTGGGGGCCCTAAATTGGTATAAGGGGGGGACCTAATGTCCTCCCCCCTGGCCCCCACCCCTGAGTGGCGGGTGGGGGCCCTAAATACTAATAAGGGGGGACCTAATGTCCTTCCACCTGGCCCCCACCCCTGAGCGGTGGGGTGGGGCCCTAAATAGAAAAGGGGGGACCTAATGTCCTCCCCCTGGCCCCCACCCCTGAGCAGTGGGTGGGGGCCCTACAGTAAAATAAGGGGGGGGACCTAATGTCCTCCCCCCTGGCCCCAACCCCTGAGCGGCGGGTGGGGGCCCTAAATCCTAAAAGGGGGGGACCTAAGGTCCTCTCCACGGCCCCCACCCCTGAGCGGCGGGTGGGGGCCCTAAAAAAATGTCCCCCCAGGTGACTAGGGGTCCCCAAGCCCCTAGTCACCCCCTCCCCCCCTCAAAAAAGAATGATCCCCCTACCTACCCCCCTCACCCTAAAAATAATGAGGGGGGACATTTAACTAAGAACCTGTAAAAAAATTATAACTTACCATTCGATGTTTTCTTTCTTCTAAAATCTTCTTTTCTCAGCCCAAAAAAAGGGCAAATAAAAAACCATAATAACCGACGCAATTATCAAAAAAAAAAAAAATTATCCTTCTTCACCCATGGAGGGCTCGGCGCAGACTGAGCTCTGCAGGGCGGGGGAAGGCTTATAAAGCCTTGCCCTGCCCTGCAATTAGGCTCAGAGCACTCTGATTGGTGGGTTTAAGCCATCCAATCAGAGTGCTCTGACAGGTAAATGAAGAGACTGACAGGTAAGTCTCTACATTTACCTGTCACAGCACTCTGATTGGTTGGTTTGAAATCCACCAATCAGAGTGCTCTGTGTCATTTTACACAGCGTGGGAAAGTTATTTGGAATGTTCCCACGCTGTGTAATTTGACTCATAACTCTCTGATTGGTGGATTAAGTAACCAATCAGAGAGTTATGAGTCAAATTACACACATTTTTTTATTTTTAATTGCGTCGGTTATTATGGTTTTTTATTTGGCCTTTTTTGGGGCTGAAACAAGAAGATTTTAGAAGAAAGAAAACATCAAATGGTAAGTTATTTATTATTTTTTTTTTTTACAGGTTCCTAGTTAAAGGTCCCCCCCTCATTATTTTTAGGGTGAGGGGGGTCGGTAGGGGGATCATTTTTTTTGGGTGGGGGGAAGGGGGTGACTAGGGGTTTGGGAACCCCTAGTCACCTGGACGACGACGACATTTTTTTAGGGCCCCCACCCGCCGCTCAGGGGTGGGGGCCAGGGGGGAGGACATTAGGTCCCCCCTTTCTTAGTATATAGGGCCTCCACCCACTGCCCAATTTAGGTCTTTCAGCCTTTTAGTAGATAGCTCCCTAATGCCGTGGGAATTAGGGAGTTATCTACTTATTCATTCCTGTCATTACATTGACTGTCCAAGTAACTTACATTTTATATGAATGTATGTTACTTGATTGTTGTAAGTGTTGCAAATGCTTACAGGTGAATCCTGGCTATGTTTGTATACTTTTTATTTAAAATTGTATACAATGTAACATTTTTCTTCTTTCACTGGGTAAGTATATTAGTACTTAGGCAATACTGTGCTTCGGAACTTCGACACTTCGGAACTTCGGCACGCCAGCACTTCGGAACTTCGGCACTTCGGAAATTTTGGAACTTCGGGACCTCGGCAATTCTGCACTTCAGCAATTCAAACATTCGGAAGTACCTGAATCCGAATTGCCCGAAATTCGTCCGAATACATATTCGGACCGAAACGAATTGCACATGTCTAATCTTCACTTCAGTCTCCTAGTTTCTCCCCTGGTATTAGTTCCCGCTTTGTTTTTAAGTCCAGCCTTCCAGGTGTTCTAGTGTGTGAGAGAGCAGTGTTTCTCCTATGGCCACTCACCATGCTCTCTCCAGACATGCATGCCCATTTGGAAAGTGTCAGACAAGAAGGAGCCTCAAGACGTCTGTTCTACAGTGGGCATAAACTGCTTTTTACATGGCAATACACATGCTGGGCTCATCAGGAGAGATCAGAAGATTAGGCGGGAAGCATATAACATAGGAAGCTCATAGATGTATGACCTTCTCTTGTGCTGTGTGACTTCTCCATTGATGATAGAGGTCAGGCAGCACTGCATGGAAACGTTCCAGGTAGAGTATGGCCAAGTGATCACTTACCGGAAGTGCTTTAGATCAAACGGATCAATAAAAATGAGCATGGACTTGAAGCTGCAGCTCCATCAGCCCCAATGTTAATGAAGGATTGTCCAAGCATGTTAGCATAGTTTGACATTTACCTCGAATGGGAGGGTGCCCAATATGTTTTTTTTTTCCCTCTGATTTATGCATTCCTTGATTGTACCATTCTACTGAACATTTAAAAAAAAAAAAAAAAAAAAAAAAAACTTAATGGGAGGAAAAAAAGGACAATTTGTGATGCTTGAGAAAAGGCAGTGGATTTGTGGAACAATCAGGACTGTGGTCATTCTAAAAGTAATAATGCTCCAAACACAATACCTGATCTTTGGTTTCATAGAGGGTGACCATTATTGATTTACCTTCCGATGCTATCAAATCACAGACGCACAGTTATTCTCAGAGGAATAAGAGATACACTTTTTAGTCCATGTAAAAAAATCGAGGACAATGAACATCCTCTGATGAGAGCCAAGGACAGTATGTCGTAAGCTGGAGTAAGATGCAGCGTTAAACACGCCGGACGCCAACCTGCTATTTTACAATCCGATATCACCTACACTGCTTGACGCAGGAGCCATTTCAGACAAAAGACAGTTTTGCGAAGACCTTACGAAACGCCTCAACTTTTCATTTGGGATAGATAGAAAAAAATCAACCGGGGAAAAGAGGCATCAATTAACTCTGCGTGCACCACTAAGCCACCTTTAAAATCTCTCCCACTGACACAGCGGAGAAAAGAGCGTAGAAAATGACAGGTTATTTAAACGACAGAAATAGAAGCTTTGCAGGAAATCATTACATAGTGCCTTAGTAAGAGAGAAATACATCTGAGCTTACAGTGTAACGTAATGGACCCCCAGTAAGAACTGCGACACTTCTACGTCTCTGTGTTTGTTGATCTGTTAAAAGGCCCTGGGTTATTCTATCATGTCCAACCCGTAACTAGATGTCCCTTGAAAGAGAGGACACACTCAGACATCTTCCTATATGAGTAAATGGGAAACATGGGAGCTGTGATAGTTCAATCAATTCCTATTTGATTAGGAAGGTAGATAAAGCTCGTCATGGAGAACTTGCAATTTAAAAAAAAAAATGTAATGTTTGTTTATAATACATTACAGAAATAAATGGAAAATACATCCTGTGTGCACTTTCAAAATAGCCCATGGAGGTAAACATAACCTATCTTTTAATGATTTAAGACTATGTGTTTTGGCTGCTGCTAGCGGGCCACTCCTTCACCAGGAAGATATTTCCATACCTCCCAAGTGACCCTATGTAGCAGGGACAGTCCCTATTTATGGTTGAAATCCCTCTGTCCCTTTTTTTTAACCTAATGTCCCTCGTTTCGAGGATCGCCATATTGCTACCAGATAACCACTAGAGGGACATCCGGGTCTTTAGTCGTCTAAATGACACTGTACGTCCTTACTCTATGCATGAGGACTTCCAAAACACTTCCAGCGTCACTGGAACCCCCATAGTAAAGCATTGAATAATGCTTTCCTTTGGGGAAATCCTATTACGAGCGCAGCCATTGGCGCATGCGCATTAGGTCTCCCCCACCAGCTGATGTCGGCAGGGGAGGGGTGAAAGCAGACCCAAGCCCTCAGCCCTACAGGGGGGGGGGGGTCCTTGAAGGAGGGGGAAGGTATAGTGCCAGAAAAAAATAGTTTATTTTCATGCCACTATAGTTTCCCTTTAAATGTGTTTTAAAATCAATCTGTGTAAATAAGGTACATTGTTCTTTGTGACGGACCGCCTTGCACCCCGACAGGGTACCTCCGTCAGTCGCAGCTTCCTACTACTTGCGAGTACTATAAGCCTCTGTCTTAAATTCTGTCTTATGCAAGTTTCCCAACAAGGGTGACACCCAGGAGTCATACAGTGAGACACTCCCATACACAAACAATAGAATCCCTCCTCTGTGCTTGGGAGATAATTGAATCGGGAACTGTACTAATCTAACCCAATAATCTCCAAGCACAGAAAAAACACACTTTAAAAAAAAAAAAAAAAAACACCCCAAGAGTACCCTAAAAATACATAAAACCCCACAAGTTTTCTCTTCTGGCATTTTTTCCAGGAGATTTTGTGTTGCAGTATACCTTTCTAATGACTAATTGAATCGCAACAGTTTCTGGTTTTCGAATACTGTGATCCATATATAATCCACAGGTGACTATGTGGATTGCAACAGTATACAGTTACTGAATTGCAACACTATCTAGTCCTATAACTTAGTGTTTTAGATTGAATCTATTTGGGACTATATTCCCATAGACTGCAGCATTATCTTATTTCCATACAAGGAGATGCTCTTTTATGGTGGACTTTTTTTCTTCCACCTGAGCAGTTGGTCTAGCAGTCTTTTTAATTCCTTTTCACATCTAAGACCCACTGGGTGGTCTTTTACTGATCTTCACATTATTTCTAGTGTCTTTTCTCTCCTTTTTGATTATTAATACAATTTGATTATAATTACGTGCACGTTTTTCTATAGTTTAACACATATGAGGTAGTACTGGGGAGGAGGCGGTTTCCCCTTGCCAGCAAGGGTTCTCTCTCCTCTCCAGTTTTCACTTTTCTTTTTTAGTTACAAAAGTACATACTTCACATGAACAAAGCCTTTTAAAGTATTTTAGCCAGGTCTATTGTAGGGGCCATAGTCACAGGGTAAGAGGCTGGCCAGCAGGCTCCTCCAAGATCCAGTGACGAGGTTACTTTTGTCACATTCTTGTTCTCAATTGCATTTAACTTTCATAAATTGTTATGAGTAAGTCATCTAAAATGTTTCTGAACAGCCCCACTAATGGTCACGTCCCCACTCACACCCCTAAAATGAAAGTGTCCCCACTTTGTCCCTTTGAAATGTTGGGAGGTGTAGACTTCCACACCATAAACCTCCGCCCAGCAGGAGTTTATTGGATAATCAGTTTATCCCATAGGATGAATGGAACTTCTCTGAAAACTGACTGTAGCCATACTGCGGCTGCTATCAATTTAAACAGCAGAGCCACAGTCTACACATTCCTCCTGTGGGTAGAGGGAGCTCCTTCCAAGCACTGTGTGAACTGTGCGGACTTTGCAAAGACAACTCAAAGTAAGAAAGGTAACCAGGAACTCGTGTTCCATGCATTCAGGATTAGCAGCTCTGAGACAGGTCTAGAGCTGTAGCGATTTTTCCAAATCACAGACCAGAGAGCTAACTAAGGTTGCTCTATGCAAAGTAGTTATGGTATTTAAAGTAACCCTTTAAGGGCTATAGTAGAAGGGATAAACTTAATGTTATTATCACAAAAAAATGCTTTGTTATTATACAATGGGTGAAGAAATATGACTATTGTACATGTTATGTATTTCTGTATTAGTGTAAGTTTAAAACACATAGCCCAAGCTAAAATCTATTCTCAGCTCAGTGAGCTCCAGTGTTTTGCTGTCAAATCCCGAGTTATGTTTTGCTCATTTTGTGGAAATTGAAATAAGAATGTGCCCTGTGTTTTCCTAGTAGGAGGCCACAGGAATATACGACAGAGGCTAGTGACTGTTTAGTAGCAATTAGGGCAAGTGTAAAGATAAGAGCTGTCACAGTCCTTCAAATGTGATTAGCCGCCAATAGGTATAAACAGGGGATTAGCACAGCCTTGGTTTGGAGGCTGGGGACACAGATAAAGCATGGAGAGAATGAATGGAGGGATAATCTCAGCAGGTTAACCAACTCCATTGAGTTTGGATTTGAAAACAGTCACGTGGCACAAACCGTAAAGGATTATTAGACCAGCTCCACGCTTAGAAAGACAATATCCATTCCTCATCCAGCAGCTTCTCAGCCGGAGCTTACTGTCTAACGAGAGAAACTGCAGCCATGGTGCTGATCGCTGACATGGGGACAGGAAATCCATCACAAATGGAATTTCACTAAATTTGCTATATAGAAATATAATTCTACATATCTCCTCCTGGTAGGGGAACTAGTGTTAGTAAATATGTAATTGATCCAATGGGAGACAGCTAAAAGAATGGAATGATATAGTGATTCTTTTGTTTCTGCAATCAAATCCTTATCTAAAAAAATAAATACAATTTTAGTAGAATTCTCTTTTTTTTTCCTCCGATCCACAGATTTCCCTACTTCAGGCCAAAAGATTTGCGCAGGCGTGTAGGAACACTGGTGATAATGTACTGTCTTACCAGTAATAAATAATTAGCAATGCGTTGCCTAAGGTCTATATCTGGCACCCATGGCCAGGACCTATATAAAAATCATAACAATACGGACATCATGAGCCCAACTTGAGACAAACATGTAGATATGTTCTTCTGAATCATCTGGAACCCCCCCCTTCCCCCTCAAAAAAACCCAAAACACAAATCTATGAAAATATGCTAATCAGTTTTACAAGAAATATGTCATTGGGACTTCCAGGAAACATACAGGAGAACAATCATCTGTGGATATTTCACCAAGTTGGCTATGGCTAGGCTGCAGTTACTGCCCGAGTCAAGGGCACGCCACATCACCAGTGAAATATGTCTGCACACTATCTAAAAGGGGGTTATGCAAGCCAGGTGCGCATGCCTGCAAGGCTGACGGACAGTCCTGCCGTCCAGCCAACCAGGGTCACTCACGCAAAGTAAGCTGTGGAAGTTCTCTCAAAAAGGCAAAACACTTTGTATTTGTACTGACATTGTAATTTTTGGTGATTGCAAGAAAGAGGTAGAATAACTCCATACTCAAAATCCAGAATGGTGGAAGTGGACTCCCAAACTGGCAATGTCCCATGAGATTGAGACTGGTGGGAGGTACGTTAGCAGGAAATTCTAAAGAAACATACAACCTTGATTTTATACTGTGATAATCGTTTCAGAAGCAAAAAATATGGCAAATCTATTTTCATTATACACGTGAAGGAGGGAGGAACGCCTTGAAAAATATTCAGATGTAGGAAAATATACAATTAAAGGGGACTGTAGGACAATTTTAGACAATCCAGGCAACTGCTCACAATGAATGGTTTACTTTAGCGACACTGTCTTTCTCAATGCAACACCCCTCAGACACTGGAAAGTGTATTGCAGAATAAATGTTTAGTAAATGCAACTGAAGAATTGGTCATTGAGCTAAATTTACATTTAAAAAAAAACGAGTTACTGGGGTAATGCCCTGTACAATATCTGTGTCCCTGAAAAATATGATTTTGTTTTATTTTTGACAATCTTTGTTTAACATATTTTATGGAAAATAGTTAGACGAAAGACCATGTTTATATAAATAACTAAGCAAGACATAAATCACTCTCACGTAAGAATATATTTGTGTTCTGACAATGTCGGTAACTCAGAGCTTAGAATGTCACTTTGACACAACGGTATGGAAGGACCAGCCATCAATGTGATGTCTATGTTGTAGCTAAGAAAAATCAAGGCATTTGGAAAATAAGATATCTGCCCAACAAATTAGCAAAAAAAAGAAAGTAAGAGTAGAAAAGAGAAAGGAGAAAGTCAAGGGAAAAATAGAAAAATGAAAGGGCAAGATATGAATATCTCAGAGCAATATCCATTCCAATCCCCCAGCAGATGAGAGCACAACTCATGGTTAGGGGCGTACTAAAAGAACCCGTAGCAGTCTCCTCCATCTACCCAGTCCCTATAATCTACTGCTCATTGGTGAAAAGATAAAATTGCCACACCTTCCATACCTCCTCATGACATTAAATACATCGGGGGTTTCTTGTTGCAGCCACAGGGCAGGGATCAAAGAGCGAGTCAAATGTCAATAAGTGTCTGGACAGAGTTTTCTAATATTTGGAGACAGGAAGTTTGGAACGGTTTAAAAGCATGCCCGTTGGGTGGAAATTCCCACCCTTGTTCTCTACAGTCACCATGGTATCATATTTTCTTCCAGTAAAGTGATCAAATTGTAAATACCCAGAAGATATGTAAAAGTGGAACCCCCGGCATTTCCAACATACATCGGGTACCTCGGGATAAAACCTGTGTAGTTTCTGCTGAGTATCGTATCTTGTGTTAAGATCTTCAAATGTATTTCCTCAACCTCGGGCTCATGGAACTCACGTGTATCATTAATATCCTATTTGCCCACTCCTGGTTTTTTTTATCTGCAGTGCATATTTCCATAATGATTGGAACTTAAATGGTGTGGGTCATTCTGTCAGCAGTAATTGCTATAGAGTGGGGATCCTAATATGGCGTAAGTGGCCTATGTAGAGTTTGTAGGTGAGAAATGGAAGAGTATCAGTCTTTAAACTGATAAAATATGAATATCTCAAAAAAGGTAGGTGTATTTTCTCATTAATTGAGCACTAGAGAGGCAACAGGGATCCATCCCTGCATAACGAAGAGACTTGGATATATGTTCCTCCACCAAGGTATACCAAGGCGTGACGATCCAGACCAGCAGAAAAAGCCTGATTACCCGACACCAGGTACAGAGGGCCATCCAAAGAGGAAGTCAAAACTTGAACTGGTTGTAAAATAAGGCTATTAATAACCGATTTTGAAAATATAATGGAAAATAAATGCATAAATTCACCAATACAAGTTTTATCTCCCAGTCCTGCTAAATATGTGGCCAAAAGTAGTCTGTCTGCCACGTATGATGAAACCAACAGACACTGTGGTAAGTAAGGCAGAGACAGACAGAGAAATGAGACATAATCAGGGAGTGATCTGTAATTTGGTTAGTGTTAAATAAAAGAAATAAAAAACAAACAAAAAACAACAAATGCTATAATGTTTTCGCTTTCTAGGGTTCTTTGGAACAAATGCCAAAAATGACCTTAAAATGTGTATTTTGGATGTACAATTAACAGGGACATAAAACATTCAAGGTGACAGGTTGTTCATAGTAAAAGTGAGGGAGACACAGTCATGGGTCCTGCAATAACACCAATGGGAAATAACAAGTGGACAAAATGAAACACAACATCCAAGTTCCATAGCAGAAACTGCAAGTTGTCAAATCAATTTCCATAGCAGAAACTGCAAGTTGTCAAATCAAGTTCCATAGCAGAAACTGCAAGTTGTCAAATCAAGTTCCATAGCAGAGACTGCAAGTTGTCAAATCAAGTTCCATAGCAGAAACTGCAAGTTGTCAAATCAAGTTCCATAGCAGAAACTGCAAGTTGTCAAATTAAGTTCCATAGCAGAGACTGCAAGTTGTCAAATCAAGTTCCATAGCAGAGACTGCAACTTGTCAAATTAAGTTCCATAGCAGAGACTGCAACTTGTCAAATTAAGTTCCATAGCAGAGACAGCAAGTCGGCAAACCTAGAATGTATGCTTTGAGAAACCAAAGAATTAACATGTTCACAACAATCTAAAATATGCATCATTCATCAACTATAACCAACAGACTTAATGTACAAGCTCTCATCATTGTACTTCTCAAGACTCTAATGGGGACCTTCCTTGCTGATGTGAAGGAGTCAACAATTTGCTCACAGAATGTGAGTGTACCGTCTGGCTTCTGTTGGTTCGATTTCTAGAATTCCTGAAAGCTGTGCCAATTCTTTCATCGAGCATAGGAATATACCTAATCCTTGTGTGTGTTGTGGGGTCATATGGATTCCAGACACAGATCTAAGGTCCAATTTTTTTTCTTTGCACTCTGTTTTTTCTGTAATAATTTCAGTGGAAGAACAGGAAACCATTTTGTGCAATATAAAACGTTTTTTTAGCGATAAATACTGTTTTCACAAAGTTTCACATTCAATGTTTCCTGTCAGCATTACTCATTATTTCACATTATTATGACAACTTGTCTCCTGTTTTATATAGTGATACTTTGAATATTTATTCTATTCAAGAAAACCATGACAAAAAAAAAAGTTGTTTTTTTTTTTTGTTTTGTTTTTTTAAATTAAATTTGATTCTATTTTTTTCAATTAATCGGACTCAAGTGTAGATCAGGTGGGATTTTACGCAAATTAAATCAAACAAACAGGTTATTCTCAGGTGCTAATACATTTTCTCTCAATTCGGTGTCAGTTTATAAGTAAGTAATAAAAAAGTGCTGCTTCACATCAGTAGTTCTAAAGCTTTTTTTTTTTGACAGGCACCAAAATTCTCTACGTGGTAAAAGATTGGCAACCCATTTTTAAATGCTAAAATTAGCTCTGTGACACACTCTTCAACTGTTACATAATATAAAACAACATTAACTGTACAAATACTTTCTTTAGACTTACCACAGTGGTACCAATTCACTTAAAGCAGCAATGTCACCCAACTTCCTGAAAAGGGAGTATTTAAAATAAAATAAAAAATAGAATCTTTATGAAATACTCATATTGACTATTGTGGATTTTTACTCAAATTAAACTACTTTCCCTCAGTATTTCTACTGCCTCTAGACACTAGGCAGAGCTACTAAGGTCTAAAAGTGTCACTTACCCCACCGTCACCAGTGACGACAGCAGGGAATTTGCTTTATCCATGAAGGATCCACGGTCTCGCAGGATCCTTCACAGAGCTCAATGCTCTACTTTCGTGCATGTACAGCAGAGTACAGCAGTGACGTCGGCTCCTGGCACTAGCTGAAGCAAAGCCACTAAGAGATGATGGCGATGCCCGCGAGGGACAGGTTTAGGTAAGTAGAACTGAAATTCTGAAAAGTCCCCAGAGGGTGACAGTGCCGCTTTAAGAAGGCAACAAATTGACATTAAATTCATTATCTGCGGGCAGTTACCTGTGGTCTGAAGAATATGATGTAACTGTATTATTTCAGCTTGGCGAATTGCTTTATGTGTGAAGAGTACTTTGATCAAAGAAACCTCACTGGCTCTCAATCAGACAACCGGTCCTTTAGCTCAGTGGAACACAACTCAAGAGACCGGCAACTGTCCAGAGCACCTTCCTTGCAAAGACTTCTCATTGAGCTGCATTAGGAGGTCTGTGATTGGACAGCCACAGAAAGTCTGGATGGGGTAAGAAGGGGACGGATTCTAGTAGCTGCTGATACTAGATTAGCAACTATTGCAAGCTAAGATTTAATTCACCCCCAAACAATACATGCAAAACAATTTGCATTGCATGTTTTCTTGGAGAGTGTATCTGCTAAACTGTTATTTTTTTTTTAATGAAGTTTTATTTTAATAATAATCAGATTCCAATACCTTTTCTGTTAAAGACAAACTGTATTCAACTTGTGAGGAGCAGCGCGCAGTCTCAGAGGAACACTATCACAGTAGGACGGTTAGAAAGAGTAAACTCAAAGAATTCTGCAAAAAAACCTGCCGAGTCTCCTCTATTAAACAAACCGCATGGCGATGCGGCCCAGTTTTAAAAAAAAAGTATTTCAGTGATAAACATCCTTTTGTAGCGGTTATCTACAAGCTGTGCAAACAACCTGCTTTCAAATGTCTCCCCTTGGCTTCCTAACAATGACAGCTATAAATGTGCAATTCTACAATAGGGCCACTTAACACATTACAGAAGACAATTGCTATTTGTAATAAAGTCCGCAGTAGGTGGGGGGGAGGGATGAGCTTGTGTACAGTGATCCTCTGTGTCTTTAATACATATTTCATCTACCGAGCATGCCGAGATAGAAGTCTCCTTCATTGGAGCACGGGGGATCCAGAAAAGACCCCAGCTGGAAATCGACGCCGCTGGGTAAATGAAAGCTTTAGCTACCACTTGAAATCTGCATGTGGCTGTAACACGCCACAAAATATTGTGTGTAAATAAATCTGCCTGGCGTACCGCCGTCACCATCTTGCTGCGGCATTAAAAGGGAATTTATCAGGCTGCCTTGTGTATACTGAGCCTCGAAGGCAAACCATGTTCAAACACAGTAAAAAGCAAGCACAGTACATGTCAATAAACAAAAACAAGGAACGTTGGCACACAGGAAGGCAGTCTAGATTTATGTCATATTGGCTAGCTCCATTGTGTGTAACAATCAGTCCATTAGTATCATTAGATTGCACTTTATTCGGGTCAGGGATGTCACCAGCACATTAAGTCTGGAAGATATCCTTAATTCACCTGTACTAACAGCAACAGCAACAGCAACTAAAAGCTATACAGTGGAAGCTAACAGAGGACAGTGTGAAAAACTCTGCTCCGGATTGTGACCTTAAAATCTTCCCATTCACTATGAGAATGTGTAATTCACCCAGAGAAGACCCCTTCACCCTGAAAAATAACCCCTTCATCCTGAGAATATACCACTATACCCTAGAAATCTGTCAGTTCACCCCGGGAATATACTTCTATACCCTGGGAATCTGCCCATTCACCCTGAGAATATACTTCTATACCCTGAGAATCTGCCCATTTCCCCCGAGAATATACTTCTATACCATGAGAATCTGCCCATTCGCCCGGAGAATATACTTCTATACCCTGAGAATCTGTCCATTTACTGTATGGACTTTTTGTCAGTCATATTGAGGAAATAAGTACTTATCATTCACCCATAAGAATCTACCTATTAACTACATAAAGGGACACTATAGTCACCAAAACAAATTTAGCTTAATGAAGCAGTTTTGGTGTATAGATTATGCCTCTGCAGTCTTACTGCTCAATTCTCTGCCATTTAGGAGTTAAATCACTCTGTGTATGCACTCTAGTCACACCTCCCTGCATGTGACTTGTACAGCCTTCCATAAACACTTCCTGTAAAGAGTCATCTAATGTTTACACTTCCTTTGCAAATTCTATTTAATTTAGTATTTCTGATCTCCTGCTCTGTTAATAGCTTTCTAGACCCTGCAGAAGCCTAGTGTGTGTGATTAAAGCTAAATATACAGAGCAGGAGATAAAAACCTTTACAGTAAGTTACATCTATGTTCTATGTTAAATTTTGTATATATTGTATATTAATATTGTTTTTTGTATTTTATTGTACACTAACTGTAACAATGCAATGATTTGTGGACCCAGGACATACTTGAAAACGAGAGAAATCTCAATGTATCTTTCCTGGTAAAATATTTTATAAATAAATAAATCTGATTGAAAGTAAAACCATTTTCTTTTCATTCAGGCTCTGTCTGTCACAGCCAGGGGAGGTGTGGCTAGGGCTGCATAAACAGAAACAAATGTGATTTAACTCCTAAATTACAGAGAACTGAGCAGTGAGACTGAATGGGGCATGATCTATGCACCAAAACTGCTTCATTAAGCTAAAGCTGTTTTGGTGACTATAGTGTGTCTTTAATTAATCATGGACATTTATAGAAAGATAAACAAGAGGAATTCATAAAGATGCCAAGGACATTATTTTTACTACATTATGTCGGAGACACTATCATCTGCCAATTCACCTCTGGCTGTTATCTATCACAGAGGGATGAAAGGCAGAGAGGGCTCTGCCAGGAATAGAACATGTCACCACGAGGACTGATCGTGCATTCTATGGTTGGAGAATTAACCATCTAAGCTATCTCACTCAATGATTGCAAAGGTTTTTTTTTGTTTTTTTTTAAGTCTCTTTAAGTTATCAGAATTATGATCATCGTATTCCCTTCCTAGCCTCAATGAATTCCACAGCTCAGCAAACCAGCAAACATCCAGAACAGGGATTTTCAAAACTGCATTGCGCAATAAGTGAGAAGTGAGATTTTACTGCAAAGCTTACATTCTAAACAATAATGTGTGTACAGCAGTAGAACACTATAATAAGGGAGAGGGCAACAGTGTTTACGTGGTATGAAAGGTGACTACTGAACTAATTATTACTGTCATTGTCCACTGAGAAGGCCCCTTGGGATGGACACGGTACATCAAGTGATCGCTCCTGACCTTAGCACTATTGATTTTCTCCATCATGTTTAGCAGTAGCCTTTCGGACTGTGCTGTACCTAGACACTTCTATTTTAATTCTATACGCTCAGTGCTCATCATCGAAATGGTTTAGAAGAAAAGGTGGTGTCAGCCATAAGATAAGGGCTCTAAAAGCTATTTTCTCTGTCTGTGTGTACGTTGTGGGTGGTGAATGGCTGTCTTGTAATCTCTAAAAGGACCAAGAGGCATATCTGACACCTGAACAAAAAGAAGAATGCAATAAAGGCATTGAAAGTCATAGGGAAAAAGTAAAGTAAAAGGACTTATTATATTTCCAACTGATGTAAAATGAAGCACTTTTGGGTATCCAATGACCTCAAAGGTCAAAGAGGTCGTGGTGTGCAGACTGCATTTTCACGCTGACTGGTATAAATTACCATCCTGTCTGTTGTTGGGTGACAGCATTACAGCCACAACTTGATTTAGTGGTTTCTTAATGAACCTGGTTTTATTACAGTCATTAATATGCAACCTCTTCCCCTTACAAAGATACATTTTCCTCTGATGTCAGGAGCATCTCTTCACTAAAGGACTAGAGATGGCGACTGTCAGTAACAGGGCTCAAAAACACCAAAACACAGAAGTATTGTGAAGCTGTGATTTTAAACAAATAAAAAAAAGGCACAAGTATACCACAGCCTGCCAGTTTCAAACCCTGATAAACCGTTACAGGGAAAATGCAGGAAATTCGAATTCTGTTCAGTTTAGGGTAGTTCAATGGTTTGTGTGTTTTTTTTTTTTTTATTTGTTTGTTTGTTTGTTTTTTTAAGTAGAATTCGTATTAGTCCAGTGATGTAGCTGTAAAATAACAGATTAAATTAGTATTTCGTAATTCCTTTTTTATTGGACTGACAATTTTTGGAATGACAAGCTTTTGGGAGAACCTCCCTTTTTCAAGTAAATGTTTCAGACTTGAGAAGGTTAGGATCTGTCGAAAAATTGTCATTACCAAACTCTTGTAGTCCAATAGAAAAAGGTATTACAAGATACTTATATTATCTGTTATTATAAATGTTATATTTCTTGTAAATGCTTTTTGATGTATATTTTTGTATTTGACTTCTATATGACATTGTATCACTTTCCATATGGCTAAGCCATATATTTTATAAAGGAGAACGGTCATCGAATTATCACTTTGTCATTTGATGACAGGTGTGCTTTAATCCCAACATTGTGTAATTTATCCAGTGAAATTAATATGTAATATGGATAAACATCCCCATATGTGGATCCTCGTCGTGCCCATTTATCTTTGTTGTCCTTCTTCAGAGAAAAACGTAGAGAGTCGAGCAAAATGCA
The DNA here is from genome assembly GCF_036172605.1 of Pelobates fuscus. Taxonomy (NCBI): domain Eukaryota; kingdom Metazoa; phylum Chordata; class Amphibia; order Anura; family Pelobatidae; genus Pelobates; species Pelobates fuscus. The sequence goes on from NC_086329.1 coordinate 95,488,514, forward strand.
CAGAGTGCATCTCTAAATGTGAGCAAGACAATCGACAGGCATTTCTGCCCAAGAAACAGTGATTCCCCAACGACACACTGTTTGAAATTTGTTGAGCTGGTTGACTGCGTGGCAAACTGTGAATTAGATCCACGCTTTGCACTTCGGTCACACTTCACAAAACATCAGAGCAGTCACTGCCATACTTCTTCATAGCCTATACCCTCCACCGATGTCGTTTCATAGCTCCTATAAGCTATCTGTGGTCAGAAGGGAATAAACAATCTCTGTAAGGATGTTTCATGTTGGGCCAAGGCAAATGCCTTTATTGGTGAAAAAGAAATCACATCGGATTATAACAGGTTTTCCTTGTACAGTGAAAACGATCAAAACACAAGCCATTTGTAAAGAAAACCATTAAGGCTGAACACCTGTATGTAAACTGATCTAAGTACAGATTAGGTTGCCCTATTAGTTAAATAGAATTGTAATTAAGCATAGAGCATTGGATTTTCAGTGCCAGGAATGTGAGTATGTCCCTGTGTTATTGCTTTAAGTAAAATCTATTTTCAGACGGAGGAGCCAGCCTGGAGTGTTGCCTCGTTGTGTGAAGTTCTAAGCCCATCCTATCATCACTCAATTATTGACTCTGTATTATGGGTCAAGTAACTTCACAGAAACACTGTGTACAATCAGGCTCCAAGATAGATCAGGGAGCTGGGTTTTTTTTTACCGCGAATTCCAGGATCGAAGACGTGTGTATATACAGACCATATTTAATCAGATATCTTTTCGGGGTGACTGCTTCTAAGCCATGTTGACAATGAAATGACCTGAACTGTTCCTTCTATATTAGATCGTAAGAAACAACATTGTTAGATTCTGTTAAAATAAAAAAAGAAAGCACATCTTTTTTTCATTATGCCCTTTGCATTTTAATGGTTATACGCTCACCTTGCCAAATACATGAATTTTTATTTATCTGTTCTTCCTCAAACTGGATTCCAATATATTAACACTGCCTTTTGATTCTCATCTGTCCGTTATATCTGCAGCATGCCCTCCTAATGGATTCTTTTACTGATGTATTATGGATAATATTCCCCACTTTTTCTTAAGCATATCAAATTTTAATTTGGATTTAAAAATAAATAACGAAAAACAGGGAAAAAACGAGGACAAGCCCTGCTTGCTATACAAAGGGCGCTTAGAGACAGATTATACTCTGGAAATTTCAATAACTTGTCACAGACAAAACAAGCTTTCTTTGGAACTAGACATACTTGATTAGGGCTCTCCAAATTTTGACTCATGGGGTAATCTTATCTAAGAGGTTTTATTCTAACCTCAGCTTCCCTGAATCAGAAAAACAAATACTTCTATTTCTAATTGCACACATTAATGTAAAACGTTTTGAAAGGCCAGCAAATAAATGATCAACACCAGGAAGACCTATTCAATTTAAATAAATCATTAACTGGATAACTGGAGGTACGGCAACAGAACACATGACAATACATGGGGTTTGGTGGTAGGTCCACCCACTGCGCGGCCAGCTTTGCTCTGAAGCTCCTATTCTGTGAATAGAGATCGGGATATCACTTCACGGATAACCCCACACAATTTTCGCAACCATTGGGCCGTTTCTATTGGCATAGACAAGTTGTCGGACTGAGTAATCTAGAGAAAATTTTAAAAAAATGTAATATATTAAATTAAAAAATAATAGGAACAATGTTGTGTTTGGTTATAAAAGCATTCTACTCAGCATAGCTTGAAAGAACCATGTTTAAATCTAAAGCAGGTCCATTAAAAGGTGTCACTCGGGTGGGTTTTTATCCAGGACCAACATGTTGGCAATTATCATCCTATTTCACCTCCTGAAATCCTCGATTACGTCAGGGCTGTCTAATTTCATACCGTTTGTGTTGATTATCCACTTTATTAATCAGCTTGAGTGCTTAATGACCATTATCACTAAGTAGTGCTATGCGCTGTAAATGGACTAGAAGCGTGTACCTGTTACTTATGAACTACCACGATGTATAACAGATGAGAGAGAACAATATTGACCATTATTTGAAGTCTGACAAGCCACGTCCTGCTAGTCGGGTCTATAGGTCAAGGCTACCAGAGTGACAGATTGCCTATCTATCATCAGGCTCCTCGGGTTTTATAATTATCATACATAACAGCTTTTCTCAATAAAAAGAACCTCTAATCACGAACATTCTACTTAGCACCTTGCCACTTGCAGTAAGGACAGCGATCTTGATAAAGCTAATTAAATTAAGGATCACATAATATTTGCATAGTATTCTTAATATTAACCATTTGAGCATAATACATCGTCTGTTAAAAAAGAACCCTTTTTAAAGTAACTGAGCACTTTTAAACTCCATACACATTTTGCATCTTTTGAATCTTTGTATGATGTATTGCAGCTAGTGCGGGGATTGCAAGTGCTGAAGGGGGGCTAAGGGATCTGATGTAGAATCTTTCCTAACTCACCTATCTAGAGTATACGCCCTAATATTGAAGTCAATGCATGCCAGGTTGCCTGCCAATCAAGCAGGCCAGCCCACAAAGGGCAGAGCACACAAAAAGAAGTGTTTCAGTGCTCTCTGTATGGTCCCAGTGCCCTAAGTGTAGATTTTTTTTGGCACAGTTCTCTGATGTCCCTAAAAGTGGGGCACCAGAGAAAAAAGTCAGGACACCGGGACATGATCCTAAAATCAGGACATCCCTGCCAAAATCAGGGATATTGGGAGGTCTGACCTAGAGAGAGCACTATTCTACCTCTCCAGGTAAAAAAGGAGTGGTTGCCAGCAAAATATTAAAAATCACCTCTGTCAGAACTGGGGAAATTCATAGACGAAGACACTAATCTGAAAGTGATTACTAAAAAGATTAAAATGCATGGAATCTTCTTTATATAAGGAGAAATTCCGAAGCAAAGTTCTAAACAAACGAATTAGGAATTAATTTCTGTAATCACATCTCCCGGCACAGAAAATTAGGTGCTAACACTGTTGGTATCAGCAGCAGGAAAAAAGGCATGTTAGCCCAGTACACCTGGTAACCAGGTTAATAGACATCATTGCAACCATCCAACCAGGACTGCCTACGAAGGAAGTGTGGTGGAAGCACTTGGCAGTTAGCAGGTGTGTCCAAGCTGGCTCCGGACAGCCAGGTTCCAAACTGCTGAGTCCTAAAGAAGGTCGAAATGATCATTTGGAGTTGTTGTATCTCTCGCACAGAAATAACTTGATGGCATTTCTGGACCGCCCTTATGGGTGGAATCAGTCTGATAGGCTTCAGAATATGTTCTGTCTACAAAAGCACAAGTGAGCAAAAAACATTTTGAGTCCTCAGCAGGGATTTACTGAAGGGCGAGCTACTGAATTTCTCTAAGCTAAGAGTTCTCATATACTTTGTTTTTGTCCAAATTGGAACAGTCTGAATGGGGAGCTAGAATTACGCAGAATGGCTATTTATAAAAAAAATCCTCTTTATCATTTTAAAACATAACATTTATATTTTCTATCAGAGCCAGAAATATGCTATATTACATGATTTCAAGCAAAACAGAAACTTGAATACTTGAAACTCAGCACTGGGCATCATTAATGGTCAATTTCTGATTATCACAAGCAGTAGAGTCTACATCAGTTAGAATGGCACAGCTATAGTCATTTCCCTTGTGGTACACAATGTCGGCCTGTGAGTTGATTTCACCCGCAGTGCCAGCTCTCTGTGTGGGAAAATCACTGTAATTGGATTGCCTTGGTTTATTCAGCTGTGCTACTTCCATGAAGAGCAGGCTATGTATGTCCTGTCTGAAAGTCAAGACAAGGTTTTTGGCGTTGTGGGGTTCTAAACACAGTCTTCAATGTTTTTTAAAGTTCCAGTGAACGAAGAGAGAACGCCTTTTTTTTTTCTCTCCAGTCTTGAAGACAGAAACAAATGCGCCTGTTTGTCTGTGTGAGAACAGCGATTCCTGCTGAGAGAAGGGTCTGGGGGTTAAGATCACAAGTAAATGATGACACAAGATGCAGTCGCTAGGCCAAGTCATGATGCAATTTCCCATGTGCTGGTTTCATTAAACACACACTGCCAAGTGCAAGTCTGACACAATCCAGAGATTTATCTTCAGTAAGAAGACAATGAAAAAGAGGCGAGAAGGCGGCCAATGCTTCATGGGGCTCAGACACACTGTTTCCTTCTGACAGAGATGGGTGTATGGGGCTGACTGACCTTAATTTTGGTCACCACCTCAAGCACCGATATGTGGCATGCCAGGTTCATCAAACTGTGCCTCATATCCACAGCCACCTAGTGAGCACTAAAGCCTGATCGTCACAGCTGCTCCACACACGTTTTGCTGCTCAGCAAGGTGCAAACACAGAGCTAATGCAGCCTAAATGTTAACATTGGAGCAAGTAGCAAACACGTCAATCTGCCGCTACCACCAGTCAAACCGAGCATAACTCAGGTAGAAAGACTCTTCGCCGTGACAAATGGGTGATCGGGTTTCTCATACCATTTTCACAGCTGCATGGACATGCGTTGAATAGTTTGAGAAAGGAACAAAAATTAGATGTAAAATTGGGAAGTGATCTGGTGAAAGCGACATGATCACATGTGAAAAGAAGGAGCCGTAGCCAACAAAATGAATGAATGAGGTCCTAATGACAAGAAACATACGGGTTTATCTATTCAGTGTGGAGTATCCTTTTTTAAACTCATTAACAATGAAGATACAATATGACTGTAACTCAAATCACTTTCAGCCAAGGTTCCTGTATTTCACAATAAATAGCCACGTAACCGTGACTGCGGATAACGCATGTTCTAACTCCTACAGTCCATAAAACTCCAGAGCCAGAGACCACTTGTAAAGGGTTGATAGAGAAATCAAAAATAAAAAAAAACATCTAGCACTCCTCTTTACAGTATATTATAATTCTTTAATTAGTGTTAGGTCACATGACAACGTTTCAACTCCGCTTGAGCTGTCGTCAATACCAGTACGGGCTGATACGCAGCCTGCATCGCTTGGCTGAAGTTTATTCTGAGGATTACTGTTATGAATAACAAAACCAGAGCTTTTAAGACACTGAGTTCTTGTGAATGAAGCTATATTATAGCATTATTGAAATGATGCACACTTTGAGCATGCTATTTTTACACGCAGGCAAAGTTACTACATCCTTAACAGGAGGAAAATAATTTCCATTTATCTAAAAGTGTCTCTAAATGAGTCATCTCTGTACCGTAAATACTCCCAAAGAGGTAGTGTGCCAGCTTTGCAACGCGTATCACAAGCAGTACCCAAAAGAGGTGCGTGACTGCTTGACATGCATGTTACCTTGGCAGGATATTCTGCAAGCTCTCCAATCAGAGCTGTACGTGTGGTGGACTGCTGGAATACTTTTGCATGGCGACTGTGCCAAATGAAACATTTACATTAAAGAGACAGTATAGTCACCAGAACAACTACTGCGTAATGTAGTTGGTATGGTGTCTAAAGTCTGTCCCTGCAGGCTTTTTAATGTAAACGCTGCCTTTACATTTCTGCCTAGTTACACCTCTAGTGGTTGTCACTCAGACGGCCACTAGAAGAGCTTCCTGGGTCAGCGCTTCACAATATGCAGCACTGATGTTCAGTGACTTCATGCTCTGCATGGATACACTGAACATTCCCCATATAGAGGACTTGATTCAACCCATCTACATAAGAAGATGCTGACTGGTGCAGCACAGCATTATGCTGAACATGTGCAAGAACCTCCCAATGCTTTTCTATGGGAAAGCATTGGATTTGCTGAGATAGGCAATTTTGATGATCTCAGCCAAGGGAGCAGATCAGGGGCAGAGCCAGCACATGCAGACTCAGGCAGCACTAGAGTAAAGGTTGTACATAGATTACAGGGAGGCCAGGGACAGGAATACATTTGTATTTCTGTCACTATAGTGTTCCTTTAACACACATTCCTATTTAGGACTGAAAGTCCCTCTTTTGAGCCCAATTCTTTGTGTCCCTCTCTTCTATCCCAATGTCCCTCTTTTCTAACAATTCCACGTTGTTGGTGTGTCTGAGTGTATAGCAGAGCTCCACAGCAATAACACTCCCAGTAATGTGTGTTAACTGCAATAAATGTGTTTAGAAATCACTCTGTAGAAATAAGATACATTGTTATTAACTACAAGTTAGTTGTATAAATTATTAGTGACCCTCTTTGTCCATTTGAAATGTTGGGAGGCATGCATCAATCTACTGATGGTGTTCTCTGTTGCCCTACGTTCAGGATCTGGGATGGTGAGACAGGAGTCTCAGATCAGAACTGTCTCATACCGAATCGCAGACTGTTGTGAGATATGATTATGCCACAGACCATTCTGGACGAGGGCAACACTCAGGTAACATGTTGAGGCATGGATTGTGTATGCTGCCCCTCTGACTCCAAGGATGGAGAGCATCATGTGTGGTGACAATGTAGGCCACTGACTCATGTTCAGCCACATGCCCATTCACAGGCATTTTCAACATGACAATCACTGTTATTCTCCTCAACCGACAAATGGTATCCGTCACCACGGCTCTCATGGTGTGTTCTCTAGGGAAGGTAAATTCTGTGATGGTGTGTCGGCACATCAATGATGCATGCAGATAGGTCTGCCACACACACAGTCTTGCCTGTTGCAAAGGTCTGATTCATACAGAATTATTTATATTTTCTAGGTTTGTTTGTTTTTTTACACTGCATCTTTAAAACAATCAACAATCTTGCACAAAAAAAGATCACAGATTAGTAACTACTACAAAAACCAGCACCTGGCCTCTCAGCAAGTAGTCGTGGTCCATCCCAACCCCCAATCTCCCCACTAACAATAGGAGGAAGAACCCACGGCCCTCTTGCATTGAGAGAGAAAAACGCGCCCTCTTTGTATGGGCTGCAATGCAGGCATGTCCCTCAGCACAAAATCACCCTGAAAAGGATTCATTTTTTCACAAAAACTTTGCAATATCCTTTATTTTTGTGCACAAGCACTCAAGCACTTTTAAATAAATCTTACTCCCCCCCCCCCCCATTTATCCTTAAATTTCCCAGATTTTGGCCATGATTAGCTTTTACCAAACCTACAGAGAGGCAAGTCCACGTATCCACCATATATATTTGATTTGCGGTCTCGTTATTGCTGATCCTATTATTGCTTTGAAACCTGCTCCTCTTGTTATAACTGTTGTCAGATTATGGGGGTGTAATTACCCCGCTGTAAGTTATTACCTGTAAATTTCCCTCGATGATCCGTGTTATTACTCTGCTAAAGCCAAATCATTGCTTTTCCTCCAGGCTCTCCAAGGTTAACAGATTAACTGCCTTTCTATGAACATATCCCTTCCATCGCACATCCTGTAATTTACACCAGACAGAGGGCTTATTAGTTTCAATGCTTCCAGTTGGTGATTCATCGTTGAACGATGCCAGCACTTGAATACAAAATATCTGATTGGCCATTTCAGTTTATCTGCAGAGCGCTGTGCGAGGCGGGCACTGTCACTTAATAAGTAGTATGTTTCCTCTAAGTGTTGGCTGTCATCAAACTCAACAATACACATCCTTGAATGGGTCCAAGTCCTGAGAGTGATATCCCCAAATACCTAACCACACATCTCAATTTGCACAGGTTTGTGCGGTGGAGAACGTATTTGTGTATTGGTGCTACCTAAATGGAAAAGGCTTTAAAAAAAAAGAAAAAGAAAAGAAGAAATAAATAGATTCTAATGCACCTCCCCCAACATTTTGTTGAAAATGCTCCCAATTCATAAGGTTTTGGCAGCAATTTTAGCTAAATAAAACAGGTGAAACTCTGTAGATTTACGGAAAGAGATAGGTGTTAAACAAAGTGTAATTCCTACCGTGTGCTATTACAGTGCTACTTTGTATGATTTTTTTTCACCATTTATATTGCAGTCCCAAATTCTGTGTCTCCCACGACCATATACATTATACTAAGACATGGGGAGCAACTTAAAGCCATATCCAAAGATATGCCTTGTGAAGCCGTTGTGTTGAGCTACGGTGGCTATGGTAGGTGTGTCTGCGTGTCATTTGCTTACTGCTATAAACCTCACATTTATTTTTCATGTCTCCCGATCTCTCGTCTATCCGGCAAAACCTCTAGAGTTATCCATTACCAGGGATTATACCACCATGGCTTTACACCTAGATAACCGTTTTCAGCTTTATATACAGTATAGCACCGGCTATCCTTGTTCTATTTCTGTCTGAATTCCTATCGCCGCTACCATTACTGAAGGTGGTATCCGTAGGAAGGAATAATACCACCAAAGCCTGCTATCTTGAGCACAGACCATTTTAATAAAATGTAATGGGATAGCTATTATTAACCTATACTATCATGAACACAGCAGGATACCTTACCTATATTTTGTGCATCTTTATATACACAAGAATAAAGTCCCCAAAGAGTTAAACTTTACATAATAAAACTACTATCATCTTTCCTGATCACTGAATGGCTCAGTAAAATGTGAGGGAAACAAATAGAATGCCAAATCACACAAATGTTTATTTTTATTTATTACTTTTTCTTTCCCTTACTGTATAATCGATGAAAAAACACTACTTTCATACTGGTTTTACGTCTTCTTTGTAGATTTGTAATAATGGGTTAAAGTACCCCTTTCCCTCCCCAGTATCACTGATCCCAAACAAGAAAACGCTGCTACTGGGTTTTTGTTCTGAAAATAGCATATTTTGCTGGATCTGGCACTGTTCGTGTTTGACAGAGGTTGTTTGCAGATCACGTTCAGCTTCAATTTTAAATTAAAAATAGATGTTTCAAAATAGCTCGGATGCCACAAACTATTCGTAAAATAGTTTATACCAAGGGATACAGGGATTGGGTCCACCTCTCTCTGAATCAATAGAGAGCTTAGAAAACATTATAGACGTGTTATATGCAGTTTATAATGGTACTTTTGATTACCGGATTATACTTATCTATCGGATTTAGCTCTACTAGCAATCTAATTTACTCCTGCTAGAATTCTGTGTGCATCATTCAGAGTGGTCATACTGCCAAACGCACAAAAATCCCCGCATTCTAAACACTGAGTCCATAGGCATCAGATCTTTGACATTCACCCTAAAATTAAAGTCACTGTGTACTGTAATTCTGATCTGGTCTGCAAATTTGGAGATGTTGAGTCTAGGCCAATCCATCGAACGCCATCCTCTGAGAAGTAACTTTGACAAATATCATGATCCCCCTAGGCCTGCAACTAGGAATTATAAAGATGAGCTGATAAATTCAGGCGGCTGCAGCTTTGCCCGGGCTGGTGCGTCCATGAGGGCGCACCGCCCGGGCGCAGCATGAGGAGAGGGGCTGACAGGAGGGAAGCGCTCAGCGCTCCCTCCTGTCACTCCCTCACTGTAGCGTGGCCGAGCCCTGTATGGTCCGCGGGTACAGGGAATCTGTCTCCTGTACCCGGCCGGACTAACAGGAAGTGCACACTGTATAGTGCACTTCCTTTTAGTCCGGCCGGGTACAGGAAACAAAATCTCCCTGTACCCGCGGACCATACAGGGCTCGGCCACGCTACAACATAGGTAGGGGAGGGGGGGAGGAAGAGAATGACAAGGGAGGGAGGGGGAGGAAGAGAATGACAAGGGAGGGAGGGGGGAGGAAGAGAATGACAAGGGAGGGAGGGGGGAGAAAAAAGAGAGTGGCAAGGGAGGGAGGGGGAGAAAAAAGAGAGTGGCAAGGGAGGGAGGGGGAGAAAAAATAGAGTGACAAGGGAGGGAGGGAGGGGGAGAAAGAGTGACAAGGGAGGGGGAGAAAGAGTGACAAGGGAGGTGGAGAAAGAGTGACGAGGGAGGGAGGGGGAGAAAGAGTGACAAGGGAGGGAGGGAGGGAGGGGGAGAAAGAGTGACAAGGGAGGGAGGGGGAGAAAGAGTGACAAGGGAGGGAGGGAGGGGGAGAAAGAGTGACAAGGGAGGGAGAGAGGGGGAGAAAGAGTGACAAGGGAGGGAGGGAGGGGGAGAAAGAGTGACAAGGGAGGGAGGGAGGGGGAGAAAGAGTGACAAAGGAGGGAGGGAGGGTGGGAGGGAGGGTGGTAGGAAGGGAGGGGGAGAAAGAGAGTGACGAGGGAGGAAGGGAGGGGGAGAAAGAGAGTGATGAGGGAGGGAGGGGGAGAAAGAGTGACAAGGGAGGGAGGGGGAGAAAGAGAGTGACAAGGGAGGGAGGGAGGGGGAGAAAGAGAGTGACAAGGGAGGGAGAAAGAGTGACAAGGGAGGGTGGGGGAGAAAGAGTGACAAGGGGGGACGGAGGGGGAGAAAGAGAGTGAGAAGGGAGGGAGGGAGGGAGGGGGAGAAAGAGTGACAAGGGAGGGGGAGAAAGAGTGACAAAGGAGGGGGAGAAAGAGTGACAAGGGAGGGGGAGAAAGAGAAAGAGTGACAAGGGAGGGAGGGGGAGAAAGAGAAAGAGTGACAAGGGAGGGAGGGGGAGAAAGAGAAAGAGTGACAAGGGAGGGAGGGAAGGGGAGAAAGAGTAACAAGGGAGGGAGGGAGGGAGGGAGGGAGGGGGAGAAAGAGTAACAAGGGAGGGAGGGAGGGGGAGAAAGAGAGGGACAAGGGAGGGAGGGAGGGAGGGGGAGAAAGAGAGTGACAAGGGAGGGAGGGAGGGAGGGGGAGAAAGAGAGTGACAAGGAAGGAGGGAGGGGGAGAAAGAGAGTGACAAGGGAGGGAGGGAGGGGGAGAAAGAGAGTGACAAGGGAGGGAGGGGGAGAAAGAGAGTGACAAGGGAGGGAGAAAGAGAGTGACAAGGGGGGACGGAGGGGGAGAAAGAGAGTGACAAGGGAGGGAGGGGGAGAAAGAGTGACAAGGGAGGGAGGGGGAGAAAGAGAGTGACAAGGGAGGAAGGGAGGGGGAGAAAGAGAGTGACAAGGGAGGAAGGGAGGGGGAGAAAGAGAGTGACAAGGGAGGAAGAGAGACTGACATCCATCTCACACACACACACAAACACACACAATTACACAATCATGCAACCCTTACACACACAGAAACACACAATGCATTCCTTACACACACTCAATGCACCCCGTGCACACACACACACAATCACACAATCATGCAACCCTTACACACACAGAAACACACAATGCATTCCTTACACACACTCAATGCACCCCTTACAGACGCACACACTGCATCCCGTAGGGGGAGAAAGAGTGACAAGGGAGGGAGGGGGAGAAAGAGTGACAAAGGAGGGAGGGAGGGTGGGAGGAAGGGAGGGAGGGTGGTAGGAAGGGAGGGGGAGAAAGAGAGTGACGAGGGAGGGAGGGAGGGGGAGAAAGAGAGTGACGAGGGAGGGAGGGGGAGAAAGAGTGACAAGGGAGGGAGGGGGAGAAAGAGAGTGACAAGGGAGGGAGGGAGGGGGAGAAAGAGAGTGACAAGGGAGGGAGAGAGAGTGACAAGGGAGGGTGGGGGAGAAAGAGTGACAAGGGGGGACGGAGGGGGAGAAAGAGAGTGAGAAGGGAGGGAGGGAGGGAGGGAGGGTGGGGGAGAAAGAGTGACAAGGGAGGGGGAGAAAGAGTGACAAAGGAGGGGGAGAAAGAGTGACAAGGGAGGGGGAGAAAGAGAAAGAGTGACAAGGGAGGGAGGGGGAGAAAGAGAAAGAGTGACAAGGGAGGGAGGGGGAGAAAGAGTGACAAGGGAGGGAGGGAAGGGGAGAAAGAGTAACAAGGGAGGGAGGGAGGGAGGGGGAGAAAGAGTAACAAGGGAGGCAGGGAGGGGGAGAAAGAGAGGGACAAGGGAGGGAGTGAGGGGGAGAAAGAGAGGGACAAGAGAGGGAGGGAGGGGGAGAAAGAGAGTGACAAGGGAGGGAGGGAGGGAGGGAGGGGGAGAAAGAGAGTGACAAGGGAGGGAGGGAGGGAGGGGGAGAAAGAGAGTGACAAGGGAGGGAGGGGGAGAAAGAGAGTGACAAGGGAGGGAGAAAGAGAGTGACAAGGGGGGACGGAGGGGGAGAAAGAGAGTGACAAGGGAGGGAGGGGGAGAAAGAGTGACAAGGGAGGGAGGGGGAGAAAGAGAGTGACAAGGGAGGAAGGGAGGGGGAGAAAGAGAGTGACAAGGGAGGAAGAGAGACTGACATCCATCTCACACACACACACAAACACACACAATCACACAATCATGCAACCCTTACACACACAGAAACACACAATGCATTCCTTACACACACTCAATGCACACAATCACACACACACACAATCACACAATCATGCAACCCTTACACACACAGAAACACACAATGCATTCCTTACACACACTCAATGCACCCCTTACAGACGCACACACTGCATCCCGTACATACACAGAAACACATCTTGCAGCCCTTACACATACAAACACAGATTCACACAATGCATTCCTTACACACATATCAGGACATCCCCTACACACTCCACCCCCTGTGAACAAACTCATTGGTGGAACATGAAGGTGGATCCTGGGACCCAGACCTTGAGCTGTGTAAAGTGCCCCCCAAAAATGGAGCTGCTTCCCGTTCTCCCAGAACATTGATTTTTGTGACCACAGTTACAAACAGCCTCCAGAGAGCCTGTTCTACACCAGACCAGTGGAGCCAGACTGCAGCTAGAGCCCATCATCATCCTCATCTGGTTGTAAGTAGGCAATCTAGCATATTATTTGTGGCACTAATCTCTAATTTACCTCACATTAAAGAAACACAATAGTCCCCAGAAGCACTGCAGCTTAATGTAGTGGTTCTGGTGTCTATACCCTGTCCCTGCAGGCCTTTTAATGTAAACACGCGGCACTCCAGCACTGGCGTTAGTTAACATGGCAGAAAAATAATTGGAAAGGGTTAGGGGGGCTACTAATAAGGATAGGGGGAGAGGGGTAGGTAGAAAAATAATTGGAAGGGTTTAGGGGGGCTACTAATATGGATGGGAGGAGGGGGGAGGTAGACAAATTATTGGAAGGGGTTAGGGGAGTACTAATATGATTGGAAGGGGTAGGGTGGGTTATAATATGCATGGAAGGGGTTAGGGGGTACTAATATGCATGGAAGGGGTTAGGGGGTACTAATATGCATGGAAAGGGTAGGGGGTTAATATGCGTGGAAGGGGTAGGGGGGTTAATATGCGTGGAAGGGGTAGGTGGGGTTATTTTGTGCATGGAAGGGGTAGGGGTGGTTCTAATATTCATGGGAAGGGTAGGGGTGGTTCTAATCAGGAGGATCCCGGAGCTGTATCCAGGTAAGTAACACCCCTTCCCTGTAGTGACCCTTTAATGTTATTATTTAATCATTTATATAGCGACTGCAAATTCCGTAGCGCTGTACAATGGGATAAACAACTCCTAGTTTACGGAATAAGAATATACCCGGCGAGTAAAAATGCTATCCCCCCAGATTTTTTTGGGTTCCTACGCCTATGGAGCTGATCCTCACCAAGGTTTGTACTTAGAGCTTTCTGTAGAGGAAGTGGCTAATGTGTGCATAAACGCAAACGTCTTTTGCCAATTTACTGCAATATATCCTCCTGGGAACTGAGGAAAAATGTTTTCCAATATGCCATCCATTTTTTATGAAAAGGAAGAGGAAGTTGCCAGCATCCCAGTAGATCATGACATATCACTGGAAAGCCCAGGATGTCCTCAATATAATATAGCAGGTATCGATAGAGTAACTCAAAAGAATAAAAGGAGGTGCACTAAACGTCCAGTACAGAGGACACAAGTTAATGGGCTGGGTCTCAGGGTTATTCTCTAACATGATAATTCAAAGTTAATTTCAGATTTAAAGTCAAAACTGTGAACCATAAAAATACTCTAATTAAGCTACATTTACAGTTCAGGTACTTTGGCCTTACATTTGAAATCCACTTTTAATTCTCATTTTAGTTAACAACACGGTCAGTCACTTGCAGTTCCTGCTGCTGCTGCGTCTAATCACCAAGCGAAAAGCAGCAACATGGAGCTTGTTCCAAACTGGAACCTCGTGTTCTTGTCTAAGGGGAATTGATCTTCTCCCAAATACCCTTATCCTGAATAAGAGGGGTTTATAGGCTAAAACCAAACACCATTCCAAATTGTTAAAATAACACAACCTTCCTGGCCCAGACCGGAGGGGACCTGGTGCGGCTTATTTAATTTTCTTTTTTATTTTATAAGAAAATCACGGCTGACTTTATTCTGGTTTTGTTGATAACTGGGATTAACTTGTCAGCAATCACTGATTATCTGCGAATCCCCCTGATGTGAAGACAGTTTCTCTGTTTGTATGAGCATCTCCGGTAATCAAATGCAAATAAAAAATAAAAAAATAAACAGCTCTGCTTTTCTGTTAATGAGCCATTTGTTTTGCCTACCAAATTTCATATTCATATCAGTTGCATGCCTTTATCTACCATCTGATTGCCTGCAGTAGATTGATGTGCCCTATAATCTACCTTTTAGCAGCAACCTTTAACTCTCCAGAGCCCATGTCCCTCTAACCACAATCTAACACTCCACTTTGGTCCAAGGGACATAATTTAATTGTTAATGTTAAGTTGAATAATTCAACTTTTTGTTTTAATTGTATAACAGCACTAAGCCAGGATACACTTTTCAGTAACCTACCTGACTTTGTTCCTGATACGGATCATGTGATGTTAAATGTCCCACCCACCTTTTATCCAGTATGGAATGGTAGTAGTTCCCAACGCATTCCACAAGGCACCAAAGGAACAGGCTTGGCCAGTGCCCCCACTGAAACATCATTTAGAAACACCTACATCCTGGAGTATTGGTGCGGATTGAAAACCATTGCCACAGAGTAGCAGTTTGCTTTTCTTTAAATTTGTTTGTGAGGTCAAGTGCATTAGGAGATTAAATATCATTGGCTCTTTATGTATTCCTTTTCTATAGTTTTTATTAATGGATAATTATGGTTTACAGGGTGTGGCCAGTCACTGAGAACAAGAACAAATATTTCACAGTCCACAGTCCACAGTCGGAGCAGAAAGCACGGCAATATTCCCAATCCTCCCAATAACCGGACGAAACACAGTTTGGGAGTAAACTCTGGCTTTATTCACAGCTGGCATATTTATACAGTTCCCCATGCAAGGGGTTTCCATACAGTTGTTTCAGGGGATTTCTCCCATCATGCAGTATAATTCTCCCAACAGGCTTTGCTGCACGAGAGGGATACTCCCACTAAAATGGACGATTAAGTGGATTATCTCCTCGTGCAACAAAACCGACAATTTATACAGAAATCTATATTTTATACAATTTTACTCGCTTTTAGACGAATGACCGTTCGGTAGATAGCTGGGGTCGGCTGGCACATTTAGTGAGAATACCGCTCCGATCCCAGCTAAACTAACCGAACGCCGCACAAAATACATTAAAACATTGAGTTCGGTTTAAAAGTACCTCTATGGGGAACAGAATGTGCCGAACGCGGAACTCCCGAACGCTCTGGAAGTCCAGCGGTGTTCGGATCATTGAGTAGCCGTTTTCAGTTCCAGGCTCTCGAGGACCGAACACCGCTGCAGAGACAAAGGATCCAAGATGGCCGACCGCCGCATGGTCGGTAGCCGAACGACGGCCACCTAGGAGAGCCCTTAATTACCGATTGCAACATTGTTGCAATCGGTTAATTGGTGCCACACGACTTGTGAGTGGGTGGTCTACCTGGGGAGCCCGCATTCGTATGGCGAACGGCCTGGATAGCCGTGTTTCGTCAAACGAAAGGGTTTTGTATGCTGGCAGCGTCCGGCTGCCAGCATGCGAACGGCCATAATACAGTACATACACAGTTTAAAATACACAGTATATATTCAACCTACGGACAACCTTTAATAACTATAGTCCAGAAGTGGCTAGGTTTGCCACATTTACCTTAAACAATTTTATCTCTTGCTCTGTAAATTGATTTTAATCACATACAGGAGGCTCTTGCAGGGTCTAGCAAACTATTAATATAGCAGGGGATAAGAAAATATAAATTAAATAGAACTTGCAATAAAAGAAGGATAAACATTAGATGACCCTTTACAGGAAGTGTTTAGGAAGGCTGTGCAAGTCACATGCAGGGAGGTGTGACTATGGTTAATAAACAAAGTGATTTAACTCCTAAATGGCAGATAATTGAGCATTGAGATTGCAGGAACATGATCTATACACCAAAACTGCTTCATTAAGCTAATGTTGTTTTGGTTACTATAGTGTGCCTTAAATTCGGCTCAGCAGATGTTTGTAGAGAAACATTATCAGGCTGAAGGAGAGAGAGAAACTCCTACATCCACAGGAAAGTGAAAGGTTTGTCTTCCCTTTGGCTCTGTGCCTCCTCTAGCTTACCATTTCCTGCACTGGAAGGAGGCAGAGTGAAAGAGGTCACACGATTCCATGCAAAACATGAATAAGGCATCAATTTGAGACACACACACACTTGTAAAAGTTAACATTTTTATGGCAAAGATCAGAAAGGTTTAAGATGTAATTTGAGAGATCCCTGTCATTTTATGACCTTACTCATTTTCTCATTTTTCAAATACAACTCTTATTTTTTTTCTTTGTTAGTCTGATTTACTAATATTTCTAAAGTAAAACCTCCTCAATATAAATTACCAATATTTTAACAAAATGTACGTTTAAGTTACTGTAGTTGTGGGTTGTCATTGACTGCCAATATAGCCTGCTTCCTAGTGCGTAGTATTAAACACTATAGGCACCCAGACCACTTCATCTCATTGAAGTGGTCTGGGTGCAGTGTCCCTGTCCCTTTAACTCTCCAGATGTTGTGGACTTCATCTCCGATAATGCTCGTACAGCCATAATGCTAGCAAAGCATCTGGATGTCCTCACACTGTGCATGAGGACATCCAGCGTCTTCAAAAAATCCCTTAGGAAAGCATTGATTCAATGTTGTCCTATGGGGGAGGCCTAATGCAAGTGGCATTAGGATACCCCCTCGTTGCTGACATCAGAGGAGGCAAAGACGGAGCTGTACTGATGGACTATGGAGCTGGAACAAGGTGGGTGTTTTAAAGAGTTTTTAGCCCTTTAAGTGCAATGGTTGGGGGGATATAGCATATAGCTTTGTACTCCTAACACTGTAGCGTTCCTTTAAGGAGATTATAGAATATAAATCACGGAATAGGTTTAGTCTGTGATGCATACACCAGTCTATATGTGTTCTAAGGTTTACGTTTGAATCCAATAGATTCCTGACTGTGCACAATGACTAATGCCAGAAAAATAAGTTTTTTTTTTGTACCATTCTTTTTTTACATTTTGTAAGCCTGGCACAGCCAAAGCATACTATGCAAATTAATTTAACCCACACAGTGCTGTATGCAAATACAGAATCATTTATGTCTGAGCAATGTCGAGCATGCGTGTGCCTAAATGGCATTTCTTAAACAAATGCGCAGAGCATCAAGGGGTAATGATGTTGTCTTGGATATGGAATTCAAGCAAAGGTACGTGTGCTTTTACTTCCCTCTACTGCACTGCTTCCACCCAGTACTCGATTCAATAACATTTACTGGGGTGAGGGCAAAGACGCGGTGTCACTTCCAGAGAAATGACCATTCAGAATTAAAGAAGCGGTTATGTGACATCACAGACACCTCAACACATTGGCCTTGATGTAATTATTATTATTATTATTATTATTGTATTGTTTATATAGCGCCAACAAATTCCGTAGCGCTGTACAATGGGTGGACTAACAGACACATAATTGAGATCAGACCACTGGACGTACAGGAACAGAGAGGGTTGAGGGCCCTGCTCGATGAGCTTACATGCTAGAGGGAGTGGGGTACAGTGACACAAAGGGTTAAAGTAGGGGTAATGAAATTTGTTAGAGAAGGGTTTATTGAGTGCTTGGTAGGTCATTTTTGACAGTTGCAGGAAAGGAGTCATGGTGTGGGGGATGAGAAACCTGCTGACAGTTTAATTGATACACTTTAAAGGGAAACTCCAGTGCCTGAAAACGATCCGTTTTCCTGGCACTGGAGGGTCCCTCTCCCTCCTACCCACCAATCCCCGGTTACTGAAGGGGTGAAAACCCCTTCAGTGACTTACCTGAGGCAGCGGCGATGTCCCTCGTCGCTGTCTCCTCCTCCGCGACGCTCCTCTCTGTGCTTCCGTCGGCCGGTGGGCGAGACTGATCCCGCCCACCGGCCGAGGAGACCTAATGCGCATGCGCGGCAATGCCGCGCATGCGCATTAGCGCTCCCCATAGGAAAGCATTGAAAACGAATTTCAATGCTTTCCTATGGGGATTTGAGCGACGCTGGAGGTCCTCACACAGCGTGAGGACGTCCAGCGACGCTCTATCACAGGTTTCCTGTGCTATGAAGCAGGAAGTTTCTTCTAGTGGCTGTCTAGTAGACAGCCACTAGAGGTGGAGTTAACCCTGCAAGGTAATTATTGCAGTTTATAAAAAAACTGCAATAATTACACTTGCAGGGTTAGGAGTAGTGGGAGTTGGCACCCAGACCTCTCCAATGAGCAGAAGTGGTCTGGGTGCCTGGAGTGTCCCTTTAATGAAGAAGTGAGTTTTCAAAGATTTTTTGAAGGTGTGGAGGCTGGGTGAAAGTCGGATTGAGGAGGGAAGGGAGTTCCACAGAAGAGGTGCAGCCCTGGAGAAGTCTTGAAGGCGAGCATCAGAGGTGGGGATCCGGGCAGAGGATAGGCATAGGTCTTGGGCTGAGCGCAGGGGTCTCGACTGGACATACTTGTGTATGAGGGAGGATAGGTATGTTGGAGCAGCATTATGTAGGGATTTGTAAGTAAGCGCCAGAATTTTGAATTGGGACCTGTATCTATCTGGAAGCCAATGCAGGGACTGACAGAGCGTGGAGGCATGGGAGGTGCGACCGGACAGGAAAATAAGCCTCGCAGCCGCATTCATTATAGATTGCAAGCTGGGAACATGTAAGGCCGGTAAAAAGGGGATTGCAATAGTCAAGGCGAGAGAGATCAACAGCATGAACCAGTACCTTAGCCGCGTCCGGCATTAGATATGGGCGGATGCGCGCTATGTTCTTGAGTTGGAAGCGACATGATTTGGCTATCGATTGGACATGGGGAGTAAAAGAGAGGTCAGGATCAAGAAGAACCCCTAGGCAGCGAGCTTGCGAGGTAGAAGTGATAGTAGCGCCGTTGACTTGGATGGAGACAGACACAGGAGTAGCAGCACTTGAGGGAGGAAAAACTAGAAGTTCTGTTTATGTAATATTTTCGGATAAGATTTTCAAAAAATTTATAGATAAACTTTAAAAAATCAAAATATATCAAAATTTAAGAAAAAAATCTTTCAAAATAGTAAATCATTTTAAAATGATATAACAAAAATATTAAATTGTTTGAAAAATCTTAACCAACATATTAATTGGAGTTTGTTTATTGGAGTGTATTCTACAAACTGTGAACTTTGATCGTTCGCACTAATTTTAACGTGTGGCCTACCGTGTGTGGTGGATTATTACAAAAGAAAGTTGCTAATTTGTCAGCCAGAGACCAAAAATTGCATTACAAGCTCCTCGGAGACAGTTACGGTAATCATTTTTACAGAAGAATCTTAGCATTCAGTCCGTTTAACAAAACACTTCTCTGATACACTTCTTGGAAACTTGGTTTAGACACTAACGGTGAGCAGTTTTGGTTACCGGCTTAAACTGGTCTTCTCTGTCCAAATAAAGACATCTCACTTATCGGAGTGCCAATAAACTGAGAATTACATGGGATCAAAGCCAGACTGATACATTTACAGTCCCCACCCCACAAGCTGTGCCCAAACAGCTTCTAATATGGCTGGTGGTAAAAAGAAAAAAGAGGGGAGGAGGGGTGATATCTGCTCCACCATCCGCTAGGCCAGATCGCAGATACAGGAATAATCTTGGATGAGGATGTGCTCCACGCTATTCATGAAATGCCAAGCTGAGATTTAAAGGAAGGGGAGATATTAGAATGCAGGCTTCATGCAAATCAGACATTTGCTTCACATACTTCTATTTTGGGGTCTGTTTCTTCTGTGCTCTTTCTGTTCCCCTAGCCTTCTTGCCATTTTCTCCTTTTCAATCCATCTGTTACACACTCTGTTCTTTCGCTGTCATTTTGCCATGAAAACTCAGCGGTGGCTTAACCCTTTTTGCTGCTTTTTCACATCGCTGAAAGATGTACAGAAGATTGGTGACGTGAGATAATGTTTTTTAAACTTTGAAGGCCTCTCGACATTGTATATTGTTACCATTTGGGGCAAAAAAGGAAAACAAATGTAAGAATTAAGATGATCCTAATTCACGATGAAAAAGCTTGGATAGAAAAGCTTGAATAGAAAATGAAGTTGAATACGAACAATAGTCATGGTTACAGAAAAACAGATAATTGAAAAACAGGCCAGGATCAAGGGAGACGGAGATCTTTGTAGTCAGAGCATACTCAAAGTAAAAATAAGAAATACACTAAATCATTAAGAATGCACGTAAGATCTGCAGAATCCACGAAAGGGCAGTGAATCATCGGTGGTTCTAAAATAACCTGCTGAATGACTACAAAATGGGGTAAACAAACATGGCACACACATCAGGAAATGCCAGCATTTCAGCATGGCAGAATTGACGTACGCCATTATTATTAAAATATAATACAGCATGGGTTGACCGGCATCAGAAAGTGGGAATGAGCTGCTTGTGCCCGGCGAGCAGTCCTCAAAAAAGCTAAATTTAAAAACGTGAAAAAATACGTCACGCACCGCATTGACCATGGTTATTATTCCGAGGTCCACTTATGGTCAACAAGACACAGTTTGAGAACTCATTGAAAAAGGACCTTCAAAAATATATATAGCATGCTTCAGAGTCAGTAGTTTTGTTTAAAAAAAATATTATTTTAACAGAACGTACAGCCGTATTGATTTATATGGTAAAAGTTTGATAGAATGGCAAAACAAATCAACAATGTTGTCAATAGGTATAGAAGAAAAGACTATTTTTTTCTAAATAAATAATGTTGATATTATATAAAATGAAATAAACACAACAGCCCGTTCTTAAAGATAGTATTAAAGGCGTCTGCTGTTAAATCTGCATCACATGTAAAGACACTCTGACACCATTTATCCTGTGGTTTCCTATGTAAATTAGGGAGAGGCTTTCATTGTTCACCCTTCCCTCAGTGCACTCCAAGGGATCTTCCCCGTTTCCTTATCTCGGACACAAGGCCAAGATCTATGGTGACTTTAAACAATGAATGAAGGGGAAGTAGGAAGGTTAAGAATCCTAACTCTCTGTTATCTTTCTCTGCTCTGGAACATACAGAGATACAGGTTACTAGTAAGTAATGTATAGCGTTTATTTTTTTTTTATTTTTATTTTTATTTTTTTTAAAGGCTGCATATTCTCTAGTGTAAAATGAATGCACATTTGCATGCAGTACCGTGTTGTCATCAGCCGTACCCCCTTTTTTTTTTTAAGTGTGTATATTGCTCAGATCTTGGCTCTGTCTGCTTGATAGCCATGTGAGACTTACGGCAATGTGGCAATTGATCTTTTCACAAATTAAAGGGACACTATAGTCACCACAACAACTACAGTCTAATGTACTGGTTCTGGTGTCTTTAGCCGTCTCCGCAGGCTTTTTAATGTAAACACTGCCCTAAAAAAAAAAAAAAACCTAAGTAATCTCACTGTTTTACTGTAAAGGCAAGGGGCAGGGACCCTAAATGGTTATTTTACCACTAGAGTGTCAAGAATACTTGCTTGTGTTGCTGACACTTTGTGTTCCTCTAAAGGGAGACTATAGGTACCCAGACCACTTCAGCTCATTGAAGTGGTGTGGGTACAGTGTCCCTACTGCACTTAGTGTTGCAATGTAAAACATTTCAGATAAGTCTGCCTCCAGTCTTAGGCGTTTCCTGGATCCTAACGAGTCAGATTTTTGCCCATAGAAAAGCATTGATTCAATGCTTTCCCGAGGGGAGGTCTAATGCGTGCGTGGCATTTGCCTCACATGCGCATTAGTTCCGCTCGCCGCCGTACTTTGGAGGAGGCGGAGCCGTGACTCAGCAGCGAGGGACATCGACGCTGTGTTAAGGTAAGTGAATAAAGGGTTTTTAACCACTGTTTTTGACATTACGTTCAGGTCAGATTCATTGCACATGTGCAGTAGGTTAGGCTGCAGTTGAGACATTGAGTGTCAGCTCATCTGCACACCTAGCAGAAACGCTCATTGCCACAGCCCTGGCATCCGATCACAGAATGTCAGGGATTATGTAGTCTAAAGGAAGGATTTCCATACATCCCAATATTGTATGAGTGAATCTGGGATTTGTTAGCTGGGATTATTGAGGCGCAATTAATGACTGTCACACAAAAAAACGAAACACGCCAAAACGTGCACATGAACAGTTTTTATTGCTTATCTTAGACATTTGGCATACCAAGGGTATTATCTTCAAATGGTGGGACGCAGGTTAAAGTTTTGCCATAAAACAATCAGCACAGTGCAATCTGGATGCAGATTACTGCGTCTAAACACTGATCTATCACATACTATGGGGAGAGCAATGTTAGTGCCTCAAAATACCTAAATGATAAAACACAGAAATAAAACAGATTTAACAGAATAAAGCTAGAATACACATTTACTCTTTCCCCTGCCTGTCCTTAGCCTAGAGCCAGTACAACACAAGTTATAATGATAAAAAAACAAGAAACAAAATGAACAAATCCAAGAAGGAAGCTTGGCGCATGTTGCGAGATATGTTTGATTGTTTATTAATCAATGTAGGTTCTGTAATGGTGGCTCTTTACAAACTGTTAAGACACTGTATAGGCAGGTTTTTATTTACTAAGGTTTTTTATCTGGGCATGTGTCACAGCCAAAAATGGAATGTTGACGGCAGGTAATAGTAAGATCAAACAGTCACGTGCTCATCTGACGCCATTTACTAACTGTGATAGGTATCGTGTCAAACTGGAAACTATCATATCCGCATTTAAATATCAATTTCTTACAGGTTTACAGCGAGAATGAAAATAAAACCACTGTGAGACACGTGTGTGTGGCTAAGCAGTCTAAAACATCTTCAGTAGCGACGTGCTGGTTTTAAAGCCGGAAGCGAGGGCATACGCGAGGAGACAAATGTGTCTGCAACTGTGGGCCTGGGGGCAGCTGGAAGCATGGAAACCTGTCATGGCGGCTTAACTGACACAAAACCCAGGGACAGCTGTCTGCAGGGAGATCACCAGTAATATGTCACTGTCTGTATGTGCATGTGTGCCAGCCTTAACCCCCAAAGTGTCAAGGAGTCTAGGACTTGCTATTGAGAAAGGAAGCACTATGTCATATACATCTTAATTTAATTATGTCTCATACAGACTCCAATGGTACAGGTATGTAACGTAACATACAAAATGAATACCTACGCTCAAACTCCCACTACTCCTAGGCGGCAGCAATGACTACAGTACACATCAGCCTACATACATACAATAAAAAACATGGAAAAAAGTTACATGAGCACTATTCCAAATCCCTAAATAACTGAAGGTTTTTCAGTATCAATCCGATCGCCATTAAAGTGTAAGTTCACATCAAGGCAAAACCTCTGAGTTGAGTTTTGAGTTTTGCTAACAATTCACCTTGCTGTTTTAAGTGAAAAGGTAGATCTCTCTAATAAGACGGAGTGGGGTATTATTCTAAAGCCCCTAGCTATGCCAATATTTACATGAGACAATGGGAAGACCTTTTTCTGTGGTCACATTATGACTGGAGGGAAAACTTGGTCCTGTGGCAGAGTGGCGGATCGGTCGGGGGCAACGGGGCAATTCCCCCCACACCCCCACACCCCCCGAGATTCTCCCCTGCCGGTTAATGCAGGGCTGGCACTGTCCAAGTGCCAGCCCTGAAATTGCAATGTGCCTGCGGACCGGGGAAGGAGAACAGAGATATTCCTCCCCGATCTGCAGGCACATTGCTGGCAGCCGGCAGGGGAGGGAGAGAGGACCCGGGAGCTCAGCCTGCAGCTCTTCCGGGGTCCTACTCTTGCGAGCATGGAGCATTGCCACGGTTACCACGGCAATGCTCTGGATCACAGCAAGAGTGAACTTTAGCCCTGGAGCTACAGGCTAGAGTTCACTCTAACCACTGGAACCACCAGGGATTCCCCACGGACCACCAGGACCACCTCCTCAGTAAAGGTAAGAAGGGAGGGGGGGCATAAATGTATTTATTTTATTAAATTAAAAAATAAAACATTATTAAAAAGCACCACTGACACACACACTTCCCCACACATACACTGCAACCCTGACATACACACACACACACACACACACACACTGCACCTTTCACACACACTTCACCCCTCACACATACCACTGCTTCTATGCCCTATATCCCAGCAGACCCCAGGTAAGTTGTCAAACTGTTCTTAAACGGTTTGACTACTTACTCTGGCATGGGATCCTGGCACTACTGGCACCATAACTACTACACTGAGCTGTAGTGGTTATTGTGCCTGGATTATTTATTTAAATAATCTACAAGTACCCCTCCCGAGATCAGGCTCTGGATCCGCCACTGCTGTGGCATAGATTTATAGATGATATTATAATTTGGAAGGGTGCTGGGGATTCCTTTGGTCGACTAGGTCAACCATCTAAATCAGAAAAAAATTAACCTCAAATTGACAGCAGACTGGGATAAAAATGCCATTAATTTATTGGATGTAACCTTCTTGTAATGCCTGCTTAACAATTAAAAGGAAACTCCAGTGCCAGGAAAACAATCCATTTTCCTGGCACTGCAGGTCCCCTCTCCCTCCCACCCCCCAATCCCCGGTTGCTGAAGGGGTGAAAACTATTAAGAGAGGGGGCATCGTTATTTTACCTACTTCGACACCTCAGATGTCCAAAATTCATGTGCAGTACTGGGAGGTTAGAGAAGCATCCAGTAAAAGTCACACTGATACGCTGCCTTATCACAGATCTTATGATTGCTCCATAGATTAACTACCTGGCACTATGCCTCCTAAGGAGGCAGTTTATGCCCTATCCCCACAGGAGAGTAGGATCATGGAGGAATATATTAAAGATTCTTTACTCAAAGGCCACATACGTAAGACTTCTTCGTCGTACGCCCATGTATTGATTATAGGGCATTGAACACGATCACCATAAAAATGCCTATCCCATTCCCCTTATCTCGGAATTGTTTGACAGATTCCAGGGCGCTAAGGTGTTTACAAAACTCGACCTTAGGAGGGCTTACAATTTGGTAAGGATTAAGGAGGGTCATGAATGGAGAACTGCATTTAACACTAGAAGTGGTCACTATGAGAACATTGTCATGCCCTTCGGCTTATGCAATGCCCCGGTCGTATTTCAAGATTTTATAAATGATGTTCTCAGAAACTACATATATACCTTTTTATTTGTATATTTGGATGATATCCTTATTTATTCCCCTGACTTCCAGACTCATCATAAACATGCCAAACAAGTGTTGCAAACTTTGCTTGAAATTTGACTTTATTGCAAACTTGAAGAGTGCATATTTGACCAAGCAGAGGTTCAGTTTTTGGGATATAATATTAAGGCCTCTAGAATCGTAAACTAGAATCTGTACTACACTGGCCATTACCTAATGGGTTAAAAACCATTCAAAGGTTTATTGGGTTTGCCAACTACTATAGGAGATTCATCAAAGGATTCTCTTCTGTGATAGCCCCCATCAACAATATGACACGTAAGGGAGCTAATTGTACTACATGGTCTAAAGAAGCTAAGGAGGCTTTTAAACTTCTTAAGAAATTGCTTACCTCTGCTGACATCTTGGTACATCCTGACACTAGCAAATCCTTCATACTGGAGGTTGATGCCTCCAAAACATGAATTGTTTGAATTGACTCCTATAGGATACAGGAAGCCAATGTAAGGACTGACAGAGGGGTGAGAGGACCGACTAGAGAGGAAAATCAGTCTGGCAGCAGCATTCATTACAGACTGTAGCGGGGCAATACGGCTTTTAGGGAGACCAATCAGGAGAGGGTTACAATAACCCATGCGTGAAATTACTAGAGCATGGACAAGCTCCTTGGTAGTATCTGGTGTAAGAAAAGGGCGGATGCGGGCTATGTTTTTAAGATGGAATCTACAGGATTTGGCAACAAACTGGATGTAAGGCTCAAAGGTGAGGCCAGAGTCAAGTATGACGCCAAGACAGCGTGCTTGCAAGGATGGACTTGTGTGGATATCACTGACTTGAAGGGAGAGTGAGAGAGGAAGATCAGTATTAGGAGGAAGAAAGACAAGGAGTTCAGTTTTAGAGAAGCGCGAGGACATCCAGCGCGAGGACATCCAGTCAGAGATGGAAAAAAGGCAAGCAGTGACACGTTGCAGGACGGCAGGGGAGAGGTCCGGGGAGGAGACCTCTCCCCTGCTATTGCAGGACGGCAGGGGAGAGGTCCGGTATGCGGGCCAGCATCTTCGAGCCACGGACTTGGAGGCTCAGGGAGACCAAGTCCGTCCCACTTTGTGGGCTACAGGAGGCCCTGGTGGTAAGTCACCACCTGTGGCAGGTAGTGTGGTGGAATCTCGGTAAAAATAATTTTAGTAGGCCGAGATTACCACGTGGCATGGACGTATCGGGAAGCTCATCGTTCAACGGTAGCTGAGAGGCAGAGGCGTGAGACGGTCTATCTTTGCCCACGTTCTCTACGGCTGCACCCCTGAACTTCTGCGTGGACCTCCCTTCGTCTCGGCGCCACTGGTCTGTTGTCCAGGAGATCATCGGCCTCTACGTAAGAAGTGCTGGGGTGTCCCCGTCGATGAGTGTGAACTCAGGTTCAGGAACGAGGAGGTAAGACAACTGCTGTTTTAGACGGCAGACCCACTAGGGGTATACCGATTGTGCGGTAGGCCCAAAAGGGGTTTAAATCTGTGTATGGAATCTGCCCCCTCTGTCGGAGGGAAGGAGCGAAGGCGCACCGCTCAATCGAACGCTCTTTAGTAAGACCGTTTGATTTGGTTTGGAGTCAGGCGGGGTTCTGTGTAAATAGCCCTAGCCGGACACCGGTGTCTTGTCTAGACTAGCGTTCTAGGGTGTATATTTTGTTCGCTAGGTCGGAGGGACCGGGAGACTAAGCGGCGTCTGTGTAAATTCGGTTCGCTAGATCTCAACCTATCTTGGCTAAGTGGGAAGGCGTGTAAATTTGGAACCCACTAGATTTTTGATAGAGTAAATAGACTAAGAGGGTTCTGTGTAAATTCCGCCCTCTAGTTCGCTATATGTGGTGCTTGGGCAGTGTGGCTAACCAAAACGGGTGTACATAGTTTTAGGTAGTCCATTCAAGGTACTGGCCAATAGTTTAGTTGGGATTGTAAATGTGTTAAAGATTGTTAGTAAAGTGTATATCTTGTTAGATAGCGCGAGCTCAGCCGTCTAGCAAGAGTGTTAATAGTGTGTTGCTGTATCATAGTGCACGGTACCATAACCCTGTATATTTACTGACACTGTATATAAGTACTCATTGTCGTCTATTGCATGTTTAACACCATAACCACTAATAATTGTATTGTGACCTTAAATTGTGCTTTGACCTATGCTAACCGTACTGTAACCGCTGTTTGTAAAAGACGATGTTACTGGGGTGTGTTATAGACGGGTAATTCGTATATAGAGAATTATAGCGTGGGTGACTGTATAGTTTCGCCAAAGGGCATAATATTGATTATTTAGTGACTGGTGTAACAGCTGTGTGTGTACGGGAATTCCCTGAGTGTTTATTGTGTTATTGTGTACGTTTCACTTGGTAACCGTACCACGTGGTGCTGTTGCCAGAGGAAACGGATGTGACTGTTGAATAGAACGCGTGCATAGTATTCGTTGTCAACGACGTTCCATTGATAAGTATGGGCGCGTCGGAGTCAACGATTTTGGATCCCTTAGGTTGTATGGTAAAGCATTTTAAAAAGGGATTTAAAACATGTGATTTTGGGGTTAAAATGTCTCCTGTACGTTTGGTCACTTTGTGCACTAGGGAGTGGCCTATTTTGGTTGCGGCATGGCCGCCACGTGGTAGTTTGGATCCAACCCTGATACAGCGTGTACACGTGGCTGTGTCAGGTAGGCCTGAACTTTACGGACAGTTTCCATATATTGATTGTTGGAGACAGGCCGTAAACGACTCGCCAAAATGGATTCAGATATGCCACGAGGAGCAATGTCGCCTCATGGTGGCCAGGACTTGTTTGTCCACTAGGACTGTGGTTAGGCCCATTTTGGACACGCCCCCTGAGTCCGAGATCCCTTTGCCGCCCCCTTACTTCCCTATAGGAAGAGGTGACGCGAGTGCAGGAAGTTCTATACCCCTCCCCTCATTGCCCTCATCCACTTCCGCTTCCTCCTCCAGTACAGAATCCACCCCCCCTCATATTAAACCTCCCCTTCCGGAACCAGAACCAACCCCCGTTAGATCTGAATATCCTGATTTGGCGCCACTTCAAACTTCCGGTCAAGCTTCTTCTAGCTCGGCTGGGAGTATTCTATTTACCAGCTTTTCCCAAAATCAAGTTCCCACATCCTCATGCCCTATTACCCCCCGACTGGAACCCATAACTGACACCCTTCACGTAGCCCTATACTAACCAGACAACTGACCGGTACCCAACAACTTAAGCATTATCAGATGCCTCTTCGTCTGAATCCTGGGTCAGCCTATCTCGATGCCGCAGGTCAAATGGCACATGCTGACCCAGTCTTCGTATATGTCCCGTTCACAACTACCGATCTCTTGAATTGGAAGACCCACAATTCCTCGTACACTGAGAAACCACAAGCTATGACCGATCTGTTCACCTCGATAGTTCAGTCACATAATCCGACATGGGCTGATTGCCAGCAGTTATTAATGACATTGTTTAATAATGAGGAAAGGACAAGGATTAACCAAGCGGCCATTAAAGTGCTAGAGGATAGAGCCCGTGCTTTAACCCCTTAAGGACCGGACTTTTTTTGCGATGTTGTACATTTGCGACCAGGCATCTTTTTGACACTTTTGTGGTGGTTGTGTTTAGCTGTAATTTTCCGCTCTCTCATTTACTGTTCCCATACAAATTATATATTGTTTTTTTCAGGACAAAAGGGGCTTTCTTTACATACCATTATTTATATAATCTCATCTAATTTAATTTTTAAAAAATGAAAAAATATGATGAAAAATTGAAAAAAATACATGTTTTTTTACTTTTATGTAAAAAATCTTTTACTCATCTACAAAAGCGAATGAAAAAAACTGCTAAATAGATTCAAAATTTTGTCCTGAGATTAAAAATACCCAGTGTTTACATGCTTTTTGCAATTTTTTTGCATGTTATAGGGCTATAGGTACAAGTAGGATATTGCGGTTTCAAAACCTATATTTTTAAAATGTATCAATAGTGACATTGTAACACTATTATCTGTCATAAATCGCTAAATAACACCCCACATGTAAATATTTTTTTTAAAGTAGACAACCCAGGGTATTCAATATGGGGTATGTCCAGACTTTTTTAGTAGCCACTTAGTCGCAAACACTGGCCAAAGTTAGCGTTCATATTTGTTTGTGTGTGAAAAAAGTAAAAAACTAAATTGAACGCTAATTTTGGCCAGTGTTTGTGACTAAGTGGTTAATAAAAAAGACTGGACATAACCCATTTGCAATACCTTGGGTTGTCTACTTTTGCAAATGGTATGCCATCATGGGGGTAATTCTCATTCCTGGGCTACCATACGCTCTCAAAGGCAACGTAACCAACCTGGCAATTTTCAATGTAAAAATATGACCCATATATTTGACCCTGTAACTTTCAAAAACGCTATAAAACCTGTACATGGGGGGTACTGTTATACTCAGGAGACTTTGCTGAACACAAATATTAGTGTTTCAAAACTGGAAAATGTATCACAACAATTATATCATCAGTAAAAGTGCTGTTTGTGTGTGAAAAATGCAAAAAAAAGTCACTTTCACTGACAATATCATCGCTGTGATATGTTTTACTGTTTTGAATCACTAATATTTGTGTTCAGCGAAGTCTCCCGAGTAACAGTACCCCCCATGTACAGGTTTTAGGGTGTCGTAGAACGTTACAGGGTAAAATACAGTGATAGCAAATTAAATTCTCTGGACTTTCGGCCTGGGTTGGCAGGCAGGTCCCTTAAATTGCAATCAATAAAATAACTTAATTATGTAAAAATATTACATAAATACGCACGTAGAATTTAAATATATATGCATATTTATATATTTGAAGTCTACGTGTATATTTATATAATTATTTATGTAATTTTGTATATGGACATATGAATAGTTCGTATTCTTTTTATTTATTTATATATACATAGATATATATACAATTTCATTCTAAGTGTATTTTGATATAAATATATATATATTAATATCAAAATACAGTTAGAATAAAATTTCGTATAGATATATAATTTTTTTTTAAATTTGTATTATTATTTTAGTTTAATTTAAATTACTTATTATTTGTAGTTTATAATAATATATATACAATATATATAGTTATTATATATATTATATATATATACACGTGTGTAATTTAATTCTAAGTGTATTTTTATATTAATATATATATATATTTATATCAAAATACACTTAGAATGAAATTGTATATATATCTATGTATATATAAATAAATAAAAAGAATTTCTCCGCACAACGGGAGCACAGCCGATCGCCGACGGGGGAACGACGGCGATCGGGTAAGTACATTGGACCGTTAGGACGGTTCAGGACCGTCCTCGGTCGGCAATGCAAAAATGCCGATGACGGTCCTGAACCGTCCTCGGTCCTTAAGGGGTTAAATCAAGCCAATCCGGCAGCATGGGCCGCAACACATTATCCTAACACCGATCCCGACTGGAATGTTAATGGCGCAGATATGGTCCAACTCAAAGCCTATAGAGACGCTATAATTGCTGGCATGAAAGCCGGAGGAAAGAAAGCCATTAATATGTCAAAGACAGTTGAGGTGATTCAGAAAAGTGATGAAGCGCCCAGTGTCTTTTATGACCGATTATTGGAGGCATACCGCTTGTATACCCCCTTTAATCCGGAAGACGCTGATAATTCCCGAATGGTAAACTCCGCCTTTGTCAGCCAAGCTTACGGAGATATTAAGCGCAAGCTACAAAAGTTAGAAGGGTTTGCAGGAATGTCTATCACCCAACTAATGGAGGTAGCGAATAAAGTGTACATGAACAGGGAAACAGAGAAAAAGAAAGAGGAAGAGTGCAAGATGCGTAGAAAGGCAGATATGCTAGCGGTAGCGATCGCAGGCGTAGATAGACGGGGCCCAGATAGAGGCGATAGTAAGTGGAATGAGGAACCTCTGAGTAGAAATCAGTGCGCATACTGTAGGGAAGAAGGGCATTGGAGAAGTGAGTGTCCACGAAGGGAACAGTATGAGAGAGACAGACCTAGGGCAGGTTACGGAAACTTTAGAGGCAGAGCGAGAGGTAGAGGAGGCCCCGGAGGGAGCAATGGTAATAGAGGGAGCAATGGGAACAGAGGAAGTGTAAGGGAAGATAGGTACTATCCAGCAGCGCAAAGGTCCCGCGATAGAGAAGGTAGGGACTTTGTAGGATTGGCTGACACGGTCATGGAGGACTATTGATACCGACCGGGCTCCATCCCCCTTGGTCGAGCGGAGCCTATGGTCGATGTATCAATAGGGGGAAAAAGGAGTGCGTTCATGATCGACACTGGTGCTGAACATTCGGTGGTGACTGACCTAGTTGCTCCTCCATCTGGAAGAACTATTACTGTAATAGGAGCAACTGGAAGAAGTGCGGCAAAACCGGTTCTTAAAAGTCGACTCTGTACATTGGGAGGCCACGTAGTAAAACATCAATTCCTTTATATGCCTGAATGTCCAGTCCAATTGCTGGGACGTGATATGCTATCTAAGTTACAAGCGCAGATTACGTTCCTACCAAATGGAACAACATCCTTAAAGTTTAATGGACCTTCAGGTATTATGACATTATCCGTACCAAAGGAAGAAGAGTGGCGTCTTTATACAGCGTTGACTAGCCAAAACCCTAGGAGTGATGAGTCCTTATTCAACATACCAGGAGTTTGGGCAGAGAACAACCCACCAGGACTGGCCCGCAATATTCCACCTATTAAAATCGAACTAAAACTTGGGGTTTATCCAGTGAGCCTAAGACAATATCACATCCCGCAGAAGGCTAAGAAGAACATCCAATCTTATCTGGATAAGTTCATACGGTATGGTATCCTAAAATTCTGTACTTCCCCCTGGAACACCCCATTGCTGCCTGTTCAAAAGCCCGGTACAGATGAGTATCGACCTGTACAGGACTTGAGAGCAGTCAATGATGCGGTTGTTAGTATACATCCAGTTGTGCCCAATGCATATAACCTGCTTGCTTTAATTCCGGGCGGGGCTACTTATTTTACAGTCTTAGACCTCAAAGATGCCTTCTTTTGCCTCCGAATTGCCGCAGAAAGTCAATGTATCTTCGCTTTCCAATGGGAAAACGCTGTAACGGGCTCAAAACGCCAAATGACCTGGACAAGACTGCCCCAAGGGTTTAAAAATTCACCTACCCTATTTGGTTCAGCTCTAAGTCAAGATCTACTGGATTTCGAGTCCATCCCAGGAGAGTGTGTATTGTTACAATATGTAGATGACTTGTTGATAGCAGCAGTTACAAAGGAAATATGTCAGCAAGCAACGCACGATCTACTACACATTCTCTGGAAGGCAGGATACAAGGTGTCTAGAAAGAAGGCTCAGTTGTGTTTGCCAACTGTCAAATATCTGGGATTCCATATCTCTGAAGGTCAAAGAATTATGGGGCCAGAGAGAAAAGAAGCTGTGTGCCAAATACCGATACCCAAGAATAGAAGACAAGTGCGAGAATTCTTGGGGGCAGCAGGCTTCTGTAGGATATGGATTCCCAGCTACGCGATACTGGCAAAACCTCTGTATGCAGCTATCAAAGGTACAGAGCACGACCCCTTCTTATGGACTCAAGAACAGCAAACGGCATTTGAAGATGTGAAGAAGGCTTTGATGAGTGCCCCAGCATTAGGTCTACCTGATCACACACGACCATTCTACCTGTATGTACATGAGCAAAGAAGAATGGCTGTGGGAGTATTGACACAGTACTTGGGATCATGGCAAAGACATGTTGCCTACATGTCTAAACAACTGGATGCAGTGGCCAGCTGACTTCCACCTTGTCTAAGAGCCGTAGCTGCAGCCGCCCTGCTAGTAGCTGAAGCCAATAAACTCACTCTGGGTCAAGAACTTTATGTACGAGTCCCACATGCAGTACAGACGTTGTTGGATTACAAAGGAAATCATTGGTTTAGTAACAGCCGTATGACCAAGTATCAAGCAATGTTGTGTGAAAACCCAAGAGTGCATTTAGAGACTGTAAATACCTTAAATCCAGCTACCCTTTTGCCACAACCTACTGAAAGTCAACATGATTGTTTGGAAGTAATGGATGAAGTATTTTCAAGTAGACCAGATCTTCGTGATTTTCCCATCCAGAACCCCGATGTTCAATATTACACCGACGGCAGTAGTTATGTGAAAGAAGGGATCCGCTATGCAGGATATGCAGTAACAACGATAGACAAGGTGATAGAAGCTCGGCCACTGGTAAAAGGAACATCAGCACAAAAGGCAGAATTGATAGCACTGACACGAGCGTTACAATTGGCTGAAGGTTTAAGAGTGAACATCTACACGGAATCCAGGTATGCGTTTTTAACCACTCATGCCCACGGAGCTTTGTATAAAGAAAGAGGACTATTGAATTCAAAAGGCAAAGAAATCAAGTACGCAGCTGAAATCCTACAACTATTGGAAGCAGTGTGGGAGCCGAAAGAAGTCGGTATTATACATTGTCGAGCGCATCTGAGAGGAGATGGTGATGTAACCAAAGGAAATCAGATGGCAGATAGTGCAGCTAAGCGTGCCGCTGAATCAGAAAGACAGGAATATGTGGAGAATATAGCTGCTCTTATACCAACTCCCCTGTCTCAATGGACTCCAGTTTATACAGCTCAAGAAGAGGAGTGGTTAAAGACTGAACCTGGAAAGTATTTGGAGAACAAATGGTATCAGTTAGAAGATGGAAGAATAGTCATTCCAGCATCACTAGCGGTAGAAATTGTCCAAAACTATCACAACGGGACACATTCTGGGAGAGACAGCACAGAAGAATCTCTCAGAAAACATTTCTACATACCAAGATTGTCTAACTTGACTCAGGCCATTGTACGAAGATGTGTAACGTGTGCTAAAAATAATGCAAGGCAAGGACCAGTAAAGCCACCAGGAGTCCAGTTTATGGGGGGACTCCCCATGTCCGATTTACAAATTGACTATACAGTGATGCCTAAATCTGGTGGACATCGCTACCTGCTGGTAGTTGTGTGTACCTATTCAGGCTGGGTAGAAGCATGTCCTACTCGTACGGAGAAAGCAGGGGAAGTTGTGAGATTCCTGCTACGAGAAATAATACCCCGATATGGACTACCCTGCTCTATAGGATCGGACAATGGTCCAGCTTTTGTTCATCAGTGCCTACAACAACTGACTCATATGCTTGGTATAAAGTGGAGGCTTCATACGTCATATAGACCCCAGAGTTCTGGTAAGGTAGAGAGAATGAATAGAACTATTAAGAATCAGTTGGCTAAAATGTGTCAGGAAACCCAACTTAAGTGGAACGTTCTCTTGCCCATAGCTCTATTGCGAATCCGCAGTACACCTACCAGAAGGATGGGCCTCTCTCCTTTTGAAATCATGTATGGGCGACCACCTCCCGTACTTGGTAACTTAAGGGGGGATTTGAGTCAGTTGGGAGAAGGAATTACCCGGCAGCAGGTTGTAGAGTTGGGTAAGACTATGGAGGAGGTACAGAAATGGGTACAAGATAGATTACCTGTGAATATTTATCCCCCAGTTCATAGTTACCACCCAGGAGACCAAGTGTGGATTAAAGAGTGGAATAATGTACCGTTAGGGCCCAAGTGGAGAGGTCCTTATGTTGTTCTTTTGTCTACCCCTACAGCGATAAAAGTAGCCAAAGTGACTCCGTGGATACATCACTCCAGGGTTAAACCAGCAGCAGTCGATTCTTGGCAAGCTACAGCAGATCCAGAGAATCCCTGCAAGATCCGGTTAAAGCGCACGACTCAGTCGGAGTGACGAGGAACCTTGTGGATTACAAATTTTATTGTTTCAGAGATTTGGTAAGTGAGTGAGAAGGCCATATTAAAGCCTGTCCGCTCACCGACGTATAGTGTATAAGCCAGGAAAAGTCCCGAAGGGACCCCTGTGAAGACGAGCAGAACTCCATTCCCTGCAGCCCTTACATCCTGGAAGCTGAGGTGCCTTCGCACGGACGAAGACTGAGGATGACGACGAAAGATGTATTCTTAATAATGTTTTTATATGTGTATTTTTATATTCAGGAAGGTAGAGGTACCGACACTCCTAGCTGTGAGGTATGCATTAAGACTACAAGAACAGGTAACCATATTTCCCAAACCCTAATTTGGCATTCGCAATACAAGTGTAAAGGAGATGTATCAAGATGTAGATACTTAAATATAGAATATAGTGTGTGCCATTTAGGAGTAGGAGAACCTAAGTGCTTCAGTCCAGAGTATCAACCTCGTACAATTTGGTTGACTCTCAGGAATGGAGATCCTCAGGGGACCCTAATTAATAAGACGGTATTAGAATCCGTACATTCTTCGGGTGTTCTGCTATTTGATGCGTGTAAGGCGATATCAAGTGGTAGAAAGCCGTGGAATGTATGTGGGGATCTTAGATGGGAGAGGACGTATGGGTCTAACGATAAATATATTTGTCCCAGTAGTAAAAATAAGTATGTGAGCCCTAGATGCCCAAATAGAGATTATAACTTTTGCCCATATTGGTCTTGTGTGGGGTGGGCAACTTGGGGACAGACAGTAGACAAGGACATGATTGTGACTAAGTTGCCTACTAGTCCATATTGTAAGTCTATGGAATGCAATCCAGTCCATATACTTATAAATAACCCCGACAAGTTCTTAGATAAATATGGTAATTTATTTGGGTTTCAAATATATGGGACGGGTTTAGATCCTGGGACAGTATTGTTTATAGGGATAGAGACTGATACGGTAACCTCCCAAACTCATCAAGTATACCATTCCTTTTATGAAGAGATGAGCATAGATAATAAGATCCCCCATAATGCTAAAAACTTGTTTATTGATTTAGCTGAAAGTATTGCCGGTAGTCTTAATGTTACCAATTGCTATGTGTGTGGAGGTACTAACATGGGAGACCAATGGCCTTGGGAAGCAAAGGAGGTAATGTCCGGTTCTGAGGCAGTTGACCAATTAATATCTACACAAGCCGATTATCATATGAGTGTTAGAGGTAAATCTGAGTGGAGATTAAAGACCTCCATCATAGGTTATGTTTGCATAGCAAGGAAAGGAATGATGTATAATACTTCTGTAGGAGAATTAACTTGTCTAGGGCAAAAAGCTTATGATGATGATACGAAGAATACAACTTGGTGGTCGGCTTCAAATGTCTCAGAACCATCTAACCCGTTTGCTAGATACGCCAATTTAAAGGATGTGTGGTTTGATTTATCCATCACATCTAACTGGAGAGCCCCAGCAAATTTGTACTGGATCTGTGGTAAGAAAGCCTATTCGGAGTTGCCACAGGACTGGGAAGGGGCATGTGTGTTGGGTATGCTCAAACCATCCTCCTTCTTGTTACCTATTGAAACAGGTGAGACTTTAGGTGTTAAAGTGTATGATGTGAATCATAGGAAGAAAAGGGGACCCATAGAGATAGGCGCCTGGGAAGATAATGAATGGCCTCCCCAGCGTATTATAGATTATTATGGGCCAGCCACGTGGGCAGAGGACGGTACCTTTGGTTATAGAACCCCAATTTATATGCTCAACCGTATTATAAGATTACAGGCAGTGGTTGAGATTATTACTAACAAGACATCACAAGCGCTCAATCTTCTAGCGAAGCATAATACCAGGATGAGGACAGCGGTATACCAAAATAGATTAGCCTTGGATTACCTTTTGGCAGTAGAGGGAGGTGTATGTGGGAAGTTTAACCTGAGCAATTGCTGTCTTCAAATAGATGACGAAGGGCAAGCAATAGCTGAGCTTACTAGCCATATGGTTAAACTAGCGCATGTGCCTACTCAGGTATGGAAAGGGTATAATCCAAGTAGTTGGTTTGGTAGCTGGTATGAGTGGTTTGGAGGGCTTAAGGCAGTGGTAGGTGGAGTCCTACTAATTTTAATGTTGTGTCTACTCCTGCCGTGTCTTATACCCTTAGTAGTTAGGTCTGTGCAAAGCCTGATAGAAAATATAGCAGAGAGGAAGGCTGCTGCACAGATAATGGCAATTTATAAATATAAGGCTCTAGATCAGGGAGAACCAATGCAGGAAGATGAGTGTTGAAGATTCATATCATAAGATAAGTCTGGTCTGGTTCAAGGTAACTTGCGGTGTATGCAAACTAAGGTTAAGTGATGCCTCAAGTAATTGTGAAATATCAAGAGGCATCAAAGGGGGGAATGTGGTGGAATCTCGGTAAAAATAAATTTAGTAGGCCGAGATTACCACGTGGCATGTGTACGTGCATATGCTGACGTATCGATCAGTTGGTTGCACGAGGCAAGATACGATCAGTAGTGTACGGAGCATGTGCAAGAATACAGGATATAGTATTCCCCTTCTCCATTGTGCTGGACAGGCCATGCGGTCAAGCAGGAAGTTAATTCTTATTTGTATTGATTGGTCAAGAGAATGTGCGGGTGGAGTTTAATATGGGAGGAGTTATGTGCCTATATAAGGAGCCTGCACTATTGTCCGGGGCTCAGAACTTGCTGTATTTTGGTGACATTAGTCCCTCTGAGTCCCGATCGGTGATCCAATAAATAATCTCTTCCTTCCTGAAGAAACCTGTGTCCATCTCTCTGTGCTTGGCTTCCGTCAGTTTCTCCGGTATCAGTAGCTCTCCTTCGGTGTGAGGGATGCTTAGGGGTTTACACCCTGGGGGCCCTTGGTCTAGCCAGGCTAACCTTAAGCTGGATAGGCTGACGAGTAGAGGCCAGGCCTGAAGGGGGTCCCTTCACTCTCGGGCTGACGTCCCTCCAGGCTCCCTCCTTAGTCTGCTCCTGTGTGGCTGCCGCACGCCCGTCCAGTTTGGCCCAGAATCGTGTGAATAGCTCATCTAGCCGTTGCAGAGACTGCTGGACAAAGTTGAGAGGGAGCTGTTCTGCATACTGTTGTGATGCCTTGTAGAAGATATGTGCATCCGCCATCTTAGCTCCCTGTGTGGAGCTTCGCTGCTGCTGATCGTACAGTGGGAGTTTGGGGTCTGAGCACTCGGCAGGTCAGTCCAGCGGGGACCAGGATGGTTCAAAGTGGGGGGGTAGAGGGAGAGAGAGTAATAGATTTGCCAATCCGTGTAAGCCGCAACCTGCTGCCGTGGGTCCCGTTAGCTGAGGGTCTTGAGAGTGTTCTCAATCGATTCAGGGTAGTGGTCCCCAGGTAGGTAGCACCTCAGTTAGACCTTTCCAGCCTGGTTACCCGAGATATCTCCGGTGAATCAGCACCAATCACAGGAGCTCGTTTGATGCACATCTGGCTAGCTCAAGCTGCAGGCTCCGCCCCAGCTGTCCAACAGTTTAATTTGTATTATATTCAAACAAAAACAAGCCAATTAAATAAATTAAAATTAGCCTGTTCGCTATTTTATCTTCCGCGTCTCCCAGTGGCTCCCATTACCTTCTTTCGCTAAAACTGCATGATATTTACAGATATATCTGCTGTTTTTTGTAACAGGCATTGCTCAGCATTTAAAGAACTTTGGAGAAATGGGCGCTTAAGGCGCCATGTGCACCGTTTCGAATTTCACCAATGATAAGGGCATCATTCTCCAATTTCAAACTAACCATATCCTCCACTGGCAAAGAGCGCCGCGGTTTGTCACAGAAGCCACCTGCTTCCTCCTGGTGTTACAATCCTGTATGATAACGGATTTGTAGTGCAGCACTGGGGCATAGGCTGCTGTGCAGGCAATGACTCACAGTATTCAAAATCCCATTTTATTGGCAAGAAATGAATCAGAAAGGCCTGGGAATACAGTGGGTGATAGAAAGGTTTTCGGCACGGACATTACACTCAGGTTTAGTCACTCTCTGCATTAAATACATTCCAGATGCAATGTTTGCACTGTGCCAGAAACTGTTGTGCCTCTGACAGTGAAGCCGCAAAAGATGCTTTCAGCAAAAATCTGGAGTTAGTACTGCCATCTTCTCCTAAAATCATATAATATGTGCTTTTATTATTTAGATAAAATATGCACTTAATTATTTTATATAAAGTGGCCTTGAAGCAGATCTGCCATTTCTTTGATAAGAGTATAAGGCACATAAAAGAGGCTTTAACTTATTTTGTCAATATGTTTAAAAGCTGGGTTTGTTTTTTTTTCAAGGCACAATTAAAAAAAATAAAAAAATAACGACATGCACAGTAGCACAATGTAGCTCTATTTTGGAACACTAAGACCTCTTTTGGTGAGAATGAATCTCTCCAGCCAATGTGAATAGCTGGTGAGGTAGCTCAGTTGGAAAATTCCCTGACTACAGAGTTGGGTCACAGGTTTGAATCCCAGCAGAGTCAACTCAGCCCTTCATCCTTCTGAGGTCAATAAATAAGTACTATCAATTGGGTAATAATAATTATTATGCAGCTGCCGAATTGGTTAATTCTGAGAGCGAGTGCTGAAAAGTCCTTTGAGTCCAGCTGGGAGAAAGTCGCTATATAAGTATGTATTGCTAATTTACTGCTTGATGATGTCACAGCCAAATAACTTTTTAAACTATCTACCCCTACACCATTTTAGGAACTCAGAGGACCAGGCGTTAAGTCTATCTCCAGAACTCTGACAGGTGGGGAAGAAGAAATGCTTCTTCTCAAAGAGACACCTACAAAAAAATACTTTTATTTTCAAACATTAATATCCAATTCCGGACAAATATCTTGAGGAATTTAAAGAGTAAACCAGCCAAAAAGATGGCTTATTTTACCCATTCCAATCACTATCCATAAATGTCTCCTTAATTACAGAATTTGAAGAAACAAAGACCAGACTTTATTCCATATATAAAGCAAACCTGACATCGCGCAGGTAGGGTGACAGGGACATCTGCCACACTTTGCACTTGCTGGAGTCCTGAATGGCAGCCTCGTTTTAATTTTATTATTTTTTTTTTTTTTTAAATTCTTTATTTTCATTGTGCATTAGCGGTACATTCCAGCTTGCATTGCCCCAACAGCTGGTGCAAGTTGTTCAATCAACAGGATTATCAATTGTCAGCATAGATAACATGGCACATTTTTATAAATTATAATAACATATAAAGAAGTGTGTAGTAGAATTCTGCAATGCAATTCCTGCCTAGATATTACAAGGCTAGTGAACAATATGTAAGCATTGGGCAGGGTGCATTAAATGCCTCTTTTCCAAGGGGTTGGCTAGAAACCTATGGTCTGAGAGTAAGTGAGAGAGGCTTGAATCCCCCTGTATATTCGTAGGACGGCAATTACAGTTGTTCCTATGGTGGGGAAGGGTGGGTGGTTAAGTGGAGCCAGGGTGTGGGTATTTCTCTAGGAGGTGACGCACATGTCATAACTGTAACATAAAAGTAACTTTAACTTTCTAACGGTGGTCATGAAAAATTGTGTGACTGTGAACTATATAGAAAACACATCAGAATTACGTATTTAATGGAAAGTTCATGGCACCAAAGTGGAAGCAGTTCCTCCCCGTTGCGCTGCCGGTATGAACGGGCGTGCTGTAGCAGGATTCCAGGCAGTGGTTGTCATCCGCGGGTTATCAGCAGCTTGTTCAGGTGTCCACTCCGCCAGTGCGAGCTTCTGCAGTGTGGCTGGAATCTCGGCCGCTTCTCGCACAGTAAGGTTGCCGGTCTCCCTGAGTATGAGCAGGCTTCTGGGTGAACCCCATCGGTAGGGCATGTCGTGGGCGAGGAGCTCTGTAGTTAGGGGCCTCAGGGACCTTCTCCAATCCATGGTCGCTTTGGAAACATCAGGGAAAAAAGACAGAGAGTGCCCTTCAAAATGTAGTGGTGTTTTGTTGCGCACGGCCGCCATGAAGGCCGTGCGGTCTCGGCCTTGTTGGAAGCGCACTATTGCATCTCTCCCTCCCTCTGAGGTACCTGTCTTTGGTTTAGTGATCCGGTACCAGCTATCCAGCGGCATCCCTTTGGCCTGTTTGGCTGGGAAGAGCGAACCCAGCATTCTGCGGAATAGGTGCGGTAGTTCCGCTGTCTCCACAGCGTCAGGGAGGCCGCGGATCTTCACATTTTTCCAGCGCCTCTTATCTTCAAGGGCAGCCATGCTGTCCTGATGTTGTCATTGGGCCTTTTGTATGACTAAGAGTTGTTGTTCAATTGTTGTTAATCTGCTCTCCTGTGCGGCCGTGGTAAGCTCCGCGTTCTGCAGGCGGGCCGACACTCCGCTG
Source organism: Pelobates fuscus (assembly GCF_036172605.1). Classification (NCBI taxonomy): domain Eukaryota; kingdom Metazoa; phylum Chordata; class Amphibia; order Anura; family Pelobatidae; genus Pelobates; species Pelobates fuscus. Next base: position 95,530,206 of record NC_086329.1, read on the forward strand.
ATCTCTTCCCGGAACGTGCCGATGTCAGCTGCAATATTGCGGCGCAGCTCACCGAGCATGTCCCTTAGCTTCTCCTCCGTGATCGGAGGTTCCGCAGGTATGTGGGTCGATCTGCTACCGGCTAGGGTGCCGTAGTCATCCCCGTCAGACCCAGAGGCTTCGCTGGTTGTGTTATAGAGGCCATCTATCGGAGACGCCATTGCAGGCCTCTGGGGGTTTTGGGACCTCCGCAGGAGGACTCCTATATCAGCCGTTGTAGGGGGTCTATCCGGCTTTGGTTTTTTGTTTCGTCTCCCCATGATGTCCGGAGAGCAATCTGCTTCCAAGGGTGCCGTTGGGGTAGGTTTTCCAACGTTTTTTAGTCGGTTTGAGCGTTTTTGGTTCAGAGCTCGAGGCATGTGCGTCCTCTCAGTTCGGCTGCTGGCTCCGTCCTCCTCGTTTTATTTTTAATACAGGAACAAAGAAAGTCAAGTTAGGCAAACACGTCTAGATAGGTAAACTAGGCTGTCGCATGAATAACGCGAGACATGGGGATTTCTTTGTAAGGAAGCATTCTTAGTAAAAAAAAAAAAAAGTGTACCAAAGTGCAGATATTGGCTATGCCTGTCATAGTATTGACACTGCCCTGACAATTAGGAAGGCTTAAGTCCCAAACATCTGCACCCCACCAGCCCAAGGTCTTAACACATCGATCTCACGAGTCCCAGCATGAGTTACGATCAGGACTTTTTCTCAGGGCCCTCTATTAGAGTGCCCCAGCATACGATCAGTGGTGGCCTTGCGAGAGGATGACCAGTGTCCAGGTAACTGTCCCAGTTTTGGCCGTGGTCCAGGAAGATGGTGGACCATAGCCAGACTTTGTTGTTGGCGCAGATGTGCCTTCCATGGCACCCACATCTGCTTTCTAACTCTCACTGCAGTGTAAGCATTGTCTAGGAGATGAACAGCGCTTAGTGGTCCAATGCATGGTTGGTGCCAGTGGGACTTCAACAAGAGCGTTCAGGTGAAGGGCCAGTTTAGACCAGAAGGTCACAAACAGGCTGTCCAGTTTCTCCAAGAAACTGCAGGTTCTGATTTGCTGGTGTGCATGTGGCATCTGCCATCGTATTCATGGTAGGCAGACTGCTACAGGTGAGTAATTGTAGGTGCATCGCGCCAATGTAGCACTGATGAGAGGCCCAGGTATAACCCTCATGAGCAGGGGGCTGGGTGGGGAGTACCAGAGAGAAGGTGTGTGGCAGCAGGTCGAGGGATTGGCCACCTCCCTTGTAATCACTGTAAGTAGGCCTCTTGTAGGCCACAAGTCCACCGGTCTCGGTCTGGGACAAAGAGAGGCCAAGTACAGCAGTTACTTCTCAACACCTGGATGTCTCGGTCATCAGAATTCAAGGAGAATTTGTACATTTAGGGCTATATCAAAGCCAGTCAGCACATAGCTCATAGAACGTGTGACCTGTCAGCGCGGCTGCTAGGCTCCACCACCCCACTTTCACACTTTTAACTCACTAATGCACCACACTCTGCCTCCACCATCTAATAACCTCACTGCTGTCAATTTTGCTTCCTACTTCACAGAAAAAGATTGTCAATATCCTAAAAGAAACTACCTTACTTGTTGCTAGATGCTTCATTTTAGCTGTGTAATCACAGTTCAGTTCAGGACTTGTACGTTAATATTTGCCTACTCAATGCATGTCTAATTTTATTAATGCCACTACTGTATAATTTCTGTGTGTATAAGCTATATGCCCTAGTAAAAATGTTTATTGACAAAGAGTGTGCACAAGAGATAAAATTAAATACATAAAATGTAAAGAATACAATGAACAAAATACAATAAAATATAAAATGTGATATGACGAAAATGAAGTTATTGAACAATGTATGAAAAGGCTAATAAAACGTTTCTTGATAAAAAATAATGAAAACTAAACAATAAAACATGTAAATAAAATGAAGATTAATACATAAAAGGAACCTCTGTCATTAAGTTGTCATTCAGTTGATGGGGATATACAGGTGATACTCGAAAAATTAGAATATCGTGCAAAAGTTCATTTATTTCAGTAATGCAACATAAAAGGGGAAACTGATATATGAGATAAGGAAGGAAAGCCTCAAAAGGTAATTGCGAAGGAAGTTGGATGTTCCCAGAGTGCTGTATCAAAGCACATTAATAGAACGTTATGTGGAAGGGAAAAGTGTGGAAGAAAAAGGTGCACAAGCAGCAGGGATGATCGCAACCTGGAGAGGATTGTCAGGCAAAGGCCATTCAAAAGTGTTGGGGACTTTCACAAGGAGTGGACTGAGGCTGGAGTCAGTGCATCAAGAGCCACCACACACAGACGGATCCTGGACATGGGCTTCAGATGTCGTATTCCTCTTGTCAAGCCGCTCCTGAACAACAAACAACGTCAGAAGCGTCTTACCTGGGCTAAAGAAAAACAGGCCTGGTTTGTTGCTCAGTGGTCCAAAGTCCTCTTTTCTGATGAGAGCAAATTTTGCATCGCATTTGGAAACCAAGGACCCAGAGTCTGGAGGAAGAATGGAGAGGCACACACTGCAAGATGCTTGAAGTCCAGTGGGAAGTTTCCATAGTCTGTGTTGATTTGAGGAGCCATGTCATCTGCTGGTGTTGGTCCACTGTGCTTCATTAAGTCCAGGGTCAACGCAGCCGTCTACCAGGAGATTATGGAGCACTTCATGCTTCCTTCCGCAGACAAGCTTTATGGGGATGCTGACTTCATTTTCCAGCAGGACTTGGCACCTGCCCACACTGCCAAAAGCACCAAAGCCTGGTTCAATGACCGTGGGATTGCTGTGCTTGATTGGCCAGCAAACTCGCCTGACCTGAACCCCGTAGAGAATCTATGGGACATTGCCAAGAAAATGATGAGAGACATGAGACCGAACAATGCAGAAGAGCTGAAGGCCGCTATTGAAGCATTCTGGTCTTCCATAAGACCTCAGCAGTACCACAGGCTGATAGCTTCCATGCCACACCGCATTGAGGCAGTAATTTCTGCAAAAGGGGCCCAAACGAAGTACTGAGTCCATATGCATGCTTATACTTTTCAGAGGTCCGATATTGTTCTATGTACACTCCTTGTTTTATTGATTGCATGTAATATTCTAATTTACGGAGATTGTGGATTTGGGGTTTTCATGAGCTGTAAGCCATAGTCATCGCACTTATGACAAATCACGGCTTGAACTATCTTGCTTTGCATGTAATGCATCTATCTCATATATTAGTTTCCCCTTTTACGTTGCATTACTGAAATAAATGAACTTTTGCACGATATTCTAATTTTTTGAGTATCACCTGTAAAGTGCTGGTGCAGTCGTTAGGTTCTTGGTTGGAGAGAACCTTCAATGGTCAATCAGTAGCTATTCACATAAGTAGAGCTGGTATTCTGGGAAAAAACAAGCCTGCCCCAGGGACACAGCAGTAGTGGAGGACTGTATTAGGTAAAAGCCAACACGTGTTGTCCAAAGGACTTCTTCAGGGTTAAAAATATAGTTGTTACTAAATATATGAAACTGAGCCATGTTGGAAGGATACTAGCTGCATTATGTGAACTTTTCGCAAATAATCTCACATTTGTACTCCCTCTTTAATTATAAAGGATGCTGTGTTGGAAGACTTAGGACTCACAATCTCGTATAATCTGCACAGTCTGCTCGCAAAGGCAATCATCCAATGCTGTTTTCATAATCTTATGACAGTGGCACTTACCATAAGTGGTCATGTCTGCTATTGCAAGGCCACTCCTGTAGACATCTGACACCCACTGTTCGCAAACAAGTCTCCCCTTTAACCCCTTAAGGACACATGACATGTGTGACATGTCATGATTCCCTTTTATTCCAGAAGTTTGGTCCTTAAGGGGTTAATGCCACTTCACTTTTGCTCCTGGTGTCTGGCTAACCCCAACGCCTTAGACAAGCTGCCCATGACTTGGAGAGATACACGTACAGTGTCAAAGCTCCCACTGCCCAGCTACCAATAAAAAAAATTGATTCTGGTTTTTGACCTCTGAATTCTCTAGGTGCAGAACCAGAGGGGGTTAAATAAAAAATAAAAAATAAAAAAATAAAAGAACAAGCCACTCTGTGTTTATATCTTCTTTATGTATTGCTGGGCTACAACTCAGTGATATTCTGGCCGACGCTGGCTAGAGTTAAAATATACGGTACATCTGATGTAACCTGATAGTGAAGAAACCACGTGCTAAACCGCTGATAAGCAATATAATTCCAATCAACCTCATCCAGTGGTTGGCTAAGCTTGATGAGAGTTTTAGTCTACAATAGCTTTATAAAAGGAAGTAACTATTTTTGAAAAAACACAAGAAAAATATTAGTTAAAAATGACACGTTAATAAAAGGAAAATACATTTATATACCACTGTGCAACGCAACATTTGACATTTTTCTGTATGATACGATATATATTCCTGTATTTTTCAATTTTAAAAAAAAGTCTCTTTAACCAATATAGTCCTACAGTTGTAATCAAAATTACTCAATCCCCATTGAAAATCAGGTTTATTGTCAAAAAAGGCAAACAAAAGCAACTGAAATAGCTCAAGACAATGAATGCTGCAAGTGATTCCACTAAATTCAACTAAAAATGCAACATATAATGACTTCTCCAGTCTCAAAATTACTCAACCCTCTGAATAGAATCCCTCACAACAGCACAAATTTGCAAAACAGGTATTGTCTCAAGCACACCTGATGAAACAAATCAAGGGCTTCCTTAGTTGCACCACTTGTGCTGGAGCACTTTAAACACCTGAACTGGCAAGGGGTTTGTTGAGTGTCACATTTAACTGCATGTTAGAATTATGGCTAAGCCAAAAGAATGGTCCATAAAGTTAAATGGACACTCCAGGCACCCAGACCACTTCTGCCCATTGGAGTGGTCTGGGTGCCAACTCCCACTACCCTTAACCCTGCAATTGTAATTATTGCAGTTTTTATAAACTGCAATAATTACCTTGCAGGGTTAAGTCCTCCCCTAGTGGCTGTCTACGCACACACTGCAGACAGCCACTAGAGGGCACTTCCTGGTCCATAGCACAGGTTTTACGCAGTGGCGTCTCTAGGATTCATTTTTAGGGGTGGGCACATGGTGGGCCAGGGACTAAAGTAGGGGGGCACATTTAACCCCGTCCTCACTGCAGTTTGACCCCGCCCCTGCCGCATGTTAAGCCCCACCCCCGACACAATGTGTGTTTTTTTTAATAATCCCTGGTGGAGAATTCATTATTTTCCACCAAGGATTATTAAAAAACAAACATATTTCCCTTGATACAGTCCATACACACACACACACAGACTGCTGAGTCCTTACACACACGCACAGACTGCTGAGTCCTTACACACAGAGACACACAGACTGCTGACCATACACATACACACACATACTGCTGAGTCCATACACACACACACACAGACTGCTGAGTCCATACACACACACACTGCTGAGTCCATACATACACACACACACAAAAACAGACACACACAAACACAGACTGCTGAGTCCCTACACACATACAGACTGCTGAGTCCATACACACAGATAGACTGCTGAGTCCATACACACAGATAGACTGCTGAGTCCATACACACAGACAGACTGCTGAGTCCATACACACAGACTGCTGAGTCCATACACACATACAGACTGCTGAGTCCATACACACATACAGACTGCTGAGTCCATACACACACACTGCTGAGTCCATACACACACACTGCTGAGTCCATACACACAGACATACTGCTGAGTTCATACACACAGACATACTGCTGAGTCCATACACACAGACATACTGCTGAGTTCATACACACAGACATACTGCTGAGTTCATACACACCCACTGCTGCGTCCATACACACAGACAGACTGCTGAGTCCACACACACACACAATGCTGGGTCCATACACACACACAGACTGCTGAGTCCATACACACACACTGCTTAGTTCATACACACATACAGACTGCTGAGTCCATACACACATACAGACTGCTGAATCCATACACACACACTGCTGAGTTCATACACACATACAGACTGCTGAGTCCATATACACACAGTGCTGAGTCCATACACACACAGACACAGTCTGCTGAGTCCATATACACACACACACTGCTGAGTCCATACGCACAGACAGACTGTTGAGTCCATACACACAGACAGACTGCTGAGTCCATACACACAGACAGACTGCTGAGTCCATACACACATACAGACAGCTAAATCCATACACACACAGTGCTGAGTTCATACACACATACAGACTGCTGAGTCCATATGCACACAGTACTGAGTTCATACACACACAGACACAGGCTTCTGAGTCCATACACACATACAGACTGCTGAGTCCATACGCACAGACAGACTGCTGAGTCCATACACACATGCAGACTGCAGAGTCCATACGCACAGACAGACTGCTGAGTCCATACACACAGACAGACTGCTGAGTCCATACGCACAGACAGACTGCTGAGTCCATACACACAGACAGACTGCTGAGTCCATACACAGATACAGACTGCTGAGTCCATACACAGATACAGACTGCTGAGTCCATACACACAGACTGCTGAGTCCATACACACACAGACAGACTGCTGAGTCCATACACAGACACAGACTGCTGAGTCCATGCACAGACACAGACTGCTGAGTCCATACACAAACACAGACTGCTGAATCCATACACACATACAGACTGCTGAATCCATACACACATACAGACTGCTGAATCCATACACACATACAGACTGCTGAATCCAGACACACATACAGACTGCTGAATCCATACACACAGACAGACTGCTGAATCCATACACACAGACAGACTGCTGAATCCATACACACATACAGACTGCTGAATCCAGACACACAGACAAAGGCTGCTGAGTCCATACACACAGACAGACTGCTGAGTCCATACACAGACACAGACTGCTGAGTCCATACACACACAGACAGACTGCTGAGTCCATACACACACAGACAGACTGCTGAGTCCATACACAGACACACACTGCTGAGTCCATACATACACACACACACAAAAACAGACACACACAAACACAGACTGCTGAGTCCCTACACACATACAGACTGCTGAGTCCATACACACAGATAGACTGCTGAGTCCATACACACAGATAGACTGCTGAGTCCATACACACAGACAGACTGCTGAGTCCATACACACAGATAGACTGCTGAGTCCATACACACAGACAGACTGCTGAGTCCATACACACAGACTGCTGAGTCCATACACACATACAGACTGCTGAGTCCATACACACATACAGACTGCTGAGTCCATACACACACACTGCTGAGTCCATACACACACACTGCTGAGTCCATACACACACACGGCTGAGTCCATACACACAGACATACTGCTGAGTTCATACACACAGACATACTGCTGAGTCCATACACACAGACATACTGCTGAGTTCATACACACCCACTGCTGCGTCCATACACACAGACAGACTGCTGAGTCCACACACACACACAATGCTGGGTCCATACACACACAGTGCTGGGTCCATACACACATACAGACTGCTGAGTCCATACACACACACTGCTTAGTTCATACACACATACAGACTGCTGAGTCCATACACACATACAGACTGCTGAATCCATACACACACACTGCTGAGTTCATACACACATACAGACTGCTGAGTCCATATACACACAGTGCTGAGTCCATACACACACAGACACAGTCTGCTGAGTCCATATACACACACACACTGCTGAGTCCATACGCACAGACAGACTGTTGAGTCCATACACACAGACAGACTGCTGAGTCCATACACACAGACAGACTGCTGAGTCCATACACACATACAGACAGCTAAATCCATACACACAGAGTGCTGAGTTCATACACACATACAGACTGCTGAGTCCATATGCACACAGTACTGAGTTCATACACACACAGACACAGGCTTCTGAGTCCATACACACATACAGACTGCTGAGTCCATACGCACAGACAGACTGCTGAGTCCATACACACATGCAGACTGCTGAGTCCATACGCACAGACAGACTGCTGAGTCCATACACACAGACAGACTGCTGAGTCCATACGCACAGACAGACTGCTGAGTCCATACACACAGACAGACTGCTGAGTCCATACACAGATACAGACTGCTGAGTCCATACACAGATACAGACTGCTGAGTCCATACACACAGACTGCTGAGTCCATACACACACAGACAGACTGCTGAGTCCATACACAGACACAGACTGCTGAGTCCATACACAGACACAGACTGCTGAGTCCATACACAAACACAGACTGCTGAATCCATACACACATACAGACTGCTGAATCCATACACACATACAGACTGCTGAATCCATACACACATACAGCTGAATCCAGACACACATACAGACTGCTGAATCCATACACACAGACAGACTGCTGAATCCATACACACAGACAGACTGCTGAATCCATACACACATACAGACTGCTGAATCCAGACACACAGACAAAGGCTGCTGAGTCCATACACACAGACAGACTGCTGAGTCCATACACAGACACAGACTGCTGAGTCCATACACACACAGACAGACTGCTGAGTCCATACACACACAGACAGACTGCTGAGTCCATACACAGACACAGACTGCTGAGTCCATACACACACATACAGACTGCTGAGTCCATACACACACATACAGACTGCTGAGTCCATACACACACAGACAGACTGCTGAGTCCATACACACACAGACAGACTGCTCAGTCCATACACAGACACAGACTGCTGAGTCCATACAGACACAGTGCTGAGTCCATAGACACAGACTGCTGAATCCATACACACATACAGACTGCTGAGTCCATACACAGAAACAGACTGCTGAATCCATACACACAGACATACTGTTGAATTCATACACACAGACAGACTGCTGAATTCATACACACAGACAGACTACTGAGTCCATACACACAGACACACACAAGCTTCCTCACTAGCAGACAGACAGACACAGACACACACCTGAGCATATCAAGCCTACCTGTTGCTGGGGGTCAGACATCTTCTTGCCTTTCCAGGAGCAGCATGGTCTGCTGCTTAATGGCGGAGGCGGGGCTTATGTGCGGGAGGCGGGGCTTCGGTTGGGGGCAGGGCCTGTGCCGTGGAGCCTGTCAGTGTTCTCTCCGGCCACAGACAGCCCCCAGCACTATTCATGCTGAGCTCCTCTGCCCTGCATTCCCTTCCCCGGGCTGTAACACACTGTTACAGCCCAAATGCCAGCAAGTTGCTGGCATTTGGGGGGGCCCAAGGGTGGGCACAACATGATGTAGGGGGGGCCATGGCCCCCTCTGGCCCCCCCCTAGCGGCGCCACTGGTTTTATGTGAGGACCTCCAGCGTCGCTAAAATCCCCATAGGAAAGCATTGAAACACATTTTCAATGCTTTCCTATGGAGAGGTCTAATGTGCATGCGCGGCGCGCATTAGGTCTCCCCAGCCGGCGGACGGGATCAGTCTCCCCCACCGGCTGACGTAATGAAGGGGAGGAGCGGCAGCGGAGGAAGAAGCAGCGACGTGGGACATGTTGCTGCCTCTGGTAAGTCACTGAAGGGATTTTCACCTCTTCAGCAACCAGGGATGGGAGGTGGGAGGGAGAGGGGACTTGCAGTGCCAGGAAAACGGATTGTTTTCCTGGCACTGGAGATTCCCTTTAAGAGAAGAGATGATTGCTCTTCACAAACAAGGAACAGGATAGAAAAAGATAGTGAAGGCACTGGATGTTCCTAAAGACACCATTGGAAGTTGAAGGAACAGTGGTTACACTACCTGGACGAGGCAGAAAAATTAAGCTACCATTAGCTGTAACCAGATATCTGAGAAGGTGGGTTGTGAAAAACCCTCAGTGACTGTAAAAGACCTGCAGCAAGACTTGGCATCAAAAGGTTTCAGTGAGCACAGTAAGATGTGTACTAAATGCAGATGTTTTCCATGCCAGGACTCCAAGACGTACACAGCTACTGACCCAAAAGCACAAGAAAAATTGACACCAATATGATTTACCCCTTTAGGACTGCGCCAAATGTACACGTTGTGATCAAAACAAAACATAAACAAAAACTTGATTTTGCGCTATATGTCTGTTCAGGAGTAATTCGCCTCTTTCATACTATGTGCACCCACACTTATTATATATCATTTTATTCAGGGGAAACAGGGCTTTCATTTAATATCAAATATTTAGGTATGAAACATAATTTAATATGAATAAAATATCAAAAAAAGGGAGACAATAAGAATTTGAAAACATTTTTTTAGTTCTACATGACGTTTTAACTGTGAATGTCATAATCCTGTTTGCTTTTACTGCAATAAAATACACATTTTTGTATTCAGTGATGTCTCTTGTGTAAAACAGTACCCCCTACGTACAGGTTTTATGGTGTTTTGGGAAGTTACAGGGTCAAATATAGCACGGTACATTTTTCAGTATTTTGGGGGGATTCTGTTCTATGGAGCGATTAAACAAAACTGAAACTTTTTGGCCCAATGGATCAGTGGTGTGTCTGAAGGAAGAAGAATGAAACATATGCTGAAAGGAACACCTGCAGTTAGCCATGGTGGTGACTTGGTGATGCTCTGGGGCCGCTGTGCATTCTCTGGCCCTGGAAACCTGCAGCATGTGGATTGAAGTATCAGGAAATCCTAGGGGAAAATGTCATGTTGTCTGTGAGGAAGGTGAAGCTTGAGCTTCATTGGACCTTCCATCTTCCATATTCCAAGCATACCTTAAATTCCACCAAGGCTTGGTTACAGACAAAGACCTGGTTAATTCTACAGCGGCCATCACAGTCACCTGACTTGAGCTCCATAGAAAATCTGTGGTGGGATTTGATGCACCTAAACCCAAGAATATTGCTGAACAGGAGGCCATTGCTCATGAGCAATGGACTTAGATTCCTCAGGAATGCTGCCAGAAGCTCGTGTCTGGTTATGCATCTCATTTGCAGCCGGTCATAACAGCAAATGGGTGCTCTACTAAGTACTAAAGATGCTTACCGTGAATTGGTTAAATACATTTGAGACTGGAGAAGTCATTATAAGTTGAATTTTCAGTTGACTTTGAGGAAACCACTTGAAGCATTAGTTGTGTTGAGCTATTTCAATTGCTTTTGTTTGATTTGTCCATTTTAACAATAAACCTGATTTTTCAATGGGGGCGGGGGGGGGGGGGGTTGAATAATTTTGATTACAATTGTACAGTATAATTTTATTTTATAAGAAGCCCTACATGTCAATAACACCACCCATGTCACAATTTTCAATTAAAAGAAACAAACACACTATGTTTAGGTATTTGATTAATGCTTCTACAATGTTAAAACCTCTGTACTGGGGACGAATTGATTGGCTGAATCACTCTCCTTATAATGGTAAAACAATTGATTAGAGATTGGATAAATGGAAATGTTGCTTGTTTTGTGGTAAGTGGACAAAGTGAACAAATTATAATACAACTGGGATTGTTTTCTTGGATCCAAGCAATTCATGTCTTCTGGGGAGACCATACTGATTAGAGTGCCATTTGTTCTTACATATTTTATCCCAGCCATGCTTTACAGCCATTGCCGATTGAAAATGTTACTACTTTGATCTCCATCAGTAAAATTATAGTTTTTGTCGAATACCGTAACACCAAATGCTTATTTCCACTTGAGATATATCCATTTAATCAGGATCCCACCATGTTACGCCTCCCGTTTTCTTTTGTGATTGGTCTTAATAGCATATTTCTGGAAATGTCACCTAAAAGTATTATATAACCATGCATTTCGTACCTCTCAGCATGTGTTTACTGAGATGTGTTTGTTCTGTTTTTCTGCACATCTTTATATTGATGTCTTGAATAAAAATGGTTAAGAAAATAAATAAATAAAAAAAATCTAATAATAATAAAAACATCCGTGTCTATGAAACGCAAAGAACTGGAAATTTGTCCTAAGCGTTTCTCTATATTTGATTTGACTTACTCAGCAGTAACAAGTAAGTAAGTGCAAGACAAAAAGTGGAGTGTATGGTCATTAGCTAGAGAAGCCAGTTCTGTAGTTAAAGGGTTTATCCAACCTTTATGTTTTTTATGAATAATGTCCTTGTAGAGAATCCTTTGGTTGGACCATTTACCTGGCTAAGAGCACATGTGCATGTTCTGAGCATGCAAAAGGAGGGGGAACGGAAAGGAAAGGAGGATGAGGGAAGGCAGGAGCTAATAAATATACCTGATGGGATAGGGAGAAGAGAGGGTTGCAATTAGTTCAAGGAGGGGAGACAGACCCTATATAAGCACAGAATTGACATTATATAGCCCGGAACAGAATTCCAGGCTACCTAAGTAATGTGTGCTGGGGGTGCAACTAGCCCCTGGCACACAATTGCAAAAAACTCTGGATGTGCAGTGTTTCAAATTGAAACACTGCACAGTCAGACTCCTGCCACCATGACCACTTCAAAAAGCAGAAGTGCAGATGCGAACGTACCCCCCCCACCTTCCCAGACACCGCTATCCCGACAGCCCCCCCCCCCATCCAAATATCGCAAGCAAACAGACAAGTGCTAGACATACGCCAGAGGCGACAAAAGAGATGACCTATAAGGCCTCCGCGAAGACGCTCACTTCCCCAAGAGGGGACAACAGAACCTATGACACCCACATACATGTTCCCCGGACCAGACCGTGGGCCTTCACGCTGGAACCAAAGAGACCAGCGGACCCACCCCGATACCTTAGCGCCTACTAGGGGTAATACCCGACCACCCCAAAACAAAGAGACATGCGAACCCGACACACGACTATGTCACTCGCTACGCAGAGACCGGCACGTCACCAAAGCTGACGTGGCAGACCGTCATTCCTTTGCACTGTCTGCTCCTGTCTTACCCTGAATGGACTCGCGAGTCCACACCGCAGCTCACTTAAGACTATTGTACAAACAGTTCACCCAAATACGCACGATGACCAGCTTAGAGACGATAAATACATGATGTAAGGGACCTGTGAGTCCACCGCAAATGTGGGCCTGCGCGCCCGAATGACTGTCCTGAATACGCTATACACATGTTGTGCTTTGGTTATTGAACCCGAAATGCATACGGGGACCTGCGAGTCCCAATGTAAATCACTTTCGATACTGTAAACCGAAATAAAAACATATTTAAAAAAAAAAAAGCAGAAGTGGTGGTTTATTATTTATTAAGTGCCAACAAATTCTGTAGAGCTGAAAGGTATGTTTGAAACGCTTTTATGAAATATTTTGGGATATTTTAGTAATTGCATTTTCTTAATTATATGCATTACAAAAATACATGCATTTCTGGACTTAGAGTTTCTCTTTAACGTGTTATATTTAATTATTTGGTGCAAGTTGTCATGAAAAGGTAATTCCAACGGATGCACTTTCAGACAGTAAAAAAACGTGTTATGATTGTTTTTATTATTATTAATATTATTTTTTGTCTTGTTGTTGAAAGCCTGTTTTTTTTAGTTTTTAGTTTTTTATTAAAAAACACAAAATTCTATTCCGCCGGCAGCAGGGTGTAAATGAGCACATGAAAAAGCACTCTCTAGAAATTAGCCAAGATGGGGATCGCGATTTATTTTTGATACATGTTCTAGCAGTTAAGCGTTTTTGGATTGATTTACTTAAAAATGAAAGCCTGAGCAGATTTTAATGGATTGTGGTATATATGCGAGAGGCAAGAGGCCAACATGGCGTAACAATTGAAGATTGCTAGATAATAAGTGTATTATAGCAGTGGAAACTTGTTCTGCATTGAATTGCTAAACTCTAGGGCACTGAAAGGTCTAGTGAATGTAGACTGATCTGCAGAACGTTTACACCAACACATGTATTGACAGGATTACGCAGAAATGGAGTCAGCATGAGACTCTGTGCATGGGAGTAGGCGACACAAGTCAATGCTTATGGGAAGGCGACGCAACCCTATGCCTATGGGATGGCAGAAGACTGTGACTATGTGTGACAATCTGAACCTCGTCACTGGTTCTTGGAGGAGCCTGCTTGCCAGCCTCCTGCCCACAGACTATGGGCCCTGCAGGTAAACCTGTAAAAGACTAACGAACTTGACCGACTGTTAGCACTGATTTCCCTGGAACTGTTTTGGGCATAGGACCACGTGCACGGTCAGTCAAAACTATGACTTCCAGGAAATTCCTGGATGATTTTTGGATATGTTGTTCACCCAGATCGGGACTATCAGGAGGTTTTATGTGTTTTAAAGGTACTTTTTGGGTTTTCATAAAATGGTATGTTTTTCTGTGCTTGGAGATAATTGGGTTAGATTAGTACAGTTCCTGATTCAATTATCTCCCAGGCACCGAGGAGGGATTATATTGTTTGTGTATGGGAGTGTCTCACTGTATGACTCTGTTTTTATTGGTTTATTCACTTTGTGTCCCTGTGCCCAACGAGGTCCACCTGGGTGTCACCCTTGTTGGGAAACTTGCATCAAAGGCCAATGTGCCTCCATTAAAATTCTGTTCATGCTTACCCTCAACATAGAGTCTCATCTTATGTGTGGGGGAAACAGCTGTATCTATCCTGGGGATTGCTATATCACTATACTCCCCAGGAATTATAATTACTAGCTCTTATAAGAGCTGTTCCTGCTACGCTCTCTCGGAGTAGGAGAGGTTCACCCACTGGAAGCTGGATCCTGGTCTTGGGTCCCGGGTGGGTGAAGGACGGCGAGACCCCAACGCAGCTGCATCGCTGAAGTGGGGTCTGCAGTGCTTATGGTGTCTGGTGGAGTGCTGGAATTGCTTTGTGAGCACAAGAAGTATCGATTGGCAGAGGCACTCGGTCGGAGTGCCAGGGGGTCCATCACACTATGTAAATACAGAACAGCATTTTGCGTATAAGCAGACAGCACAAGTCAATGCATACGGGCATGTGCACAAGAATATGGCTATGGGCAGGTTGACTAGACATCCTGGTTATACCAGGATAGCCACGGTTTTTGGCAGTTTGTCCCAGCGTCCCGAGAAACCTTCTCGGGACGCATAAAGGTCCCGTTTTTAGGTTGAAAGGCAGCCAGTGCCAGAAAAGATCCAGTGCATATGCCTTGTTGGAACAAGTTAATAACGCTCTATAACTGGTCACTCAGCTGGAGACAGAATTATATCGCGGAACGGATGAATGACGGCACAGCGCAGATTTATGGCAGCCAATGGCTAGCCAGCACGGGCGGTGCTGGGGTTTTAATAGTTTGCAGGTTCGGTTTTATTTCAGGTTAATTCAAGGAGCAGATAGCAGAGAAGCGTGTTGAGACATCTCGGGGGTGCCGTAACATTCTTTGTATGTATGTGTGTCTTGTCTGTATGTATGTGTGCCTTTCTTATGTGTCGTGTGTGTGTATGCATGTGTCTGTGTGTGTGTGTCTCTGTATATATATGTGTGTGTATGTCTGTCGGGGGGGGGGGGGATTAGAGTGGGGGAAGTGGGGGGGTAGCCCATGGATCAGTTTTGCACCGGGGCCCCATGGGTTATGTGTACGCCACTGCCTGGAACATAGAGAAAATCACACAAGCAACGTGTTACTCAATCTCCAGGTGACTGAAGAAACTAGCCTTCACAATATCTTTAGTGGTTTATATGGCAGTGATTTTGACGTTTACCCACACTGCTATTCTTAAAACACATCAAACGCTGCGGGGATCATAACTAAGCTTTATAATGGCAGATTTTCTTCATGGCCACTCTGTCCCTTTAATCAGCTCTGATAGATTCCCTCAGGCTCTCCGTCTTTATCTCTACGTGGACAGATTAATTTGTCTTGTAGACATTTCATGCTATAAGCTAAAATCAGAGACCTGTACTGTCTAATGCATATGACATAATGATGAAAGATAGATAGGGCTGATTTTAAACATCTTCTGCGGAGGTGCATGGGCACGCAGAGCAGCTGCCTGCTTAGCTCCCCAAATTAATTCTTCCTGTCTTTTTCTGTTCCCGTGTATAATGTGAAAAAAAAAATCTAATTAGAATTCTGGGAACCAAATTATGTGGAACTAATAATTAGATTCTCCACAAAGGTTGCTGGGTAATCTAATTCACTCCTTTACCAGTGAACTGATTCTGTCCTCACATGCATTGCAAGAGCTTAAATCTCAAACATTTGCATTAGTGGCAAAGAGGGCTACCCTTACTATTTGTGTGGTCCTGGGTATGCAAAATTCGCTGAGCCCCACCTGAGAAAGATTCAAATCCTACAGAATACTGGCCACATTACCGATTTGGGGCTCCCATTCCTTGTTAAAATAGGAATGGGGCCAAATAAATTTATATTTTCATGGCCCCTGTATAACATCTGGACCCTAGGCAACCTCGAACCCACCTCTATTGTTACAGGCACACATAGACAGACACTAACATGCAATCATAGATATAAGCTAACACAATATCACAGACATATACTAACATGCAGTCCTAGACACACACCAATATACAATTTTGGGCACACGTTAAAGGGACACTATAGGCACCCAGACCATTTCATCTCATTAAAATAGTCTAGGTAAAATGTCCCTGTGCCCTTAACCCTGCACCCAGACCATTTCATCTCATTAAAATAGTCTGGTTAAATGTCCCCTTTACCCTTTAGAAAAGAGATAAGACAACCTCTAGTGCCTGTCTTCCAGACAGCCACTAGAAGCACTTCCTGGATTCTAACGTGAGACTCTTTGCATGACGATGTTCAGTGTCTTCAAAATTCCCATAGGAAAGCACTGATTCAGTGCATTCCTACGGTGAAGTTCTAATGCACATACAGCACTTGCTGCGCATGCTCAAGGTCCCCCCATTGTCCTGACATGCTGGAGAAGGAGCCTGATCCAGCGCCAAGGGACCTAGGCGCTGAAAACAGGTGAGTGTAAATAGAGTTTTTAACCCTTCATCACAGGATGGGGGAACTATAAGTAGAGGGACACTCTAGCATTTGACCTTGACCTGTACCTGGCCATCCTGGTCCCCACTGGACCCCAGGAAGCCACTCAAATTGCTAGATATACACAGAGCTGCAGAGTAATTACCCACACAAACACACACATAGTCCCTTAGAAACAACAACAGCACTGACAATCAACATACATGCACACAACCCCACAAGCAGCCTTTCACATGCAATACCACAAGAAGAACCGTACATACACAAACCACCAAACACACAATGTGATTTCATCCACACACAATTCCACAAGTATCTCCCTTTACACCGCCCACATCCATAGGTATCATTCACAACACCACAAACTACTCATGAACAATATGACAACCCTCATACACACAAATACAATATTACAAAGCAACTAAAGAGCCCATAAATACCACACGCAGATTACAGCAACATACACACCTCAATTTAAAAAATAGTACTACAAAAAAACAAAAAGGCTGCCCAGCCCTGCCTTGGACGATTCTTCTACAGCTATAATAGGGTCTAGTATACCTCTCACATGGTATAGGTTTAATGCCACTCTGATTTTAAATAGGCAATGGGTGTTTGTTGTGTGACAATGTTATGTTTTAAGTAATAATAATAATAATGGTGGGTGGATATTTCATTTCAATTTGTTTCTATTTTCATTAAATCACTTTAGTCTTGGTTTGGCATTCTGACTAGCTCAGTTGAAAGCACTTTTTTTTTTATTAGGTTGTAGTCTGTTCATTTATTTTGAAATAAATAAATGTCATATTTGCTATTATAACCCTGGGGAGCAGATATTTTAGAGATTAAATGTTCATATAAGCACTTCCTACATAGATGATTGTCCTGCATCTACACCTCTGTCTATCTTGTGATGATGCTATAGGGGAAAAAAATTAATTCAGGGATTATTAACTTCTGGATCGGGAACACAAATTACCCCACCCCTTATTGGTCCTACATGTTTGGAACAGTCATTTCATAGTAAAGGCCCTGAATACACTTTTCTCAGCTGTTTCTGAAGTGCGATGGACACTTATCTGACATCTGGAAGGGTTATATTAAGATAAGTTTCCTAATCCATGTTCTAATATATTATAGATGACGAATAATCAACTAAACTAATGCCATGTTTAAAATATTAAGAAACACAGAGTTAATTAAATACATCTCGAGCCAGAGGAAATATTTAACAACGGTGCAGAAAAAAATCCATATTGAAACAACAGGTTTGATACAATGAAAATATAATCACTGATAGACAAATGTAAGCTGTCATCGCCGAGACTCCGAGAGCTTGGCTTGGGAGAGATGGGAACCCTAATGAGCCTAGGTTGATAATTAGCTGGAAACACAAAGAAGATGTCTTCAGATCCTCCAGAGGGAAAAATCTTTGTTTTACCCAGAAAATTATACAGAAATGTGTGGAATGTGCTAATAGTTAAAAAATTCGGTTCACAGTATAACACAAAGAACAATAAAGCAAATAGTTTAAACTCCAACCTACAGTCTAAAGTTAGTGGCTGAAAGAGGGAATGTTTCCGTGTGCACAGACGACAACATTTTTTTGTTGTTGAAGAGGTTTGCTCAGTAGGTGAGCAGTGGTTTGATGACATTCAACAGTTGATAGAGGAATCACAGGTCATGGAACACACAAACACCTTGATTTAATAATGTTAGATAAGTTTTACAAAGGATTCAATATGTTTGGATACATTTTTTTAAAATTATTTTTAATACTATGAAAAATATTATATATAAATTATATAAATATATATTTTGATATATTTTTTATATTTAGAATTTTTTTTTAATCTTTCCAAAAATATAAAATAATTTAGAAAGCTTATTTAACAATATTAAATTGAGACCTAGGCGCCAACAGAAGTGTGTGTGTTAAAAGCATTGTGTGTGGTGGTTGTGTGTGCGCGCCACATATAGGCAGTAAAATGCAATGCATGTGACGTGGAGATTGGACTAGTGTAGTGAAGTAATAATCTAACGATTATACAGCTGTGATGTCGCAACTAGGCTGCTGCACAGTATAATCACACAACAGTGACCTCACAACTAGCTCGAAGAGTTGTAGAATTGCACAGCAGTGATGTCATACCTACCCTTAGAATCAGACAGCAGTGATATTACAACATGCAAAAACCTTAGAATCACACAGCAGCGATGTCATAAATGACCTGAAGAAAAAAAAACAAAAAACAAAAAAAACTCAGAACCATAGTGATATGTTAACAAGCTTTCAACGACCTCAGACTCCTAAAGCAAAAAAATATATATTAAGCCTGGAAACAAACTGAGAATCACACAGCTGTGATGTCACAACTAGCCTAAAAACAACTTAGAATCATACAGCAGTGATGTCATAAATATTCTGCAAATGCATGGTAATCATCCAGCAGTGATGTCACAAGTAGGCTGCAAAAACATTGGAATTGTCAAACAGTGGTATTATAACTAGCCTAAACAAACCTTAGGCTTACACAGCACTGATGTCATAACTAACTTACAAAACATTTAGAATCGTTCTGCTGTGATGTCCCAATTAACCTGCAAAAACCATAGAATAACCAATCAATTATGTCACAAGGCAGAAAAAAAATCTCAGCATCACACAACAGTGATGTCATAATGGGCCTGGAAAAACCTTAAAATCACACATCAGGAACGTCATTACTAGCCTACAAAAACCTTACAAGCACAGATCAATGATACTATAATTAACCTTCCTAATCCTAAGAAACAGACAACTGACTTACAACAAATGTTGGTGTTAGACAGGAGCAATGCCACAAGTGGCCTTGAAGAAAAAAAAAACTTGAGATCACTGAGCAGTGACAAACTCCTCACAAACTTAAGATCAAAAGCATAGATACTACAACAAACGGAAAAAGAAATATTACAATAGCATAGTAGTTTTGTGACAGCTAACTGGAGACAACCTCAGAATCACACAACAGTGATATCGAGCTAACTGGAGAGTCGTAGAATGGCACTGCAGGGTTGTCCCAACAAACCTGGGGGAATTGTAAAAAAAATGTTAATGTTTTTTTTTAACAAGAATGAATGCTTAACCAGCAATCAGCCACTTTAAACTCCAGGAACCAGTCTGCCAATAAAAGCATCACACTGCACTCATAGCACAAGAAATATTTGTATCAGACAGTGGTATTCCAAAACCTTACACTCTTATGGCAGTGATGTCATATAGCAGTTATGTCCCAACTAGTCTGCAAAAAAAACCTTACATTTAGATAGCAGTGATGTCATAACCAGCCTACAATAAATGTTGCTATCAGAGAGCAGTGATGTCACAACAAGCCTTAAAAATTCCTTAGAAACCTATACCAGCGAGGCCACAATTAGCATGTAAAAACTTTAAAAACCTCCTCTTGGCTCTCACTGCACCAATCCTCTTCCCTGCACGTGCATGCACAATGACATAATACAACGCCTGGTTCCGTCCAATTTTAAAGTAATAGTAGCTCAAATCACTTCTGGGCTAACACACACATCGGAGGAAGTGGTGCAGCAGAATGGGGTAAATGATTAAAGGGCTTTTTAACCCTTTAGCTGCTGTGAGGGCCTGGGGAAGGGTGCGAAGGAGGGGAGACCAGACGGCTCTATAGCTTTAGGAATACAACTTTGTATTCCTAACACTACAGATTCCCTTTAAGTAATATGTACTTTATCTTCTGTATTGCTTCTAGTTTGCGGGGTGTGTTAGTACCTTGGCATGTCATACCTAGCCTGCAAATATTATCCATCAGTGATGTCACAACTAGCCTACAATAAATGTGAGTCTCAGATAGTAGTGATCAAAAAACAATAGAACAAGCTATTAGATGGCGCTAAATCAATTACTATTGCAACTTCCTAAAAGTACTGTTTATATTAGCAGCACCTTATTAGTGTATTAGCTCTATACCACTTAATTAAACAACAATGACAAATATAAAGTGCGCTGTGCCTTTAAGATTGTGCTCACAAAACCGCTTGTGTATGGCCATCACCCTTGGCAGATACAATATTTACATGTAACAAAGTGCTCGTGCCCAAGATAAAAACTGTGATTTTCGTGTGCAAAAAACACAATATTTGAGCAATACTGTGCAGGTACACTTCAAAGCATATGTGTAACCATTATTGCAACAATATATACTGTTTATACCAACATATTACTTAAAACCAATGTGGTAAAAATCAATGTGCTAATAGAGCTACACTCACAAACTTATTTCACAAAGAGTAGGTTTTCCACATGTAAAAAAATACATGAGGTTGATAGTGTAATTTTGCAAACACAATTCTATATATATAAATACAGAGCATATTCTAGCACTCACAAACGTTGAGCAGGTAAAGAGACTGCTCAGGCTATTTGCGCTTGTTCTCTGTAATACAGTGTGCACAGGATCTTTTCCTTGGCAAAATCGATGGAAAGCCAAGTACAAAGGTAACAACGTTATTCCACTCAATAAAAAACAGCAGGCAATTAAAAGTGGATCCTTCCCATCACAGGATAAACATACGGGTTCCAGATACCAGTATTTCTGGCGTTCGAGGTCTCCTTGCTTGTTCCAGGAGACGGAGTCCACAAAGTCCTGCGTCACTACGTGATGACCCGTTTCGCCATTATTGGTTTCATCAGATCAGATGTGTCGGCTCTTGTCCATCTCTTTTTAAATCCGCCTATATGGGCATATATTAGACCAAAGGCATGTATAAGTCCTCGGATAGGTCCTGTAGTAGACCTACATGTTAATTTGTCTCCCCCGATTATAAGTCCGCAGAGCATACTTACAGATTCTTAAAGAGACAGACATAAAAATAATTTCCATAAAATAAACTTTACAAAATCGAGTTAAACTTGCAACGACAGGGTCGGGTGGGGGTTCCTGAGGAGAACTCTTTCTCAATTTGGTTTTGAGGGGTGGTTTATGGATGCAGTTGGGGCTATATATTCGAACCCGTCGGCCCGCATAGTAACCCGTGATATCTGTTCAGAATGGTTCAGTATAAATAATGGGACAAGGCAGGGGTGTCCTCTTTCCCCCCTTCTATATGTATTATCGATGGAGCCTTTAGCGAATAATATTAGACAAAATAAGGAGATTAGAGGAATGGGTCCAAGCAATGATGAATGGAAAATATGTCTGTACGCAGATGATATTTTAATTTCTATAACAGAGCCTCACGTTTCGCTCCCATACCTAATGCAAGAATTTGACAATTATAGTACTGTCTCAAATTATAGTCTGAATATGAATAAAACAATAGCTCTGTCTACTAATATACAAAGGGATAATTTAACAATGTTAAAGAAAGAGTTTGATTTTAAATGGACAAAAAAAGAGTTTCCTTATCTTGGGGTGATTATATCTTCAGATACAAAAAGGACTATGGAAACTAATTTTTTGAAATTGTTAAAAGAAACTAACGCTCTACTAAAAGAATGGAGAGTACATGAAATCTCCTGGTGGGGAAGGATCAACACTATTAAAGCCTATATAATCCCGAAATGGGCTTACCTCTTTGGGATGCTCCCACTTTCGATATCTATTCATTGGTTAACCATGTTACAAAATAGTTTTACATCGTATATATGGAGAGGAAAGAGACCGAGAATTAATACGTATACCCTTTCCAAGAAAACACAACAGGGGGGATTAGGATATCCCTTAATTTCCCAAATTTATCAGGCTAATATGCTGATACACGCCAGCAATTTACAATTAAGGGAGTCTAAAAATCAAGCCTGGTTTAAGATCGAAACAGCCAGAACTGGACTGGATAACCTTGAATTTCTCCTATGGAGAGAAGCCAGCCAGAATAATCAAATAGCTGAGATCCCCTCTCATTACCCTTTACCCTTAATCCAAACATTAAAAGAATGGAATACTATAAAGAGAAAACTAAAAATTAATTAAAAAAATATACGAAAATCTAGATTTAAGCTCTATGGAAATGTTTATGCTGGAGATTAACTTAGTAAATTGGTACAAAGATCCTAATTTCAAGATAAAAGATCTTTATAGTGATCAACAACTTAAAAGCTTTGAAGAACTCAAAGCTCTGTTGGATCTACCCTCCAGAGAAATATTTAATTACCTCCGCTTAAAGAGCTATTTTAAAGACAATCTATTAGTCCTTAATGGTCAAGCGGGAAAACTGTTTAGAAAAATCTTCTCCAATTTAAGGGCTAAAAAGGTGTTTTCTTTGGCGACTGAATTAATTAAACTAAAAGGTATCCCAGTTATTCCTAATGCCTTAACTAAATGGGAAAATGACTTGGCAATCTATATCCCGCTTGATAGTTGGTGCAAATCCTTTTTGATGACTAAAAAAGTTATACATTGCTTGAATATTCTAGAGACTTTTACTAAAATTATGTACAGATGGTACTTGGTACCGACTAGACTAGCAAAAATATCGGTTTCCAACCCACCAAATTGCTGGCGGTGTTTTCAACAAGATGGCTCTATGCTTCATATTTGGTGGGCATGTCCTAGAATTAAGCCTTTGTGGAGTATCTCATTTAACTTAATATACAGGATTGGGGGGCTTAGATTAGAGCACAAACCAGAAATTGCTCTCCTTCACATTATGGGGGAAAAATTACATGGTGTTCATGAAATCGTAACTCTACACTGCTTACTAGCTACTAAAATTCTTATCGCGAGATCTTGGAAAAGCATCTTGACCCCTAATAGAGACCAAGTTTTAGCTCAATTGTTATACCAATTGGAGATGGAAAAATGGATCATATTTATGAATGACTACCCTGTTGTAGATACTCTGATGTTATACGCTAATCTTATTGATAGGATTAAGGGGCTGGCATGAAATATGAACATTCGCTCCCTGACCATATACCTATTTGATATTGATAGTAGATTCATTATTGATCTTTATTCTTCACTCTTCTCCGAATGTGGAATTTTAGACCCGATGACCTATCTCCGTTATTTCTGTCCGGTTATATATATGTTTGTATTTGTGTTTTCTGCATGAGTATTGATACTTTAGATATGGGATGACTTGATATACTGACATTCTAAGTCTAACTTTTTAGGTATAGTAATAGTTATCCAACAGATGTATATGACCCAATCAAAATACTCTGTGCTTTGTACGTTTATCCGAAAGAGGATGTCCGTGTGGTAATTCCTCCTTCGGTGCTGTAGTGTATTTTTTATGTTATATTTGTCCTGTCTTTTGTATTAAAAAACCTTAATAAAAACTATTAAAAGAAAAAAAAAATAAACTTGCAAACATATCTTAGCTAAGTATTGCTAAAAATGTCCACATAGCGTAGGCTGCAAAAAATATCTTAATTAAAAACCCGGGAGAGGTTGCTGCACCAGACGGTACCTTTCTTGAGCTTCAATGCCGTGCGGCCTACACAAGGCTCAGTCACAGAGAGACGGACGCTCTCCAGGCTCACAAGCAGCAGCTGGGAACCCTGGGAAGCACTCCCCCCCACCCCCCCTTGGACTGGCGGGGGTCATTCCGGTCCACACTAAGCTACCCCATTTACCTTGCGGACAGCGGGCAGCTAATATTGCGAGAGACTGTTATCCAGCGACCCTTCTCAAAATGGCGGACACACCTTTTACAAGAGACACGCGGCAGACCAGATGTGCCACGCTGAATTGCATGCTGCTGCACCTTGACGAGTTCTTCGCCCGTTTATGGGAGATGTTTGAGGTATTACCAGCAGCGGCAGCTGGGGGACAGAGGAGAGGACGGGTGTAAGCAGGAGAAGGGGTGCTTGGGGCCCCGTCGGGCACAACCTCCCACCGAGCATCCAACCCGCAACACACCTAGCCCACCTGGGCAGAGAGCCAACAGGGATTACCCCCAAAGCATCCCCCGCAGCAGCAGAAGCGCGGAACCCACATGGGACGACCGACTATCCAGAGCCTCTTTCACCTCACAGAGGCAGCTAACACTGGCCATCCTAAACGCCTTCCCAGGCCAAAGGCCACTAGGAGTCCGTGTTATGGTGCCTCTTAAAGTGTGCCGACACACTATGTTGCTCATATCCCTTTCCTTATTTTGTAGATATGTTCCACTATTCTTTTTATGAAGTGGGCATACTGTAGTATCAATAAATAAATTACATTTCTAGTGAAACATGTGGTAAAATATTTTATATGGTATTCATCATCCCTATATTTAGTTCTAAATTTATTTATCCCTTTTAACGTATTGTTCTTACTGCACTTGCAACCAGTGCACTTGTTGCATGAATAAAAGCCCTTTCTCTCCGTTAAAAAATTACAATTATGATTTTTTTTCTAGGCTCTTCATTAGGATAAACATGAGTTAAAATACTTTTAAAATTGGGTGCTCCCCTAAAAGTAATAAAGGGTCTATCTGGTAGTATTGTATTTAATTATGTGTCTTTTCTAAGTAGATGCCAATGTTTATTTACAATATATCTAATTTCTCTAGAATTCTCATTAAAGTCAAACACTAATGGTGCAATCATTATCATTTGTTGTTATTTTTTCATTGTGTCTAATTAGATAATCTTGACTACATTTGCTGACTTCTTCCTTAGCTCTAGAGCTTAGGTTCAAATAGTAGTAATGTCACAAGTAGCTTTGAAAAACCTTAAAAGCACTCATTAATAATCTCACATCTCATCTCATGTGTATAACCAAACATATAAGGAAACATCGGCCATGTCTTAACCAGACTGCAGAAAAGTGGGCAACCTACAAAGTCCTTATTGCACTGCAGTTGTTTCACAACTCGCCTGCAAAGGCTGTATAAAGCATAGTGTCATAACTGGCCTGAAAAAAAAAATGTCACAATTAGCCTGCAAAAAAAATCTTAGATTCATTCAGCAGTGATATCACACCTAACTTGCAAAAACTTTAAAACACACAACTGTGATGTCATAACTAGCCTAAAACAAATGTTAATATGAGATGATAGTGCTGTCACAATTAGACTGCAAAAACATTCTTAGGCTCATTCAGCAGTGATGAAAGGTACATTTCTCAGTATGTACCATTGGGATATAAGTATAAAAGAAACAAATTAAAACCAATGTGGCTTAGTAGAGAAGTAAAACAAGAGATTAAAAATAAGAAAAGGGCATTTAAAGCATTTAAATCAGACAAATCAGATGCATCTTATAAAAGATATAAGAAAGCAAATAATGCGTGCAAAAAGGCAATTAAACTTGCTAAACTTCAAAATGAAAAAATAATAGCTAAAGAGAGCAAAACCAACCCCAAAGCATTTTTTAAGTACATAAATTCCAAAAAACCCAAAAATGAAAGTATAGGTACACTTAAAACTGAAACGGGGGTGTTAGTTAATGAAGACCAAGAAAAGGCAGGAATTCTAAATAACTATTTCTCCTCCGTATATATTAAAGAAGAACCCATGGCAATAGATGTGCAAATGATTGCTACTAAAAACTTGCAGAATAATTGTAATTGGTTAACTCAAGACAATGTGCTGCAGCAACTAAAGAAAGTTAATATAAACAAAGCTCCAGGGCCTGACGGTATCCATCCACGTGTACTTAAGGAACTAAGTGTAGAAATAAGTGAACCTCTGTTTTTAATCTTTCAAGATTCTTTTCTTTCAGGAAGTGTTCCGGAGGATTGGAGGAAGGCAGATGTGGTTCCTATATTCAAAAAGGGTTCAAAATCCTTGCCTGGAAATTATAGACCTGTGAGCTTAACTTCTGTGGCTGGTAAAATATTTGAAAGGTTATTAAGGGATAATATTCAAGAATTCCTTGAGAAGAATATGGTTATCAGCAAAAATCAGCACGGTTTTATGAAGCACAGGTCATGTCAAACTAACTTGATTGCGTTCTACGAAGAAGTAAGTAGAAGTATAGATCAGGGTGTTGCAGTGGATGTGATCTATTTGGATTTTGCCAAGGCATTTGATACAGTTCCACACAAAAGATTAGTGTTCAAACTCAAGGAAATCGGTCTCGATGAAAATGCTTGTTCTTGGGTAGAACATTGGCTTAAAAACAGAATACAAAGAGTTGTCGTTAATGGTAAATTTTCAAGCTGGACAGAGGTGGCAAGTGGTGTCCCTCAGGGGTCTGTTCTGGGACCCCTTCTATTTAACATTTTTATAAATGATCTTGAAGACAGCATTGAAAGTCATGTTTCAGTGTTTGCAGATGACACAAAACTTTGTAAAATAATACAATGTGAGCAAGATATTACTTTGCTGCAGAAGGATTTAGATAGACTGGAGGACTGGGCACTCAAATGGCAGATGAAATTTAATGTTGAAAAATGCAAAGTTATGCACTTCGGCGTAAAGAATACACAAGCAACGTATACCCTTAATGGAAGCGAATTAGGGATAACAACACACGAAAAGGACTTGGGAATTGTTATAGACAACAAACTATGCAACAATGTGCAATGTCAATCAGCAGTGGCCAAGGCCAGTAAGGTATTGTCATGCATGAAAAAGGGCATTCATTCTCGGGACGAGAATATCATTTTGCCTCTCTATAAATCACTGGTAAGACCACATATTGAATATGCTGTGCAATTTTGGGCACCTGTTCTAAAGAAGGATATCATGGCACTAGAAAAAGTGCAGAGGCGGGCTACAAAATTAATAAAAGGAATGGAACATATCAGCTATGAAGAAAGGTTAACAAATTTAAACCTATTTAGTTTAGAAAAACGTCGCCTGAGAGGGGATATGATAACATTATACAAATATATTCGGGGCCAATACAAACCATTGTGTGGAAATCTATTCACAAACCGGACTTTACATAGGACACGAGGCCATGCGTTTAGACTGGAAGAAAGAAGATTTCGTCTAAGGCAAAGGAAAGGTTTTTTTACTGTGAGAACAATCAGGATGTGGAATTCTCTGCCTGAAGAAGTGGTTTTATCAGAGTCCATACAGATGTTCAAACAGCTACTAGATGCATACTTGCAAAGACAGAATATTCAAGGATATAATCTTTCAATGTAGGGTAATAACTGCTTGATTCAAGGATAAATCTGACTGCCATTCTGGGGTCAATAAGGAATTTTTTGTCCTAGCTTGTTGCAAAATTGTGCTTCAAACTGGGGTTTTTTTTTTGTTTTTTTTTTTTCTCTTTTGGATCAACAGCAAAAAACAGGTGTGAGGAAGGCTGAACTTGATGGACGCAAGTCTCTTTTCAGCTATCTAACTATGTAACTATGTAACTATGTCATAACTAGGCTAAAACAAGGATTCAACAGCAGTGATATCACACCTAACCTGCAAAAACCTTAGAACACACAACAGTGATGTCATAACTAGTCTGCTAGAAATCTTATGTCACAAGTATGCATCTTTTCCCCTCCATCTTATGAATGAGGGGCGATTGATAGGCTGATAGTGTCTCCTTTGCCTATTGGTGGTGATTCAAACCACAAACTGGAACTCAAATGAATCAGATCTGACAGGTGGCCATTGAAAAGTTTGGGATTTAACTGGTCGTTAACAATTCATCCCATTCAGCTAATTGTGTTACATAATCATCAAGCACTGGAAAACAATCTGTGCTTTAACCATGAGGAATACAAATGAGGAAGTGTTGTGATCACGGCTGCCCTCCATTATTTTATGCCCATATTGCCCCTTTATATTAGTTCAAAATACACCAGTTGAGACAATTCCCTGGTTTGAACCTTCTGTTTTTATGTCTAAGGTCCACAAGGTTATAATTAGTGCATTCTGCTAACCAGGGGTGGGTGAGAAATGTCAGTTTGGTTTTATCAGGTTGCCACAACATTGCAATCTATGATAGTTGGGGGGGAGGGGGGGGGGGAGTCACTTTATAAACTCATCTGGATGACTGTGAATTCACTGGAAAGGGGGCTTAAAGAAACACTCTGGGCACCATAACAACCTAATCCAAAATAAGTTGTTATGGTGTCAGTATGCCCCCCGGGACGTTCTTCCGGAAGGAGTTAAACCGTTCCAGAACAGTTTAACCTTTAAGGTTGCCTCTTGTACGTACCTTTTTATGAATGGGGTTAGTAATTGCCTCACTGTTCTAGCCAAACAGATCCTGCAGGGGGAACTGGAGATTACACAGGGAGTTGTTTAGGTTAAAGCCTATTATTTTATGCTGTTGATTTAAAAGAAGGCAACAAATCAAATTGAGGCCATTTCCAATTAGGGGGGGGGGGGGGAATCCTTCTTGATTCCATAATGACAGATTTCTCCTTGGATCAACAGCCAATTAACATACATAGCCATTATAACCTTCGAATATTCTGTTTATGCAAAAAAGCATCCAAGCCATTTTTAAATGTTTTTATAGAATTTGATAAGACAACCTCTTTAGGCAGAGAGTTCCACATCTTTATTGCTCTTACTGTAAAGAACACTTTCCTTTGCTGTAAGTGAAAACATCTTTCTTCCACTCTCAATGGGTGACCTCTTGTCTGTTGTATCTGGTCCTGGAGGCATCCTTTGAGGATAAATCTTTCAAGAACGGCTTGAGCTCTCTAGGAACAATAGTGCTTGGGGGCATTCTGGCACCATAACAACTTCGTGGCAATGGAATTTTTATGATCCTTTAAGTGAGGGAATAAAGAGGAGGAGTTCAAAAGCCCAGAAATAATATTTACAATTAGAAAATAATAATGAGAAAAGAGGTAAAGCATTGCTAATTAATTCTGTGCTACTTGCACTGGTAGCAATATTGCCATTACACTGATAATTAAGGGTATGGTCGTAAAGTAATTTATATTGTTTCTCTGTCTTGTGTCTTCTCTATAAAAAAAAATTCTCCTGTCACAAGGATTAGATGGTCTGTGTCATCTAGGAACGTGAAACCATGATTTGACAACACAACAAATGTCAGGCACTTGAATTTTGAAATAAAAGATAAATCTTTCTAATCGCTATAAATGATGTTCCAGCCAGAACCAATCTGAATTCAGTTGTTGTGGCCGCTTACTTCCATTTGTCTTGCCAAAGGCTCTTACATATTTATTTATCCAATTTCCTGATATAACTAGTTTCTATAGAAATTAAATAAAAAATAAAAGAAGTAAAAATAACTTTGTAAATATATTAAATGCCAATGGACAAAAAGTGCAAATAAGCAATTGTCCATTTTTTGTTTGGTTTTGTATTTTGGCCTTTGACCTCTCGACATTATCTTCTACCATTTTACTCAACTGAAAAATCACCCTCCAAGGTAATAACTTTCCCAACAGTAAACCACAAACCCACTTCTCACATTTGTTTCCCTGGAGAAACCCTGGAAGCCACTTGAAAATAATTTGCCAAAAACCGGAGGAACTTTACTAAAGGCCTCCTAGGACCACTTGCTAAACACGTCAATTAGCTGTACGGCAATAGGAGGTGGTTAAGGTGTTAGTAGTGGTCCTTTATGCTACAAAACTTATGGTGTCCAGACAAGGCCCAAGACTGACCCATTGAATCAGGGATGGTTGGGAGACATGACCCAAGCACTAATGCACCTCCAAGCACAGGAGAGGAAATGAGATTTTGAAAGATCCGCCTACAAGAAGGAACATAGTTACACCACTACAACTCTGGAACCAGGGCCGGTGCAAGGATTTTTACCGCCCTAGGCAAAAAAGATTTTGCCGCCCCATTCGCTTTTTTTAAATTGTATTTATCTTTTGAAACCATTTTAATGGGGGTTGAGGGTGAGGGTGGGGGTGGCAGTGGTGATGGGCAGGGGTCTTGAATCTATGTAGGGACAGAAGCACTATAGTTTTTGTAATACAAGTTTATATTCCTAACACTATAATGTTCCTTTAAAAGTATTTTGTTTTTTAAATAAAAACTGTCCTTTGTGCACAAATGCAATCACTGAAACATACATACATACACACTCACAATCAGTGACCCATGCACAGATAAATTCACTGACCCATGCAAACTAAAACACACACTGAACCATGAGGACTGACACCCAAACTGACTCATACAGACACACACGCGCGCACACACACACTGATTCATGCAGACACACACACTGACCCATGCAGACACAGACACACTGATCCATGCACACACACACACACACTGACACAAACACACTCTGACCCATGCAGACATAAACACACTGACAGACAGACACAAACACGCACATTGACACATGCAAACACTCACACACTGCCCAATGCACACACACTGACCTTTGCACACTAACACACACTGACACAAATACACACACTGACCCATGCAGACACACACACTGCACCCACACACTACCTCAGCATGGGCATCAAGTGCAGCCAGGTCCGGACAGGAGGTAATTCGGCACCCTGTAGTAACTGCTGTGCCGTGGCCGCTGGCGCCTGGCTGCCATCCTGATATTGACTGTTTGTGGTCAGTTTTGCAACACGTTACTGGGTTTGTCTGGGCGGTCCAGTCGCCCGGACAGACCCAGACTTCATTAGCCGGAGATTTGCTTGAGGCGCCCCCAGGGAACTGGTGCCCTAGGCCCCTGCCTAAGTAGCCTAATGGAAGCGCCGGCCCTGTCTGGAACCATGGTAAAGAGCTTCCTTTAATGAGCAAGTCTCCTATTATGGAAGCACAAAAAAAACAGGGTGCAAGAGAATACCGAGAACAGACAACAGCTCAAGTAGTTTGCCCTTTGGTGGGTCCACGCTCAGATGTCAAACAAGTTTTACCTCATCTTGTGCCATTAAAGAGAGAAAATGGACTATTTGCATTCCAGACTGATTCCACCCAAAAGGGTGGTCCACATCCAAAATGCAGGCCATCTCTCCCAAGAGATACGGAAATCCTAGACGTTTTGTTTCATGTTTTCCTAAAATGTATTATAGCATAAAAAAAAAAAAAATCATAATACTAAATAGGTTAATATTTAACATTTGAAATAAATGCTTTTATTTGTATTTCCTACCCAACACACAATTTGTTATAGGGTACCTGTTTTGGTGGTCCCTGTCCTCACACTTTCTAGGGGGCTCCTCAGGTGTGGGAGTTGTGACCATGAGGTTCTCACACAGGCATCCTGGGTGCCAGGCAGTGTGCTTAGGATATCTGTTTGAGTCCCATTTGATTGCAGAGCCTACATTCACTGCACTCCCCCAGCAATGCCTTGCCCCGCAACTATCCTGCTTTCGGTGAGACTGTCCCGATTTCAGGGTCTTTGGACTTTGCCCCACTGTTCCAATTGTTTCTCGCATCAGGGAGCACCAGGGAACTGTCCTCTGGCATCACAGTATGACCGCATCATTAGACATGGTGTAGGAGGGGCCTAACACCATGCAAGGAGAGCTTTGGCAGCACTGTGCATTTGCCATTATGTAGGGGGGCAGCCAGAAGGCGGTTAGTGAGCCTGGCTTGCTCACAAGCCTCTTCAATGGGAGGACAGGTAGGCAGGCTCGCCATTTATGGGCATCATCTGTGATGCAAGTTAAATAACAAGCCACACTAACTAGGAAGGTCCACCCTCAATCCCGATTCTCTCCTTCAGAAGTGGGATATATGCACTACACACCCTGTTCCACATTATTATGCAAATTCTATTTAAGTGTCACAAAGATGAAATATTTTGTTTTTCAGTTTAACTCATGGATGGCATTCTGTCTCAGGGCTCTTTTGATCACTGAAAATCTCAGACACCTGTGATAATTACATGGCCAGGTGAGCCCAATTTAAGGAAAAACTACTAAAGGAGGTTGTTCCACATTATTAAGCAGAGCACCATTTTCATGCAATATGGGGAAGAAAAAGAATCTCTCTGCTGCCGAAAAGAGTGAAATAGTTCAATGCCTTGGACGAGGTATGAAAACATTAGATATTTCATGAAAACTTAAGCGTGATCATCGCACTATTAAGAGATTTGTGGCTGATTCAGAGCACATACAGGTTTGTGCAGATAAAGGCACATTGAGGAAGCTTTATGCCAGATCCATGCATCGGATCAAGAGACCAGCTGCTAAAATACCATTACATAGCAGCAAACAGATATTTGAAGCTGCTGGTGTCTCTGGAGTCCCACGGACATCAAGGTGTAGAGTCCTCCAGAGTCTTGCAACTATGCATAAACCTTCTATTCGGCCACCACTAACCAATGCTCAAAAGCAGAAATGGCTGCATTGGGCAGAAAAATACATGAAGACTAATTTTCAAACAGTCCTGTTCACTGATGAGTGCCGTGCAACCCTGGATGGTGCAGATGGATGGAGTAGTGGATGGTTGGTGGATGGCCACCCTGTTCCAACAAGGCTGCGACGTCAGCAAGGCGATGGTAGAGTCATGTTTTGGGCCGGAATCATGGGAAGAGAGCTGGTCAGCCCCTTTAAGGTCCCCAAAGGTGTAAAGATGACCTCTGCAAAGTATGTGGAGTTTCTGACTGACCACTTTCTTCCCTGGTACAGAAGGAAGAACTATGCTTTCCGTAATAAAATCATCTTCATGCATGACAATGCACCATCTCATGCTGCAAAGAATACCTCTGCATCAATGGCTGCTATGGGGATAAAAGGAGAGAAAGTCATGGTGTGGCCTCCATCCTCCCCTGACCTCAATCCTATTGAGAACCTTTGGAGCATCCTCAAGCAAAAGATCTATGAGGGTTTGAGGCAGTTTACATCCAAACAGCACCTCTGGGAGGCTATTCTGACATCTTGCAAACAAATTCAATCAGAAACTGTCCAAAAACTCACAAGTTCAATGGATGCAAGACTTGTGAAGCTGCTATCAAATAAGGGGTCCTATGTTAAAATGTAACGTGACCTGTTAAAATGTTTAAAAAGTTAAAGTGTTGTTATAAATTTGATTGAAATAGCTTTTGATTTCAGTAAATATGCTGCAAACACAACAAATGACAATTTTTAGTTCTTTACAACCTATAAAGTGTTTTGAAACTTACTGTGCGTAATAATTTGGAACAGAGCATTGTAAGTTGTTTATGTTTAACAAAAAATACTGTTATCATTAGGAGGTTTCTTCCATAAAATTTGAATTGTACTCTTAATAGTTGATAACATGAGAATTATGCTGACTGTTATTTACGTCAATTATTTAGGTAAATTTTGAACAGGGTGTACAGATATATTAGGGGAAGCCATGCTGGGATGTGACATCTCCTGTGCTCTAAAACTGCACACTTGGAACCTCTCCACCGCATCCATCCCTCCCCAGTATATTAGTGTATGTGTCGGTATGAGTAATAAGGTGGTTATGGTTAAAGTAGCCTGTAAGGGCAGGGTTTTAGTGCGAAACACTACCCATGCAGAGATATTTAGGCCACCTGCTGGTTGCGTCACTAGACGGACTGAATTGAGAGTTCAGGGCTGGCTTATGTCACTTCTGTGCATATTACTGTGCAGCGATGCTCATTTGATGAGCAGCAGGATGGACACCCAGTTGCTGCAGCTCTGAAGAAGTAAGATGCAATTCAGCCACCATCATTTGAGGCTCAGCGTTTAAACTTTTATAAGTGACTGGTTATGTTTGTGTGCTAATTTATGCATGGGTTTGTGTCAACGAGGGATAACCAGGCCTTACGACTGTCCCAATTTTGGTGGGACAGTCCTGATTGCTGTTCCGCCATCCTGAATTTTTTCCCTTTTTTGGGGGGCCAACAGGAAACAACCTGAAAAATAATTTCGTCCAGAGCCCCAAAACTGCTAAGGGTCACCTTGCTTGGTTCTGTATTTAATATTTCATCCTTGACTGAAGGGGTTAACAGAGCTTGTGAATTACACCTATTTTCTAGATGTTTTAGATCAGGGCTGCCCAAAAGGTAGATCGCCATATGTTGTCGAACTACAACTCTGCTGTGTCATTCCAAATGCATTCTAAAAAGAATGCAAAGCATCATGTTAGTTGTAGTTCTACAACATCTGGGGGTCTACCTATTGGGCAGCCCTGTTCTAAAAGCCTCTGGAAGGCCGAGGGTTAACCTGCCCGATATTCCAGAAAAAGAAAAATCAGCAAGCAGGCCTTATAAGGAATTCATCTGGTGTGATATTTCTGGATCTAGAATCGAACTTATAACGTACAGACAAACTCCGTCGTCTTACTTATTTATTTCTTTTTTATAAAGGGCAGATTGGGAAAGAACGGAGAAGTGGATGGGGAGGGAGAGGGGCCGACGAACACAATAAAAAATTATTTGGGAGCCTCAAGAGAGCTTCAATTGATATTTTTAGCGACAGAAGAGGGTGATTATTACCATGCTTATATCTTCTGTGCAGAATGAGCAAAATGAGAGATTATATATTTTAGATCGAGAACAGTCACAGTAGGACAAAAGCGACATAATACACATTGACAGACAAAGTGGAAACACAAACGGTTAATCTATGGAATTTAAAGTTCGATATTTCAATAATTTATTAATCGCAATGTTCTTTTTTTCCCCCCACTGGTTATTTCGATCCTGCATTTTAGTTCCTAATTTTGCTCACGTTTGGCATTTTATTCATCGCTGAGCGAGGCTGTGCGAAGGCACTATAATGGAAACAGGTAATATTTTGACATTCGTCACTGTAGGCAGACATGATATATTGGAAAGTGGCGTATATTTGCAGATAGCGCGTGAAACATTGAGCTGTTTACAGATGTAGACAACCTATTTAATCCCCAGATAAAATGACATTTTGCAACGCAGAATATTATACGGTTTCAGTTACGGTGCTGCAGCAGGATAAAATATTGAAACATTAGAAGAATGTCTGCTTCCAGCCTTGCGGTAAAACATATTCTCTCTGATCAAGTGGCATAGCTAGGGGGGCATTAGGGTGTCTGCCACTGAGTGTGTACCCCTAAAGTAGTGCTTTTTCAAAATTACATTCAGAATATCCCACAACAGGACAGATGCTTGAGTACGTAGGCAGGAGTTTAGGGATCTGTGACAGATACGGAAGCTGGAGGCTGGTGCTGCAGCTGCGACGATTAGATTCCTTTTGCAGCTGGACCATGCTGGTAATGTGAAAACCATATAAAGGTGGAAAAAAGGCGTTTAGAAAAATGAGTGCAAGTTGAAAAAAAATACGAATATCATACAGCAGCCAATATTTACATACGTATTGCTCATAGACGAAAAGTGCAATACACAATATTTTTCTTAACAGATTAGTTTGTGCACCATAAAAACTTCATCAACGTTAAGTTGTTATGGTGCTTGCAGGTCTCTGGCTTACCTTAAGGGGTTAAACTATTACCAAACAAGTTAACCCCAAAGTCTGTGTTCTAGCACCGGATCACTCTGCCCGCCCGTCCGTCAAAATACGGGGCGTCTCGGAGACCGTATCGGACGCTGACCTGCCACAGTTTATTATGCACCTACTTGTGGCAATGCTGAAGCCGAGAACCATCAACACTGTGGCGCTCACCAGCATGTTCCGAGTGCCCCGAACTGCCAGAGTGCCAGCCACTGCCTCCAGAGATATAGTAATCCAATTTCAAACAGCGGTAATGACCGCCATCAAAGGTCAGTCTCCCTACCATTTTGAGGAAATGGACTTAACTTTCTACTCAGACCTCTCTGGCAGCACTCTGGCGTTGAGACGCTCTTTTCAGTCACTCCCCACCCTCCTGCAACACCATAACATCCAATATCGATGGCGCTACTCCAGAGCAATAACAGTCTTCCATAGGGATACAATATAGACAATTCAGGAACCTCACGAGAGGAAGACACTCCTGCAAGATTTTGGACTACCAGCCAACTCTCTAATCCAACTTGATCGTGATGCAACCCCCAAGCAACGACATCTGTGGAACCCGGCGGGAGCCCCCGAGTTTGTCCCAAGAATGTCCACACCGGACTCTTATGTGTTAGCCACAACCTGAGAGATAGGCGGCAGATGGGGCGCCTAGTCTGCCATTTAGTTTACGTTATGTTTCTCTCAGTTCATTTGACCAGCATTGTAAGCATACAGCAAGGTAGGCCTAACTACACACCAGGGAATTAACCCATACCCCACTCAGACCGGATGCTTCCCAACCATGTACTCCCTTCCCCCCGTCCCCAACATCCAAGGATGAGAGGTACACTACACTTGTAGTTTCGAAAGGGCCAAGTGCAGGGTACTTACGCACGCAAGCAAAAAGCACACCCTGCTAGTCGACCAACGAGCACTTTTACACTCCCCGTACTACTAGTTCACTCAAACATAGGCTTATAGGCGTTTGCTTACCGCCTCATGTACATCCCGTAAGCAAAGGGACATAGAGAACAGCGTCATGCGTGTGACATATACCAAAGTGTATTAAGTTTTACTATTCACCCTCTTTTCATGTTTCATAGCATTCCCTATATAGAGTTGTCTGGCAGTTACTACCAATTCCCGACTGCATATACCAGCCAGTGTGCCATTAACTTGGTACCCCACACACTAAACACGCTGACTTATCTCCCAAGCGTACCACACATCTGACTCCATGCATTCAAAAACAAAATTTGTGCTGCTGTACTATTGCCATACCTTGTCTTAATAAGTGGATATTTCCTGCATGATTCTGCTGATGTGGCGACACACGCTCGCTTGTTATCCTTTTGTTATCTTATTGTGTTTTACTCTTCATGTTTTATTACTCGTTTTGCTGTTGCCAAGTATAACACCATAAAACCTAAACCACAAAAATTATAAAATATGATGACATTTAATTTTTTTTTAAAAACACACTTTTTCAAACTTTGATTCCCAAAATCTTTTACGCATCTACAACCGCCAAAAAACACCTGTGCTAAATAGTTCCTTAATTTTGTCCTGAGTTTAGAAATACTCAATGTTAAAATTTCCTTAGCTTTTTTGGGGAAAGTTATAGGGCTATAAGTACAAGTAGCACTTTGCTATTTCCAAAAAATTGTGTTTTTTCAAAATTAACTACATTTACATTGTAACACTGATATCTGTCAATAACTCTTCACATGTACAGTATATATATTTTTTAAAAGAAGACAACCTATTTTCATGCAACCATTTTACCACCAATCTATGCCAAATTAAAAAATTAAAAAAAGAAAATGGTGATTTTTTTTTGTCACACATAGCAATTTAAGAATACATGTACTCCATAAACTTCTGATACAGGACTACTGCAATCCGTCCTCTCTAGGGGACTCTAACCCCCCAGGAAGCAGTTGAACTCTACCTCCTCGGATGAGCTATTGCCCTCTCAAGCAAGTGGGCGACCACCCTGCAGATTGCTCAGCTGACACAAAAGTGCCGCTAAATTTTTTTCCAGTCATCTAATTTTGCCTCCACTCTGATTAACCTAACCTTGAGCAGTAATCCCTGATTATCAGGAACTCCAGTGGAAGTCTAAGACTCTATATGATATGTATTATAGATTGTTTAGTTTTTTTCTTGCACGCCCCACACACGATAGACGCAACATACGGCACAAATATAACGCCTTGTTACTGCTGTAGTGGCATCGACCAACTCTCCCACTGGGGAGCAATATACACTTTCCAAGATTTCAGCTCTACCCCAACTATAAATGACACAGCACTATGCCACTAGCGTTTACTCTCCTGACACTATACTCAATCAGGGTGCATATACCAATTGTGACAACCAGCACCTAGCGGCGCCTCACTCAAGCACATCTCCACAGCTGCACCATGAAACGCTCCCCTGACGTTCTCTGTGTAACTTACAAGAATGGCACTGGAATACCACTTACCTACGACTCCCATGGTGCATGTTTATTCAGGATTCATCCGGAACTTAAATCTGCCAATAGTACTATTTAATGATCGAGCCATACACTTGCATAGCCTGAGCAGAGACCACCAGTGGTCCCTTTACCCAGCATGATCCTCCAATCCCCACACAACGCCACTAACATGTTTACCAACCTTGTTGACAAATCTCACATTACATACACTGTGCTATAATCCGTTGATATTGTGTAGTACCTTGATGAAACAGATGCATGCGCCACCTAACCAGCATGATTCCTGGTTTAAACAGAAGCTATAGTTTAAGGGCTTGAGACGAATTGATATGCTGCTCATCCATAGGCATCAGCTGTACTAACCTAGATTCTCCCTCAGTTTGCATTGTTGTGGAGGTACAGCCCAGAGGTTATTTTATGTTACTGTATTGAATTTCATCCTGCATGTTACCCAACAGTATAATACTTTACATTAATACATATTACTTTTCTCGGCATCCATGTGAGTAAAATCCATGGCATATAAGCAAAGTTAATTTTCTTTTTTGTTTTCCATAGTATGCCTATCGAGCCTGACCGCCTGCATGACCTTCTGCTAATAACCCTGCTTCAGCACCCTCCTTGGGCATTCATAGCACCATCTTGTATACCTATAAAAAAAAATGTGCAGTCTAACCCAGTCATGATACTGTTTGCTTCACTATGTCTGTTACAGCTATCGTGGCACTGCAGACTTGTAGGTCATCTTTATTGCACAATAAAAATAAAGAATTAAAATAAAAAAAGAATACATGTACAGTACTAAGAACTTTAAAGGTTACTGCAAAAGAAAACCCCAATATGTGTTCAGCAACACCTCCTGAGTACAGTGACACCCCCCATGTATAGGTGTGTCGGGTTCTATGGGGGCTAAAAGACCTTATTTGGAGGGTGCGCATTCTAGTTTTCCAACTCAGAATTTTCAAACCATATATATATTTGAAAACTAGATGGGTATTTCAAATGGTGTTATTTTAACACTTTCCATGCACTAATTCTACCACCAGTCTTTGTCAAACTTTTGGATAGTCATTTTTTTTCTCTCACATTGTACTTTAGGCATGGATTC
This sequence comes from Pelobates fuscus, assembly GCF_036172605.1. Lineage (NCBI taxonomy): Eukaryota > Metazoa > Chordata > Amphibia > Anura > Pelobatidae > Pelobates > Pelobates fuscus. The sequence continues at coordinate 95,570,058 of NC_086329.1, forward strand.
TCAGTTCTTGTTATGTGTTACTGACAAAGAAATATGTGTTCAGCAACATCTCCCGAGTACAACAGTGCCCCCAATGTACAGGTTTTATGGGTTTTTGCAAACCTACAGGGGTCAAATGTAGGGCTTTCCCCTTTTCCATGTTTGCACATTGAAATTTGCCAGATTGGTTTGCTGGGCCTACGTTGCCTTTGAGACCATATGGTATGAAAATGAAAATTAACCCCATCGTGGCATACCATTTGTAAGGGTAGACAACCCACGGTATTCAAAATGGGGTATGTCCAGTCTTTTGTAGTAGCCACATAGCCACAAACGCTGGCCAAATTTAGCGTTTTTATTTGTACAGGTTTTATGGTGTTTTGGAAAGTTACAGGGTCAATATAGGGCTTGCCCAATTCAGTTTGCCAGATTGGTTTTCTGGGTCTGTGTTGCCTTTTGGGACCATATCGTAGCCCAGGAATGTGAATTAACCCTATCATGGCATACCATTTTCAAAGGTAGACAACTCAGGGTATTCAAAATGGGGTATTTCCGGTCTTTTGTAGAAGCCACTTAGTCACAAACGCTGGCCAAAGTTAGCTTTTTTTTTTTTAAAAACATAAACTGCACTTTTACTGGTGATATCATCGTCATGATCAGTTTTACATTTTAAAACTAGTGATGTCACGAACATAAAATTTTTGGTTCGCCATAGACTTCAATGGACAGGCGATTTTTAAAACCCACAGGGACTCTTTCTGGCCACAATAGTGATGGAAAAGTTGTTTCAAGGGGACTAACACCTGGACTGTGGCATGCCGGAGGGGAATCCATGGCAAAACTCCCATGGAAAATTACATAGTTGATGCAGAGTCTGGTTTTAATCCATAAAGGGCATAAATCACCTAATTTTCCTAAATTGTTTGGAATAACGTGCTTTAAAACATCAGGTATGATGTTGTATCGATCAGGTAGTGTAAGGGTTACGCCCGCTTCACAGTGACAGACCAAACTCCCCGTTTAACGCACCGCAAACAACCGCAAACAGTCCATTTGCACAACCGCAAACTCCCCATTTGCACATGTTTTAGTGCAAACTAGTCTAACTACTAATATAGTTGAAACATGCTACTTTTATTCATGCCAGACAACCATGCAGGCCAGACTAACAAACATGCCAGGGCCAATCATAGTTAACCACCTCAGATAGTCACATGGCTCCCTCTATATACAGAGTAAACATGGCTCCCTCTATATACAGAGTAAACATGGCTCCCTCTATATACAGAGTAACATGGCTCCCTCTATATACAGAATAACATGGCTCCCTCTATATACAGAATAACATGGCTCACTCTATATACAGAGTAACATGGCTCCCCTCTATATACAGTGTAAACATGGCTCATCTCTATATACAGAGTAACATGGCTCCCTCTAAATACAGTGTAAACATGGCTCCTCTCTATATACAGAGTAACATGGCTCCCCTCTATATACAGAGTAACATGGCTCCCTCTATATACAGTGTAAACATGGCTCCCTCTATATACAGAGTAACATGGCTCCTGAGCTGTGGGTGGGGGCCCTATAAAAGAATAATGGGGGGGGACTTACTGTCCTCCACCCTGCCCCCACCCTTGAGCGATGGGTGGGGGTACTAAGTTACAATAAGAGGGGGGGACCTACTGTCCTCCCCCCGGCCCCCACCCCTGAGCTGCGGGTGGGGGCCCTAAACAATAAGGGGGGGACCTACTGTCCCCCCCGGCCCCCAACCCTGAGCAGCGGGTGGGGGCCCTAAATCAAAATCCCCCTCTCCCCCAAGCCCCTAGTGACTAGGGGTCCCCAAGCCCCTAGTCACACACCCAAATAAAAAAGGCCCTACCTACCCCCCTCACCCTAAAAAATTACTACCCTGTAAAGTAAAATTCAACTTACTATTCAACATCTTCTTTTTTCTAAAATCTTCATTTTTCAGCCCCAAAAAAGGCCAAATAAAAAGCCATCATACCCGTCGAACTTAAAAATAAAATAAAAAACCCGAGCGCAAAAAAATAAATTAATCCATCTTCACCCATGGAGGGCTCCGCGTAGACTAGGGTATTAACATATACCCTATTGTTACAATTGTTACTTGAAAAGCATGAGGAATGCCGTTGGGGTACCACATGCTCATTTCTTATACCTCCATGCGCTACAAAAATAAAGAATTTTAAAATAAAAATAAAAAATAATAAAAAAATAAATAAAATAAAAAATGTATGCAGCTTCCAAATGAATCTAAAATGGATGCTGTCCAGGAGGTGGGAGGGTCTGCTAGGGAGGGTGTGCTGCTGATTGGCTGGAATGTGTCTGCTGACTGTGAGGTACAGGGTCAAAGTTTACTCAATGATGACGAATAGGGGGCGGATCGAACCGTGCATGTGTTCGCCCGCCGTGGCGAACACGCTATGTTCGCCAGGAACTATTCGCCAGCGAACCGTTCGGTACATCACTATTTAAAACACTCATTTGTGTTCAGGGAAGTCTCCAGAGCAATACCCCCCATGTACAGGTTTTTTGGTGTTTTGGAAAGTTACAGGGCTAACTATAGAGCTTGCCAATTAAATTCTCTGGACTGTGTGACTGGGTTGTCAGGCAGGTCCCTCAAATTATAATTAAGAAAATCAAATAATTATGTAGTTAATAGTCTGTCTTAGTGTATAACAGAGCTCCGCTGCAATAATCCTCACAGTAATGTGTCTTTATTAACCATTGTACCAATGTAGGGCTTCCCAACCCATTCTCCCTCTGTTTTATCTTCTGTACCCTTACCCGAAACACAAGAATACTAAAGTCATAAAGAATTACTTCTCCCTCCCCATTTCTTTTCTGTACCCCATAATTCACGTTTCATATTTTAAGTTGACAAAATAATAAAAATTGTCAAATTAAAAAAAAAATACAATAAATGTGTTTAGAAATCAATCTGTGTAAATAAAATGCATTGTTTTTGTTCTAAATTAAATTTTAGTTGCATTAATTATTAGTTAGTCACTTACAATGTCTCATAATAGCCTGGTTCTAGGCTACATTCTGTTTCATTTAGAATGTGTAATTAAAGTTCAATTTATAGAGCAGGAGATAGAAAATTGATAAAGCAAAATCTGACAGTAATATCTAATATCTTTTACAGCCTCTAAAAGAAAATGTTTTCATTTTTTATATGTCACAGCACAGTGTGTTTACTTCAGACGTTTTTATCTATTTAGAATGTGCAATAAAGGAAGTTTAAAAATTAGATCTTTCTTTACAGGAAGTGTTTAGGAAGGCTGTGTAAGTCAGGGGAGGTGCGATTAGGGCTGTACTCTTAAAGGAATGAGAATTAACCAGTAAGACTGCAGGTGCATGATCTATACACAAAAACCACTCTATTGAGCTAAAGTTGTTTCGGTGCCTATATTTTCCCTTTAACTGTGACACAACGTAATTTTCAAATAGGAAGTTACTGAATGGTTAATTGAGGCTACATAATCCATGTTTGAAAGCTTCAAGTGACCATGCAGGAGCATACAGAAAACGAAAAAAAAAAAAAAAAACAGTTTTACATCGCCTCAAGCACTTTTTTGAGGTACCATGCACATGTCAGAGGGTGAGCGTGCCTCGTTGTCCTACCGGTCCTATTTTAAAGCTAGCCCCATGTAATATGTCAGAGCTCAGTATATATTGTTTTCAAATACTATTGCTGTGTTTTTTCTGAGCTAAAAGCCAAGACTAATTTTGTCATTCAACAGTATTATGGAACTCTTCGTTTGCTTATACATATAGCCTTAAGCTTCGCTAAAACGTGTTTATGTTCCCACACTGTATAAGATTTGACCACCTGTGCAAGCAGAGCCATCCATGAATTATTAAAATAATCTTTTAATGTATTATGAAGTAAGTCTAAAGCTAAATTAGAGACATCACAAATACAATAGCTGGCACAGACCGAACATTGCGAGCATGCCGTCTAAAGTATGATAAAAATAATTCTCATGAATACCTCCATATACATTAGAGGAGCATGCCTCAGTAAATATAAGGATGCATAATTTCCAAGAGGCTAAGAAATCTATTCAATGCAACAAGACGTAGAGCGCCCAGGAATTGACGGGGTTAATTTCCAAACCATTACCCGTTCTAATAGAAATATTGGTTGATAATTGAGTCTTCGAGCCCTCCATTTGCCCAGCATACATATTCTTGCCAGAAGAAGGTTGCAATGCCTGCTGGGACAGATTTGAGAATCCACGGTGCTCTGAGTAACCTCCATTAATCCCATTCTTCCTGAGCATCGACTGTTACAAACAGAGGCTAAAAATACCTTCCTGTAAGACCTTCCTTTTCTACAGCCACTTACGTGAGTACAATGTTAAATGGCACAAGCAAAGGTGCCATTATAATGTCACTGTCACTTCAAAAACTGCGAACAGCAACCCGGGTTAGGTAAATGAATGACGGCCAATTCAATGAGAATGTCATTCTGCATCATTAACTAGAGGTAGCTTTAATGATATGATTATTCTTTATCTGATGGACCTTGGGATGGCTAAGCTCGGGACAAAATGTCGTTCTAGCCTCCCAAACGTAGTCTTTCCTTCTATTGCTTTATCTCAAACGAGAGATTACAAGAACAGGGTAATACGATTAGATAGGTGATTGGGTAGATAGATTAGATAAATAGATAGACCATAGTTGATTACACATTTATTTTGTTGGTTTTTGGAAAACAGATAAGTAATGTTTGGGTAATTACGACCATAAGACATAGGCTACAAGAAGTCTCTTTTCATCAGTGGATCCAGGACAGCTCAATGACTCAGTCTTGGTTTTGGTAAACGTGTAATCCAGCAAAAATTACTAATTGGGAGAATCTGCTAAACAGGTTCACACAACCAGTCGTCAGTCTTTTAATAAAGAATGGATTTTAAAATCCTGTGACCCGAGTCTACTTTTCCTGTATTGTTCTGAGATCATGGTGTATAACGTCATTTACAATCAGCACCCAAAATTGCCATGAATCCACACAGACTGGTTTTGAGAATATGTGTCAATGAAATGACCCAACAAAGGATACGAATTCAGCTCCCACGAATTGGGCCACATCCTTGTCTGGAATCTTAACGAGGCAGCAATTATCAGGCATTTATAAAACACAATTGCACATCTCCGGAAAGTCTGACCTACCTGTAGCACACGTGCCTGGAGTGTGTCCATGTTCTAAAAGGATATGTGTCACTTAGCTAGGAGCCACCCTGCTATCCTCTCTATAGGGCTGCAAACCACATTCCTAACCTTGCAGTCAAGCCGGCTTCTTATAATCTAATCTGAGCAAGGAAAGGTGTGTGGGAGTTACTAATGGAAGTGTAAAGAATGATACACAACTAAAGCAGCTGGCTGCCTTCGCTCTGCAATCGAGAATACTAGCCATGTTAAAGAAATATTACAGAAACAGGATCCTCTGAGTGTTTGTTTGTTTTTTAAAACCTATTACACATCTAATGGGCACCTATCTTTGCTGCCCATGGCCTCTGTAATTGTAACACGGTAAACTCATCTATTTTTTTTTTTATCTTTTCCTTTTTATAGCAAGCAGAACGCTAAGGATGTTCTCAGGCATGGCAGTAATTATCCCCTAAAAATGTACTCCGCAAGTAACCCGGGGGATGTTTACATCCATTGCTGTATTTATGGCCACGTTTTAAGTGGCAAAACTGGTTTTACACAAAACACACACACACACAAAAAAGCAAACATATCAATCAGACACTAATAAAGTCACGACTAAAAGAGGAAACACAGACACTCACTAACAGTAACTCTGCAGGATCTATTAACTATACCATGATTTATGGGAGATGTTGGCAACGGAGTCCCTTCAAAATATACAGTCTGAGACCCTTTGCAGAGTTTTAAAACAGAATGCATCTCAATATAATTCCATTATTGTTTTGAACCAAAATATGTCTGCGTATAAAGAGGAAAATACATAATATTTTCAGTGCTAAACATGAGCCTACTTATTCTCTAACTTCTGATTGGTATTTATTTATTTATTTTATATACCTTTCACAGCACACCAAGGGACAGGACGGTACAGAATTCTCTTACTGTACATGGTGATCACAAAGTGCAGAAACGTTATCACATGATACTGCTATTATGCTCAGTGGCAGAACTACCGCGGTCGCAGGGGTCACAGCTGCGAACGTGCCCGAAACTCCAGGGGGCCCACCCTGCGGACCCCTGTGACTGCAGTGCCCACTGCCATGTGTTACGTCCCAGGACCGCCGGGGCCGCACATTAAGAGGCCCATCAGGTGGCCCATGCTCTTAGGGCCACCTGATGGAAATTCATTTCCAGGGGGCACGATCAGCACTGTGACACTTTAACAGCGTGACCAGGCCCCCTGAGGAACTCTGACTTATATCAGGCTGAGCCACTGGACCCCAGGGAAGTCACCCTCCTGCACCTAAAAGGTTGTGTGTGTTTGTCTGTTTATATATGTGTGCCTGTGTGTGTGTGTGTGTTTGTATGTATGTGTGTGTCTGTATGTATGTGTGCCTGTCTCTGTATATGTGTGTGCGTCTGCATGTGTGGCGGGCAACGTATGGGACGGGGAGGGTAGATGTGGTAGGGGTAGATGTATAGGGGTGGGGAGTTAGGGCAGTTTTCGCACCGGGGCTGCGTGATTTCTAGTTACGCCTCTGGTTACACTGTTGATTTTTTGGCAGTGTTCACACAACTGTCACACTGGTACTTTTTTTTGCTAGTGATCATACAGATTCCTTCTTTACCAGTGATCACATGGATGCTGAACGGACTCGTTTTTAACCAGTGATCACATGACTGTCGAACAGATTATTTTTTAACCAGTGATCACATGGATGCTGAACGGACTCGTTTTTAACCAGTGATCACATGACTGTCGAACAGATTATTTTTTAACCAGTGATCACATGGATGCTGAACGGACTCGTTTTTAACCAGTGATCACATGACTGTCGAACAGATTCTTTTTTAACCAGTGATCACATCACTGTCGAACGGATTCTTTTTTAACCAGTGATCACATGGCTGTTCCGTTTGTGCATTTTTATAGCATTGATCACACTGCTGCTGCACTAGTGGTTTTATTTCTGTCAGTAGACATACTATGCATGCGGGAAGTTAATAAGTACTTTCCTGAAGTGCTTTCTTTCTGTCTGTTATTTAGACGTTCATAGCCTATATCTAAAAGTATTGTATTAATTTGAGAATACACCTAGCAGCGCGTATGTCCCCAGCAGTCATACCACAAATGGATCCAAAGAAAATATTCCCAATAAATGTATGACTGCTTTCGCCAGGGAGAGTATTCTAAAGTATTCTAAAGCTTTACTACTTTTAACCTCCGAGTTGTAACCTATACATGTGTTCCAGTGTTATTTTCGTGTCTTCCTACTTGTCGGAATAGTCACATTATATACATCAAGCCCTCGGCAAGTTGTTTTGTAGCGCTGCGTTTTTCTGGCGTTTGATACAGGTAGGGTTCTAGTTAAGATGTTTTGATAAATGTATTTAATAGTAATTATACTGCAATTGAAGAATGTGTTGCTAAACGTATGCTTTTTACAGAAATTGGATTACTGACAAAAAAAATTAAAAAGTTCCGAACCACTGATTTCATTTATGAAGGGTGTCCTTCTTACAACTCTGGCAATCAACTCTGTTTACAAAGAAATGTGCATTGCTTTCATTACGTTGTTCTAAACACACACACACACAAAAAAATAATGGGTGTATGTAAGACAACGCTGTTTTCAGAGGGGGGGAAATTAGCATTGTACACCTCCACTCCACAACTTTATGAACAGGATTAAATATACAACATACCTACATCAGACTGCTAGGAATACAGTAACGGGAATTCAAATACTTTAATTGTATTCATGAATGTGAATTTTCACGTGCCTCTTTTTTTTTTTTTTTTTTTTAAAGTTACCAGGTACTCTTTCTAAAAGGACTAAGATGACTCTTTGGAGATTCGGCTATGAAGGGAAACAAATTCTTGGGGACTATGTGAGTTACTTGAAGGCAGATGAGGTATATTTATTATTCATGGCAAAAAAGTTTTTATTATATTCTTTCAGTTGATTTGGACTCTTCCATTAAAATTGAAATGTTCTCTGCATCTAACAATTGCATATAAATGTTTAATTGCGTTATTTAATTGGTAGGTTAACTTTTTTTTATAAGTAGAAAAGGATACAGACTTAAAAAAATATAACCCGCTTCAGGTGATAGATGAGAGTATTTTTTCAAACTCTGAAGGTCAGTATGATCTTCACCAGGTCTTCCAGAGCCACTTTGTGCAAAAGATACTTTGTCAGCGCTGCTGACAATATGAATCTTAATGTCAATCTTTGGGGATTTTGAGAGAAAAAAAAATTACTAAATCTGCCCTGTCCAGACATGAGATGAATGAGCCTTTTTTTCTTTTCTTTTAAAACAGCAAGTAAGGCAGAACGTCAGCCAACCAAACGTGAGAAACCTGAATGTGTCTGGGGATATCTTCGTATCCCACTGCTCCACTGTCCAAACTTATCTCCAAAACATACCTAATGAAAGATTGGGCATGTCAAGTCCTGAAAGGAAAACAAGCACCAGGTGTAGAATGGGACAAGTCTCATCCATCCTGCAAACTTGTACATCTCAGTCTAGATTGGACGTTGTCACTCGTATCTTCTGATTATTTTTTAGTTGTTTTTCTTACATAGTTACATAGTTACATAGCTGAAAAGAGACTTGCGTCCATCAAGTTCAGCCTTCCTCACATATGTTTTTTGCTGTTGATCCAAAAGAAGGCATAAACAAAAATAAGAAAAAAAAAAACCCAGTTTGAAGCACTTCCAATTTTGCAACAAGCTAGGAAAAAAATTCCTTCTTGACCCCAGAATGGCAGTCAGATTTATCCTTGGATCAAGCAGTTATTACCCTACATTGAAAGATTATATCCTTGAATATTCTGTTTTTGCAAGTATGCATCTAGTAGCTGTTTGAACATCTGTATGGACTCTGATAAAACCACTTCTTCAGGCAGAGAATTCCACATCCTGATTGTTCTTACAGTAAAAAAACCTTTCCTTTGCCTTAGACGAAATCTTCTTTCTTCTAGTCTAAACGCATGACCTCGTGTCCTATGTAAAGTCCGGTTTGTGAATAGATTTCCACACAATGGTTTGTATTGGCCTCAAATATATTTGTATAATGTTATCATATCCCCTCTCAGGCAACGTTTTTCTAAACTAAATAGGTTTAAATTTGTTAACCTTTCTTCATAGCTGATATGTTCCATTCCTTTTATTAATTTTGTAGCCCGCCTCTGCACTTTTTCTAGTGCCATAATATCCTTCTTTAGAACAGGTGCCCAAAATTGCACAGCATATTCAATGTGTGGTCTTACCAGTGATTTATAAAGAGGCAAAATGATATTCTCGTCCCGAGAATGAATGCCCTTTTTCATGCATGACAATACCCTACTGGCCTTGGCCACTGCTGATTGACATTGCACATTGTTGCATAGTTTGTTGTCTATAACAATTCCCAAGTCCTTTTCGTGTGTTGTTATCCCTAATTCGCTTCCATTAAGGGTATACGTTGCTTGTGTATTCTTTACGCCGAAGTGCATAACTTTGCATTTTTCAACATTAAATTTCATCTGCCATTTGAGTGCCCAGTCCTCCAGTCTATCTAAATCCCTCTGCAGCAAAGTAATATCTTGCTCACATTGTATTATTTAATTTATTTCTAAATTATAAGATGGCCCTCCGCATTATCTCTAACTCAAAGAGTCAGAATGAGTTACAATTCTTTAAACACACTGTTTTGTGCTTTATGAATAGGGATGTGCATGGGCAAAAAAATTGGTACAGCAATTCACAAATTCCGGACTTCTGCACGGTTCAGCACTTCGGAAATTCAGACATTCAGGTGCTACATTCGGAACAAAACTAATTGCACATGTCTTTTTATGAAATCAAATTTCTGTGTGGAATATGCTTGCACTTTGAAATTTAGCTGCAAAAATGAAAATGCAAAAGTCTGCACAGTTAACTTAATCTGATCCCCTTTCAAACATAGTCTCTCTACGGATTTGGTTTAGAATTGACTCAGAACACGTTGTTTACACAGAGTACGGAAGTGTGTAACACAGGTTAAGATGCCAACATCAAGGAAAGGTGCTCTTCTTGAGAATATACTGCATAGAATTTCACCAGCAAAAGTTTTACATGTCTAGTGTCTAACATTGTTGTAACTAACTTTGTCTCTTTCCATGCGTACTATCTTCATCATTTAAGTGGTAACATCTAGATTGTGGACATACCTTCCCGCTTTCCTGTCCACATATTAGATTACCAGACACATTTCCGAATATCCTTCATTGGTTCTAAAAAAAAAAAAAAAAAACAGGCTGGCTTCTTAATAAATCTGGGTGTCTCCAACAGACTCGTCCACTAGTTCACAAGTCTATTGGAGACACCTAGATTTCACATGTGTGCTGACATCATGTGAGAGCAATTTAATATAGCATGCAGGTTGCATGTTTATTAGTTTGTCTGGGCTCTTTAAAAGTAGTAAACATATTAAAATAATTAGCAACCAAGTAAAGTGATAAAAAGAAGAAATTAAATGACTCAAGCAATAAGCTGTAAAAGCAGTCTCCTTGACTTCACGTGCTAAGCTATAATATATTGTAGGCCTATTTAATAAATAAGTCAATTTAAGAGTGCTGAGCTCATGAAATGATGCCGTATGTCCGATTTTCAGAACTAGATATACTGGTATCTAAATATTTATTTTGAAAAGAATAGGATGTGCAGGAAAGATTCGATGAGATCGTTGAAAAAAGGTAGAAATTTTTAAAATGGGTTCTACCCACCCTCCGATGACTTTTGTTTATAGAGTTGCTTATGTTAAACCTTTAGAGCAGTGGTAGGTATTCTTCCAGATGTTGTGGACTACAACTCCCACGATGATTCACCAGCAGTATGGCTGTAAAGGCATTATAGGAGATGTAGTCAACATCTGGCATGCCAAATATTGCCTGCCACTGCTGCAGAGGAAAAACAATAACTAGGTCGCAACACCAAAAATAAGATGAAAGAGATTTATTTATTCCACCTGGGCGGAACCGGTAACGTTTCGACCCAACCTCAGGGTCTTTGTCAAGCCAAGGTTCAAAACTACAATGTACAACCTAAATACCTATGGAATTACAAGTTACACCCTGTGTGTGGAGCCTACATTGAAGTGAACACTTAACCAGATAACAAAATAAGAACAAAATTACATCCATAAAATAGATAAAAGACTTCGTATTACACAAAAGTGCAAAACAACATATAAACAGTCCAATAGCCTGTATCACAGTATGGAAAGTGTGAGAAAAAAATGAATAAAGTACCTCCTTGTTATAATCTACCGTATGTCTCAGCAAAGAGAAAAGGCAGTATATGTTAACTGCAACAACGTTAACAATAATGTTTCCTGCATTATATTATATTGCATAAAAAGAACACTTGTAACCATTCAAAATGTTCAGTGCAAGTAAGCGCTTAACTGGGTACTTTGTAGCATTCCAACTTTCAATTCAAAAGACTTTAACCCCTTAAGGACCAAACTTCTGGAATAAAATGGAATCATGACGTGTCACACACGTCATGTGTCCTTAAGGGGTTAATAAACATATTATAAGGCAGGGAATTATAACACAAAAGACAGACTTTACACTCTAAAAAAGAAAAAAAAAAGGCAATGTTAGCAAATACATACGAACATAAAACCATAACAAAATAATTATGTGGAAAACCACAATATACACTTATGTGATCATAAGAATGGGGACACGTTAAAATCCCTATTAAATCCTCTGGGCTCAAAGCAATCCAAGCTGTTGATCCAAAAGGTCTCACGTTTTTTTAAGGAGTTTTTGTCTATCTTGTCCCCTAGTTTGCATGAGGACATAATTAATAATGTGCCACTTTAACTGGAAATTGTAAGTTTATGTTAATGTGATTAGACTTGTTTGTCAAGTTTTCCGGTCCGAATGTCAGAGCGATGTCTAGACAAATGTTCCCTAATTTTATTAGTGGTCTCTCCAACATTGGTGAAACCACAAGGGCATTTCAACAAATATACAACAAAGCATGATTCACACGTTTAAAAGTTCCTAATACGGACTTAGTTCCCTGTATTTGGGTGTGAAAAATTTTTTACCTTTTATAACTGAGTTACATGAACTACAATTGAAACTAAATTGCCAAAAGTAGGATTGCTCAGAAATTTGTGTTTACGTTGAATGTTTTATTTAAACTCTGCGTTAACCAACTGGTCACAGAGCTCTTGTAGGCCATTATTGGTGGCGGTTGAACATCTGCAATATCTGGATGTGCCCATTAAAGGATATGCCAGTGTTTCATACCGATCTTCTGTATCCTCGTAGAATGTGTACCAACTTGGCTTACATAAGCCAGTCTGGTGCCTTATAAGATTTTAGGTTGTGCCTGGCTTAAAGGACCACTCTAGTGCCAGGAAAGCATACTCGTTTTCCTGGCACTAGAGTGCCCTGAGGGTGCCCCCACCCTCAGGGACCCCCTCCTGCCTGGCTCTGGAAAGGGGAAAGGGGTAAAAACTTACCTTTTTCCAGCGCTGGGCGGAGAGATCTCCTCCTGCTCTCCTCCTCCGATCCTCCTCTTCTCCTCCCCGTCGGCTGAATGCGCACGCGCGGCAAGAGCTGCGCGCGCATTCAGCCGGTCACATAGGAAAGCATTCACAATGCTTTCCTATGGACGCTGGCGTGCTCTCACTGTGAAAATCACAGTGAGAAGCACGCAAGCGCCTCTAGCGGCTGTCAATGAGACAGCCACTAGAGGACATAGGGGGAAGGCTTAACCCATTCATAAACATAGCAGTTTCGTTTATGAAAAAATGGGTTAACCCTAGAAGGACCTGGCACCCAGACCACTTCATTAAGCTGAAGTGGTCTGGGTGCCTAGAGTGGTCCTTTAATGTAGGTCGCAAGAGGTCCTTCCTATCAACGTTCTGGACTGCGGAGAATTCCTCAGAGAAGCGCCCAGCAGGATATTTTCTCTGGAGGAATTTCTCAACCACCTCCCAAAGTCTTAATGTGCACATTTCATACTCTGTTACAATGCATTTAACCCAATACAACTGACTACCTGAAAGGACACACAGAAGGTTTTCAGGGTGGGCACTTTATAAACGCAATATTTTTTTTAAATCCATTGGTTTTGTGTACAGATCAGTGAAGAATTTTAAACCTTGCTTGTATATTGAGGTGTCCAGAAATGTAATACTTTCTGGATCACAAGTCATACTGAACTGACTCTCACAAGAGAAAGAATTGAGAATGCAGCGAAAGTTCTCAAGGGACTCGAACATACCACTCCAAACTGCCAAAGTATGAACTATATAATGGAACCAGTAGCATACATGGTCACAAAATAATGCATGTGGGTAAATGGAGTGTTCTTCAAAGTAATTCATATAGATTTTGGCATATGTGGGTGCTACGTTCCAGCCCATCGTGATCCCCCACACAGTAGAAATCACTCAAAAATACAAAGTATGAAGCAATGACATAAAATCTTTTGGGGGATCACCAACCCCATATCTTGTAAAAGCTTCAGACATGGTTTGGATACCCTCTGAACTCACAATTGATGTATGCAGAGTGTTTATGTCAAATGTAACAAACAAGTCACTTTTAGTGCTCTGCACATCCTCTATTTTAAGCATAAAGTCACGCAAATATTTTACCTGTGATAAAAAAAGGTCCACACACTTTATTAAGAAACATGGATAGCGGGAATAAGGTTGAATGAATCCCAGCATTAATGGGTCGACCAGGCGGGTTGTATTTTGGGTAATACATAAATTGTAGGAATAACAGGCTTGAGTCAATGATTTTGTCTTTCAAAGCCTTATGGACTATTTAAGTAATCGGTTTAGAGGGTCCTCAAATTATACAGTTGGTTACCCATGAAGATAATTTTTTCTTTGGGACTCTCTGGAAAATATGATCACTTATTTTACAGGTACCAAAACAACTTTAGCTTACTTAAGAAGTTCTGATGTATAGATCATGCCTCTGCAGTGTCACAGCAGAAAATTAATTTTATGCAACACTGCTCACACCTTGCTGCATGTGACTGACACAGCCTTCCTAAACCCATCCTGTAAAGAGAGAGCTAATGTTAAACTTCCTTTATTGCACATTCTGTTTAATTTAGAATTTCGTATCTCATGATGTGTTAGCAAGCAAGCTAAAACCTCCAGGAGCCTACTGTGTGTAATTAAAGTTCAATTTACAAAGTAAGAGATAAAAAAAAAAATACTAACATAAACACACTGTGCTGTAAGATCTGATTGGAAAAAAAAAAATTAATGTAGCCTGTTTACGTCACAGCCACAAGAGGTGTGGCTAGGGCTACATAAACAGAAACAAAAGTGATTTAACTCCTGAATTGCAGATAATTGAGTCGTAATACTGCAGTGGCACTATCTATACACCAAAACTACTTTATACGGCTAAAGTTGTTTTGGAGCCTATAGTATCCCTATAAATTACCCACCATGTTGATTGCATTCCCATTGGCTCCTATTAGGGAGAGTGCATACTTTAACTAGAGTACATAATTAAAGTTAGGAGGCATGCCCATTAATGCTGGTTAGAGTCGATCTTAACAACATTACACCGCTGAGTATTTGGAATACAGACCAAACTACCTCGTATTATGAGAATGGCTCCTTAATGATGACTGGGGAGAGTAAATGTTGACCGCAGCAGTGTATGGAAATGAAGGAGCTAAAAGAATAAGAGTGAAGTTTTACGCGGATTGCCAAGTCCAGTGGTTAACCTCAGGGCAGGCGTGGCTGCAATCCAGTTTAGACATCCTATTCAATGCAAAATTCAAGCCTTCCTCCTTTTTCTGGGGATGTTGTGGTTTTTAAGTCCTTGGTATAGAGTTTTATGATGTGACAAAGGTTTTGTATATTTGGACACTTTATGTCAGCAATCACTAATACTAGTATTCTACAAAAGTGCTTATTTTACATTTTGATCTAACACACACTCCTACTGCTAGATAGATAGATAACATATTTTAATGAAGCTCTATATTCTACTCTATACTAGAGACTGTCTCTGTGTTCTGCAAAGTCACCATTTTTGGGCAGATTCAATAGGAATCTGGGTTGAAGGACTGCCTTTAGGGGGTGACAACCACGATGGTTGACGGGAGCCTAGGCCTCACGTGTAGCTGTGGAACTGCCGCCGATGCAGCTGCACCAGGGCCCGCACGCTGATAGGGCCCACCAGGCGGATAGCGCGACCGGGCCCCTTTAAAAAATTGCGGCCACACCGCAAGTGCTGCTGGGAGGAAGTGACAGCGGGTTACTTCCTCCCAGCTCCCTCCGCGCGGGAGAGTAGAGCGACAGGCCGCGAGGACAGGAGAGACAGCTGATTGCCATCAGCCCCAGCCACCCTCCTGCAACGAAAAGGTAAGAAAAATTACCAATGTATGTGTGTATATCTTTATGTCACTATATGTCTATCTGTGTGTATGTCAGTATGTCTGTGTGTATATGTATGTATGTGTACGTATGTCAGTGTGTATGTATCTGTCAGTATGTATGTATCTGTCAGTATGTATGTGTATGTATGTATGTGTATCAGTATGTGTATGTATATATGTCTGTCTGTGTTTATGTATGTATCCGTATGTATGTATGTCTGTCAGTATGTGTATGTCAGTATGTATGCATGTCTGTCTGTCAGATATATTTATTTCAGTAGGTATGTGTGTAAGTATGTCCTTATGCGTGTGTTTCTGAATGTATGTTAGTATGTGTCTGTGTGTAACTATGTATGTCTGTATATGTCTGTGTGTCTGTTTCAGTATGTGTGTATGTCGGTTTCATTATGTATGTGTGTATCTTTGTGTTTATGTATCAGTGCGAGTGTTTGTGTCTGTGTGTGTGTATTCCGGTGGGCGTGGTTTGGAGGCGGGATTTGGGGGCGAGCTTGGAGGCCCAGACTTTGAGCAGTGTTAGGAGCTCCAAAATTTCCGATGGCGTTCCAGCTGGGTTGCATAATGTGATCTTTTCTAGAAACAAACAAGTATGAAACAATGACATGAGAAAATATTTTGGGGGATCACCAACCCAATATCTAGTAAAAGCTTCAGACATGGTTTGGATACCCTCTGAATTAACAATTGATGTATGCAGAGTGTTTATGTCAAATGTAACAAGCAACTCACTTTCAGTGGTCTGCACATCCTCGATTGTAAGCAGAAAGTAACGCAAATATTTTGCCTGTGCTAAAAAAGGTCTAGACACTTTATTAAGAAACATGGATAGCGGGAATAAGGTTGAATGAATCCCAGCATTTATGGGTCGACCAGGCAGGTTCGATTTTGGGTAATACATAAATTGTAGGAATAACAGGCTTGAGTCAATGATTTTGTCTTTCAAGGCCTTATGGACTATTTAAGTAATCGGTTTAGAGGGTCCTTTTTTGTATTGTCCTCAAATTATACAGGTGGTTACCCATGAAGATAATTTCTTCTGGGTATTTTACATCCCAGTCCAGTGATCTTTCCTAGGATAAGAAAGCAACAAGGTAAAACTCAGCAATTCTCATTTTCATTAATATGCCTGATTGCATGTTAAACAATGTGGATACTTTTGGTTTTAAAGGTACACTCTACTGCCCACATACAACATAAAAAAAATTCCTATTTACCCTCACTAAAAAAGTCTATGTACTTAATTATTGATTTTTTAATTTGAGGTATATCTAAAACCAGTTTTCAAAAGCTGCAGTTCTCTTGTCTGCAGCCTTTGCAAGCCCTCCCTTTCTAACCCCGCCCAGACTTTCTGTGGCTGTCCAATCACAGACTTCCCAAGTTCATATTTGTTTTTTTTTGCATTTTTTACCCCAAAACTTCCTTTTCACAGATGATAATATCAGCATTATAAATGTTACTGCTCTAAAACAATCATATTTGTTTTCAGCGATGTCTCACAAGTGCAATAGTACCCACAATGTACAGGTTATATGGGGTTTTGGAAAATACACACTTAGAATGAAACTATATATATTATTTAGGACGCCCATCCATCATCAATGAGTAGGGGCTAATGGGACATTTTGTCCCCCCCTGTTCATTATTTTTTTTTAATAGCCTCCATCCGTGGCCACTCTGACAGTACTAGGCTTAGTAAATATGAGAATTGCTATTGTGGTCGGAATTTGATCATTACCACTGGATTTTGTGACTGACACAGTCTCTCTACGGAATTTGAATATAATTGGAATTAATTTGGACTACTTTGAAGAACAATATCGTCAGACCGGAAGGGCCAATTAGTTAGTATCTGCAGGAAGAATTTACGTGTCTGTAAAAAAGAATGGTGACATTAATCGTATTTTGAGAAGTTGAAATAGACTGTGCACAGTTTTAGCAGTCATTCGCCCAAACCTGTCTAATTTATGGATGTTTTTTGGGGCACTGAGAGCAGAATCCAATGATATACGAAGTGACAATGCCTCTTCTATCTTACAGACTGATTACATCACCGCTGCATCTCATTTCATCAACAGAAAACACTGACATGTACTGTCAGCACACCTGACCTCTCAGAAATGATATCACAACTTGTCTTCACCCTGGTGCAAGAAGGGTTAAGTTGCCGCACAGTTTGATTCCTGTCCATGGATGAGCACAAATTAACCGAAAATGAAGCTACTTCATGCCAAAACACAGATTTTTAGGCACGTGTGATATACAGACTCCAGACAATGTATCATTGAATGTGCTTATAAATATTCCTACTGCTTGCTAGCTCACACTAGAACAGCAGCACCTACTCATCCATAATTACATTGCCAGGTCTCACAAAACATGGGAAGGAGCAGTAAGTGGATCTATAGGGAGTTATAAGGAGTGGGTATAAAAGTAGTAAGATAAGTATTAGGGAGTAGGTATAGAGGTATATAGAGGAGGAGTTATAGGGAGTGGGTATAGGAGCAGTTCGAAGAGGAGTTAAAAGTGTGGGTATGGGCAGTGATGTACTTTGATTTTGTGCTGGAATAGGCATGACAAAACTCGGGCATCCCCCCTTTCTAAACTTCTCTTCCTCTTTAAAACCAATAGGCTCTTTGCATGACAGACACACGCCATCACTGATGCATACACTGATATACACTCACTGACAGATACACACTCATTGAAACACACACTTCCACTGAAATGTACACATTCACAGACACACACACTCACTCATTCACAGTTACACTCACGACAGACACACACACTCAGGGCCGGCGCGTCCATAAGGCGGCACAGGCGGCCGCCTTAGGGCGCACCGGCTCCGGGGGCGCAAGATTTCAGTGACCGGCAGGAGGGAAGCTCTCCCTCCTGCCGGCCACCATCTCCGCCCCCAGTGCGGCAGTGCTGCGATCAGGCGCTGCGAGGGAGCTCTAACCTCTCTGCTCTGCTCCCTCGCGCGCTGTCTAGTGATGCCGCGGGAGCCGGAATATGACGTCATATTCCGGCTCCCGCGGCATCAGCAGACAGCCCGCGAGGGAGCAGAGCAGAGAGGTTAGAGCTCCCTCGCAGCGCCTGATCGCAGCACTGCCGCACGCCGCCCAGCAGCCCCACTGGACACCAGGGAATGATCCACACCAGCTCTCCAGGTAGGGAGGCTGGGTGGATATTATTTATTTATTAAAATAATTTGTGAATGTATGTGATGTGTCTGTGTGTGAGAGTGTCTGTGTGGGAGAGTGTCTGTGTGTGAGAGTGTCTGTGTGTGAGAGTGTCTGTGTGTGAGAGTGTGTGTGTGTGAGAGTGTCTGTGTGTCTGTGAGTGAGTGTGTGAGTGTCTGTGTGAGTGTGTGTGTGAGTGTCTGTGTGTATGTGTCTGTGAGTGAGTATGTGTATCTGTGTGAGAGTGTCTGTGTGATTGAAGAGGACCCTGCTCAAACGAGCTTACATTCTATAGGAGGTGGGATGTAAAACACAATAGGACAGGAATTTGCAATCAAATAAGGTGGGAGTGAGGCAGAGCTGGAGGAGAGAGTAGAGTGCTGCCCTTTAGGAGAGAGCAAGAGACTGGTATGTAAGGTAGAGGTTACTCGGGGAGGCCATAAGCTTTCCTAAAGAGATGGGTTTTAAGGCACTTCTTTAAAGATGCAAGACTAGGGGAGAGTCTGATGGCGGTAGGCAGGCTATTCCATAGGAAGGGAGCCGCCCATGAGAAGTCCTGCGTGAGTTGGCTGTACGGGTGCGAACAACGGACAGGAGAAGGTCACGGGCAGAGCGGAAAGACCGAGAAGGGGCATACCTATGGATATGTCAAGTGATATAAGAGAGGCTAGAATTGTTCAGTGCTTTATAGGTATGGGTTAGCACTTTTGAGAATACATGAAGCCAATGTTAAGGACTGACAGAGGGGTGAGGGGTGAGAAGACCAACCGGAGAGGAAAATCAGTCTGGTGGCATCATTCATTACTGACTGACGAGGTGCAGTATGGCTTTTGGGAAGACCAATCAGGAGAGGGTTACAATAATCCATGCGGGAAATTACTAGAGCATGGACAAGCTCCTTAGTAAAATCTTGCATAAGTAAGGGGCAGATGCGGTCTATGTTTTTAAGATGGAATCTACAGGATTTGGTAACATACTGGATGTGAGGCTCAAAAATGATGCCAGAATCAAGTATAAGGCCAAGATAGCGCGCTTGCAAGGATGGACTTATTTGACTACCACTAACTTGAAGGGAGAGCGAAAGAAGAGGATCAGTATTAGGAGAAGGAAAGACAAGGAGTTCAGTTTCCGAGAGATTGTGTTTAAGAAAGCGGGAGGACATCCAGTCAGATGGAAGAAGGCAAGCAGTGACACGTTGCAGGACAGCAGGTGAGAGGTCAGGGGAGGAGAGAGATATCTAAGTGTCATCAGTGTACAGGTGGTAGTGAAATCCAAAAAAGGAGTAGTTATAGGAAGTGGGTATATGAGCAGTTAGAGGAGGAGTTATAGGAAGTGGGTATAGGAGCAGTTAGAGGAGGAGTTATAGGAAGTGGGTATAGGAGCAGTTAGAGGAGGAGTTATAGGAAGTGGGTATAGGAGCAGTTAGAGGAGGAGTTATAGGAAGTGGGTATAGAAGCAGAGGAGGAGTTATATGGAGAGGGTATAGGAGAAGTTAGTATAAGAGCAGTTATAAGAAGTTAGTATAAGAGCAGTTATAGGAAGTTAGTATAAGAGCAGTTATAGGGAGTGGGTATAGGAGCAGTTAGAGGAGGAGTTATAGGGAGTGGGTATAGGAGCAGTTAGAGGAGGAGTTATAGGAAGTGGGTATAGGAGCAGTTAGAGGAGGAGTTATAGGAAGTGGGTATAGAAGCAGTTAGAGGAGGAGTTATAGGAAGAAGGTATAGGAGCAGTTAGAGGAGGAGTTATAGGAAGTGGGTATAGAAGCAGTTAGAGGAGGAGTTATAGGAAGTGGGTATAGAAGCAGTTAGAGGAGGAGTTATATGGAGAGGGTATAGGAGAAGATAGTATAAGAGCAGTTAAAGGAAGTTAGTATAAGAGCAGTTATAGGGAGTGGTTATAGGAGCAGTTAGAGGAGGAGTTCTAGAGAGTGGGTATAGGACCAGTTATATATATACGAGTGTATATTATAATTATTATTATTATTTATTTATTTTTTGGGGGGGGAGGGAGGGGGTAATCTTGGGTGAGTTCCCACACATTATTCCCCAGGACTTGACCCCTGGTTATAGCAGGAGTTACAGGGAGCGGGTATAGGAGGAGTTATAGGGAGCGGGTATATGAGCAGTTAGAGGAGGAGTTATAGGAAGTGGGTATAGGAGCAGTTAGAGGAGGAGTTATAGGGAGTGGGTATAGGGCAGTTAGAGGAGGAGTTACAGAAAGTGGGTATAGGAACAGTTAGATGAGGAGTTATAGGGAGCGGGTATATGAGCAGTTAGAAGAGGAGTTATAGGAAGTGGGTATAGGAGCAGTTAGAGGAGGAGTTACAGAAAGTGGGTATAGGAACAGTTAGATGAGGAGTTATAGGGAGCGGGTATATGAGCAGTTAGAAGAGGAGTTATAGGAAGTGGGTATAGGAGCAGTTAGAGGAGGAGTTATAGGGAGTGGGTATAGGGCAGTTATAGCAGGAGTTGTAGGGAGCGGGTATAGGAGCAGTAAGAGGAGGATTTATAGGGAGTGGGTATAGGAGCAGTTATAGCAGGAGTTATAGGGAGTGGGTATAGGGCAGTTATAGCAGGAGTTATAGGGAGTGGGTATAGGAGCAGTTATAGCAGGAGTTATAGGGAGTGGGTATAGGGCAGTTATAGCAGGAGTTATAGGGAGTGGGTATAGGAGCAGTTAGAGGAGGAGTTATAGGGAGTGGGTATAGGGCAGTTATAGCAGGAGTTATAGGGAGTGGGTATAGGAGCAGTTATAGCAGGAGTTATAGGGAGTGGGTATAGGAGCAGTTATAGCAGGAGTTATAGGGAGTGGGTATAGGAGCAGTTATAGCAGGAGTTATAGGGAGTGGGTATAGGAGCAGTTATAGCAGGAGTTATAGGGAGTGGGTATAGGAGCAGTTATAGCAGGAGTTATAGGGAGTGGGTATAGGAGCCGTTATAGCAGGAGTTATAGGGAGTGGGTATAGGGCAGTTATAGCAGGAGTTGTAGGGAGCGGGTATAGGGGCAGTGAGAGGAGGATTTATAGGCAGTGGGTATAGGAGCAGTTATAGCAGGAGTTATAGGGAGTGGGTATAGGAGCAGTTAGAGAAGGAGTTGTGAAGTGAAAGTGCCTATGGTTACATAAGCCATCATCGATCAATATAATGTAACTATCCAAATGACTTATTGATACATAAAGCTAATGGACACTGCGGTCCCCAATATATGTTTTGTGCTTTTAGGGAGCATATACATATTGTATCTGTCAAATGTAAAAGTGGGGTAGAACTATAATTTTAACATTACCTAGAGAAGAAATATATAAGACAGGATGCGGGAGAGGGATAACCGTAAGTCAAATGTTCAATTAATATGTCACCAGCATTTGTTATACAATTATATTTATATTTAGGACAATGCGAGCAATTTGTGGCAATTAACAAATACTGCATTTATCTGTGTCAGACCCTCACATATTTCTCGCTTCCGAGCGCGTACGAGACACAATGATATATGTCCTTTATACACAGAGCACCCAATACATTACCCATAAGCACATTATAGAAACCTAATGTGATTGCTGTCTTATTGCCTTCACAAACACACACATTGGAAAAGATCGAGCTAAACATATCTGTGAGAGACTAATTTTTCTCTCTTTTTCTATAATGTTGTTAACCTAATTAGATAAAGGATGCATGTGCGTGTTATAGTATTGGAAACATAACTCTAGATGGCAGAAAACATTTGAACGCACAACCCAGGGGCAGTTTTACAATATAGTTCCCATTGATTCACAAAGCAGGTCCATAAAGCAGATCTAACAATCATGAAATTAGTATTTTTTTTATTTATTTTTTAAATGTGTGAATAATATATTTATATTAAAATTTCCACTAACCCGCTAGCCACTGGTGAATTAATCTTCACCCTCGGCAAGAAGACAATGACAGGTGAGTGTGCCATGAACCCTCTAGGCTTGCAATGGCTAGTAGCATAGGTCTAGAAAAATAGAGCCCCAGATGTATCTAGATATAAACATGACTTAAAAAGACATGCTGTGAACTCCGCTATTTCATAAACCGATACCAACATAAATGGAAGGCCGTGAAACCATTTCATTTTTGGAACTCAGATTTCCCAGACTTAACAGTTTTAGAGTACTGACTGATGAAGATACTAACTATAATGTTTATTGGAGTTATTTACTAAACTCTGACTGCATTCGAACTACAAAATCTAGACATGCCCGGATTTTGTAATTCAAACCTGAACGGGCCTGAATTTGGTCTGTTTTTCCAATCGGACCGAACCACGCTGGATGGTTAAAATCCAGATCCAAATTCACAAATCTTTGGGACCCTCTGAAGATATCCTATATTGTTTTTCTTTAATAGATAGTAACATTTTATATTTACATATTTATTTTTTACCTTAATTTTATTCACTTCCTGGCATCATCATATTCCCAGGTGGGGATTATACCACCTATACTGTATACACTAGAGAAAATTCTGCTCTAGTAAATGTGAGTACATTACTTTATTCTCTTTTTAACACTTAAAAGTACTTACTTCACTATTGGAATATTTTCCTATGTTTTTACATATGACCTGCATACTGCACCTTATCTGAGACAACCAGAGACATCTATATCTACATACAGTATATCCTTAGACGGGGATTGTTCTGTCCATGCGCATCACAGCTGAGCTCTAAGTTAGCTCTAGCAAATGTGAGTGATATCATATAAGATCATTCTAGTATCCACTCACTGGACATATCACATTGCACTATTGTATTCCTTTGTCTTTTTGTTTTTGAGATCAATTGTGTGTACATCTTCAAATGATTTGTGTATGTATACACCTTTTATTTATATTGTTTGGGGCGCATTCTCCTCCTACTCTTTTCTATACTCTAGCACTCACAAGGTTTGGGAATCCTTGTATTGGTTACTGCTGCCCATAATTATCCCAGGTTTAGTACTATAGTGTGCGCCTAATACTGTACTTCTCTTTAAATAAAAAATCCAGAATTTCCTAAGCAACTAATACAAAAAAAATAAAAAATAAAAATAAGAAATAGGGTGTTCAGTGATTTTTACACACCCTATTATTTATTTTAATAGTACACAACCTGATGCCTATAGTGGGGACATATATCCCCCCTTAAATTGGGCATATTGACATATCCTTCCCCCTGATGGGGTAATTCTAATAACTAAGCAGCAATGACTAATTAGTCGCTAGTTTTAAACTTTAAATAGATATGCGGCAGATGTGGGCACAGGGAGGTTTTAAACCTCACTGATAATAATATAAAGGAGGTTTAATATGAGGGTCATAGGTTTTATAGTATGGTGGCTGGCTGGCAGGCGGCCACATAATTAACTCTAGCACTGCCAAGGGCTATTTAAATATGTTCCAGCTGATTGCTAGCGCTGCCAGAGGGCGAATGATACTTAAACGTATTGTTTGCTAGTATAAAACCAATTGAATGATAATTTGAGAATTTGCATCCTGCTGAATGCATTCAGTCTCGAATTTTAATAAAACCGGAGCTTTGTGAAGGTTTTGAAACCTACACTTTACTTAGGAGTTTGATCCAAAACCCCTGATTTTAATCTGGACACCGAATGCATCCAGACAAATGTTGCAGATTCCAATTGAATTCCGATCGTATTTGTCTTCGGTAAATCTGAGAATTGCTATGAGGTTTGAATTGAGTTATTTTAACAGAATTTTGTCCATCCAGGCAAAATCCATTGTTTAGCGAATTACCTTGTATCTGACACTTGCACTCAGGCGACAAGCTAGTAGCATATTTGAAAGTAGATCTACGGAGATTCAAAAATATTTAATCTAACGAAAAATAAAACCAAAACTACTACTTATTTAAATATCAACAAAAATGTTTATGCATAATTTAGTTTTCTGTAATTACAAAGCATTGTTAGCTATATTTCACTAATTCTCAGCCATTACCATGATTTTGTGCACTCTTGAACGTTCTCAGTTCCCAGTACATTGCAATTGTGTGTAGGAGGTGAAATGCTACTAGTTGCCTATACTTCAAAGGAGACTTGGCTCAAGAAGGCAGCTAATGTAAACTTCAAACTCTACATGCTTCTGGATTGAGGGGAAGATTATTCATTATATTGTATAATATAGCCCAGTACAATGGTTTTACTGGGGTAAATGAACTTGAAAAAAAATTAACAAGAAAAGCCATGGAACTCAAAACACATTTTAAAGCACCACACTAGTTTGTCTGTATTTTGACAGTATTATAGTAGTATAGTAACATACTTACTAGGTTTTTTTTTGGCCTTTTATATATGCATATATATTTTCTCTGATTGTTTTTTATTTACAAAACCAAACACAAAGTACATATTGTATTGAGGCAGAAATCCAAGAGGCATTCTGGGAGAGGAGATGGTAAACTGTTTCTCATCTCATCACAATGAGTTTGGGGAAGAGTAAAACGTTTTTCTGTCGAGGTTCCAAGCAGGTGGAAGAGGGGACTGTTTAAGAGACAGTGTTGCCACTTAAGAAGATGCTGGACAGCTGGTCCAGGCAGACACTTCAGCTGTCGGTGCCAGTTGTCTTGAGAGGCACAGAGCTGCCTTTTATTCTGTCACACATGGTACTCTATGGGAGATAGAGGTCTGATTCAGTTAATTTCAGGTCCCCTTCCAACCAACTGTGACATCGGTAGAGAAACTTTGATTCCATGTTACTTTCCCCTTGATAAATGGTCTGTATTGACATCTGGTAAGAAGTTGCCTTGAATAAAGATATACCATGGTGAATGCCATCTGAGTGTCCAACAAACCTCTAGAAAGGTCAGAGCTATCCAGCCTTTTAATGGATGAGTAATAAACTAGTCAGAAGCAAATAGTGGTGGAGGAAACCATATTGAATTAATGATGCAGTACAATTAACCCTAATAGACTACAGGCTACGCAATAAACCTTGAAGGCCACTCATGACATAGGAAAATTGTTCAGATGGTCTTTTAATTAACTTATCAACAAAATCTCGGAAGTATCAACATCTTCAAATGTGCTTTTTTTACCCTGTGATTTGTCAAGAGATGGGTTTAATGTCTATTTAAAGGCCTGGTGGTGGGAGACAGGTTATCAGTTACCTCAAGCTATTCCAGCTGCCACAGGTCTATGGACTAACTAACTTTTCAACTAACCAGCCTCTAAGTACAAACCTTATATCAAGATCATTTTGCAAACCTGGTCAAAACAACATGAGCATAGCTCATTTCATGGGCAGAAATTAATTGTAAGTCTGAAGTGTAATAGCCCATAAAATCAAGACATCTCCACGGACATCGAGCTTTTCTTTGTGGAAACTGTAGAAAAATGAAGGCATTGGACAGGATAAACTGGGGCTACTTGCGGCAGGTATTCATATACCCAGGACATACTTGAAAACGAGAGAAATCTCAATGTATCCATCCTGGTAAAATATTTTATAAATAAATATCTATGAACATTAAATTATTTTTCATAGACGCAATATTTGCATTAAACAACACACCTACAGCTAGTCTCTGCTTTGGGCTATATATATATATATTTATTTATTGTTTGCACCTTTTTCTAAATTGTGTTTCAAAGCTGTTGTATACAGCAAACACAGATTAAAAGGAATCCATGTTTAAAATGGAATGAGGCAAAAATGTGATTCTTTGTTAAACTAATTTGCATATGCCCACCCAGAATTCTTTGCGGTTGTAACATCACTGCTGATTTGGGATTTCTGTGGGAAAAGCAAGTCTTAAGGCTTGACTGTTGTGCAGATGTTTGTTTAACATTGTATTAACTATCCACAGACTTGAGGTGGAAGGGGTTTTCAATCACAATTTTTCCCCACCATAACCTAATTGGATTTTGCTTCCCAAGCACTACCACGCCTCAATAAGCAAACCAGCGGAGGAGACCTAATGCGCATGCACGGCAATGGCTGCGTGCGCATTAGACCTCCCAATAGGAAAGCATTATTCCGGTGACACTGGAGGTCCTCATGCATAGGGTGAAAACGTCCAGCGTTGTTTAAGAACCTGGAAGTCCCTCTTGTGGATGTCTGATAAGGCAGAAGTGGTCTGGGTGCCTGGAGTGTCCCTTTAACTACAATGCAGAGGTGTAAGAAATATGGAGGGCTGGGAGTTCCTGATTTTAAGGAAAATCCCATAACTACTAATGCGGCACCTGCTCTTAAATTTAGTTTAAGTTCCAATTTGCCAAAAATGGTTGTTGATGAAAGCTGGAACGTTATTGCCCCAATCTTAGTGGGGGGGTTGTGGATACCCAAACCCAGTAGATGTAAACAAAGCCAATGGTTTCCCACAATTAAATTGACTTTGCATTTTTGGGAAAACTATATGAAAAAATAAATAAATAAATCCAAATAAAATAGGACTAGGGCTATGCCTATCTGTTTCTAAATGTGTTGTTTTGAATCTGGATATTGACATTGATTTGTGGTATAGATATTCTAAAGAACATTTGAACAGTTTATTATCATTTGATAGATTGAAAAGTACCGTATATACTCGAGTATAAGTCGAGTTTTTGGGCACATTTTTTGTGCTGAAAAACCCCAACTCGGCTTATACTCGAGTCAATGTCTGTATTATGGCAACTTACATTGCCATAATACAGACAAGGGGCTGTGGGGGCTGCAGAGAGCGTTTACTTACCTCTCCTGCAGCTCCCTCCTTCTCCTCCGCGCCGGTCCGGTCAGCTCCTCTGTCAGCCCCCAGTGTAAGTCTTGCGAGAGCCGCGGGGTCATAGTGCGGCTCTCGCGAGACTTACACTGGGAGCTGACAGAGGAGCTGACCGGACTGGCACGGAGGAGAAGGGAGCTGACAGGAGCTGCAGGAGAGGTAAGCGCTCTCTGCCAGCCCCCCTCCACTGAACTGCCAATGCCACTGGACAACCAGGGAGTGAGAGCCCCCCTCCCTGCCATGTATCAAGCAGGGAGGGGGGACGAAAAAATAAATACAAATGTAATAAATAATAATTTAATATAATAAATTAATATTAATTAAAAAAATAATAAAAAAATTACTCATAAAACAAAAAAAAATATTAAAATAATAATTTAAAAAATAATAGTAAAAATGCCCACCTCCCACCAAGGCTATCCATCACACACTGCATCACACACACACACACTGCATTCATACACACACTGCACTCATACACACACTGCACTCATACACACACTGCACTCATACACACACAGCACTCATACACACACACACTGCATTCATACACACACACACTGCATTCATACACACACACACACACTGTAAATACATTTTCAATTAATATAATTTTTTTAGGATCTAATTTTATTTTGAAATTTACCAGTAGTTGCTGCATTTCCCCTAGTCCTATACTCGAGTCAATAAGTTTTCCCAGTTTTTGGGTGTAAAATTAGGGGCATCGGCTTATATTCGGGTCGGCTTATACTCGAGTATATACGGTAGTATATACGGTAGATACAATTTGGATGGAGCTATCATTACATAATATAATCTCATATCATCCATGTTGCAGGAATTTTTTGATATACCAAATGTAGACCAATTATCTTAAGGGCACACAATTACGAATGCTCCTCAGGGGATAAATCAATGCTAGAATCATTTTGAAATTGTACATTTAGTGCCAATTAGGCTACAAAAATGTTTCTGGACACTTCAGCTAGGTGTTGGAGGAACTGTGTCAAAGTGGGCACTATGTCTCATATTTGGTGGGAATGTAGTAGATTCAAAATATTTTGGAACACTGTTCTTTCATTGATTCAAATTGTGGCCCCATCAATAACGGCTCTTTTCCCTGAGTTGACTTAAATTTTGTTTAAAAAATTTGTTTAAATTGAATCCTGCAAAGATTAGAAGATCTGAAAAGAATGTTATTTTCCATGTATTGAAAACAGCGACTTTTGCTCTTCTGAGATATTGGAAATCCCCAACAATTCCAGAGCGAAAAGTGAAATTACTACGTTGGTTCTTGAAAACAAAAATTATGAGATGGTACATTGGACTCTTGGAAACACCTGATTAAACAGAGGCATGGCAGGTATATCTGGTCAATTCATATGTTACAGAACTCAAAATATGTATGTGACATTAATAAGTGGTAAATAATATATGTTGATTTTCATCTATATGTATAGGTCAACGTTACTGACAATGTCGAACTTTTGTTTCATGATGATGGGGAAAAATAATGGTCAAAGTAATGTAAGAATAATAATTTATATTCCTCGTTTTCCCCCTTTCCCTTGTTTTTATTCCCTTATGTAAGCTAAACAAATTTTGTTTATATTTAAAATTGCAAAACTTTAAATAAAACAATTTCAAAAGTATAATGCTCTATGCTCTGACACAAAAAGCGATTAAGGAACGTTGAAAGCGGCCACAGTCTCAAATGGTGTCAGCATGATCTATGAAGATGAGACCACAGCAGAGAGTAAGGGGGCTCTTTGCTCTTCATGGTAGGAAGCTTTGTCAGATGACACAACTCAACACCTTAGAGGGAAGAAATCAAACCATTAGTGTGATCTATTAGAGGGGGATCTCGAGTTCATAGAATAATTCATCTTAGCTCACAGAGGAAACTGTCAGTCTAAGATACACCTACAAGATGTCAGGTCTATAGAGCATGCTGTGCATACTGGTGGAAGGTGAGCATGTAATATTGTATGAAACAAAATCAATATTTCAGTTAGTGTAACAAATGTATCCCGAGCAGCAAAGTAGAGGGCCCTGAAAGTCTATTCTGTGAACGTATAGGGTGCTGATTATCTATTCTGCATAGTAAAGTACTGGTTAGTAAGTATCTATCCTGTGTAGTAACATGTAAGGTAATATACAAGACAAAACAAAAGAAGGTTGCGCCAAAGCTGACTAAAATGCAGCTAAAATGAACAAAGTCAAAAGTGTAAGTGGTGCCAAAACAAAGTCTTTAGTTGGGCCTGATGGGGCACCGACGGCCTATGTGGAGGAGTATTCTCTTTAAGGGTCACGTGAAGATGGCTTTCCAGGATCCGTATGTAAAGAAAGAAACGAATAATAGTGCAAATAGGTCTGATAAGAGGGTTGATATGCAGGAAGAAGAGATCTATGGTAATTCTACTCACGTGTAGTAGAGCTGAACTAGCTCTAGTGTGGATGGCATACAGCGGTATAATCCCCGCTTTTAGGATATGTAGAGAAGTATTGGTCTTTTTACTCCGTATGTGGAAGAGAAAGACAGATGATAGGGTAGTACGTCTGGTAAAGATGTTGTGTATAACAACAGAGTCTAATACAGTCCTACTCGCGTTTAGTAGAGTTTAAGCCAGCTCTAGTATGAATAGCGTACAGCGGTATAATCCCCGCTTGTAGGATACGAGGGTTAAGTCTTTTGCCGATATGTAGATCATAAGGGAGAAGTGAGACAACTAATAGTACTCGCTGTATAAAATCTTATATAAGGAGTATAAATAATAAAATGTCTACTCACATAGGATTGAGCAGGCGGACTGCTCAATGACGGAAGTCTTTGAAATAATACTCAGCAGGAAAGATAAAATCAGAATACCAAGCAAAAATAAAAATAATAAATAAAAGAGTAAAATGGCACAATCAGAGTGATTTAAAAGTAGTACCTTTTTTTGGAATACAGAATAAAATATATAAAATATCCACCACCTACTTTACCTATTTATAGGATTGGTCTATTTTAGCGCTGTTTCCTTCTTTTGTATATGGTAACATGTAAGGTACTGAGTATCTATCCTGTGTAGTAACATGCACGGTACTGAGTATCTGTCCTGCATAGTAACATGTAAGGTAGTGAGTATCTATCCTGCATAGTAACATGTAAGGTACTGAGTGTCTATCCTGCATAGTAACATGTAAGGTACTGAGTGTCTATCCTGCATAGTAACATGTAAGGTACTGAGTGTCTATCCTGTGAAGTAACATGTAAGTTACTGAGTGTTTATCCTGCATAGTAACATGTAAGATACTGAGTGTCTATCCTGCATAGTAACATGTAAGGTACTGAGTGTCTATCCTGCATAGTAACATGTAAGGTACTGAGTGTCTGTCCTGCATAGTAACATGTAAGGTAGTGAGTATCTATCCTGCATAGTAACATGTAAGGTACTGAGTGTCTATCCTGCATAGTAACATGTAAGGTACTGAGTGTCTGTCCTGCATAGTAACATGTATGGTACTGAGTGTCTATCCTGTGAAGTAACATGTAAGTTACTGAGTGTTTATCCTGCATAGTAACATGTAAGATACTGAGTGTCTATCCTGCATAGTAACATGTAAGGTACTGAGTGTCTATCCTGCATAGTAACATGTAAGGTACTGAGTGTTTATCCTGCATAGTAACATGTAAGTTACTGAGTGTTTATCCTGCATAGTAACATGTAAGGTACTGAGTGTCTGTCCTGCATAGTAACATGTAAGTTACTGAGTGTTAATCCTGCATAGTAACATGTAAGGTACTGAGTGTCTATCCTGCATAGTAACATGTAAGGTACTGAGTGTCTGTCCTGCATAGTAACATGTAAGTTACTGAGTGTTTATCCTGCATAGTAACATGTAAGTTACTGAGTGTTTATCCTGCATAGTAACATGTAAGGTACTGAGTGTCTATCCTGCATAGTAACATGTATGATACTGAGTGTCTATCCTGCATAGTAACTTGTAAGGTACTGAGTATCTATCCTGCATAGTAACATGTAAGGCACTGAGTGTCTATCCTGCATAGTAACATGTAAGGTACTGAGTATCTATCCTGCATAGTAACATGTAAGGTACTGAGTGTCTATCCTGCATAGTAACATGTAAGGTACTGAGTATCTATCCTGCATAGTAACATGTAAGGTACTGAGTATCTATCCTGCATAGTAACATGTAAGGTACTGAGTGTCTATCCTGCATAGTAACATGTATGATACTGAGTGTCTATCCTGCATAGTAACATGCAAGTTACTGAGTGTTTATCCTGCATAGTAACATGTAAGTTACTGAGTGTTTATCCTGCATAGTAACATGTAAGGTACTGAGTGTCTATCCTGCATAGTAACATGTAAGGTACTGAGTGTCTGTCCTGCATAGTAACATGTAAGTTACTGAGTGTTTATCCTGCATAGTAACATGTAAGTTACTGAGTGTTTATCCTGCATAGTAACATGTAAGGTACTGAGTGTCTATCCTGCATAGTAACATGTATGATACTGAGTGTCTATCCTGCATAGTAACTTGTAAGGTACTGAGTATCTATCCTGCATAGTAACATGTAAGGCACTGAGTGTCTATCCTGCATAGTAACATGTAAGGTACTGAGTATCTATCCTGCATAGTAACATGTAAGGTACTGAGTGTCTATCCTGCATAGTAACATGTAAGGTACTGAGTATCTATCCTGCATAGTAACATGTAAGGTACTGAGTGTCTATCCTGCATAGTAACATGTAAGGTACTGAGTGTCTATCCTGCATAGTAACATGTAAGGTACTGAGTGTCTATCCTGCATAGTAACATGTAAGGTACTGAGTGTCTATCCTGCATAGTAACATGTAAGGTACTGAGTGTCTGTCCTGCATAGTAACATGTAAGTTACTGAGTGTTTATCCTGCATAGTAACATGTAAGGTACTGAGTGTCTGTCTTGCATAGTAACATGTAAGTTACTGAGTGTCTGTCCTGCATAGTAACATGTAAGTTACTGAGTGTTTATCCTGCATAGTAACATGTAAGGTACTGAGTATCTATCCTGCATAGTAACATGTAAGGTACTGAGTGTCTGTCCTGCATAGTAACATGTAAGTTACTGAGTGTTTATCCTGCATAGTAACATGTAAGGTACTGAGTGTCTGTCCTGCATGGTAACATGTAAGGTACTGAGTGTCTATCCTGCATAGTAACATGTAAGGTACTGAGTGTCTATCCTGCATAGTAACATGTAAGGTACCGAGTGTCTGTCCTGCATAGTAACATGTAAGTTACTGAGTGTTTATCCTGCATAGTAACATGTAAGGTACTGAGTATCTATCCTGCATAGTAACATGTAAGGTACTGAGTGTCTGTCCTGCATAGTAACATGTAAGTTACTGAGTGTTTATCCTGCATAGTAACATGTAAGGTACTGAGTGTCTATCCTGCATAGTAACATGTAAGGTACTGAGTGTCTATCCTGCATAGTAACATGTAAGTTACTGAGTGTTTATCCTGCATAGTAACATGTAAGGTACTGAGTGTCTATCCTGCATAGTAACATGTAAGTTACTGAGTGTTTATCCTGCATAGTAACATGTAAGTTACTGAGTGTTTATCCTGCATAGTAACATGTAAGGTACTGAGTGTCTATCCTGCATAGTAACATGTATGATACTGAGTGTCTATCCTGCATAGTAACTTGTAAGGTACTGAGTATCTATCCTGCATAGTAACATGTAAGGCACTGAGTGTCTATCCTGCATAGTAACATGTAAGGTACTGAGTATCTATCCTGCATAGTAACATGTAAGGTACTGAGTGTCTATCCTGCATAGTAACATGTAAGGTACTGAGTATCTATCCTGCATAGTAACATGTAAGGTACTGAGTGTCTATCCTGCATAGTAACATGTAAGGTACTGAGTGTCTATCCTGCATAGTAACATGTAAGGTACTGAGTGTCTATCCTGCATAGTAACATGTAAGGTACTGAGTGTCTATCCTGCATAGTAACATGTAAGGTACTGAGTGTCTGTCCTGCATAGTAACATGTAAGTTACTGAGTGTTTATCCTGCATAGTAACATGTAATGTACTGAGTGTCTGTCTTGCATAGTAACATGTAAGTTACTGAGTGTCTGTCCTGCATAGTAACATGTAAGGTACTGAGTATCTATCCTGCATAGTAACATGTAAGGTACTGAGTATCTATCCTGCATAGTAACATGTAAGGTACTGAGTGTCTGTCCTGCATAGTAACATGTAAGTTACTGAGTGTTTATCCTGCATAGTAACATGTAAGGTACTGAGTGTCTGTCCTGCATGGTAACATGTAAGGTACTGAGTGTCTATCCTGCATAGTAACATGTAAGGTACTGAGTGTCTATCCTGCATAGTAACATGTAAGGTACCGAGTGTCTGTCCTGCATAGTAACATGTAAGTTACTGAGTGTTTATCCTGCATAGTAACATGTAAGGTACTGAGTATCTATCCTGCATAGTAACATGTAAGGTACTGAGTGTCTGTCCTGCATAGTAACATGTAAGTTACTGAGTGTTTATCCTGCATAGTAACATGTAAGGTACTGAGTGTCTATCCTGCATAGTAACATGTAAGGTACTGAGTGTCTATCCTGCATAGTAACATGTAAGGTACTGAGTGTTTATCCTGCATAGTAACATGTAAGGTACTGAGTATCTATCCTGCATAGTAACATGTAAGGTACTGAGTGTCTATCCTGCATAGTAACATGTAAGATACTGAGTGTCTGTCCTGCATAGTAACATGTAAGGTACTGAGTGTCTATCCTGCATAGTAACATGTAAGGTACTGAGTGTCTATCCTGCATAGTAACATGTAAGGTACTGAGTGTCTGTCCTGCATAGTAACATGTAAGGTACTGAGTATCTATCCTGCATAGTAACATGTAAGGTACTGAGTGTCTGTCCTGCATAGTAACATGTAAGTTACTGAGTGTTTATCCTGCATAGTAACATGTAAGATACTGAGTGTCTATCCTGCATAGTAACATGTAAGGTACTGAGTATCTATCCTGCATAGTAACATGTAAGATACTGAGTATCTATCCTGCATAGTAACATGTAAGATACTGAGTGTCTATCCTGCATAGTAACATGTAAGGTACTGAGTATCTATCCTGCGTAGTCACATGTAAAGTACTGAGTGTCTATCGTGCATAGTAACATGCAAAGTGCTGTGTATCTATCCTGCATAGTAACATGTAACGTACTGAGTATCTATCCTGCGTAGTAACAAGTAATGTATAGAATATTTATCCTCCGTAGTAACATGTAAGTTACAGAGTGTCTATCCTTTATAGTAAAATGTAATGTATTGGTAATGTATGGTGGGGAGACCTAAGGGTTATATAGTGTCAGGAAAACGAGTTTGTTTTCCTGACACTATAGTGATCCTTTAATATCTGTCTCTCTCTGTATATGAATGCATTTGTGACTGTAAATATGTGTGAATATTATTGTCTATGTATATGAATGAGTATGTGTATATTAAGGTAAGTATTAACAAAATGTGGTTGACGGTTACAGACAGAGACAAAAAAAAAAAGTTCTACAGTTGGGGGGCCAGGGGGAGTTCCATGTAACCTACGTACACCTCTGGTCCTATGTTTAAGTGCGGGGTGCAGATTTTGCACCCTGTGGTAATACACAAACATTAACATGTAGCAAGATATAATTTGTAGCAATATTTGTCAGTGCTTTCGTCCGACTTTGGAAGAAAATGGGGATCTACTGATCTCCCAAAATACTGGGGTGTGCAGCCATGAGCGCATTAACCGCCTGAGCGCTGGTTGATAGTACAACACTAAGGGTTAAATTAGCGATACATCAATATGGATAGAATGTGAATCTACTTATGCAGCCTACGCAGTCTTCAGTGATCGCAAGCTCAGCCTGGTATCACTGCAGGCTGTTTCGTGCACAATTATACACAATGTATAAAGCAGACTTGGAGAGAAACACAAGGACGGGCGCAAGAAGAACAGGTTAAATATGACACTCACAGCCTATAGCGTGTGCACACCATTACCCAGAGCCACTTTCACACTCTGTTCTGTATTCTTTGTTCTAGAGAGGGGAAGGCTCATTTGTGCCCTCCTTCCTCGCTGACACAAAGACAGATGACACTGGCAGCTGTGACATGATCTAACTGATGCCTTCCAAATGCAATTAGCATGTACAAAGCACCAGGCTTCCTTCGTGTGCTACAACGCTGGCCGGGCCGGGCTTATCACCTTCTTGGAGAAGAGGATAGGGCTCAGGTAACTGGAAGCTGCAGGGTGAGATGTTTTGCAGTGTTTTGGGGCTCAGCTAGCAGCATTACAAAAGTCTACAACACAAATAGCTGATGAGAAGATGGAAGAAATTGGTTGAAAGGTTAAAAGGCAGTGGTCTAGCAGGGCGACAAAGATGTTTAATAAAGGCTTTAGAAGAAGAGATTTAAAAAAAATCAGTGGTAACATGGCAAAATGTGGAGGGCAGTGGTGGCAGGGTGGAAACCTCAGGTCAAGACTGGCAGAGAAACTAGTTGACCGTCTAAAAGGTGAACTCGGAGCTGGTAGGGCTTAAAACTGAAGACAATACTGGTAGGGTGAAAAGATAAGGTCAAGTCTGGTGAGATAAAGAAAAGGAGGTTGTGGTTTGTACGGTGAAAGGGGTGGTCATAGTGAAAAGGTGAGGTCATGGCTTGTAGGGCAAAAGGATGATGTTATCATTAGCAAATTGAAGAGGTAAAGTCCGGAATCTCGAAGTGTAAATGTTGGGCATGTGCATAAGAGTTTTCTGATAATATACTCCTGATTTGGGTGTTTCCCCCTCCTAATATACATAACTAACATGTCCACTTACTAGGTTAAATAATAGGTGGTAGAGAGATGTAACAAAGTCAGGGTTCAGGTACATGTCAAACAGTTGCAGACCTAGTTTTAGGATGCTCTAAACCAACACGAGTGCCAAACCTTTTTGGACTGAATAGGTTGAAGGATGGATTTGAGCGCGTGGAAGGATAGGCTTTGTAAAGATTTAGTCGAGATCCGACAGGTCAAATCCAGGTGAAAAGGTGAACTCCATGCTAGCATGGTGATAGGACAGATATCATTAGACCACAAGATAAGAAAAGGTGATCCGTGAAGCGTGGCAGTGCCAGGGGCTGGCGAAAGCAGACTACGTAAATTCACATTGTTACAAGGCATATAAAGGCAGCCTCATTAATAGTGGAGCAGCTCGGCCAAGGCATTGTGTGCAAAACACTGTTCTATTTTAATACCTAAATAGCCCGGTTGACTCAATGAGATCCGGTGTAAGAGTTAAATGTCAAATGTGGAAACATCCAGCGGAAGTACTCTAGACTACCTTTTCTGAAACAGGTATAGCACGTTAGACAAATAGATAATTTCCCTCGTAGGATAAGCTCTCCCGTAATAAAAATAGATTACACATCCTCTGTAAACTGTATTGTACAAGGCTGCCATTCATTTTAGATGCTCTATTTAACGAGATCGCCCATTATTAAAAATAGATTGCTAGCTCCACTGGTCAAAGTCAATGTGTATTCTATAAGATGTTAAGCGCCTTGAAATTGAGATTCCTGTTAGAGCACAAGATTACTATTAAACCACTGCAGGTTAAGATCCTTGGAGCATGATCTGCTGTTACAGCACTAAACTGTAAGCTCTTTGGGCCAGGATGTCTAATTAGACCACAGGATTGTGCATTCATTAAGGCACAGTCTACCATAAGAAAAACAGATTGTAAGAACCTTGGAACAGGGAATTCATTATACTATTAGAGTGCTAGCTTCTGTGAACGGTCCTCACAGTTTATTGCTAAATAATCCTTTGTTCATGCACGATGCCTATTGGTGCATCATTTGGTGAAACTATAAAAGCGTGGAAGCTGAGAAACTAATGTAACACAAGATAACGTGGCATTTTCTGCAGCAGGAGAAATTGATTGCTAGAGCATTAGATGCAGATTTACTGACAGGTTTGTGGATGCATGGATGGGATTTCCAGTAGAAGTGGTTAAAGCCAGTGAAAAAAACAAACAAAAAAAAACCCTGGATCAGACAGGAAGAGACCACGATCAGGAATTAAGACTGAGCTTTTAAGACAGGGAATAGCTACCTATCTCCCTTGTCTGTGCAGCAGATGAAGGAGGAGCAGGGAGGCTGGGGAGGGAGAGACTTTGCATGTTATTGGAGCTGGGATCAGTGCAGTCATCACCGGGGTTGGATTATTGCTCAGTTCTTGGCATGTTGTACATTGTTTTTCTCCAGCTTCAGTTTACAGACCCTGCAAGCGACACTCCACACGGAATTATTACAACTCTCTACGTCCCGGGATCTGGGGTCTAAAACACCCCCCCACCAATGACAACAAGGACAGCACCCCCTCTCTCCTTGACACCCTATTGTCTCCTGCCCTGACCTCCTCCTGCGCCTTCTTTCTTGGGAGTAAAGAGATCAGCTGGTCCTAAAGGTAAGACTGTGCCCTGCCAACTCCGCTACATCTCCTCTTGTCAAATGTGATTTGTATTTTTTTTCACAGCCTACCTACCCCCTGCCAATGCCGCTCTGATTACCAGTGTCCGATTTGCTCATTGTATTGTTCACAAAGAGAAAAGCAGGGATATGAAGAACGATGGTTTAGATTGCAAGCTCTGTGGTACAGCAGCGATGTTGCCATTGATTCCTTCTCATTCATCGTTAGGGTTGTATTGCACAGTGCTGATGGCTTTTGCAAGTTCACAGGATCGTTAACACAGAAATATGATTTTTTTTTTTCAAGAAGTTTTTTTGGGGTTTGCTTTTTAATGCAGGGCGAGTGATTCTGCTGGGGGGGCTATTCAGCAACTCTGCGTCTTTTTGCTTTGAGAATTGTGTTTTATTATATTATGAGCCTCTTTGTTAAAACCCCTCGCTGTCAGTGGTAATGTAAAGCTCTATCTATAGAATACGATTTTGGCATTGTGGGAACTCTTGATGTAATAGGGGGATTGGACGAATCTGACTTTCCTAAAACTGGCCTCTGAACCCCCTTCTCTGCTGTTTTGTAGAAAATGTTTAACCCCCCCGTTTGCCGCAGTAATGTCCACCAGTGAGCAAAAAGGAAACTTTGTGAATTGTGACCCTTGAAGTATTTAAGATCTTAACTTGCAACCATAACCTACTTTACCCAGACCTGACCCCCTTCCCTCCTCAGCCCTTACAATAATTTTGGCCCCTGGTTATCAGGATAATGGCTTCAACAGACCTGACGGAGAACTGGTTGCTGCCATAAACTGTGGTGTCTGCTAAGGAGATTCTCTGGCTGGATTGAGAGAGATACTCTGCATAGCTATACTGTCATTCTTTTATTTGGGATCTGTTGTTTTTAACATTCTATATAATAAACTTAACTTGGAGTCTTGTCTTCTGTTAGATTTAACCCTAAACCTTCCAAGCAGCCCTTCACAATTTTGTTTTTCTTTTTACATAATTATCAAAAGAAATCGTTATTAGCAAAACATCTTCTGTTAGACCTGTATCTTTTAACCTCTTAATGGCCAATCAGACCTGCCACAAAAAGAAATGGAATTTTAAGCAAAAGCATCTTGTTAGACCTGTCTCATTAAGTCTTTTAATTGTATACAAGATGTGCAACATGCTCCTACAAACAGTTGAGTTTTTATTTGCTACGTATAATGTGCTGTACTGCTCAGTCTTGTATCAGTTATATATAGTATATACGCCTTTTTGGACCCACCAGCATGCCACGGCTGGGGGTTATACCACAAGTGTCTCAGTAAGTATGGCCAAGACCGTTATTGACTCACTTGTACTAAAGAAGGTAGAGCATAGAGCTTTGAAGAATCCTGAACAACACTATATGTTTCCTTATCTTCTTTAACCACTTAAGGACCAAACTTCTGGAATAAAAGGGAATCATGACATGTCAAACATACCATGTGTCCTTAAGGGGTTAAAAGAACGTTAACCCTGCAGCACTAAGAAACATTTCTGGGCTATTTTCTCAAATGCAGGTAACTGCAAAATGTTATAAGGATGCAAAGAATTCACGTGAATGAACGTTAAACAATATCCAAAGCAAATCTTACAGGCAATGTTATATAGAGAATAAGAAACCGATTTGTGGTTATATAAATCGTGTCAGATATTTATTTTGCTGAACAACATGCATTTCGCAGTACAAACTAATTTACAGTAGAAACATATGGTGGGTGAAGGTTTAAAGCCACTTTTCAATGGTTTTCGAGATTTGGTGGGGTTTTTTTTGGTTGACAGGAGGCGCAGTCTGTTCTGGCAGATGGGAGCAAGTTATTAATTGGATATTATACTGCATTCTGATCAATTTCGGGTCTTGATACCTCCCCGTACACTTCCTTTGCAGTAGACGATTGGATTTCCACCCTCTGAAGCTCACTAGACATTACCTGCCCTTGCAAGTTTTTGCCAAACTTCACACATGTTCAAAAAGCTAAATTTTTTTTTTTTTTTTTTAAATTGTATGTGCAAAAGAAAAGTCGGATAGCTTTAGATCCGTCTCAGAAATCCTGTGTTGTTCATGAGGCATTTATTGTGAAGACAGTGATTAATCACCCTGCCAGAGGGCAGTTTACCCAGCTGTAAGGGGTAATAGCGTAACTACTCTCTCTGTTTAGGAGACATGCACGCAATCACTCCTTGCAACAGCTGGGGGCTTCAGAAAAATCACATTCCCTGGAACAATTCCTCATTTTCCAAGCATTGTTTGAGCTGTCAGAAGCTGGGGGCCTGTTTTGGGGTCTGCAGGATATCAGGACGGTGATTGAGAGGGGGTTATAACATAAACTGTATACAGAAGGCCTGCCTGGAAAGGGAGAAGAGCCGTTATTTGTACAAAATATATATATATATATATATATATATAATCAGGGAGCTAGCCCAGATTTAAACTTGGCATTTCTGATTTTTGTTTTTAGATTCTTGGCCGATGTTTACAGTTCGAGTTGACATTGTTCCCTGGTTGTCAGTCTGCCCAGATTTGTAACAATGGCTTCTCTTGAGGTCTCAGTGGGCCAGTGAGAGAGTCATGTGTGTATTTAGCAATGAGTCCCTGGAGCCTTTTTAATATAGGTAATCTCCAGTATGATGGATCCCAAGCTCTGTCTAGTCAGTTTTTTGTTTTTTTTTAGAATACTTATGCTTGTACAAATGTCAAGATAATATGTGAATGTGTATTATGTGAATGTAAATGTATATCATACACGCATTTATTTTAATATAAATGCATTTTTGCAAGGTTATCTGTATGTGTCCTCTTGTGCATATTTTTGCAAGTATTGTGCATTTGTGCCTTGACTTTTCATATGCATCATTGTGACTTTATTGTATGTGTACATTGTTGCATTTGTTTATTAATTCACGCCTTTTAGCAGATGTATCCGCTTAATTCCACTAAACAACACATTATATAAATTATACCCAAATGGCAAAATCTGGGCTGATATAAAGATATTTGTTTTCTATATCCGCTATTTTATCCTCAATTTTGACATTTAGCTTTAATTCCCTAAAATACCGTGTTTAGTAAATATAACCTTGTATAAGTACGTGTGCATCTGGCCAGCATTTCTTGCATGTGCTTATTTTGTGCATGCGTTTCTGCAGACTGTTATGTACACGTGCATTTGTGCAGCTCTTTCTACGTGTGTGCATTTATGAAATTTGAATACTTCTGGGAGTGTATTTTTTTTATGAACACATATCTACAAGTTTATTTGTGTGTGTGTAACTGTGCAGGTATCTATTATGTATTTTTGATTCTTTCCCAATAGATAGAATAACAAATCTGTGTACTGGACACAGTGAACCGTGTACATATTAGAAGGCTTCCCTTTTTTCACGCCCTGGAGATACTGCCAGCTGGGCAAGGTGTTGGGTTCCGAATTGTGCCCAGCAGCATAGAATTAAAAGGATTAGGCATATATCATTGATGTGTTTTTGTTTCATCAGATTTAAGTACCCGTTTCTTGTATTTCTCTCCTACATGCCAGTGAAGCAATCCTTCGGTGTTACCCTAGTAAAATGCAAAGGGGTATGATTTTTCTGGTGACGGCCTGTGCTCTGCCATAGTGGTGTGATTTCTTCCAGTACAGCAGAAATTGTACACGCCACACATCGTTTTATTTCAGCTGCATGTCATGCCTTACAGTGATTTATTTATTTATAATGTTTTCGATCACATTCGCCACATTGCTGTCAAACCAGGATTGTCATTAATTGCTATGATAGCAAACGGAAATTCAGTCCCCAAGCTGTTCTACCTTGCTTGCTTGTGGATGCTCATTTTTTGCATGACTTTCAAAGCATACACACACAATGGATGGGAGGGGTAATGTTGCACACCCCTGTGCAAATGTTTAATAACACAGAGCCTTCAATAGGTCACGCAGGACTGGTGGGGGTCTCCATTTTTTGCAGGTGGTTCTGAGTTCCCCATTGCCATTCCCCTGCTTCCATACAACATCAAATAAAGGTGTTTGAACAGGCGTGACCCCCGTGAACCACAGATTAGCACTCTGTGTTTGAAACTTGATAAACTCGTTTCTTTTTATTTGTAGCACATGCTTGGGGAATTAGAGTATAAATCACTCACGCGTTCCTGAATTGAGAATCATACTGGGAAAAAAAAAAAAAAGCTTTTCAACGTGATGGTGAACAAGCACAGAATCTGCAACCAGATCTAACCCCCAGTCTGATCTAAAAGGCTCACAATCTATTGCACATGACAGCAGAGACTTCCTACAACCCCTGGCTGTGGCCCTACTTTTAGCAAGCCTTTTGGAAAGGAATAGCATTTTGTTTGACAAAAAATCGAAAACCTATCTGCTAAAACACCTCAACTGCTTTAATCGTTAAGAACCGTATCAAAGTTATTTACTAAATTGAGAATTCCAGGCGAATCCAAAGTAATTTTAAAATGTAAAGTCAAAATTGCCGAACTTGAAAGATTCTCTATCCATTAATTCATTAATTTAATCTTTAAGATCAGATAATTTGGCCTTAAATTCGAAATTCTCTTTGTAAGAAGTAAAGGTGAGAGTTAGTGTTTACTGATCTTCAGTTAGAAGAGTAGTTGATCCATGGAATGAACTCCCAGTATAGCTGGTATTGAGTAGAAAAGTTGAACATGCCATAACAGTTTAACAGAGTTTGTAGTGTACGGCTTTGATATAAATCTCCACAACAAGACCCTGAAATCACTCCAATAATGGATTATATTGAACTAGGCTCTGGTTTACTCCCAAGTTATAAAAACTGCAACTCTCTCACATTCCCACAAAATAACAAATTCATTGCTATAACATACTCTGTGTCAGCTGAAAGTGCTGCATGATTATTACATAAATGCTAGTACATTATTTATTGTACCTCTACTCCCAGGGAGTCTTACACTCCCAGACAGTCTGTCAGAGCAAGTTACAGGCAGTAAAAATGTATAGTCACTTTAATTTAACCCAAAAGAGACTTAAT
Organism: Pelobates fuscus; assembly: GCF_036172605.1. Classification (NCBI taxonomy): domain Eukaryota; kingdom Metazoa; phylum Chordata; class Amphibia; order Anura; family Pelobatidae; genus Pelobates; species Pelobates fuscus. Next base: position 95,613,120 of record NC_086329.1, read on the forward strand.
GAGGCATTAAGCAGGCCCTGTGATCTGCTTTCTAACTCCTAGAACGTTCATCACAAAAGTGTCAATTGTTGGGAATTTAAATAGAATTTCAACCTTTACACCAGCTGCAGACATAGCGACCTGGAGTTATTGGGATATTTTGAACTGATAATATTATAATTATTATAATGTGACTGTTGACACTTTAGCAAATAAGTCACAGTTTATTTGAGAGAGCAGGCAGAAACAGCCTGATTTATAAAGCAGACAGAGACATTTGCTTTACAGAGCAGGCAGGGACAGCCTGATTTAAAAAGCAGACAGAGACATTTGCTTTAGAGAGCAGGCAGAGACAGCCTGATTTAAAAAGCAGGCAGATTTGCGTTAGAGAGCAGGCAGAGACATTTGCTTTAGAGAGCAGGCAGAGACAGCCTGATTTAAAAAGCAGACAGGGACATTTGCTTTAGAGAGCAGGCAGAGACAGCCGCTTTAGAGAGCAGGCAGAGACATTTGCTTTAGAGAGCAGGCAGAGACAGCCTGATTTAGAGAGCATGCAGATTTGCGTTAGAGAGCAGACAGAGACATTTGCTTTAGAGAGCAGGCAGAGACATTTGCTTTAGAGAGCAGGCAGAGACAGCCTGATTTAGAGAGCAGGCAGAGAAAGCCTGATTTAGAGAGCAGGCAGAGAAAGCCTGATTTAGAGAGCAGGCAGAGAAAGCCTGATTTAGAGAGCAGGCAGAGACAGCCTGATTTAGAGAGCAGGCAGAGACAGCCTGATTTAGAGAGCAGGCAGAGACAGCCTGATTTAGAGAGCAGGCAGAGACATTTGCGTTAGAGAGCAGACAGAGACATTTGCTTTAGAGAGCAGGCAGATACATTTGCTTTAGAGAGCAGACAGATACATTTGCTTTAGAGAGCAGGCAGAGACAGCCTGATTTAGAGAGCAGGCAGATTTGCGTTAGAGAGCAGACAGAGACATTTGCTTTAGAGAGCAGGCAGAGACAGCCTGATTTAGAGAGCAGGCAGAGAAAACCTGATTTAGAGAGCAGGCAGAGAAAGCCTGATTTAGAGAGCAGGCAGAGAAAGCCTGATTTAGAGAGCAGGCAGAGACAGCCTGATTTAGAGAGCAGGCAGAGACAGCCTGATTTAGAGAGTAGGCAGAGACAGCCTGATTTAGAGAGCAGGCAGAGGTTCAACATAGGTGAGATTAACTGGTTAGCAGATATCAAAAAGAACAAATCCAATATGCAAAGGACAGTCAGGAGGCAGTCATTAGTTCAGTCTTATCTCCATATATTTGGTCCCTGACTATGATTTCAATTGCAACAGTTTTCTGATGTGATCCCATTGTTACTGGGACAATCAAAATACAGCTTTGCTTTCAAATGGGCTATTCAGTTTGTTTTCCTGTCCTTATCTTTCTTTCTTCTCCTTTAACAATCCCATACCTCCCAAGTGTCTCTATGTAGGAGGGACAGTCCTTATTCTGCACCCGAATTCCACTGTTCCTTTATTCTGTTCTAATGTCCCTCATCTCTAGGGGCTCCATATTGATGGTGTGTTTGAGTATACAGCAGAGCTCTACAACAATAATACTCATAGTAAATATTTTAGTGTACATTGTTCCATTCAGATTTAATCCACTAAAATATTTAGTAACTAACCCTGTACTCATCTGTACAGTAACCCTGGGAGTACTAAAAGACTATATAACACATTAAACAGTTAAAACAATTCTAGATTACAGCACAATATTGTATAGCAGATATAGTTCTGCAGAATTTAGCACCTCGTAGTAGTACTGAGCCTGCTGAGAATTGTAGTTAAACAATGCCCAATAAAGTTGTGGCTTCTCAGCCCTATATTAAATCATTCTTCACGTTGGGCATTTAATTTATATGCGATGCATTTGTCTCTCGTATACTGTCCATGTAAGAAAAAGACCAGGGCATGGTCTGTAGTTTATTGAATAAGGCTTGGAAGTTAATAGCTGAGGCTGTGCACCTCCCGATTAAGATTCTTGTTTGTTGGCAGCAGTGAAATGTGATTATCTGTTTGTCTGACACTTTGAGAGGTATGACAGGGGGAGAAAGGTTTTGTGAAGGCCCGCTTTCTGATAACTGCTAGAAGTATTGCTGCTGCATTCCATGAAAAGGATACTCTTGCCACTTCAAGTCGTTTGATCAAATTTAATGGGCCTTTCTCACTATGACAACCCACTTTCAGATATCGCTGCTGTGTGGCATTAAGCAAAAACATACAGTCTAGCCTAGCCCACCCAATATTTTGTTGTGGCCAGTTTGACTTGGTTTGACATTTGCCATATTTTTTATTAGAGAGAAACGAGGAAGAGATTGTACTCTTCAGCTGCGCCTAACGGAACAGTTTACCAGACATGTTCCAACCACGTGGCTAGGGTTTGCTATTTAATCTTAGGAGATCCTTGTCTTCAGAAATGAGTTGTTTGATCAATGAAAGAGATGGACAATCTACTTTTCAGGCCAGGGTAGCATTTTAACCAACGGGCAGAAAGAAAATCAAAGTTGAGGCCAGGATAGTGGTTTGACCAATGGCAGAGGTTGAGAATCACCCGTTATACTTAGACAGACATAAGACGAATGGAAGTGTTATAGAACATATTCACCAAGAGGAGATAACTTATTCAACAATAGGAGAGACGGAAATTCTACGCTTTAGAAGAGATAACTATGCTCCAGTGGTAGGACATTGAATGGTACATTTAGCACTGAGATAGCAATGTGCCCACCGGAAAAGATAAATATTATGTTTGAGATAGCTGTGACCAATGGAAAAGGTGGAGGTCCTTCTCTTTTAGATGAAATAATGGTCACCAACTGGAAAGAGAAATCCTGCTCTAGAGGCCAAGACATCGATCGCCCAATGGCAGAAGTAGAAAGGTCCTATAGCTCATGCTTCTAACAGGAAGAACCCAATCTTTAGGTCCAGAAAGCTATGTAGGCAACCACGATGTAGAGTCCTAAAAGACACAGAGATACACTTACAGCGGTCTGTAGGTGTTCTGATATGCAGAAATATCTACAATATGAAGGGGTTGCTAAGGGTGATTTTCTAAGATTATTATCTAATCAGTACCATTCACAGTGACTTGGGTAAGAGGGTTAAATGTTGCAGGGACATTAGATAATACAGCAGTTTCTTCCCGGGAAAGATAAAGAGGGATGGTCTAATAGGTGCACAGAGCTTTAAGTGTTGGAATACTGATAGCTCACAACATTGGAGATATGAGGCCTGGCTCAGCCCCCCTCCGCAGGATGAGGAGGGGGGCAGTCTTAGAAGACAATTTACAAAATCTCTAACAATATTTAAACGTTTAGAAAGAGTAGTAGTGGGACAGAATAAGGAGGGGTTGTGGCTTTTGGTATTGAAACACACAGTCTGTTTACATTCCCAAAGGCAACATTTTTTTTTTTACCATGAGAAAATGAGCAGGAAATGGGTTATTCTCTGTACAAACCCATTAGAGAAAAGGGCTGGAGTAAAATGAACAGCCCAGAGGTCATAACAACCTCTAAACCCCCCTAAATGGTTATGAAAAGGATGTTTAACAAATGGAGGAGCAACTGTGTTTGAGTTAACGCTGTCAGTGCCAGAGGAGTGAGATCCCCTGCAGTGAATCATAAATGGCTTTTTGATTATTTGTCTGTCGGTGGAAAATAAAAAAAAAGGAACCAGATTGTGCAGTCATCAGTTTGACTAGAGATGGGACAGCAATTACTGAGCAAACAATAAATCAGGCCTGGGATAACTGGATCAGCGACTAATTAACATTCTATTTGTCACACGTAGACATGTTTTAAATATTTTCTAAGTATGGCAAACAAAACCCAGTTTAATGGTTATAAAATGGAAATCAACAACATATTGATAAACTCATTATATGTGCTTGTAAGAATCTCATTATAACTCTGGATTGTAATCTCCCTGTGACTGGTTTCCAATTATACATATAGATTGCAAGTTCTTTGGGATAGAGGATTTTACTGTAATACAGGCTTGTAAGAATATTGTGAATCCTTAATCCAATATTTCTATAGATTATAAACTCTTGAGAGAGCAACTTTTGTAAAATCATTACAATACACGCTAGCTGGGATCGGTATCCAATTATATATGTAGATTGAAAATTGTTTGGGACAGTATCTCGCATTACATCTATAGACTGTATGTGTGCAACCTTCTGTTGTCGACCTGGTCATTTACAAGATAATTAACAAAAGTGAGAATTTGACGAGAATTTCCAATTTAATGTCAAATTAGCCAAACTTGAAAAATTTGTGAACTCCGCTATGATTTCAATTTAACTACTGTGGCCTCACATTTAAAATTCACTTTGAATTCTCACTTTCGTTAATAACCCTGTTAGTTCAGGAATTATTCAACAGTTCCTGTTATATCTTGACTAATCGCTGTGATAAACAATGCATGTCCATTGTTATTCCTGAAATCTCCCACCAAACTACTGATCTAAACTCGACAAGGCCATAGCAGATCTTCTATGTAAAACTGTTAGCCTATGAGCAATAACTGCATATCCCTTACTTTTTCGTCTAAATATATATGGGTTTAATTCTTTCCTGGCTCCCAAAAATGGTTGTATTGGCTCTTGAGTTCATCTATTTTCTATTTATTCAACTAAAATATAAATTAGTACAGGAACAATGTATGTTATTTACACAGACTGATTTCTAATTAGGATAGAAAACACAGAAAGGGAGATTAGAACCCATAATAGGGACTCTTCATACTAAATCAGGACGCTAGGGATGTATGCGTGTTTATATTCAGTGGGATAAACATTATCAGCAACCCAATCTATCATACTAAGTGTGTGACACGCAATGGAGGCTTGAAAATTAGCGCTTACATGGCTGAGATAGCAGGAATTGTCCAATTTTGGGCAAAAAAGATGTCCTCTGATCTAAGGAGCAATCCATCATCTAGCGAGCATTAAAAAGGTATTTGACTTCTGGGTGGAAACCCTAAATGACCTCTCATAGCACAGCTCCGCATGTTTTTAGCTTTACATTGAACAGGATCAAAGTTCGCTTATGGCATTAATATGCAGGATTTTGGGCCGTGTTTTTTATTTTTTTATGTTTAATTCGGAAAAGCATTCATCATCGCGGCAGCATTTGCTTTGAATTGCGCTTTTACCGTGTGCTAACATTGTGTTTTATTATAATGCTAAAATCTCTATATCACCGCTTTAGCACACTGTGGATTCTAAATAACAGCTTATGAAAATAATAATAACAATAAACTTGGGTACCAAGCTTCTGATTCTATTTCTCTAACACTCCAGCCAACTCTGGAACACTAAAACATTGTTCACAGATGTTCAGGGTTCCATGTAATGCCTAGACATGTTCTGGTACCTTTACCCACATTGTACATCACTTGAAGGACAATGAAGTGCTACTTCTGCCCTAACCATGCAACAATTGTTGCAAATCAGTCACAAACTATTGGAGATATTTACCATCACACCAAAGTTTTTAATTAAAGGGACACTATAGGCACCCAGACCACTTCATCTTCTTGAAGTGGTTTGTGTACATTGTCCCTGTTCCCAGTGGTGTATCCTGGTTTTGTGCTGCCCTATGCATTTGCCATGGGCATTTGGGGGCAGCTTTTTTTGCCGCCCCCTGGAAAATGCCGCCCAAGGCAAATGCCTTGTTTGCCTCGCGGCTAAAACGTCCCTGCCTGTTCCCCTTAGTCCTGAAATTGAAAATATTGCAGTTTTAAGGAAACTACGGTGTTTACATTTCAGGACTAAGAAAGCCTCTAGTGGCGCTTCCAGGAATTTCACGGGGTTTGATTTCGTGAAACGTTGCTGGATGTCCAGCGTCAGAGGAAACCCCACAGGCAAGCACTGAGGCAATGCTTTCCTATGGTAAAGAGCGAATGTGCTTGTGGCGCTCACAGCGCTTGCACATTACGTCCCACCCATCAGATGACGTCGGAGGAGATGGAGCACGGCGCTGGAACTGGGTAAGTAGTAAAGTGTTATTTAACCCTTTACAACGCAGTGAGGGTGCTGCAAAGGCTGAGTAACACGTTCATTTTAGGAATACATTATGGTATTCCTAACACTAAAGTGTTTGTATAAGTAGTTACATTCAGAACTTCCCTCACCTTCTATTCCCCTGGCCTGAATATCTCATATTCAAGTGAAGGCTAACTATGACATCCAACATGTTGCAGAACCAGTTAACCATGGCACTCCAGATGTCATGGGATGGTTATTTATTTATTTATTATTGCCATTTATATAGCGCCAACAGATTCCGTAGCGCTTTACAACATTATGAGAGGGGGATTTAACTATAAATAGGACAATTACAAAGAACTTACGGGAGCAATAGGTTGAAGAGGACCCTGCTCAATCGAGCTTACATTCTATAGGAGGTGGGGTGTAAAACATATTAGGACAGGAATTTGCAGTCAAATAAGGCTGCTCTGTTGTGGAACTACAAGTACCATGATGCTTTGCCAGCTGAGGAACATTTGGCCAGCTTCTGACACACACGTTGTGTGCTATGTTCGAGACACGTTGAATTTACATTAATATATAGGCTGCTAATGAGGTAGCTGAGATCATGTCATTTGGCTGAAACTATATCTGGGGCAGGTGCTGGCAATCCAAAGCAAACAGGATGTTAACATATTTAAGACTAGGGAGGATTTAAATACAGTGTTATAAGGTCTCCACTCAGTTGAAATGCAGAGTAGGTACAGAAGATATGAAAAATAATATTGTCAGCGCTGTTTATTCAATATTTATATATATATGTAAAAAATATGTAAAAAGTATTTTCTTAAGAGCTCATGCATAAACATGTTCCCAGGAGAATGTGTTTTGACAGCAATATTGGGGTTATAAATGTAGAATAAAAAAAACAAACAGTATTTAAATTAGATTGGTGCATGAGACTGTGCTCCATCTAGTGAGCCTGCACACCAAAAATGAATGGCCATGGGGAGTGTGACCCCAGTCATCCCAGCGACACCGCACTCCGCCTCATATTATCTTTCCAGGAAGCTGTATTTTGAATACGTTTTGTGAGCATTGATCGGACGGCACCACAGTTTTGGGAATATAATATTCACAAGTTAAGGTATGCAGTGCAGGAAGTGAATGTTACCATCAGATTACAGAATGTAATCATGAATGCAACTATGTGATTGCCATCAGGTAGACTAATAACACTGTCCCCAGGTAGCATATTAGATGTGTCACACCGCGCTGGGAGCATTTTAACAGCGCTCCCTGCATTGACCTGATAGCTGGGCTGGACAGGCACTGTGTCAACAGCAACAATGCCCCCCTCATTTCTCTGCCCACCTGTCCCGATTTGCAGGAGGGAAATGTTGGGAGGTATGATTTAACCATAACATCATGCAGAACACAGCCTCGTCTGCACCCAGACACCCCGTAGTTTGCACCATCTGTTATCATGTCATGAGACAGACAATGTGACAGAGGATGTTGCAGATCCTCACTTACTGTCAATGTCACCTACCCTCTAATCGCAGGCTTTGACAGCAGTTCAGATAGCAGACGAGGAGTGTTATGAATCGCTATGCTGAAATTTCCCATGCAGTAACCTAGAAACATTGATGAACTCACCTTGTTGTATAGGAACAATATCTGCCCCATGCAGCCCTGTACAATGCTTTTTTCATAAATAGGTATTCCTGCTGATTTGCAAAATAGTTGCATTTATTTACTTTTTCAAAGTGTATATTCTTTCACAGCAAGTGTTTGGAAGGGTGGTATACCTACCGCCATAAAAATCGCCCTCTCATTGTGACGGTATCTTTTCCCATTAGTTCCTGGCAAACATGGCTGCTAAGAGCTGCGTCAACATCATATTGTCGCACTTGCATAGATAATGGTTCCTAAGTGTAACTTCTAAATGCTTTGGCATTTCATTGAAAATATAGTTGAAAAAGGATACAATGTAAAAGAGAGAAAATATGTGTGAGCGCTTTGGGGACTTTAAATACTATCCTCCGTACTGAACGGACAGTAGCAGAAAAAGATTTGGAGAACAGACTGTGCTGGCTTTGTAATATGATGGTATCTTTGAAAATCTGCTTTTAGATTGATTGCATGCAGGTAAATGTCTGGTATGGAGTAGATAATAACTGCCCAGGTATGTTGCTGAGCTTGGCGAGCCAATAACGTCATGGGTTTCTAATGGGGCATTTACCTGTTACGTCCGAGGCTTGTTTTCAAACCTGAAAGGGTAATTTCTGCCTCTGATGGATGAACATTCACTGACTCTACTGCTATTTGTTTAGCTTTATAACTGTACAATGGGAAGGCTGTATCTTATGCTGCATGACAAGCTTAATTCTGAGAACACTGAATTTTAAGCAAATTGGCTTTTAAACTGAAAGTGATACATCACTTACTCCATGCTGTGTTTAAATATAAATTTACTTATATAAAATGCGTACATGAGAGATTCTCTTTAAGAATGTAAAGATTGTTTATTGTGTTGTTGACTGCAATAATTGTAGATTTTATTTCAAGTCTTGGTGTAAAAATAATCGCAATTTTAAGAATGACAAGAGATGAATATTTTTCGTACTTCCTTTACTGAAATTTCCAATAGCAGCAGAGAAAAAACAACCAATAGAAAACCAGAAATACAAGGTTATATATATATGCCAGGCCCTCCCAAAGCAATCCATTAAACACGAACAGGTTAAACAAAAACAGAAATCCGAATAACTTCAATGAACAGAACCCGAAAAGAAACTCCGGCCACAGGCACCTTACACTAGCAGAAAGGACAGAAACATAGTTTATAGAGTTTTCCAGGGCAATAGGCGCAGGAAATCCAAGATTAGTTTTGAAGGTGCCCATCCACCGACCATGGATCAAACATGCGATGACCCCCTGTGCATCCACGATGATATCAGTGTTAGCCACATAGAATTCTTCTGTGTCACAGACCGTCTGGAGTCCTCGCAGATAGAACTCCTTGACAAGTCTTGAATAGCACCTTTCCATGTCAGAAGCGCCCCCTGCCGCTCGTCCATAACTGCCAACTGAGGGGTTAGGTCATCATCCTCCTTGGCTGATCCCCACTTACCTCTGGAGCAGAGTGCACCTTGCTGCGTATAGCGGGAGCCTTGCCCATGTCTGGGGTGTGCCTGGGATAATTGTCCCTTCCAGTGGTGTTTACAAGGAGCATGCATTACTCTTGGACTGAAACATAGAATGTGACGGCAGATAAGAACCATTCGGCCCATCTAGTCTGCCCAGTATTCTAAATACTTTCATTACTCCTGGCCTTATCTTATATGTAGGATAGCCTTATGCATGCTTAAACTCCTTTACTGTGTTAACCTCTACCACTTCAGCTGGAATGCTGTTCATAATGGAATAAAGATGCATTACTAAATGGAGTAGCAAGTCTGAGATGGTCAACGTTTAATCTGTAGCTTGCTTGAAGTGGTTACAGTGCAAGAAACCCATCTGTGCAGCATTTCTGATTTTTATTTCTGGGTTGTAACTCATTACGATCAAGTCATCAAAAGGCAGAAAATCATAGACATTGCTGGGTGAGGCTTTAGGCACTAAATCCCCATATCCATACCCCTCCCTTTATTAAAGATAAAGGCTAAGACAGGCAGGGTGGCTGGGGCAGAGACTTCACTTCACAAGCCTGAGATTCGGGCATTGCACACCCCGGCAAATTAGAACCTTTGATTTTAGTTTTGCACAGTGGTGCTGGGATTTTGGAGAGTTAGAGGGGGTACTACTGTATTAATGTGTGATGGGGGGAGAGGGGGGGGGGGGAGAGGGGGGATATAAAGTGGGAATATAGAAATTTAAGGGGGATTTGGATATTTAAAGTATGATTTGTGGATGTAAAGGGAGTATTTGGAGATGTAAATGGGACTCTGTTATATGGGAAGGTAATTGTGAAGCTCTGGGATATGGTAGATGTTAACTACACAGTGACTACATCTGTAAGGGGTATGATCTGGGTCACAATCAGGGTCACATGATGAATGTGCAGATTCTTATGATCACATGATGAATGTGCAGATTATCAGGGTCACAGGATGAATGGATTAATAAGGGAATAGGCAGAGATATGGGCAGATATTTAGGGTGACAGGGTAATTAAGAGATGTTTGTGGTCACACAGCCTTTCTCCATATTTACATTGACTGGATAATACCTCTCAATGACTGGATTTATTAGTGGTGTGCCATAAATAAAACCTCAGTCTGAGATGAAGTTGTTATGTTGCGCAGAGTGTTCCGTTGAAGATATATTTTACTCCTAGCAAATTAAATAGTTACTCCAAGCACTATGAAAACGTCAGTGATTTGAGGTGGTTATGGTGCCTGGAGTCTATATATGGTATATTACTATGAAACACTGCACAGACTGAGTTTAACCTCTCAGCTGGCAGAGGTGTAACCCCACCGCTGGCAGCATCACTGGGGTGTCATCAGCTAGTGTTCCAGGTTGGTTAATGTCATTACTGTGTAAATGTTATTGCACCCTGTTCCATTCATTGACATGGTGTTCCGCTGACGCCAGAGCTGTATTTAGCGCAAGGCTGACAAGGCACCTGCCTTGGCGGCACTTTCAGGGGGGCGGCAAAAAAAGCTTCCCTCCAAACTTGCCTTGGGAGACCAGAGAGCTGGCCAGCTGGACACCTCAGGGCCCCCCGAGGCTGGCATCTCCTGATGTTATGGGCGGCGAGGGAGTGCTCTCCCATAACGCAACCCGCAATGATGCTGGAGCCAGAATATGACATCACTCCGCTCCAGTATCACTGAGAGGTGCGTGAGGGAACTGAGCAGGAGGATCAGAGCTCCCTCGCCACCCACCTGAACTGCGTGCCTGTCTCCCCAACCGCCCACCAGCCCAGTGTCTTGTCAGTGAGTGTGTATGTGTCTGTCAGTGTGTATGTGTGTCTGTCTGTGAATGTAAGTGTGTGTGTAACTATGAATGAGTGAGTGTACATGTCTGTGAATGTGTATGTTTCAGCGAAAGTGTGTGTTGGTTGGCATACAGTGAGTGTATGTTAGTGTATGCATCAGTGAGTGTGTGTGTCTTTCAGGAAGAGAAATTTGGAAGGGGGGGTGGCTGAGTTTTGTCATGCCTAGGGCAGCACAAAACTAAAATACACCACTGGCTGACGCTCACAACCAATCAACGGCGACTGGAATGGCTTCAGATTTCTGCAGTAGACAGAATGGTATCTGACAAGAAGTAAGGAGCCTTCGGAGTTAAACGGTTTGCCCCATTACCTGGGAACCGGCCCAGGGTACTCTTGGCATCATTCATACCCACTGCAGTTTGAAGTAACCCTTTAATGTTTCCATCCTGCAAAAAATAAAACTATTTGGTTCTAAAACTGGTAATCACTACATACAATTGTTAGTTTTGAGTGTTTAAAACTAAAAAATATTTTATATACCGGTAAGTCAGTCGATGTAGGAAGGTACAAGGCATGATTCAACTCCCATCACTTACGGCAGACCCCAAAAAGCCAAGAGATAGGTAGTTGTTTGTTGCGTTATTTAGTTCATAAACTGATGTCACCGTTAAATATGTAGTCTATTAAATGGCTTTATATACTTCGTTTTACTCCAAAAAAAATAATGGGAATAAGGGGGACCCCAACGGACCCTGCACTGAGGGGTGGTTGAGTTTGTCTATCCCCACTTAACTGGATTCCAATGAAACACAGATTTAAAAAAAACGTGAACAGCCAAGTCCTTGATTACATTGTCTTTCTGACAAAACCATTAGTTATTTGCAGTAAATTCTGCTGCCAACTCTTACCTCATGCTCGCTAAGTGCTCGTTCTAATGTGAGTGGGTCCGGGGTGAGTCACGAGGGGGCATCCAGTGCTTTTTAGTAAGGGATTGGCCCAGGAGAGTGCTTCCGAGAGTGGTAGGGGGTCAGCCACTAGACTCTGCTGTCTAGAATAGTCTAATTACTAAAACCGTAATCTGAGCGTGCCAACAAACAAATCTGATATGAAATAAAACATATACCTGGACAAACATGGCTTGTGTCTACAATGTTCTGCCCAACCAATAAACGTTAACAAAAAAAGCACCCTAGTTCTAGAAATCCTGATTTCTGTCAATTGCAATAGCTGTGTTTCCCAGCGAGCCAATATCTTCAGTTTCATACTTCTAATTTAAAAAACACCAGGTACAGTTCAGGTTCCCCACGATTGTGCATCTTATTCCCAAGTTTCAAATCCAAAGCTCACTCATTTCACGTCTGACATTTTGCAGGACTCGTCCTCTAACACAGCACCCATATCTAATCGATATGTCATTAAGGATGGTTGTTCAAGAGGCAGCTGATGTAGGAACGTGATGGAGACCTTGCTCCGAAAGCTGGAGGCTGTGAGTCTTCGCAAAAAGTTGAGAAAGTACTGTGCTGCGAAATCGGTAAACCCATAGCTGAACCTTTCTGTAGAAAAGGAAGATGAGAACAAAGCGTGGAAAATAAGAAATGCTAGAATCGGTGTCCCGCACCTAAGGTAAATGGTGTTTTGGAGATACAACACTTCCTTTCTGCTGCAGCAAATTAAAATACAGGATGTTATCACTGCAATTACCTATGAACTCTCCTAGGAACATATTAGTATTAGGGATATACATTGGTAACTGTAAAAAAATAATTCTGTGCGGTATAGAGATTTTCCCCCACGTTCGTGCCCCCCAATGCTAAGCATGTGAAAAAGGCAAAATGTTCAAACATAAGTCTATACTTAATGGGCAGAACCAGTGGCAGCTAAACATAGGGCCCTTTAGTATTTACTATACAGAAGTGTTTTACATTGCAGGGTTACACCAAAGGACCACTTTTCCCAGTCTACTTCATTGAGATGAAATGGTCTGGGTGTCTTTAGTGCTTGGTTAATCACTGAAGGAGAGCCCTTGCAGTAGCCTACTTCTGTGCTCTGAAGCTGGGCACTGGAGAAAACATATCTGGGTTAGTAGAAGTTGTGACTTGCCCCTCCAGATTTTGGACTGTTGAGAAATCAATCTCAAAGTTCTAAAACCATGGAGAGAACTACAGGGTTTGATGGGTTTTGTTAGACTAAGAATAATTAATTTGGGGATAAAGAGCCCAAAATCTGCTGGTAAATGGGAGCTTCAAAAATCTCTGTCTACGTTTTGACACAATGTGAACGTTTGGTCTCACAGCATCTGTGCATCAGATGACTCCTTGCTGAATGCATCCGCTACACTTCAACAATGCATCTATGAAATCTTTGCGTGACTGCTTCTAAACTCGCGCCTTCTCTCTGTCCTGAACCCATCGCTTTTTGTTTACTAAATGTGCAGTGTTTACATCTGGGCAAAATTTCACGTCAGCAGCCCATAGAAAGAATATTTATAGTGAAGGATTGTTTGGGTTAGAAGCAGGAGACATGCAACACACACTGTGGGTACTGGTCCTGAGCTAAATCGACTTGGCTCACACACAGACACAATAGATGTAGTTTGTCTGCTGCCCCCCTCCCTGAACAGTACTACTTCTGGCAAGCTCTGGGTGTGGGGGATTCTCTGGCTTAGAGCTGAAAATTAGAGTGGGCTTAAATACAAAATCTGAATTTACGTTTCTGGTCAATTGTGTTTAGAAAGGCATGTGCCTCTGACCCCATCTGCAAATAGTAAACATTATCTACGTGTTTTATGAACTGGAAATTTCAAGTACATAAAATATAAAGCACAGAGATATTCTAAGCCTCCTAACTGTCTCAATTTAGACAGGGGAGACCCAATTTAGGGGTCCTGGTCCCACCATCCAGATTTTGTTCCCTGGTGTTCGTCATCTGACACAGGACATCATTGGACGTGCTCGCAATGTGCTCTCTGCACAGCCGGGAGTCTTCCAATCAGCTTGGAGTACATTCATGTCAGGCTGACACGCTCCATCTGCACTCCCGCCCATGTTGGGCCATCACCAGTGATGAAAGTTGCATCACTAGCAAACATCATCATGACCTGTTCACCATGTCTCATACCTCCATGAAATTCACTGGGGGGTTTAAGTGGTCAGTGCCTGCCTAGAAAGTCATGGAGTCTGCAGTGACGCACTCTCTATCGCTGGCATGCAATCCTCTACTCTCCTTATCTCTGCCCTATGCTATCTTATATGCACCTCATTAGTTGGCACAGAGAAAACACGTATTCAAGGCTCCAGACAGAAGCTTTGTCGAGAGTTTTGACAGAGACCAATGTATAGGCTCACATTCTGCACAGCACGGTGAGCTGGGTAATATGGCTAATTTCGATCTTCAGTGATGCTTTTGGTTTAACATTCCCAGTGCATATTATAGAAATCGTTTTATCGATTTGCAAACTGCTTTTGTGTTCATCCTGATAAGATAATTGATTGCAGTGCAGGAATCTAATTATTATTGTGGATTGTAAAATCTGCTTGGCAAAGGCTGACGACAATTACTCACAAAAAAAAAAAAAAAAGTGCATTAATGGCTTGTTCCTTCATTAGTATGTGAGTTAATGAAGTCAGTGAAACCCCTAAAGGACCTTACTAATGTACAATGAAGTGGAATCACAGAACGGAGCCCCGGCAGAGATGGTAGTAATGGTAGCCCTCTAACTTTTGTATCGGACTGTTTTTACTGTATTGTCTTTTTGACAATTGTACAGCGCTGCAGAATATGTTGGCGCTGAAAAAATGCCAGTAATAAATATAAAAAATTAATACATGGACATTTGCTTTGTTTTCAGCACGATGCAAACAAAGAAAGGGTTAAATCCAAGAAAAACTAAATAAAATCTATTTTGAAACATAGCATATACAATAATGTATTCTGAATACAGTGTGCATGACTGATGTGTATTTGGTCATAATAGTTTTGCTATTGGTCTGGAATAGTATATATAACGAGTTATACATAGAATTCAACGATGAGAGCAAGCGGAAAAGACAGCAACTTTTTGTTTTTGTTTTTTTAAATTCTTTATTTTTACAGTGCTTAAATTTAACAGACATGCTTGTAACGCCACGATAGCTGGTACAAGCCGGAGTGATAATACATTTTATACAGTGGCGTGGTAAACATTATTAGCACTTTTTTGATGTTGTTGTCGAAAGTTTAAGAAACAATATGGTGTAAATACATAAGAGACTATATGTTAGCGTAAGCAGTAAGCGCTCAGTACATAAAGTATTACTAGTGTTAGTGAGTAGCAGGCAACATTCATCATAACAGCGGCAGTCATGTCGTTTAACGTTCAGATACGCGTAGGCTCGATCAGTCACACTCTTTTAATGCATGCTAGGCGTGTTACAGGCTTATCTGCCATATTGGGTGGGCTATAGCTTGGTCCAGTGTAGGCCAGCTCAATTCCTATGGTTATATTGCAGCAGGTATTTGGGGTTTACAGAGCCCACCCGCCAGGTATGGCACTGACGTTGCGCTGCCTGGAGAAGGTGGGGTCAGTAGTTTGGGATGAATTGGGCTTAAGAACATACACGTAAACGAAAATAGCTTGGTGGATCAAGTAGTGCTGTAGGGCATGCTCACAGTAAAATGACTTAAAGGGGATGATAACATAAAGGAAATTATTACCCGCTGGTGATAACCTAGTGGGTCAGTGTGGTGGTCTAGTAACTGAGAAAGGGTAGCCTATGTCTCTCGCACTAACACTCCCATCCACTAGCGATATGCAGCATGAAAATATAATAAGAGAAAATACAAATAAAAGAAATATTATAAAATGACATGTAGTAAAAATATATATATATATAAAAAAAAAAAAGAAAAAACACACACACACTTTGGAGTCTCTTGCGTTTCTGTCTTATTACAGGTTTAACAAATCAGTCCAGGCTTAGGGTCTATAGCTTTAGGCTGTTGCCTTATATGCCTATCTCGTCCGCGTAGTTGGCTTGCGGTGAAAGTCATGAGTCACTTGCCCGTTCAGGTCTGTGGGGGTTTGTATGAGTGCTGTCTGCTCAGTTTCCTCTCCGCCCTAGTGTTGCTCCCCCGGTTCTCGGTCTCCTGGTTCTCTGTCTCTCCCGCCCCGTCCATGGGCATCTGCTGCTGCAGTTGGAGGGTCTGGATAAATCCTGCAGGGTCTTTGTCTACGGACAGTGTGAGTATCGAGTCCTTTTGTGGGACCACCAATGTGCCTGTTGCGCCCCATCGATACCGGATTCCTTTATCTCTCAGTTGGCAGGTGATCGGTGAGAATTTCCTGCGCTCGAGCAGAATTGTGAATGGGATGTCTGCGAAAACTTTCACGTGGTGGTTGTCCACGGTGATGGTGGGGGTTTTCCTGGAGTAGGCCATCAGCGCCGCTTTAACTGCGACATTTCGGGTAACTGCTATAATGTCTCTCGAGGCATCCGCTGGGGCGGTCGGGGATTTCCGGATTCGGATTTCGGATTTCCGGATTCGGAATGCGAATGGCCTTGTGTCTCCGTCCGTTTTCGCTCCCATTGCCGTTGCCACTTTGTGTAGTCCAGTAAGGCCTCTGGGTCTATGTCTTCAGGGGCTCCGCGTACGCGGACATTTCGTTTGCGGTGGCGTGTTTCCATCGCCGTAACCGAGCGGGTGAGCCCCTGTAGTTGGAGTGTCAGAGCTTCCACTTGTCTTCTGGTGTCTGTCAGTGAGTCGTCTCTTTTACCCTCTCGGGTTTCTATTGCATGCAGGCGCCCCTCCATACCAGTGACCTCCGTCTTCACACCGGCCAGGTCTGATTTCCACATCTCCCGGAGATCTATGAGGAGCTTCTTGATATCACCTTTTGTTGAAGGTGAGTCGTCCGAGTCCGACGTCTCCGACCCGTATAACGCGGGTGTCGGGGTTGTGGTCTGGGATTCCTCCCTCTCCACGGATGAGTCAGACTCGCTGTCGCTTTGGGGCCTACTCGCCGCCATTTTGGCCTGTGGAGCTTGTTGCGGCCTTTTAAAGGAGCGCCTAATGTCAGGCTGGTGGGAGCTCTCTTGGCGGGCAATTTTCTTATTTTTTTCCCCCCATCTCTCTGGGGTTTAGTGCTTGTTGCTGCTTGGTTTTTGGTCTCGGTTCAGCGTTTTCGTGGCTTTTGGGTCAATTTTAGCTTAGTGAAGCAGGAGCTCCACATAAACACGTCCAGTGTGCTGCTCTGCTAGCCACGCCCCCCAAGACAGCAACTTTTTTAATTCTCACATTGAGACTCATAATGCCAAATATATGATGGTGAAGAATTGAAGGGTAACAAAACCATCTAAAAATCTACATCTGCTTCATATGTCATTTAAAATAAAATACATGAATTTTTTTTAATTTTTTTTTTTAAATCGGGTTTCTATTTTTTGACATAAGCACAGCGTCACCCGTTCCTGCCAGTAACTATTCTAAACATAAATACGAACACTAATTGTGCCATAAATGAGTAAATGTTTCTTATGGAAACATATTTAAAATAACCAACAAAAATGGTAGGTGTGAGACCCGGCATGTGGGAAATGTGCAATACGAGCTATTTAAGTTGAAACCTTCAGATATACCATGTGTGATTTGTATGAGCTAACAGGTAAAGGTTTTCATGACACCAGTGTGTTAACCCCTTAAGGACCAAACTTCTGGAATTAAAGGGAATCATGACATGTCACAAATGTCATGTGTCCTTAAGGGGTTAAAGCACTTTGAGAAGATCCGTGAAGATTTTATTTCCAGTCAAGGGAACAGCCACCTGGAATTCTGACACACAAATGTATAAATCACTAGAAGTATTTATGAACCTTCCATCCTGAACTGCAATGCCCATTATGTAAAATATACTCCAATAATAAGACCACAAATTACGTCTTAGAATTGATACGGAACTTCCTCTTCAGTTAGTGTACTAAAGTGGTAGTTGATTCATGGAACATACTCCCAGATGCAATGGTAAAGAGGAATAAATAAAATTTAAAAAAAAAAGCAAAAATTAATCCAGAGTCTAAAAGCGGTCCAATAATGCTGAGTGGTTGAATAGCAAAATATTCCACGTTTGAGGTATGGTGATTCACTGGGACTCATCTGTCACAGATCTCCATGCTAATAAAGCAGAATTGACTGATCATACATCTCGCAGCGAACGCCTGGAGTCATTATCTTCATGTAGGAAGTTGCAGTTCCAGTCTATGATATTCAGTTTTTTGTTGGGTTTTTTTTTTCCTTCTTTATAATTCTTCCACTACTTCCTTCCATCCTCCCCGAGACTTATTGACTGCAGCCGCTGACAAATTAGAAATAATTTCTGAGCAAACCGATCAATCAAGTTTTTTTTTTTTTTTTTCTTGAATTCAGACCGACGCTCTGGGATTCTCGTACGCCAGCTAAATATGAGTGGCCTTTTTACTGCAGGAGCGAGATGGTAATATACAGCAGGGCAGTGAACACTGTAAATTCTTATTAACCTGTTAAGGACCAGTGACCGTCTATAGCATCATAGGAATACGGACGGATTTTCAATATTCAACTGATATAACATGAGCTGCGTTCTGTAAAGATGTTATCTTTAGTAAGCTGTGCATTCCACCTTGCCGCAGCTTAGAATGTGATGACAATCTAGACTAGAACATCAATGGTCCCTCGGGCGATAAAAAGCACCTTTTCTACAATGTATATTTGAGTACTATATAGGAAATATAACATTTAAAAATGCCGGTCCATTTGTTCTCTATATTATTTAATAAATCATTGGTAAATATAAGGGAAATTTACGTAGATGAAAAGACATTTGAAAGTTTGTGCACTGAGTGAATCCATTGTGATGGTCCAAAAATTATTTTTGTTTTCAAAGATGAGCTACTCTTACAGGCTTATATCCGAACAGGAGTACTGTTTGAATTCAAAGTGATTTCCAAGTGAATTTCCAAATTTAGAAGAAAATAACCAAACTGGGAGAAACTGACTTTTTTTTTCCCAATTCAAATATTTTGTTGTTAAATTTAAAAATCACTTTGAATTCCTGATAATTTTCACTTATTCATCTCATTAGGCCCTCCCCATAGAAAAGCATTGTTGCATTACGTGAGAACATCCAGCGTCCTATGCAACCTAACACAGGTTAGCCACCAGGAAGTGCCTCTATTGGCTGTCTGATTGACAGTCACTAGGGGCAGTCTTAGTCCCGAAAGGTAATCATTGCAGTTTCTCTGAACTGGTAATGATTTACACTGCAAGACTAAAGGGAACAGTGACAGTGCACCCAGACCACTTCAATCAGCTGAAGTGGTCTGAGTGTCTAGAATGTCCCTTTACGTGAAAAACGTGGTTTTGTCTGAAACTGACCTGCATACTCAGCTGTGCTGAGGGAATAAACAGACAACAGTTAGCTGTGATGCTGAGAGCTGTTTTCCTTGCTAAAACAGGAGTTACATAGACGAATACATTTATAAAACCACTGATAACAAATACATCTTATCTTAAAGGCAGACCTGGTGTATCTGTGCATCTGTATTCTGTCTCACTAACTTTGATGAGTGTAAACACTCTCACATATCTCCTAAACCTCTTCAACCTAAACACATTGTCACATTTGCAGGATGCCTGGAAGGTTAGAAATCACCAGTTTATTAATTCACTGCATTACCAATGCTATGTTTAGTAGTTGTTGTTTTTTTGTTGGTGTTTTTTTTAATGCAGTTCAGATAAATAAAAAAATGTAAAATTCTAATTAAGAAATGTCTTTTTCTTATTATTATTTTCATATGAACTACTCCTTAATAAGCTGAACTCCTGCATCCCTTACTGTGCTGATCGCAAAGACTAAACCTGATACCGGAGAAACTGACGGAAGCCAAGCACAGAGAGATGGACACAGGTTTCTTCAGGAAGGAAGAGATTCTTTATTGGATCACCGATCGGGACTCAGAGGGACTAGCGTCACCAAAATACAGCAAAGTCTGAGTACTGAATACATAGAGTACATTCCTTATATAGCACTGTAGCTCCTCCCACAATTAACTACACCCACACATACCCTTAACCTATTTAATGAATAGAGTCTAAACTCATCCATCCGGTCTAACCACGTGGCTCATCTGATACAAAGGAGAGGGACGCGTAATTCCAGTTCTTACATTCCTGCACCTGGTCAGTACAGTGATGACAGTATCTTAGCTACGTGTAATTAACCAACTGATACTACAAACACATATACATACATATGCCTTGTGGCAATCTTAGCCTGCTAAACTTGTATTTTACTGGAATTACATCACATTCCCCCCTTTGATGCCTCTGATATTTCACAATTACTTGAGGCATCACTTAACCTTGGTTTGCATATACCTCAGGTTACCATGAACCAGACCAGACTTATCTTATGATGTGAATCTTCAACATTCATCTTCTTGCATTGGTTCTCCCTGATCTAGAGCCTTATACTTATATATCGCCATTATCTGTGCAGCAGCCTTCCTCTCTGCTATACTTCCTATCAGGCTTTGCACAGACCTAACTACTAAGGGTATAAGACACGGTAGGAGTAGACACAACAGTAAAATCAGTAGGACTCCACCTACCACTGCCTTAAGCCCTCCAAACCACTCATACCAGCTACCAAACCAACTACTTGGATTGTACCCTTTCCATACCTGAGTAGGCACATGCGCTAGTTTAACCATATGGCTAGTAAGCTCAGCTATTGCTTGCCCTTCGTCATCTATTTGAAGACAGCAATTACTTAGGTTAAACTTCCCACATACACCTCCCTCTACTGCCAAAAGGTAATCCAAGGCTAATCTATTTTGGTAGACTGCTGTCCTCATCCTGGTGTTATGCTTCGCTAGAAGATTGAGCGCTTGTGATGTCTCATTTGTGATAATCTCAACCACCGCCTGTAATCTTATAATACGGTTGAGCATATAAATAGGGGTTCTATAACCAAAGGTACCATCCTCAGCCCACGTGGCTGGCCCATAATAATCTATGATACGCTGGGGAGGCCATTCATCATCTTCTCAGGCGCCTATCTCTATGGGTCCCCTTTTCTTCCTATGATTCACATCATACACTTTAACACCTAAAGTCTCACCTGTTTCAATCGGTAACAAGAAGAAGGATGGTTTGAGCATACCCAACACACATGCCCCTTCCCAGTCCTGTGGCAGCTCCGAATAGGCTTTCTTACCACAGATCCAGTACAAATTTGCTGGGGCTCTCCAAATAGATGTGATGGATAGATCAAACCACACATCCTTTAAATTGGCATATCTAGCAAACGGGTTAGATGGTTCTGAGACATTTGAAGCCGACCACCAAGTTGTATTCTTTGTATCATCATCATAAGCTTTTTGCCCTAGACAAGTTAATTCTCCTACAGAAGTATTATACATTATTCCTTTCCTTGCTATGCAAACATAACCTATGATGGAGGTCTTTAATTTCCACTCAGATTTACCTCTAACACTCAAATGATAATCGGCTTGTGTAGATATTAGTTGGTCAACTGCCTCAGAACCGGACATTACCTCCTTTGCTTCCCAAGGCCATTGGTCTCCCATGTTAGTACCTCCACACACATAGCAGTTGGTAACATTAAGACTACCGGCAATACTTTCAGCTAGGTCAATGAACAGGTTTTTAGCGTTATGGGGGATCTTATTATCTATACTCATCTCTTCGTAAAAGGAATGGTATACTTGATGAGTCTGGGAGGATACCGTATCAGTCTCTATTCCTATAAACAATAATGTCCCAGGATCTAAACCCGTCCCGTATATTTGAAACCCAAATAAATTTCCATACTTATCTAAGAACTTGTCGGGGTTATTAATGAGTATATGGACTGGGTTGCATTCCATAGACTTACAATAAGGGCTAGTCGGCAACTTAGTCACTATCATGTCTTTGTCTACTGTCTGTCCCCAAGTTGCCCACCCCACACAAGACCAATATGGACAAAAGTTATAGTCTTTATTTGGGCATCTAGGACTCACATATTTATTTTTACTACTGGGACAAATATATTTATCATTAGACCCATACGTCCTCTCCCATCTAAGATCCCCACATACATTCCACGGCTTTCTACCACTCGATATCGCTTTACACGCATCAAATAGCAGAACACCCGAAGAATGTACGGATTCTAACACCGTTTTATTAATTAGGGTCCCCTGAGGATCTCCATTCCTGAGAGTCAACCAAATTGTACGAGGTTGATACTCTGGACTGAAGCACTTAGGTTCTCCTACTCCTAAATGGCACACACTATAGTCTATATTTAAGTATCTACATCTCGATACATCTCCTTTACACTCGTATTGTGAATGCCAAATTAGGGTTTGGGATATATGGTTACCTGTTCTCGTAGTCTTAATGCATACCTCACAGCTAGGAGTGTCGGTACCTCTACCTTCCTGAATATAAAAACACATATAAATAAACACTATCAAAAGCACATCTTTCGCCGTCATCCTCAGTCTTCGTCCGTGCGATGGCGCCTCAGCTTCCAGGATGTGAGGGGCTGCAGGGAATGGAGTTCTGCTCATCTTCACAGGTGTCCCTTCGAGACTTTCCTGGCTTATACACTATGTGATGGTAAGCGGACAGGCTTTATTATGGCCTTCTCACTCACACCTGTAACAATAAAATTTGTAATCCACAATAATTCCTCGTTACTCCGACTGAGTAGTACGTTTTAACCGGATCTTGCAGGGATTCTCTGGATCTGCTGTAACTTGCCAAGAATCGACTGCTGCTGGTTTAACCCTGGAGTGATGTATCCACGGAGTCACTTCTGCTACTTTTATCGCTGTAGGGGTAGACAAAAGAACAACATAAGGACCTCTCCACTTGGGCCCTAACGGTACATTATTCCACTCTTTAATCCACACTTGATCTCCTGGATGATAACTATGAACAGGGGGATAAATATTCACAGGTAATCTATCTTGTACCCATTTCTGTACCTCCTCCATAGTCTTACCCAACTCTACAACCTGCTGCCGGGTAATTCCTTCTCCCAACTGACTCAAGTCCCCCCTTAAGTTACCAAGTACGGGAGGTGGTCGCCCATACATGATTTCAAAAGGAGAGAGGCCCATCCTTCTGGTAGGGGTACTGCGGATTCGCAATAAAGCTATGGGTAAGAGAACGTTCCACTTAAGTTGGGTTTCCTGACACATTTTAGCCAACTGGTTCTTTATAGTTCTATTCATTCTCTCTACCTTACCAGAACTCTGGGGTCTATATGCAGTATGAAGCCTCCACTTTATACCAAGCATATGAGTCAGTTGTTGTAGGCACTGATGAACAAAAGCTGGACCATTGTCCGATCCTATAGAACAGGGTAGTCCATATCGGGGTATTATTTCTCGTAGCAGGAATCTCACAACTTCTCCTGCTTTCTCTGTACGAGTAGGACATGCTTCTACCCAGCCTGAATAGGTGCACACAATTACCAGCAGGTAACGATGTCCACCCGATTTAGGCATCACTGTAAAGTCTATTTGTAGATCGGACATGGGGAGTCCCCCCATAAACTGAACTCCTGGTGGCTTTACTGGTCCTTGTCTTGCATTATTCTTAGCACACGTTACACATCTGCGTACAATGGCCTGAGTCAAGTTGGACAATCTTGGTATGTAGAAATGTTTTCTAAGAGATTCTTCAGTACTGTCTCTCCCAGAATGTGTCCCGTTGTGATAATTTTGGACAATTTCTACCGCTAGCGATGCTGGTATAACTATTCTTCCATCTTCTAGCTGATACCACTTGTTCTCCAGATACTTTCCCGGTTCAGTCTTTAACCACTCCTCTTCTTGAGCTGTATAAACTGGAGTCCATTGGGACAGTGGAGTTGGTATAAGAGCAGCTATATGCCCTACATACTCCTGTCTTCCTGATTCAGCAGCACGCTTAGCTGCACTATCTGCCATCCGATTTCCCTTGGTTACATCACCATCTCCTCTCAGATGCGCTCGACAATGTATGATACCGACTTCTTTCGGCTCCCACACTGCTTCCAATAGTTGTAGGATTTCAGCTGCGTACTTGATTTCTTTGCCTTCTGAATTCAGTAGTCCTCTTTCTTTATACAAAGCTCCGTGGGCATGAGTGGTTAAAAACGCATACTTAGAGTCCGTATAGATATTTACTCTTAAACCTTCAGCCAATTGTAACGCTCGTGTTAGTGCTATTAATTCTGCCTTTTGTGCTGATGTTCCTTTCGCCAGTGGCCGAGCTTCTATCACCTTGTCTATTGTTGTCACTGCATATCCTGCATAGCGGATCCCTTCTTTCACATAACTACTGCCGTCGGTGTAATATTGAACATCGGGGTTCTGGATGGGAAAATCACGAAGATCTGGTCTACTTGAGAATACTTCATCCATTACTTCCAAACAATCATGTTGACTTTCAGTAGGTTGCGGCAAAAGGGTAGCTGGATTTAAGGTGTTTACAGTCTCTAAATGCACTCTTGGGTTTTCACACAACATTGCTTGATACTTGGTCATACGGCTATTACTAAACCAATGATTTCCTTTGTAATCCAACAACGTCTGTACTGCATGTGGGACTCGTACATAAAGTTCTTGACCCAGAGTGAGTTTATCGGCTTCAGCTACTAGCAGGGCGGCTGCAGCTACGGCTCTTAGACAAGGTGGAAGTCCGCTGGCCACTGCATCCAGTTGCTTAGACATGTAGGCAACAGGTCTTTGCCATGATCCCAAGTACTGTGTCAATACTCCCACAGCCATTCTTCTTTGCTCGTGTACATATAAGTAGAATGGTCGTGTGTGATCAGGTAGACCTAATGCTGGGGCACTCATCAAAGCCTTCTTCACATCTTCAAATGCCGTTTGCTGTTCTTGGGTCCATAAGAAGGGGTCGTGCTCTGTACCTTTGATAGCTGCGTACAGAGGTTTTGCTAGTATCGCATAACTGGGAATCCATATCCTACAGAAGCCTGCTGCCCCCAAGAATTCTCGCACTTGTCTTCTATTCTTGGGTATTGGTATTTGGCAGACAGCTTCTTTTCTCTCTGGCCCCATAATTCTTTGACCTTCAGAGATATGGAATCCTAGATACTTGACAGTTGGCAAACACAACTGAGCCTTCTTTCTAGACACCTTGTATCCTGCCTTCCAGAGAATGTGTAGTAGATCGTGCGTTGCTTGCTGACAGATTTCTTTTGTAACTGCTGCTATCAACAAGTCATCTACATATTGTAACAATACACACTCTCCTGGGATGGACTCGAAATCCAATAGATCTTGACTTAGGGCTGAACCAAATAGGGTAGGTGAATTTTTTAAACCCTTGGGGCAGTCTTGTCCAAGTCATTTGGCGTTTTGAGCCCGTTACAGCGTTCTCCCATTGGAAAGCGAAAATACATTGGCTTTCTGCGGCAATTCGGAGGCAAAAGAAGGCATCTTTGAGATCTAAGACTGTGAAGTAAGTAGCCCCGCCCGGAATTAAAGCAAGCAGGTTATATGGATTGGGTACAACTGGATGTATGCTAACAACCGCATCATTGACTGCTCTTAAGTCCTGTACAGGTCGATACTCATCTGTACCGGGCTTTTGAACAGGCAGCAATGGGGTGTTCCAGGGGGAAGTACAGAATTTTAGGATACCATACCGTATGAACTTATCCAGATAGGATTGGATGTTCTTCTTAGCCTTCTGCGGAATGTGATATTGTCTTAGGCTCACTGGATAAACCCCATGTTTCAGTTCAATTTTTATTGGTGGAATATTGCGGGCCAGTCCTGGTGGGTTGTTCTCTGCCCAAACTCCTGGTATGTTAAACAATGTCTCATCACTCCTAGGGTTTTGGCTAGTCAACACTGTATAAAGTCGCCACTCTTCTTCCTTTGGTACGGATAAAGTCATAATACCTGAAGGTCCATTAAACTTTAAAGATGTTGTTCCATCTGGTAGGAACGTAATCTGCGCTTGTAATTTGGATAGCATATCACGTCCCAGCAATTGGACTGGACATTCAGGCATATAAAGGAATTGGTGTTTTACTACGTGGCCTCCCAATGTACAGAGTCGACTTTTAAGAACCGGTCTTTCAGCACTTCTTCCAGTTGCTCCTATCACAGTAATAGTCCTTCCAGATGGAGGAGCAACTAGATTAGTCACCACTGAATGTTCAGCACCAGTGTCGATCATGAACGCACTCCTTTTCCCCCCTATTGATACATCGACCATAGGCTCCGCTCGACCAAGGGGGATGGAGCCCGGTCGGTATCAATAGTCCTCCATGACCGTGTCAGCCAATCCTACAAAGTCCCTACCTTCTCTATCGCGAGACCTTTGCGCTGCTGGAATATACCTGTCTTCCCTAACACTTCCTCTGTTCCCATTACTCCCTCTATAACCATTACTCCCTCCGGGACCTCCTCTACCTCTCGCTCTGCCTCTAAAGTTTCCGTAGCCTGCCCTGGGTTGGTCTCTCTCGTACTGCTCTCTTTGCGGACATTCGTTCCTCCAATGCCCTTCTTCCTTGCAATACGCACACTGATCCCTACTCAAAGGCTCCCTACTCCATCTATTATTGCCTCTATCTGGGCCCCGTTTATCTACGCCTGCGATCGCTACCGCTAGCATATCAGCCTTTTTACGCATCTTGCGCTCCTCCTCTTTCTTGCTTTCTGTTTCCCTATTCATATAGACCTTATTAGCTACCTCCATTAGTTGGGAGATTGACATACCTGCAAACCCTTCTAACTTTTGTAGCTTGCGCTTAATATCTCCGTAAGCTTGGCTGACAAAGGCGGAGTTAACCATTCGGGAATTGTCTGCGTCTTCCGGATTAAAGGGGGTGTACAAGCGGTACGCCTCCAATAATCGGTCATAAAAGACACTGGGCGCTTCATCGCTTTTCTGGATCACCTCAACTGTCTTCGACATGTTAATGGCTTTCTTTCCTCCGGCTTTCATGCCAGCAATTATAGCGTCTCTATAGGCTCTGAGTTGAACCATATCAGCACCATTTACGTTCCAATCGGGATCGGTGTTGGGATAGTGTGTCGCGGCCCATGCTGCTGGATTGGCTTGGTTCAAAGCACGGGCTCTATCCTCTAATGCTTTAATGGCTGCTTGATTTATTCTTGTCCTTTCCTCATTGTTAAATAAAGTCATTAGTAACTGCTGGCAATCAGCCCATGTCGAATTATGCGTCTGTACTATTGAGGTGAACAGATCAGTCATAGCTTGTGGTTTCTCAGTATACGAGGAATTATGGGTCTTCCAGTTTAAAAGATCGGTTGTGGTAAATGGGACATATACGAAGACTGGGTCAGCGTGTGCCATTTGACCTGCGGCATCGATATAAGCTGACCCGGGATTTAAGCGAAGAGGCATCTGATAGTGCTTTAATTGTTGGGCACCAGTCAACTGTCGGGTTTGGATGGGGCTACGTAGGGAAGCGTCAGTCATGGGTTCCGGTCGGGGAGATATAGGGTATGGGGATGTGGGAGGTTGGTTTTGGGAAAAGGTAGTGAATAGAACACTTCGGGCCGAGCTAGATGAAGCTTGACCGGAAGTCTGAAGTGGCGCCAAATCAGGATATTCGTTTCTAATGAGGGTGGGTTCTGGTTCCGGAAGGGGGGATTTAGTACGAGGGGGGGTGGATCCTGCACTGGAGGAGGAAGCGGAAGTGGATGAGGGTAATGAGGGAAGGGTTACAGGACTTCCTGTATTTGCGTCACTTCCTCTTACCGGAAAGTAAGGGGGCGGCAAAGGGATCTCGGACTCAGGGGGCGTGTCCAAAATGGGCCTAACACCAGTCCTAGTGGACGAGCAAGTCCTAGCTACCATGAGGCGACACTGCTCCTCGTGGCATGTCTGGAGCCATTTTGGCGAGTCATTTACGGCCTGTCTCCAACAATCAATATAAGGAAACTGGCCGTAAAGTTCAGGCCTACCTGATACAGCCACGTGTAAGCGCTGTACCAGAGTTGGATCCAAACTGCCACGTGGCGGCCATGCCGCAACCAAAGTAGGCCACTCCCTAATGCACAAAGTGACCAAACGTACAGGGGACATCTTAACCCCAAAATCACAAACTTTGAATCCCTTTTTAAAATTCTTAACCATACATCCTAAGGGATCCGGAATCGTTGACTGCGACGCACCCATATTTAACAGTGGAACGTCGTCGACAACGATTACTATACACGCGTACTATTCAACAGTCACACCCGTTTCCTCTGGCAACAGCACCACGTGGTATGGTTACCAAGTGAAACGTACACAATAACAATAAACACTCAGGGAATTCCCGTACACACACAGCTGTTACACCAGTCACTATATAATCAATATTATGCCCTTTGGCGTAACTATACAGTCACCCACGCTATAATTCTCTATATACGAATTACCCGTCTATAACACACCCCAGTAACATCGTCTTTTACAAATAGCGGTTACAGTACGGTTAGCATAGGTCAAAGCACAAGTTAAGGTCACAATACAATTATTAGTGGTTATGGTGTTAAACATGCAATGGACGACAATGATTAGTACTTATTATATAATGTCAGTAAATATACAGGGTTATGGTACCGTGCACTATAATACAGCAACACACTATTAACACTCTCGCTAGACGGCTGAGCTCGCGCTATCTAACAAGATATACACTTTACTAAAACAATCGTTAACACATTTACAATTCCCAACTAAACTATTGGCCAGTACCTTGAATGGACTACCTAAAACTATATACACCCGTTTTGGTTAGCCACACTGCCCAATCACCACATATACATAGCGAGCTAGAGAACCGAATTTACACAGGCGCCTCTTAGTCGTACTATCAAAAGTCTAGTGGGTTCCAAATTTACACGCCTTCCCACTTAGCCCAGATAGGATGAGAACTAGCGAACCGAATTTACACAGGCGCCGCTTAGTCTCCCGGTCCCTCCGACCTAGCGAACGTAATATACACCCTAGAACGCTAGTCTAGACAAGACACCGGTGTCCGGCTAGGGCTATCTTACACCAGGACCCCGCCTGACTAACCAAATCAAACGGTCTGACTAAAGAGCGTTCGATCGAGCGGTGCGCCTTCGCTCCTTCCCTCCGACAGAGGGGGCAGATACAGATTCAAAAACCCCTTTGGGCCTACCGCACAATCGGTATACCCCTAGCGGGTCCTGCCGTCTAAAACAGCAGTTATCTTACCTCCTCGTTCCTGAACCTGAGTTCACACTCATCGACGGGGACACCCCAGCACTTCTCACGTAGAGGCCGATGATCTCCTGGACAACAGACCAGTGGCGCCGAGACGAAGGGAGGTCCACGCAGAAGTTCAGGGGTGCAGCCGTAGAGAACGTGGGCAAAGATAGACCGTCTCACGCCTCTGCCTCTCAGCTACCGTTGAACGATGAGCTTCCCGGCCAATGCACCAAATGATACCGGAGAAACTGACGGAAGCCAAGCACAGAGAGATGGACACAGGTTTCTTCAGGAAGGAAGAGATTCTTTATTGGATCACCGATCGGGACTCAGAGGGACTAGCGTCACCAAAATACAGCAAAGTCTGAGTACTGAATACATAGAGTACATTCCTTATATAGCACTGTAGCTCCTCCCACAATTAACTACACCCACACATACCCTTAACCTATTTAATGAATAGAGTCTAAACTCATCCATCCGGTCTAACCACGTGGCTCATCTGATACAAAGGAGAGGGACGCGTAATTCCAGTTCTTACATTCCTGCACCTGGTCAGTACAGTGATGACAGTATCTTAGCTACGTGTAATTAACCAACTGATACTACAAACACATATACATACATATGCCTTGTGGCAATCTTAGCCTGCTAAACTTGTATTTTACTGGAATTACATCACAAACCTACATTTAAAGGCATAAAAAAAAAAAAAAATGTCAACGGACATGTATCGGAAGTACAGGGCATAGCAGTCTAAGCACAACAACAATCCCTGCTATTCCTCTATTGTTCGTCAAGCCCTGATTATTATCACAAAGGGAAACACACTCCAGTTTGGCAGTCTGTTTACCCATACTGCTCAGTGACTCAGGGCTAATAAAACAATGAAGCTAATTAGGCTAAACATCTGAACGGGATCGGACCTGCAGATTTTCCCATGGGCATCGAGGACATAAATGGGCCACAGTCGATGGCCTGAACCCACCCTTTTAAACAACTGTGTGCCAGGCGGGCGAGGCTAAGCCCAGAAGGGTTAACTCTGATATCCGACTAATTTATGTACATGTGTTTCCTGCCTAATTAACACTCATAAAATCTCACCTTTGGATGCGGATAAGTTTGAATGTAGATCTCATTAGCATAGAGCAGAGTAAAGAGCGTTATTATTATGGACCTGTGTAATCACAGTATTAATTCCCCTTTAAACCGGATATATTTTCTGTGTTAAAGAAACCTTTATGAAAAAGGCACATTATACAGAATGTAGCCAATCAGTCTTCTGTGCCAGGCATACACACGCACAATGCTCTTGCACATATTCAGCAAAGTAGACGCCACCCTCCCGGCATTATGTTGGACTGTAATTCCCATCAACCAAAAAAAGGATGAAGTTCTGAACCATTTACACAACCCAGTGCATATCTTAAAAAAAACAACTCTGCTCCTTATTCATATTTTCAGCACAGGGCTCCCACACTCTGTTATGACTGTACCACATCCTGCACGAGCTAATCTTAGGAGGTGTGAAACCAAAATGATAGGTATGTATTGTGGAAACCTCTATAGTGAGACTCTGTGACAGGCAGGAGGAAGGAGGTGAAGGAGGAGCACAATTGAGATAGTGATAACCTTTTCTTTGCTGGAAATTAAACAAAAATGTGAAAATTACTAGTAAGATTAAAAACAAAACGAAAACAGCAAAATAAAGATCATAATAATTATAAAAAGACACCTTTGCACGCTTCTCTGTGTATCAATAGGCAATGATTTAGAAAAACCAAGGGGAAGGAAGATAGTACAATAATCTTACTCCTGAACGGGGGTTAACCCCTAGTGCAACGAAATGCACTATAAAACTAAACAATAAGGAAGGGTTTATAGCATTAAATAATATGGAGCCCAACGAAAACTCCAATCTTGTTTTAATCTATTATAAAGAGAATGCAATAAAAAAAAGCATGCAAAAGCAATATACTAAAAAAAAGGAAAAGAATCATTCCATTTGAAATTCGAACATTTACTGCAAATTCTTAGGCTGGATTGCACATTATACAGGAGTTAGACCCAGACCCAGAAGTAATTGGACCTCAACAGGACAAAATATACCGGAAAAGACCCACAGTATTTCAGTAAATGGGTTGGGGGGAATACAGTTATAGTGTCGATTCCTCTCCAGAGAGACTAGAAAAAGGCTGCACCAATCAGGCGTCTTTCATTCTGGTCTATGATTTCTTTTTAAACATTTTTTCTAATCAAATTGTGATAGATTTTTTTTTTTTTCTCATCTCAAGCAAGAACCATTTATTTAGAAACACACTGTTTCTCCTTAGGTAGAACAGGCTTCAAGTAAGTAAAATTAGAAATCAATTATACACGCTTATCAAGGTGCTGAGATTGATTTCTTGCTGTAATCATACCTAGACATGTCTGTGAAATACGCGCCACGGGCCCAGAGGGAAAACATCCCATACTAGACGCGGATATTTATTATATTAAATAGATAAGATATATAAGCAACTAACACATTGTATACCTCATAAAAACCAGTAATACTAAGATTGATGGAGTGTGAAATCGAGAAATAAAATGAACATAAATGTCTTTCTTTATTGGAAAATGAGATCTGTGTCGAAAATGCAAGGTAACAGCATTACTGCAGCTGGGCAGGGGACCAGGACTGTGTCTTCTCTGTCTATAAAGCGTATACAGGTGCTAAGGTTAATTTACATTAAGCCAAATTCCATTTGCTGATTACAGATTGGGGATCATAAGAGACAGATAAGGCGTAGAATGTGCTTTTTGGTGCCCACTGCTGATTAAATACGCACTATAAAGGCGCCTTGATATTTAGATCAGGGCATATAGTGCTGTCTACGCTGTGACAAGATCTCATACTCCCACAGCTTTTCCAAGAATTAAGACTCTGATGAACAGGCAGGTGCAGCAAGTAATTTTGTAGCTGCCCACTAATGTTTCTTAAGCAGTTATTTCAATTAATCTCACTCACTAATACAGGTCAGCGTTATTAAAAAAAAAAAAAAAAAGTGAATTTCAAGTTACGTAGCTTTCAGTAAATTAAAAGCAAATCACACTCTCAGTTTTAAGGTTACAAATGGCTAACAGAGAGTCGGAATAGTCTGAAGGCGGCCGGTGGATTATTCCACAGGCAGACACAGCGTTTGCTCGGATTGTTATGTATGCAGATCACGTTTCGCAGATTCCTCTTTTGAGATTGATCTAATGGCTGTGGTGGCCCACTGATGAACCCCGTGCAAGAAGAGGAGATGGGTTTTATCTGGAAATGAAATTTAATAAGGTGGGGCCTAACTTCGTTACCCATTACCGTTACGCCAGCCTTATTTGGAAAAGCAGGGTCATCGGGTTAAGACAGCAGTTTGCGTTTTTTTTTTTTTTTTAGGAAGGGTCTTTGATTTATGTTGATCCATCTGGCTGTGACCTTCTGCTAATGTTCTAATAGGAGGAAATATACTGTAATGTAAAGCTGGACTCATCGGCTGGAAACCTCCCCCACTCCAGTTCTCTCTCATTGACAAGCAGCTGGAGAGGACTGTGACATGAGATTGGGGGGGACCCAGGTATAAAGCCCACAATCATGGACTTGGTCTAATCATAATGAATTTTGTGTCAAACGTTACAGTTTTTCATGTTTCCTCTTGAAAACTAGTATATTTTTATTAAGATTGCTTTGAGACATGTCTTTAAAGGTGCAAAGGTTAAACGTTTATTCAAACAAAGGCTTTCCTGCTACGATCACAGTGACATCTAATTTAACCCCTTTCCAGGCCAAATACGTTTTTACAAACCTGAGAGGAACTAGATTTCTAAATTTGATCCCACTACCAGATTTCATGAAAATATTCTATGCCGGGATACAATTTGATGGCTTGATGTTAGCGGTGGCCTAAATGCAATTATAAATAAAATAAAAATCATTTACCATGCAGTTGCCAATCTTCAGGTATAAATGTCACAGCACATTACTATAAAAATGCCTTGTTTTCGATTTCTTAGCTGAGAGTAGGCTACCATTGGCTAGTTTTTATTCACACGCAAATAGCACAATCTATAATGAAATTGGAATATAACTACCGTAAATGCTGTCTCCGCACACAGACATTGTAAGCATTTGAAGAACTATTCATTGAATTAAACTGTGATAAATGAAACAGAAAAAGAGACCTAATAAATTGGTGCCTATGATTGCAGGCATTGTATATTTCTTATGGGTTATAACCCTTCAAACAAACCTAATCCCAAATAAGGAATTAAGAACAGTACTGTCCCCCAGTAATAGTTGCCACAATCCATAGGTAGTAGAACCATATATGAGTTAACACCACAATGTGAGCATATATTAATTTACACGTAGCGTCTTTTGGCTGGCTTTGTATTTACATGCTAGTAGGTCTTATATTATAACTAGCTGAGTGTTTCGAGCATATACATCTTTACACCAAGTACAGGAATATGCTGTATACTGTGCTACATTGTAACTCTTAGCATGATTTCCTCCCAGACCTTTGCAGAGTTGTTTTGATAGACACTGATGCCGTCTCAGGAAAAGCAGAATGGATGTTATAGTCATTGCAAGGAGATGTGCCCCCGCTCCCCCAGGAGTGGAGTACAGACCCAGCTCACTTGGCTGCCTCCATTCAGTGTTCCATTAGGTCATTTACCCTGAAACAAGTCCCAGGGACATTTATTTTTCATTTTCTTGTTATTGTATGCGAGTGTCTGGGGTGTGTGTGTGTATGGGAGTGTATCCTTGTGTAATAAAAGAGCACATCCAACCTCCCCACCCAACACATCTCTCCATCCCCCACAGGCCACTTCTGGCTCCCTTTTTATACATGCATGCATGTGTATGTTTATGTATGGGAGCATACCTCCCAAGTGTCTGTATTTAGGTCAAACAGCCCCTACTTTGGGCTCAAATCCCTCTGTCCCTCCTTTCTAGGAGCTCTATATTGTTGGTGTGTCTGAGTGTATAACAGAGCTCCACAGCAATAATAGTCACAATGATGTGTATTTAAACTACAATAAATCTGTTTAGAAATCAGTCTGTGTAAATAAGATACATTGTTTTTGTAATTACATTCTAGCTATATAAATTAGCTTAGAACAGCCCCTGGCAACACCCCCACTCACACCCCTAAAATGAAAGTATCCCTCTGTCCATTTGAAAATATGGGAGGTATGTAATATTCTTTCTTTGTTTGTTCATGCATATAGGCTTACTTACTATCACTTTCTTTACTTAAACTCAAAGGGGCACTGTCATGGCCACATCCGTTTTTTTTTTTTTTTAACCCCCTCCCGACTCATCTAATAGCCCCCTGGTCACCCCAAATGTCCCTAAGCCCCCCATATTACATATATTTAATGTTTATTTTCTGCCCGGATCTAGGTAGACCGGGGGAATTAGAGAGCTATTTACTATGCGGCCGCAAGACGCAGCAGCGGCACGAATGGGATCGTAATTTCATTAATCCAAATGAAATTCCGACCAGAACAGAAACTACCGAATGCCATTCTAACACGAATTAACAAACTGTTAGGACGGAATTTGGTAGTTTCGCCTGCGTCCTATCTATATGACAGGACGCTGGGGAATAGTGAAAAGAAGCATCGCGAGATCAGGTGAGAATTGTGGGAAAATTCCTTTGACCGCGAGAAGTGGGTCAAAGCTGGTCAAGCGTAGGAAACCTCCATAAGACTAAGTAGTCTTATTTTTTTTAAAGAAAACTAGAGCAGACCGGAAGAAATGAAGAACAGATCCTGAGAGAGGGAGAGAAGAGATATGGACTGAGGAAAGGTAAGTTTGGCATGACAGTGCCGATGTAAGCTCTTCAAGAACTATATTCTCCACTATCAGAATTGGTGGGAATTAAAAATGAATGTCAAATATAAGGCTAGAATAAGAATATTTAGATAAAATATTTATATAAAAATAAGAATATTTAGAAATTTACTTTGAATTCCTGGCATTTTCACTTTAGTAATTAACTCTATATCTCTGCCTTCTTTATTTCTCCTCATTTTATGAGCCGTAGGCTGAATATTTACAACTCTCTGCAAAAATAGTCAGTTTTCTCTCGTTTCCCCCCTACTCTAACAGGATACGTGTTCAAGCTTGTTTTGCTTTAACTTCTTTAGCTATATATACACGCACAGACAATTTACACCTACAGATACTAGCTCATTACATGCCAACCATAATTGGGTATAGTATTGGATTGTACAAAATTGTCATTTTATTTTTAATGAACACGATTAAGTGCACACTGTTTCTTGCTAGTCGGACTTATTATCACACACTCCAGTACCCAAATTCTTAGCATCAGCCCAGAGAACTGAAATTTAACATAATAACTCTTCGTACTCCCACACGACATCTGGGAGTCTGCACAAGTGTCG
The DNA here is from genome assembly GCF_036172605.1 of Pelobates fuscus. Lineage (NCBI taxonomy): Eukaryota > Metazoa > Chordata > Amphibia > Anura > Pelobatidae > Pelobates > Pelobates fuscus. The sequence goes on from NC_086329.1 coordinate 95,648,741, forward strand.
CTACGAGATTCACAGAGATGTTATTATTACATTATTTCCTGAGATGAAACACCGGGCCATAAGAGTAAGCACTGAAAATATTACGAGGCAATCACATTGTAAAAATGCCTTATACCTTGTTATAAGCACCATTTCTGGGTCCTTTTCATCTCCAAAAAAACACAATATGAGCATCGCCTCCGCCATCTAGTTCAGTTTCAGAAAAGCACAGTAGAAAACATAGGGGATCTCCAAAAATGTTTGGAAAAAAACTGAAAAACTAGACTGCAATAAAAAAAAAAAGGAACTATTCACTAAACGATATATTGTAATGAACTGTCACTACCAATATATCTAAAACAGTTGTAAGAATCTTCAACTTTTTCGATTTTTAGCCAAGGATTTTATGCTTACTACAGATAAGTCTTCTAGCTCAGAGAACAATGGACTGATCATCTGCTGTAATTTGAGATGTTCTAGTAAACGCTAGCTGGGCCCCTGGAGTTCAACAAACTGTTTTTGGCAGTTTAGTCATCCCTTATCTCAGCAGACTCTGCTATACCCAGGGGAGGATAGTGGCTGGTTCCAATCATCTTCTAAAACCAAACCCAGGGAGACTCCAGTCTCGCCTATTGAGCATCTCAAACCTGAGATAGCAAGTTACTGAAGCCCAAAGTAAGGAGGCTCTCACACCTTAACCAAGGCTACAATTTGGGGAGATGGCAAAGCTTTAGAGTTCGAACTAATGAAGTATCATAATCTTGAACTGAGTTGGCTCTCAAGCTTGAACTAAGGATACTATTATACTTAAACTAGTAAGAATCAAATTTGAACTAAGAAAGTTCTTAAACATTAAAGGACGCAATTATGTATAAAGACACGAAGGTGGTTAAACCAGAAGAGGGAGACTCTCTATCCAAGGAATTCATTAATACAATGCAGGATCAGGACCCAGGTACATTGTGTCACCAAACACCAGCTCCCATTGCCAGCAGTGATCCAGCAATTAATCAAATGTAATGCTGAATGCCACTCCAAAACATCAGGATGTTTGCAAATTAATACTTAATATCATTGAAGCATGAACAGATACATAGATATGGCTCAAATCACACTTTGTGAGAGACTTCTGTTTAAACCACAAGGCTCCATCTTCCTTTCACTTAGCTGCTCCGAGCGTCACAAGCTGCTGTCAGCTTACCATCCATTGGGAGGACGAGTATGGATTTTGTCCCTATTTGGAAGCAAACAGATGATTAAAGTGTCTGTCACTGTGGCTATCTAGGCGCACTGCTCTGCCCTTAGGGGCCCAAAAAGTGAGAAATCCGAGAAAACAGCTGCACTCCAATAAATGAGTGATGGGTAAATTGTGTTAGATGTTGGAGGGGAGATATGAGGGAACCATTAATGGGGGGGAAGGAAGTTCATCCCTGCAGCACTAACAAATGGGAATATAATGGAATGGAGGCAGGGGGGCTGTTTTAGCCCCCTCTTCTTGTCTCAGCCTTAGGAAGTATTGTGATGGCAGAACATTCTGATTATGTGTTTGTCATTCTCTGGCTGCTGGCCATTGTTTATAGACCATTACTGGGAATTGGAAAGGATTGTAATAGTTCCAGTGTGATATTCCCACCGACTGGACCCATTACATCTTATATATTTAACCCTTCTTGCTGGTCTTGGAGTCATATTAATAGGATGCTTGCAAGGCAGTAATAATAGAGGAATTTCATATCATGCTGTGCCATTCTGACCGTTCCACACCCACGCAGGTATACTCTGACCGTTCCTCACCCACGCAGGTATTCTCTGACCGTTCCTCACCCACGCAGGTATTCTCTGATCGTTCTACACCCACGCAGGTATCCTCTGACCGTTCCTCACCCACGCAGGTATTCTCTGACCGTTCCTCACCCACGCAGGTATTCTCTGATCGTTCTACACCCACGCAGGTATCCTCTGACCGTTCCTCACCCACGCAGGTATCCTCTGACCGTTCCTCACCCACGCAGGTATCCTCTGATTGTTCCTCACCCACGCAGGTATTCTCTGACCGTTCCACACCCACGCAGGTATTTTCTGATCGTTCTACACCCACGCAGGTATTCTCTGACCGTTCCTCACCCACGCAGGTATTCTCTGACCGTTCCTCACCCACGCAGGTATTCTCTAACCGTTCTACACCCACGCAGGTATTCTCTGACCGTTCCTATCCTTGAGGTTGCTATTGAGACACTTGGACACGCATATCGTGTTTGCCCGGTGTGAGACCACAGGTAGGTATGATTTCCTCTCCTCATTACTCCATAGCAGCTTGAATTAAGTTGCTCAGCTTCACCTTTCAGTTTGCATAATTTTGCTAAAATATAAGGCACCAGTGTATTCTGGAACCCTGTACAATGGGCAGACACATCATAGATAACCTAGTGGCTTAAAAGGTCACCGGAATCCAAGAGCTGGGGAGAACCTTGCTAGAACAAGCTCTCGGTCTTTCAGACAGAGCTCAGAACATGGTATGCACATTACCTCTGAACACAGGACTCACTCTCAGGCAGACATATTCCTGTCTATCTCATAATTAATCTTCATACATAGCCATTCACACACACACTACTGTTGGTTTGCATCTGTTCCCCCATCCCTTTTTCTCTGTATCATCATCTATCAATTTATAACTAAGCCAGTATAAACAACAGGAAGTTCGGTACCTGATGTTGAAATGACAAATTCCAAGATTTGTTTTCCCCAGAGTCTCCGAGTCTTTCTTTGAGAATGCTGTATTTTTTACACAACTGTAGTTTTCCGATACCCGTTGTCTGCCCTGAGCCGTCACTAGCCAATTAACTTGTCTATTTCAAAGCGCAAACCCGTTTTATTTGTGATCAGAGATGCCCTGTCTCATTTGGTCTTACCCTGTACCCAGATATTTCTGTATGCCGGAGTCTCAGATACAGTGAGCACTGATTGCCCCTGGACTGACAGTGAGTACTGAGTCACTGGTTTCTTGTGCAAAACTGATTTTCTGCAGAAACATGCACTTCTCTAACACACGCATATCAAACAGCCATGTCTATCCGGTCAATGTAAATTGCCCAGCATAATGATCCTGAGACCTGCCAAATCTCATTTATTTACAGAACGTCCCCGAAGACATCCTACTTCCATAAATATCTGTCTATATTACAAGAAGAGCAGGGGCCCATCTCAGAGCAGCAGACGCATTCGCTGTATAAATTGCTGAATTTGCCATTTGTATTTTACCAATAGCTCGTTAGAGTTAAACTATGCCACTGTTGGAAGCGGCTGTAGAGCTTTGTGCTGTAAAAGAGTTAATAACGTTTTTTATTGTTTGTGCTACCGACAGGCTAAAATAATAGCTTATACTGAAAAAGAAAAAAAAAAGAAAAAAACACAACACACTGAAGCTTTGGAATGAGATGTCAGAAATAAGCCAAAAATGAAATGACTGGGAAAAAACAATAACTACAAAAAATGGAACAATATTCTGACAGATGCACAGTATGTGGGGGAGAGAGTGCAAGGTGCTCTAGGGAATTTATTTAGGCTCCTAAAGTCTGAGAGGTGGCAAGCTGTGATGAATTGAATTAAAAGTTAGATTTTTGTTTCAAACTAAAGTGATACTTTCTTATAACATGAAACACTATCAATTTTATTGCTCTATGTTTTAACGTCTGCCCTTAGTGTTCTCTGTCTGAGAGTGCCATGTCCTGAGCTGTACCAACAGGGCTGTCTGTCTGAGGTGCCATGTCCTGAGCTGTACCCACAGGGCTGTCTGTCTGAGAGTGCCATGTCCTGAGCTGTACCCACAGAGCTGTCTGTCTGAGAGTGCCATGTCCTGAGCTGTACCCACAGGGCTGTCTGTCTGAGAGTGCCATGTCCTGAGCTGTACCCATAGTGCTGTCTGTCTAAAAAAAAGTGCCATGTCCCGAGCTGTACCCATAGTGCTGTCTGTCTAAAAAAAGTGCCATGTCCTGAGCTGTACCCATAGTGCTGTCTGTCTAAAAAAGTGCCATGTCCTGAGCTGTACCCATAGTGCTGTCTGTCTAAAAAAAGTGCCATGTCCTGAGCTGTACCAACAGGGCTGTCTGTCTGAGAGTGCCATGTCCTGAGCTGTACCCACAGAGCTGTCTGTCTGAGGTGCCATGTCCTGAGCTGTACCAACAGGGCTGTCTGTCTGAGAGTGCCATGTCCTGAGCTGTACTCACAGAGCTGTCTGTCTGAGGTGCCGTGTCCTGAGCTGTACCAACAGGGCTGTCTGTCTGAGAGTGCCATGTCCTGAGCTGTACTCACAGAGCTGTCTGTCTGAGGTGCCATGTCCTGAGCTGCACCAACAGGGCTGTCTGTCTGAGAGTGCCATGTCCTGAGCTGTACTCACAGAGCTGTCTGTCTGAGGTGCCGTGTCCTGAGCTGTACCCATAGTGCAGTCTGTCTCAGGTGCCATGTCCTGAGCTGTACCCACAGGGCTGTCTGAGGTGCCATGTCCTGAGGTGAACCCATAGGCTAGTTGGCTGAGAGTGCCATTTCAGGAGATGTACCTATAGTGCTGTCTGGTTAAGAGTGCAATAATCTGAGGTGTACCCATAGGGCTGGATGGTTAAGAGAGTTGTGATCAGAGGTCTGCTCACAGAACTAACTGCCTGAGAGTGTGTCCTGTGTTAATATATGTGCGAGGTAATATATGTGTGAGGTAATATATGTGCATACCATGTTCTGAGCTCTGACAGAGACCGAGAGCTCCATGTTCTGAGCTCTGCCACAGACCGAAAGCTCCATGTTCTGAGCTCTGCCAGAGACCGAGAGCTCCATGTTCTGAGCTCTACAAGAGAGACGGAGAGCTCCATGTTCTGAGCTCTACAAGAGAGACGGAGAGATCCATGTTCTGAGCTCTGACCTAAAGCTCCATGTTCTGAGCTCTGTTAGAGAGACCGAGAGCTTCATGTGCTGAGCTCTGACAGAGAGACCAAGAGTTCTATGTTCTGAGCTCTGACAGAGAGACCAAGAGCTCCATTTTCTGAGCTCTACCAGAGAGCTGCATGTTCTGAGCTGTGACAGAAATACAGAGAGCTCCAGGTGCTGAGCTTTACCAGAGAGACCAAGAGCTCCATGCTCTCAGCTCTACCAGAGTCCGAGAGCTCCATGTTCTGAGTGGTGAGAGACTTAACCTGTATGAGTATAGCATGATTCTTTGGTTCTCTCTGTGGTAATATTTATATTCACATATCAATATCGCAATCGGTTACCACTAACCCAACCAAGAATATAGATAACAAAAGAGAGGTTAGTTGGTGTAGGGCTCCAGAATTCTACCCTTTCTGACCGTAGCATGTAAAAAAGGGCAGATTTGTTAATATTTTGGCTGGGAGTATGTGCAGCCTCGGGGTGCCCAGGTTAACCTTGGTGGTATCAATGAGCTATATCTGAAAGAAAGAATTCATAGAATATTACAAAATGTAATTACTTAATCATTTCCCCACAGGGAACATCAGATAAAGAGATGTTTTTTTCTGGACAAATCATTCATTATTCAAAGCTCTTCCTAAATGTTTGGTCTCGAGGAAGGCAGCTGAGGGTCATGGGAGGCAGAGAGGGAGGAAGTTACTCAGGAATCTAGGTACTTTATGAGAGGAAACAAGGAACAATATTTTATTACTCTGGAAAGGAAATCTGCATCTCGCACTGTTACACTAAGTACAAAAAAATGTGTCGTAACAGACGGGCAGTTCTGTATTCCATAACCCAGTACAATGGTCGCCGTAAAGGGGCAGCAAGGTCCAGTTTAGTTAATGCCTCCCAGTTAAATGCCAATATCAATACATCACTGTACAGCTATCAAAGCATTAGAAGAGTTGCAGAATGTTCACATTACATCTAGCCATGGGTCAGATTTGAAAAAAATTCTACCTCATCTTCTGCAGTCAGCGTAGGATCTATGGCATGCCATCATCGGCTTCTCCCATTGAAAATAGTTCTGTGTAGTCTAGATACTAGCCTGCTAGCAAAGATATATGTATCCAGCCAGGCTCCTTGTTGTAATCGAAAGTTGACTTTGGTTATTCTGACTTGTGGTTCTGGTTATTTTTGTTTACTGCCGTTATTGATCTTTGCTTTTTCCTATTCACTCCAATAGCCAACTCAACAATCCATAACTCTCTGCACACAACCTCAGCATGTCTGAGTTGTCTATTGTCTAGGACAGGGGTAGGCAACCTTCGGCTCTACAGATGTTGTGGACTACATCTCCCTTGATGCTTTGCCAGCAATATGGCTGTAAAAGCATTATGGGAGATGTAGTCCAAAACATCTGTAGAGCCGAAGGTTGCCTACCCCTGGTCTAGGACATGGATTACTCCAGATGATCAGCAGTAAGCCTTAGACCTATTCAGGCCAATGGGCTTAATGGCAAGGTGAAGAAGTTCCCTGGGGTCATGAGGGGTTGTTTCTTTACACAAAATAAGCCACGTCACATAGAAGGGTCCAATTTTCGTTTCATATCCACCCTTTAAACATCACAGGTTATGAGAGTGATCTGGTTAGTAATGAAGACACAGACAGCACATGTGGATACAAACTCCCTACGGGTACCTGAGACAGAAAGTTTCGGTAATAACCTTAAAAAAAATGGGCAGAGCCTCGGATAATATAGGATTTCCAACTAATATAATACATGGTTCCCTGTAAATAACAGCCTTACAATTTAATTTGTTTGCCTATTAAATAAGCCTTTTCCCTTTTGTTAAAAATATTTGTTTATTATTTTTTTAACTGCAGCCATTTAACAAAACCTATATCAAAGACAAAACCATACATACTTGCTTTATCCAGAGTTATATTATTATACCAACTGTGAGAGATCAGCTGATCCACACACCAATGAGTGCTCTTTAAACCTGGAACAAAGTTCTGTGACAATATACTAAAGTATGTACCTCAACTTTATCAGACCATAAAAGCTGTGGGCGTCCAAAGTGGTAAATAAAGTGTCAAGCAGCTTACAAACGATTTGACAGATTACTGGCACCAGGATACTCTGGGCACCATTACCGTGGTGCCTACAATATCTCTTTTATATCTACAGAACGACCATTCTAGTTTCCTGGTCGTACTTTCTGAATAAATAAAAACAATTTGTGCTAGCTGTAAAATCATCCAATCTGCAATATAACGTGAATAAATGTAAAAAAAATAGAGAAAATAAAAAAAATAGTGATAATAAAAAGATAAACAAAACATTGCATTAGGTATTTGTATACCTGTGATAGAAAGACTTTAAATAAATCTTTCAAAATGCAAATGAACTAGTTAGCGAAGAGTTACAGTTTTAGGGTTTTAAGCAGCATTTGTTAAGTGATAATTTTTGCAAAAACATCCCACGTCCATATTGTCGAGAACAAAGTACAGTTGGAAAAAAATAAAAAAAGCAGGAACATTTTTTATGACTTTAGAAACACATTTAGTATATTTTTTGATAGATTATGTTTACTTACTAAAATGTTTTAATAGTTATTTTTGCCATGGAAATACTGAATATATTGTATTTTTTTTTTAAATACATCCTGTTTTTACCCAAAAGAGTCCTGTTGACTATAATCAGAAAGCAGACAGGAGATGCAGACAGTTACAGCCACTGCTCCTGGACAAAAGAAATCAATAAAGATGATCTTAACTGTGTCCCGTCACTCGGTTTCAAGCATTTTTCATTCTCCGGAGTTGGGAAATAGGCGGGTGCTGATGATGTTAGCAACAACCAGTGCTATTCTGATACAAAATCACTAGAAAGAAACATTTGTGGATCTTTTAAAGAGCATAACGTTCTTTCATTGTTCACATTCTAACTTTATATAGATACGGTAACCAAAGGAACATTGAAGGAACATTCCAGTCTGGAGTTGACCAATTCTTTATTTCAGAACAGTCAGGATTACTAGTGACCCCAACAGGCAAACCTAAGTTAGTCATTAAAAGAGACAAGAAGTGTGTTACCAGTGCAGAGAGTTTGCCAGGATTAATGAAAAATGCTTAAATAAGATAAGAATGGTCTAGAACAGGAAAAGGTCAAGTCAGAACAGAAATCAGCAGAGACTGAACCCAAGCCAGATATCAGAAACCAGAATAACCATAAACTGTCAAACATGGTGCCAGAATGACGCACAGTGTCATAATGAGTGCCAAGCCAGCACTGGGATGGAGCAGGAGTTAGAGTTAACATGGCAATACATACATAATGCACTACAAAATATGCACACACAAAAAAAACAACAAATAACAGCATAATAAAAAAAAAGATACATTACAAAGCGATAATTTGCTGCAAATCCCAATTCTATGGAGTGTGTGTTGTACGCTTATACCAAAAGGTGTCTCAGCCAATCAGGTGCCTCTCTACCATCTCTATTAAGGTGGCACATACCAAAGATTCAGGCCCTGCCCCACCACCCTGACTTCCTGATTTTCCTGGTGTTCCACTTTTGGGGACACCAGGTTACTGGACGCAAGCATGATACTCATTTACCGGTAACTTTATCCCATACGTAGTTTGACTGTCATCTTTCTATTGTCATAGGAGTTGTAGTACAATTCCTGGCTAACTACTGTCATACTAAAGAATTGTCCTACCCGAAATAAATGCAATGAGCTTATTATACTTCATTAGGTCATTTGTGCTATAGATAATGTATGTAAAAGTCATACCTGGGCTTTATTCAAAATGGAATCCAAACAAATGCTGACATTTTTATGCAGAACAGTTACACCACTGTCACGGAAGGTACACACTGTCACTGTCTACACTCATGTTACTGGACGGAACACAGATCTCTTTGCATAGCAGAGTAGAGCTGTGCATTATCAGCGCCGGACATACAATCAAATCTGAGTCTTTATCCTTTTTCAGGCTGTAGTCGTGTTAAGGTAAAATATTGTGAGATGTACTGTATACGAATCTGCACACCGACTAAAAATAACAAAAAACTGTCTTGCAGACCCAAAAATGAAGGAGCGGTAAAATACCTTCCTAAAAGTCCATACGCTTATGGTGACTACATAGAGAGGCTTTGATATAACATGCCATGATCACGGTAGCCCAGAGGGGCTAATGAGATATGGGGAAGGATGGGTTTCATTTGAGCAAATTAAAAAATAAATAAATCTACATACCTATAGTAAGCAGAACTAGAACAGAGTACTACAAAGAGAGCAGCAGAGACGTCAGGCAAATAATTTGGGCCTTTCTACGAGAGATATACCAGACAGTTAGGGCATTGCAGGCTGTGCCATTATTAAAAAAAGCAGGCATTTTACGTTGTTTTGGTGGGTAATGACATGACGTTGAATACCTTTTATTGGATCTGCATGAATGGAATTCTAACATGTAACATTCCGATTACCATGAAACTGTATTTGAAAAACTGACCCACAACCGTGCATCCAGTTTTTATCACAAAACTCACAGAACTTGCAGCAAGTCTATAGTTTGGTTCAGAAAAGCTCCTCTCTTTGATTAGTTACTTCTGTACAACCTCAGGCACCATGCCATCGCTGACTTAATTTTGGATGAAAGCTAGAGACTTGTGTCTATTCTTGTTTGTGATTTCCATCATTGTTTTATTGTGGGGGATACAGTATGTCAGAGACGCCAGTTCAACCCGCTCAGGGCGCACTCCCTTTCAACTCTCGGATGTTCTACACAAAAGAGAAATATCCTGCCTCACATCAGTCTGACTCTTGCGCGTTGTAGCCTAGAGAGATCAGCTGCAACTGCAATGACAAGGCCCAAAGAGTACGGGAACAATGTCAGACATTTGCTACCAGTCAGAAGAGAATTGGGGGACAGTACAATGAGTCTTTTCTTTAGGAGTATCTAGATTGCTCTATCTGGAATATGCTGAACACTGAGATATATACTGCAGTCAGATGTAAAATGTACACAAAAGGATAAACTATGCAAAGAAAGCTGTACTGCACTAATGATACTGATACACATCAGAAAGTATGATTTAAAACTTGCGTTTCTCTCTATTTCATGATATTTCCAGCATGGAAACATTGAATAAATTAATCTTTACAACAGCCGCACTCTGCACTTTGCGCTGAGCATCCTTCCTTGTTCCTGTGCTAGAACGCCTGCAAATTAATGGTTAGAATGAACATTGCTGCAAAGCAAATCCAGAATCCCACTATTGCTTGTTTTCAATTCTTTTTCCTTCTTTAAATTCCTAGAAGCACTTTCTTCTCTCACTCCATAAATCTCTCCTTACTTCCAACTTTATTTCTTTCTATTATTGATAATGCGTTTGAACGGCTGCCTCGCTATGTAGATTTTTATATACATACGGGATGGCGCCTACTCTTGGTAAGGCCACTGGTAATTTGTTAATGTTAGGTAGGCAATTTTGTTTTACTGATTATTGCAAACAACTCAGCAGGAGATTAAAGGAAAACAAAGGATGGATTTTCTTGTGGGTAGATCTGACCCCATTTAATGTTACAGTGCAAAGCTTGGTTTTCTTTTCAAATATTTCGCTATTTGATTGAAGCATTATCCAGTCCTGTAGAAGTCTTATTTGAGTACGTTTACATTCCAAATCTGTAAGGACCAGTAGTGTAGCACATTCCACTTCCCTCCTGCCCTCAATGGCGTTGACACTGTGTGTCACTCTTTGAGAACTGAAAGCGATTGACAGAGTGTTCTTCTGGTACTCTGCCCTCAGTTTGTTCCTCAAACTCTCTTCATTCTAAGATTGCTTTCAATCACAGGAGTTAATGATAGTTTGATCATTAGGTGTTAACTACATTATATTAGTAATATTTTGTGAATGTATTACTATTTTTACTATTTACTCCCTTCTTGTTTGTGCTGTCAGTGGATAAATCATGCAGGTTCACCTGCAAAATTCAAAGTAATTTACTATGTGAATTTGCCATGTACCACATTTACCACATTTGTTCAGCGATTTGGGTTTATTAAATAGAGATGGGATTGACATATGAGTATTACTGATCTTAAGGCAGATGAGATGTGTCCTTTTGGTTGATGTAACATAATTTCAATAAGTTTTCCCTTAGAGGAGCACTATAGTGTTAGTAATAGAAACACGTATTTCTGCCATGATAGAGCCAGGACCGTCTATAATATTAATAGGGCAAAGCATTTTCTTGGGCCCCCTGGATCTTGCAACCTCAGAACAATTCAAGACATACATAGACATTCATATACACTGACACATACACACACAGTCAGACATTCTAACACACATATATTCACTTACAGACATACTGACACATACACACACAGTAAGACATTCTAACACACATATATTCACTGTCGGACATACTGACACATACACACACAGTTAGACATTCTAACACACATATATTCACTGAAAGACATACTGAGACATTCACAGATACATACTGACAGACAGAGACATAGACTGACACACAAATATATACTGACTGACATATTGCCACACATTCAGGCATAGTAACACAGAGATACATACAGACATACTGACACACACATACATACACTGACAAACAGACATGCTGACACACACAGACACATACACTGACAGACATGCTGACACACACAGACACTGACAGACATGCTGACACACACAGACAGTGACAGACAGACTTGCTGACACACACAGACACATACACTGACAGACTTGCTGACACACACAGACACATACACTGACAGACATGCTGACACACAGACACTGACAGACAGACATACTGACAGACACATACACTGACAGACATGTTGACACACACACAGATACAGACAGATATACACACACAGAGAGACACAGACACTGACAGACATGCACACACACACAAAATGTAGACTTTTGTACATGTTTCCTACTTTGCCTGGCTTAGCCCTGCTCCTCTCTGCCTCCTTGCTGTCTCCCACTCGGCTCTCTGTGGGAGGAAGTGACAGCCGCAAGTCACTTCCTCCCATAGAGAACAGAGAACCACACGCTGCCCAGCCGGCTACAGGATAGCAAGAGGCTTACAAATGCCCACCAGGTGCCCCTTAGTGAATGGGCCACCCGGTGGACCTCCTTAGTGTGTCGTTGGCCCAAGCAAGGTGGGAGTTAAGGGCAGTGGGGTCCACTGGGCAGCTGCCTTGGGTCCCCCAGGAGTACCTGGGCCTGGGGCAGCTGCCCCGTTTGCCCTGCAATAAAGATGGCCCTGGATAGAGCTGAAGTGGCTGGTTAGTTTACCAGCCAGGTAAAAAGGTGATTTTACTCACCTTTTCTTCCACGCCGCACCAGTCTCGCTCTGCCTGGCTCTGCCTCCATGGTTAAAATCAGCAAGCTTGATGACCTCAGCCGAACCAATCCGTTCCCATAGGAAAGCCTTGGGTGGCAATTAAGCAGTGTGCCAATCAGCATCTCTTCATAGACATGCAATTGATTAATGAATCTCTGCAGGGAACATTTAGCATCTTTTATGCAGCACAGACCCAGGAAGTACTTCTAGTGATTGTCTGAGTGACAGCCACTAGAGGTGTTACTAGGCAGCAATGTAAACACTGCCTTTTCTCTGAAAAGACAATGTTTACAGTGCTAACACTGCAGGGACAGGCTATGGACATCAGAACCACGAAAATAAACTGAAGTGGTTCTGGTGACTCTAGTGTCACTTTAAGTACACAGGAAAATTGCAAATCCAGTTGAAATTAGGTTATTTTAAGTGATAACAAGTTGAATTCCATCTGTATTTTGACTGGCTGAAACCACAACTAGCAAATTAGAATAGAGCAATTTTTTTAACCACCTGTCTCTTCATTCATTGCTTCTGAAATTAAGCCTTTATTGTAGCAATAAAAGCAGAACAGGCCCATATAATATCATTACGAATCGTCAGGTAGACAGCAATTTACCATAAAGTATTTCTGGTGTCTTTAGCATCTGACGTGCTCAATGCAATGGAAGGTGGAAAAAAGGGCAGCAGTTCGTCGGCCAAACTTATAACAGTTTCCTTCTAATCAAACCCCAGGGGACTTTCCAGTCTCCCTCACATCATGTTTCTATATTGGAGATGGAAACTGAAAATACTGGTCAACCCACAGATGTCTACTGAGATTATGTCAAAGTAAGTTGCACGTAAAAATTTTGTTTCAATCTTCATTTCGGTTCAGCACAGGTATGTCCTATGTATTGTTTAGAAATTGATTAATAAAGATTTATGGGGCAAAAGTAGAGCAAACAGCTCTATTGGATTCCAAGGTGATTACCCACTTATAGGACCTTATCCCACGACTGCTCTGCATAAATGACCTGCATTTATCCTTTCACTCGTTCAATAATGATGGTTAAATGGAGGAAATCTAAATCTGCCTGCTGATTATGGTGTTAAATCTACCAGCTGATCACGGCGTTAAATCTACCAGCTGATTACGGATAATAAATCTACCAGCTGATCACGGCGTTAAATCTACCAGCTGATCACGGATAATAAATCTACCAGCTGATCATGGGCAATGTGAATTTGGATGAAATGCCTACCTGTCTTTAGAAATGGTTGTGGTGACTCCTTAGTGTAGTTTTATTAATCAAAATGTAGAGATAAAAATAAATACATGGAATGAATTTAAAACATTAGTATCTAAGACCTGATAGATATTTTTTTAGCCTGATTTACATAATTGATACAAGTTGATATAGTAATTAATTAATGGCAATAATTGAGTCATTAAGTGATAAATATATACGATGATCCAAGTTTATAATGAATATACCCCCTGTATGGTTAAGAGCTCTGTATACGTGGTTATAATAAAGACCCTTGACGTCCTTACATGAGGCGCTGTCACATTGAGTGTCTGCTGTTTAAACTTTGTGACTGCAGCCTGCATGCATCAGGTGATTGAAATTGATTTGTGATCAATGGGATTTGTCCCAGTAAAGTCTTGAAGTGGCTGAGATTTCATTTTTTTTTTTTTTTTTTTTAAATTCTTTATTTTGGCGTGCATAGTGATAACAGACATGCCAGCACTGCCACAACAGCAGGTGCCGGCCATTAAATCGACATAGATTACATCTGCACATTTTTTTTTTTTTTATAAGTGTCATGTTTGGTTCAGGGTTAAACTGCAGCTCATGTCAGTGTAACAGGCACTATAAAGCAATAAAGATCCGAACATATACTGACATTGTGAGTAGGTAAAAAAAACAAAAACAATACTGATGCTTGAATTTCTGAAACTGAAGATAACTGGCTGGTTAACATTAGCAGGTAAAGACATAGGAGAGACACAGAGTTGGAGTGCTGCAATTACAGACATAATAGCATAGGGTTTTCATCGTTTAGGCTCCTAATGTGTATTTAGACTATGCATGTATATTTATGTCAGGCATTCCAGGTTATACTATATATACTGCGTATCACCGTGCATTCTCGCTTAAACTAACATATGACGGGTCCCAATGCCCGAGCCATCGCTTGTAGTTCCATGTTATGTGTTATGCGGTAGGGGCAGTCTACAACCGCAAACAGCACCCTCAGAGTAGATCGAGAACTAGTTGAGCGCCTATTAATAATCAATGTGAGGTAACAGGCCTCGACTGAAATTAACACATGTGTATGCAGAGTGATTAACTGCTGTAGTGATATAAACTAATGTAAGATTATAAAATGATAAACAAAATTACAAAATTATAAACGTCCGCTCATTTTACATATTCGCCAGGTTAAATGTGTTCTGCAGGGTCTTCTATGACGGCATCATCACCGGAGCTGGTTGGCAGGCGGTCCGGGTCTTTTCTCCCGCTTAACCGATGCCCAGTCTATGGAGGGGGGTATAGACGCTTTGCCGCTGGCTCATATTGCTTGTAATCCGGTGATCTGTAATGGGAACCCGGGGTGAGGCCGGATGTTGCGGGCTTTTGGATCTGAGAGCGTCCAGATTGTGGTTATGGGAGTAGCAGTCCCTGGGATCTGTGAGTTTAATCCTATGTTTTCTTTCTGCCCCTGCCCGCCGTGATGAGCGGGTCTGCTGCTTGCCTAACAATGGGGATAAGAGTGGTGACCGACAGACGGTCCGGGATGTGCCGGCCTGCTGTTTCAGGGGCTTGGCAGGTGACAGTCGGCTTGGGTGCTGGAGCTGATGCCTTAATTGGGCTTTGCCTCGTTTGTATTTGCGTGGAGGGGGATTCCCGCCCAAACGGCGTCGTGTTGCCGGGCGAATCCATGTTGCCACCTCCTGTATTGCCCTCATGTAGGCTGGTCTCCGAGTGTGTAGCGTAGTCCACAGGCTGGCACCAATCTTGTCAAAGAACACCCCTATGTGCTGGGGTGGCGTGTGGAGTATGCGGTTTCTGTAAGACCGTGCTTGTGCCGCCATCTTGATTAGGGCCTAGTACTTTCTCTTCGTGTCGTCGTTGTGCTGGCTGTGCTGTCGGGGTGATCGTCCCCAGCAGGGACCGGGATGACCCCCGCCGGTCCAGGGGGGGGGGGGGGTTGGAGGTGAGTGCTGCGTGGGTATCACCTGCGAGGTTACCATCCAGGAGAGCGGCCGTCTCTCCCTGGCTCGGTCGCAGTTAGGCCTCAGGTCGGGATTGTGGGGATCCGCTGGGGCACGGGTGAGTGTCTGACCTCAAAACGATTCCCTCGGTCTCCCCCATTCAGCAGGCACCCTCCCAGCAGTGGGTGAGCGATGGATCGGGGTTTATCCCCCGTTTCAGTCGACGGTGTGCAGGAGCACTTGTGAAGCACGTCCACCCTGCTAGGAAGCTAGGCTCCGCCCCCCGGCTGAGATTTCATTTACGAGATGCATTCCAGTAAGGGAAGTTAAAATATTTGCAATTTCTAGTCTAGTTCTTACTACAATAGACCTGCTATCCGATTATGTGCTTCAGGAAATTTGCACTGGATAATCCTGGGTACGTGAAGGTTATACCCTGGATTGTTTTTTTGTTTTTTTTGTCAATCTGTATTTTATTGAGGCATATTAGATGGGATACAGAATAGAAAGAGGGAAATGCGCATTTAGTATACAGTATAGGGTTCAATAACAGTGGTGTCTAACATTTCCATAGTACTTGTACCTCTTTTTTTTTTATATATATATTATGGTTAAACGTTGTTCTTGTAACAGGTTTAGTCAATATGCAGTTCAGTCGCCTAACATAGACTAGTTGTATGGGATTAAGTGCGTAAGCTTCGTATAAGTTAAATGTGCAGGTTCAATATTTCCCTGTTATGTAGATTTAACTTAAAGAGTAGGAACACGCTAACACAATAGGCGATTAGCTGCTTGCAAAAGTTACAGGTTCTAATTGCTTAATTAGGTTCAGTCGTGCTTAATAAGATTTAATCATTTCTCTTCCATTTTAACAATTATTTAGGCTGCCAACAGGGAACATAAACTAGGGCACAAGTTACATGTCGTGAGTGTCAAAGTAACAGTAGGTGAAATAAGATGATTGGCGCTTGACAGGTTAGTTATGTTAGCGTAATAGTAATATAGGAACAGTGACTTAGCTATAAATGCACTAATACATGCTGGTACAGTATATACATCGTGCAAGACAACTAAAGCCTTGTGAGTAAATAGTAATCATGAATAGGTAAGTCGCTTCAGTGCTTATATCACCCCAGCCGACCGGGACCACCATTGCTGCCTCTGCGGGTGGCCGTCTTCCTGGCAGTGGATTGGTTTTATGGTGTTAGAGGGTATCAAGAAATTGCCGTACACCTGTACGTAATAGATCGTGGAGGCTGACAGTCTAATATCCTTATGGTATGAGCAATGCATGAAAAACTCCTTTAAGTCTGTAAGTCGGAAGGCACAGCCATGGCATGCAAGCAGCCCCAAATCTTTTTTGCGGCATTGTGAAAGCTCCGATGAGTGTTTGATAGAGGAGAGGGGCAGCTTGCCTTATAGCTAGTTAAATAAACTGCTAAGAATGTGGATGACTTTGTGGTCTCCAATTGCATTTGTCAGAGCAGAAGTGGCAGGAGGGTCTGTAGTGGGCCCCTGAAGGAGACAAAGATTGGTTATTTTAGCACAGAGTGTTTGGCCGTCGACCAGATGAGATCATTGCCAGCAGAGTGCTTATCAGTCAGTGATGTATTATAGTGAAAGAGTGAGTATAAATATATGAACTGAGCTGCATCTTAATGTTTATATGCATCGGGGAAAATCGATAAATGAATTAATTGAACTTGCCATGTTGTCTGTTTAATGGAGGGGATGCTTCCAGCACTTGCCAAACTAAATCTCCCATGCTCCAAATTCCATGAACAAGATGGGGGTTATACCCCGGAAAAAAATGGGACCAGGCTTGGTTTACAGGAAGGGAGGCCTCACCTAGCATGAAGTCATACAATAAAATCTATTTTCAGACAGGATGGGGTCCTACAGAAAAGGGGAGATTTTACAAAACTTAAAAAAAAAAAACTCTAGTAACTCTAGCAATCTTCTGATTGCAGAAACATAGAGATGATAAAAGAGGATAATTTACCTTTAGAGACTACTTAGCTGGTGTTACACCGGTTAGTTGACCTGAAACGCGTGGGATGTCTGTAGGATTTTGTATGGTGAAACTGACTGTCTGGTCTTCTCTTGTGATTTGTGGGTAAAATACAGCACAGTGATACAGAAACACATTTGAAAGTAGAATATATAATTCAGAAGGAACATTTTACGGATCACATTGGCAAAATAAGTGGGTTAATTAGTTCTCACAATCAATGCGGCTGTAAGATTAGAGAAGCCTGATGGAATATTTGAAACGGGTTCATTTTTTTACATGGTATCCTTGTGGCATTGCTATTAAGTTAGATAACTGTGAGTGAGCTTTAAAATACCTGTGAGATGTATGACTAATGTCTCGCTGTTTATCCTAAACGTAATAATCTCTTATATTGCAGGCTCGGTCAAATTATCCACAATATCCAGAACATCTCACAAATCACCCCAAATGAGCCAGGACTGAGGTAAGGCCCATGGTAGATACCATGCTAGTCTTCTATAAAAGTGCATTATCACAAAGATATCTTTAATTTTACTACTGCAATAGGTTTATTCTGTGAAGGCTACTCTGGGCCTCATTAAATAAGAAAATCCCAAGTATTGCCTACAAAAAGTGCCTTTGAGGTACATAGCAGCAGTGGCGTAAGGACAGACTGAACTAGAAAAAAGTGCATTGTAGAGATGATGGATGGTTTCTCCAAATGGACTGCAGGTCTATGTCTCTTTGATTACCTGCACAATGACTGCCAATTCAGTTCACAGAAATGCTAAGCAAGCTGAATGTGTGACTGAGAGTCTTGGGAGTGGCAATCCACAGCAGCTGTGCTGAGAGAGCTTCCGTGTTTCAATTCTTAGCCAAACAGTGATGTAAGCTATTTTATTGATTGCCATTTTTCACTAAACAGAGTCACAGTGCTTCATGCCCTAATTCGTCTCAGAAAACCACATTTAGTCACATTGCAGCGTGAAAACAGGAGATAGATTGCTGTTTCGGAGAAGAAACATAAATTGTACTGGACAGTTTTGTGCAGAGCCAGGATAAGTGGGTGCTGGAAAGCAGAAAAAAAGAGAGCTGGGACAAGCGGAATAAATATGGGATGAAAGTTATGTGTAAAATCTCTATATTACCTGTAACTCACCTTATCTGACACCCTGCACAAAACAATGTTTCAATAAGACTTCTAATTACAAAGTGAGGTTTTACATAATACAGGAAAGTCACTTGTCAGAAACAATAGCACTTTGTAAACTTATGCCTTCATAGTCCACTTAATTGTTCCTTACATACTTTGCCGATACCATATACATGACTCTTGAGTTTGATATTGTTTTTTTCTGACTGCTGCTTCTGAGATTCCTTACCTGACGTTTTACAAAGTAAATACACACAGCAGAAAACTGGTTTATTCAGTCAGTAGTAAAAAGGGATTTAAATTTGTTATTTGGACCCTTTTCAACATCAGCATTCATGTTTAAAATTTAATTTATGTTATTTGCTACACGGCAGTGAGACTACGTATTGCGCTAACTGCACCACTGTCAGACACGCAAGCCGTGCAACATGGTCTTCATGATGGCTATTTGGCCATAAGGACCATCGGAAAAATACTGAGAGTAGCTGAAGGGCCAGAAATGACTGCCCTTTTTTTAGTGCAAAATCCGAGAACTCTCAGCCATGATTGCATCTGTGCTATAAGAAATCATCAACCTCAGTATTCTCTAGGGTTCTGTGTCACCAACCGCAAATCAGGTCACTGGATCGCTAGTTATCCATGTGCAGTTAACTAATTTGTGGGTTTCTCTAAGTTACGTGTAATCCGGACCCTTCCAGGGATTTTTAAATTATAATCAGTTCTTACAGCAGGCAACCCTTTTGTGATTTATCCACTTGGGAAATCATCGCTCGATGATATACCCACCAGAGGTTTTATCCTGCATGTTTCTTACATACAGAGGATAACCTGCATAGATCAGACAGCAACCACACGAAATCTCTCTTTTCTGCTGTCTCCCTGCAATAACATTGGGGTGTCTCGTGTTATTTGTATGTCAAATACAAATGCATGTGCTTGTGACCTGTGAAGCTCCGGATGTTATACAAAGCATATCCTATCATTCCCAGCCAACAGACTGCAGCTAGCAATTCGTACACATTCGTCTGGGAAATTATAGTACTACAAAAAGCTACAATTGTGCTTTTTTTTCTTCTTTAAACACACAGCCACATTTTCATTTTTTTGCTTAGTAAAGATGGGATTCATTTTATAAGTAGATAACTAGCACGTTCTCTGGGCTGTTAGATGTGGGGAAATTCTGACTGCGCTGTTAGCTTGGCAGTTATGACAAGGCGTAGAATTACTTCCAATGCATAATAAATGGATGCCATTGTCTCCGGTCCCCTTTTATCTAGAAGCATGACCTGGGTAGTCAACTGAAAAATCTCCACCCGAATTTCTAGCAACAAAATAGCAGCTGAATTGTGGTCCTGATAGATAAAGACTGTCTCCTGCCCGGGAGGTGCAATGGGATAGTGATGATGTGAGGATATAGAGGAGAGAATGATGTGCTCTTGCAATCGAAGGGCATTAGCCATGGAATAAAGGCATTATAGAAATATTGCTAGAATTATATAAAATAAAAAAAAGATACAACCGATAATGCTAGTTAAAAATAAAAATGATATAGCAACTAATAGTCTAAAATGCCACGGGCTTGTGCTGTGGGTACAGTTTGTTTGCACAAATACCAGCTCGTAGTTACAGGGACTAAGCCAGTAGGCTTCTTTCCTAAATCTTCAGCAAACTTCGAGAGAGAAATTAAACTTAGATAGAATATTCCTTGCAGAAAATATTAAAGGGACACTATTGTCACCAGAACAACTGCAGCTTAATGTAGTTGTTGTTCTGGTGAGTGTAGTATGTTGCTGCAGGTTTTTTAATGTTAACACCGCCTTTTCAGAGAAAAGTGTTTACATTACTGCCTAGTTACACCTCTTGTGGCAGGCACTCAGCTGACCACTAGAGGTGCTTTCGGTGTCAGTGAGGAGATGCTGATTAGCACAGTGCGGCAATTGCTGCGCATGCGCAATGCCTCCCAATGCTTTTCTATTTGAAAGCATTGGATTGACTGAGACTATCAAATTTGATTATCTCAGCCCAGGAGGGGCGGAGCCTGCTGCAACGGAACCACACGTCGCTGGAATAATAAAGGTGACTAAATTCACCTTTTTACACTGATTAATAAGGAGGCATGGACCTAAATAGTGTTTTTGGAAATATGGTCTCAAGAATACATGTTTGTATCCCTTTCACTATAGTGTTTCTTTCAGGATACCTGTGAGGGCCAAACTTGAGCATGTCTGCTTTTTGCAATTTACTAGTACAACAAAAGGATAACACTGCACGCTGCTTTTGCAGTGTAATTAGGATTAGAGCAACAAAAGGGCAAAAGTACCAATTGTCTCGTCGGTAATACACATATCTCAGCAGGAAATACAGTGCAAGGAAACACTGAGGCAGGATTTAGGCCAGTGAATAGTCCAGCTTCACTTGTTTATTCTAAAAGCCCATGACGCCACACAATGCACAGCAGCTTACCATACGGAAGCATTGCTTCAGACCCGGCTCATTGTATGATGGCACAGAACATTATTGGCTGCGTAAGGATTCACTTTTCTGGCTATAGTTCTGCAACTGTATTCTTTATTTAGTGATAGTGTTAAAGGGAAAATCAAATAGCACACGGGCAAAACAAATCTTAATTAACAGTTTTTTTATCCAGCCTTGTGTGTGATGTTTGCAAAGAAGTGTTTTTTTGTTTTTGTTTTTGAAAATTTGTAAAAGGCTGTTTAGACCAGCTTAGCAAAGAAACAGCTTAGTTTCATGTCATTTCACTACAAACCGCGTGAGTAGCACCGTGCATACACTTACTCATCAGTTCTATAATGGATTCAAACACAAACAGTAACAAAAGAGTAAAAAAGAGAATGGACTAAGCCTCTCAGTAAACAATAATAATTTACACTAACGTGGTTTAACATACAGACGAAGCCCTACGTACTGTTTTTGTAATATGTAATACCCCATCATATAATATAAATATATGACAAAGCCTAGGTCATGACAGAGTTAAATGCATACCCCTGCCTGTATATCCGTGGAATATTTTGCTCTAGTATCCATAGTGTACACTTTTGTGTCTGGACTTTGTATAGTATGAAATGTTACAATTCCGAAGGCCGACAGGTAATAAGAAATTGAGCAGGAATGGAAACATGTTTATTGATTAATAAATTGCAGAAGTAGCAAAGAGAAAGGACAATCAATTCACATTAATTATGTTTGTGGTTTTCAGTACATCTCCTTTGTTAAATTAAGGAGGGGGCATCTTCTGCCTTCACTGTTAATTAGGGCAATCTGGCTGGATAGCTAGTTTAATCTGGGATCAGTGGGTTTGCTCACCCCGTAAACTCTGAGCCGTCCAGACGGGAAGCAGAGGTTGGATTGTGAGACCTCTCCCATGACTGCGAAGGCTGGGGGGTTATCAGAGAGGTATTAAAAGAGGCAGCGCATGTGATGAATTAATCTTTTTTTAATCCCGCTGAGCTGGAGAGTGCACAGAAAGGGTGCAGCTCCCCCTTGCCTCTGCCAAGGAGGATAAAAAGTTTCCCAGCATTGGATCGCTCCTGTAGTCTGGTTCTCCAAGCAGGAAAGAGCACATCTATGGCAATGCACTGAACTTCTTGTAGGAAATGATTCTAACGTACATCCTGCAATTCGTATTAACCCATTTAAAGTGCTATGACAGATGTGGCTATAGCTACTTTAGGATTACAACTCCCAAGATGGTTTGTCAGCCAAATGGTAGGAGCTATGTTTTGGTTGCCCCTGCTTCGACACAGTAAATAATGATTACGGTTTCTAACTCACTAAATGCTGCGTGCATGCACAGAATATTGTCTTGCTCTGTACTCTGGAGCTCTGAGTTATGGGGTTGTAACTTGACGTTTGCATGGGTATTGCAGTCTACCCAGGGATAATGGCATTGTATAATCCCACTGCAGACGGCGGTACATTGGTTCAACTAACTAAAGAAACTCTTGGAGCTCAACAGCAATGACTGAAAGGCAGAATGTAGTGTGAAAAGATGATGGGAGCCATGATCCAACAAAATCTAATGACGAATAGGCTGGATATGGGTAATAGGTGTTGCTATCAAAACTAGCCAGTGGGGCACAAGCTAGTTTAACAGAATTGTTAAACCTCACGTAGGCTTTGCAATTTATAAGTTTGCAGGTAAGCAGCAGCTATCTTTCCAAACAGAGATTGATATGGTAGCAGGCCCAGACAGTGGCTCTAAGTGGTTTATTGTTTATTTGAGGACAGGGAACGTTTGCCGCGGTGAAGACAATGTCCCTAATCCCCTCCTGTAGTTATGATTAGACTGCGCAATCTTTTAGGCAGGCAGACATCATTCTACCTGAAATTCCCTGTACGTTATGAGCGCAACAACAAGAATAACCTGAGTGTCTGACAGCAGAAGACGCCAGGCAGCAAGGCCATCGCACGGAGACACACACAGTGGCCAAGAGAGACACACTAAGAACGAGGAGCTGATAAACGGACAGGCCAGACATGACCGACTAATTCTGCCCTTGTCGGACTCTTACAAGTGCCAGATGGAAAGTAAAGTGAGACATCCCTGATAAGCAGGAGATATAACGTTCTTGGCAGAGATGCAGCAAATTCATTTCCCACGATGCCCAGCAACCCCCCACCCCAAGCACAATGCCCCCATGTACACGATCATTTTAACAAGCTGCAAAGGGCGACTCAAGGTCAAAAAATATGTCTCCTAAAAAGTTAATCCTCCCACAATCTGTTTACAGCTGCAGATCACTGCATTGGCACATTGTTTGCCCTCTCCTGTGCTTTGAGGAATCAAACGTGTTAAAGACGCATTGTTACAAAAGAAAAATATGAGACGGCTTATTGAATTTTGCTTCTCTAACATCAATGTTTTCGTCTGTTCTACATTGAGATCATTACATTGTATTTAGAAAACATGAGTTTTCTACCAGAAACTAAATATACATGCAAAAAAACAAACAATCAAAAAAAATATCAGCACTAAATAGCATTTAGTACAAATTTAGGATAGGTAACTTTGTCAAATGAGCTCTGTCCAGGGATTGCTGGGGAACAGAGTTTGGTTGTCAGTTGTTTACAGTATAAATCTGACAACTAACCTACAATTCCCAGACAGCCTCAAGGTGAAGCTTGTCAGGATAGTACAAGTACCTGTATGGGCAGAGGAAACATATATAAATTCACCTCTTGGCAAGTGTGCGTGAAAGGGGCAGGCCTAAAGAGAGCAGATTTGTCCTCAGTCAGTCCTCCTGCATTTATGGTGCTTAGAGTATTAATTTTTAGAAATCAGATTGGAGTCTGTCAGCTCTATCACAAAATATCTGATCAATGCCATCATCATGTTTTCTGATTTGTATTCAGCTGACACCAACGCCATTTAAAAAGAGGACCATACGGCCATTTGAGTGACTTCTTATATTTTAGTTTGACTGAGCAAAATTTGGAATTGTTTGATAATTGTTTGATTAATTTGGACTTTATTCCAGAACTAATTGTCCCATCTCAGGGTTATGGTGAGGTTCTTCAGAGTCAATGTTGACCATCTCAGAAGGCTTATAATGGAACCTTTTTTCAAGGCACATATGAGATGCATTTAATTGGATAATCATTTTTATTTATTTCCTTAAAATCCTGCCTTCCCTTCTCCCCTTTCAAAATCCTATATCATCATGACACTCTGAACCTGCATTTCTATTGATTCAACTCCCACGGATTACCTGAAAGTGAATGGAGGTACCCTGATCAATGATAAGAGATTAGCGAGCATTGGTATAATGCAATGTTACTGTGTGAGCCATAAACTGGCCAGGTAGCAATGAAATGGAAGCAGAGAACAGTTCAATAAAGACAGAAGTCACATTTAATGACACCTTTTTATAGCTGTGGAAATGGCAAGGTGGGTGGGGGTAGGAGGATGAGTGTTTATAGCAAGCTTTTTTCTAAACCTTTCTAACACAGCAACATATAATCTACTACTTGTAACTCAAGACCTGTGTATTTATTACCTAAGTAGCAGGAATATGTCCAAATCTCAATAAACGTTCCATTAAAGAATATCTCCGCTGCTCATGTAATCAAAGTTGCGTTAAGAGGACTGGTGACTTTGTCGAATTAGTTGGACAGATGGTGAAATAAATGTTTGTTTGACCTTAACAGCAGCTAAATAATTATGTGTGCAAGGATAACCTTGTGAATGTGGGGATTTAACGATTGCTCACTTCATGTCACAAAACCCTGGCAGGGAATGTCGAGGTTTTGATTAAACTCGGGAACCAAATCCCTTCTCTGAGAAGGAAGGCTAGTGGATATCTGTGTCCTTCTAGATTATTACAGGGCTTGGAAATCCAGACAGCCGTACAATGAGAGGCATCAACCATCTAATAAAACAAGCAATAAAATGGGACTCGAGGGACAAGCGAGATAGAAAGAGAAAGTGGAGAGAAAAAAGCAAGGGAAGCAGGAGTTGATTAATGAATGGATGGAACGAGCTATAAGGCGATATTACTCCCCACAGTGCAATGACACTAAATATATGAAAATATTTTCCATCCTAAAACACAATCCAAATCAATATAAAAATGCAGATGACAAAGTTAGCAACAGATATTATCTTTGTGAAGAAAAAATTAAAAAAAAAAGATTAGGTTACGAGGGACCCTGATCCTGCCCATTCTTTGGTGCCTTTTTCACTGATTTTAAAGGAAGCAGCTATTGTGATATACAAGGTCAGTCACTTATTCAAAGTCAGATGGTCCAAAAAGTTTACATACATGGTGGGTGTGTATTGGTGGTTCTGGAATAATAAGTGTGTTACAATTAATACGAGAAGAGCAATGTGAAAAAATAATAACTAATAAGAGGAGGTAAAAGTGATATAGGAACAAAAAAAAAAATTTCACGCTAATTGGGCTATCCAGACACGGGATATACACTAAACTACGAATTTTAGCAAATTAAATTAAAATAGCAATGTTTCGGCTACAAAAACGTATTTGAAAACAAGAAATCTCCAACTAAGCTCTAGTCTTTTTTTTTTTTTTTAACTATTCCGACGATAACTTTGCCCCGGGCACACCTAGCACCATAATCACTAGAGTGTGCTGCAGTGATTATGGTGCTTGGAGTGTTCCTCTAATTTACTAAAAGTCAGAAAATAGTGAAAAAAACAGAGATGTTAATTGGGAATCAAATTAACAGTTTTTTTTTGCCCAGAATGAGACTAGAAAACATTTGAAATGTAAGCTGATTTGCATGCAATGCCCTTTTCAGAAGGGACAGTCACCTTTATTTACTGGATTAAAAACATGTCGTTGTTAGCTATGTAGGAAATAAATGTTACTTGTCTGATGTTACTTGTCTTATAAAAGTAATTGATCAGAAAAAAGTTGAATAAAATGATTATTATTCCACCCAAAGCTTTGACTTAACCCAATTCAAACTACCGGTATTCTTGTCTTGGGTAAGCAATTAGTTACTGGTTAGACGTCTTTCAGATCCCAAAACAATTATCCAGTACACATGATCTCAGTCTCTTGGGACGAAGGAAAATAAATATTGGAACAGGGAGATTGCAGAAACTGAGCCAATATAGCGAGTTAAAAAAAGAGGAAATTGGGGAAAACCTGGAGCATTCACTTCTCAGCAGTGGTGCTGTCGTAAAGACCAAAATTGTAGGAGCATTGTGAATATATATTATACAAAATTAATGTGATTTAAAAACACAATTCAAAAAACACAGTGTCAAGCAATTAAAGTGATAGTGTCTTATGATGTAAAAACTCACAATGCAAATCAAATCTGCTCTATAACAAATAAAAATATATTCTTAACGTGACATTACTATCCATAAAACTCCTCAAATGTATCATTTCCTGTAGTCACCTCCAAAGGGACCTCTGAAGCAGGGGGGCAAGGTGGTCTGGAATACAAACATGCATGAAAAAGGGAGAATTGGGTGCACACCCAGAAAATTAATTTCTCAGCAGTGGTGCTGTTATAAAGACTAAAATGTATACAACATATAAATTAAAGGAACAATATAGGGTCAGGAACACAAACATGTGTTCCTGACCTTATAGTGGAAAAAACACTATCTAGCCCTCTTGGCCCCCCAGTGCCCTCCTAAATATAGTATAATCTTACTTGTATTCAGGTCTGCAGTTGCTGCCTCTGCCCCTGATCTGCACGATTGGCTGACATCATCAGAAGTGATTCTCTAAACCAAAATGCTTTCTCATAGGATTGGCTGAGACTATCAAAGAGGCAGATCAGGGGCAGATCAAGCACAAGTCAAACACAGCGCTAGTCAATCGGTATCTCCTGCATGCAGAGGTTGGAGACACTGAATAGCAGTCACACTGTGCAGCACTAACCAAGGAAGCACCTCTAGTAGCCATCTGAGGAGTGGCCAGTGGAGGTATCACTAGGCCGTAATGCAAACACTGCATTTTTCTCTGAAAACACAGTTTTTACTGCAAAAAGCCTGAAAGGAATGATTATACTCACCAGAACAGATACAATAAGCTGTAGTTGTTCTGGTGACTATAGTCCTTTCAGGAACACTGTATTAAAAATGACAGCTTTAAATTTAAAGCGGCTACTAAATCACCTATCGCAGCAAACAAATATAGGGATTCAGTTCCACCGTATGAACATACCGTGTTAAACCCATCACCACTTCACAGTACCCCAATATCGGAGGGTCCTACACTAATTCCAACATGGGAAAGAAATTAAATAGTGCTAGTGCTAAATGACTGAGTGTATGGTTAATCTTTTGTAAAAGCATTGTGAATCATAAGACTTGGCTATTATATATTCTATAAATATCATAGGTCACCTCCTTTGTTCTTAAAGGGACACTGTAGGCACCCAGACCACTTCTGCCCATTGGAGTGGTCTGGGTGCCAACTCCCACTACCCTTAACCCTGCAAGTGTAATTATTGTAGTTTTTTTTAAACTGCAATAATTACCTTGCAGGGTTAAGTCCTCCCCTAGTGGCTGTCTATTAGACAGCCACTAGAGGGAACTTCCTGCTCTATAGCTAGAGCGTCGCTGGACATCCTCACGCTGTGTGAGGACCTCCAGCGTCGCTCAATTCCCCATAGGAAAGCATTGAAAATCGCTTTCAATGCTTTCCTATGGGGTGCGCTAATGCGCATGCGCGGCATTGCCGCGCATGCGCATTAGGTCTCCTCGGCCGGTGGGCGGGATCAGTCTCGCCCACCGGCCGACGTAGGCAGAAGGTGGAGCAGCGGGGGAGGGGCAGGCAGCGATGTGGGACACTTCGCTGCCTCAGGTAAGTCACTGAAGGGGTTTTCACCCCTTCAGCAACTGGGGATTGGGGGGTTGGAGGGAGAGGAATCCTGCAGTGCCAGGAAAACGGATTGTTTTCCTGGCACTGGAGATTCCCTTTAACAATGTCTAAGCATCCTGAATCCATCCTGTGATGGCAAAGAACACCACGATCGTGATGGAATGCATCCACAGATGTATAGTAGCTCACACAACATTGGACATACCACAGTGTCCACACACGTTTCCCATGCACAGAGCTGGGAGCTAGCTCTCAATATGCATGTCATCATGTGATTGGCCATTAGCTGCCCATCCTTATAAACTATGTCCTCTCTGAGTCCCAGATAACCACTGAAAATGTTAGACATTTGTTAACTTGGCTCACAGGTTTACTTGTGTTGCTATGTACACATCCTTCTAAACGTATTACATAAATACTCCTCTATATCTATGTATAAAAAGGTTACATGCTTTCTTAACTAATTAGCGATTATGTTGGTAGGTCAGCAATATATTATAGAAAATCTAAGGAATGATTGATTTTATTCAGAAAGGTTTAATACATGAAACCATTAAATTGGTGAGTGCTACAGAATGTGAAGGTGACCGGTCTGAGCTAACCTCGCCGAGTACAACATGTTTCAGACCAGCTCGTCCTGGGGGCTTTACTTAACCCGTGAGTCTAAAATGAATAATGGTACCCTTCAACTTATAGGTCCCATAATCGCCACATTCCTTCAACTGTGTAACATTGTATTCAGTGTCCATTCCAACCACCCAAGTTACAGTTTGTTCTCAGATAGAATATAATATCAATGTAACAGGTCAATAAAAATACAAACCTAAAAAAATAAAACAAAATACACCAGACACAGCAAATTAACTGCCTTAGATGGTCCCTTGAGTATTTCCCTTTAGGGCCTTCGTTAACTAGCCCTGTAACTGCCTTCGTTAACAAGAGAGGAGTCAGCAGGCCATAGGTCGTGGCTGAGAAATTGATTAGCGCTTATAAGAAAACTGTATTTATAAATGTAAAGGTAATGAATGGGAGGGAAAAAATAATAACTTATAAAATCTGTAAAGGGACATATTTTGCTTTGTGATCACACACCTTGAATGATTAAATTGGATTTTTTTTTTGCTATCATCAATCTGCAGAGCAGAAAGGTGCCCATTTCAGCAGAGGTGAGAATGGGAAATTGAATCCCCCCTACCTTTTCAGTTTCCTTTCTACAAAGAAATGGTCCAGGAGTGAATTATTAATAGCACAATCTTGGATGAACAGAGGGTGAAGTGTGACAGAGATGTGTGTGGGAGTCGGGAGTTAAATACGTCTGCCTTCGCCTGTATTTCTAACACGGAAATAAGTAAGTCGGCATTGCACCCAGAGAAAGGAAGCAAACATCTGGCATTCAAGCTGTAACTAAAACTCACACAATGCTTAGTCAGCCATCAGTCAACTGTGCATGAAAAGCAAATAGTTCATGATGGCATGCTTTAACATCGATAGGAAAATGTGGAGGGTGTACAGATTAGAAATAGATCAAGTATCGGTTCCGACAATGATTAAAGCCGATATTCAGAATTTTACCAATAATCAGTGCCGGCCTTGTAATTTACTGATATTACTGATAACTTACTCACCCCAGTCACCACACGCCGTATTTTGCATCCGGAAATTTCAGGCGCCAGCCAATGAAGCGCCACGTCGTGACCTCACGTTACCCCTCCATGTGAGTCCAGACATGCGGAGCTCAGCTGAAGACAGGGAGGTGAATAACCTACTTTAATGAACTGAGCTGCCTGCCAGAGTGATAGGAGTGTGATTGCTGCCAGCTCCCTGGTGTCCCCAAAAGTGCGGCACCAGGGGACTAAGGCAAGACTGGACCTGAAAATTGTGACTATCCTGCCGAAATCGGGGCAGTTGGGAGAAATAGAAATTATCCATCCAAAGTGGTCGGTCTCACAGCCTCTCACTTCCAGCCAAGGATGAGTGGATATGTGGAAGTTTACTCAAGGCTTTATCGATGTTGCAGAAGAGAAGACCTTTGGGTTCTTGTTTTTGTCAAGCCACTCAAAACCTGTCTGAGCAAAGACAGAGTAGCCACCCAAAGAATCTTTGCTTCATAAGATTCTGCCCAAGACAGGCGAGTATGAGGCCTGACCTTATAGTGCTTAAAGTATTGCAAGCAGAGTCTTCACTTTGCCATGGTCCTTTCGTGGTTGCATCCAAACTACCAATTGAAATGACTATCTATATACCACCCAAAAAAGGGGAGATTCCTAAGTTAGCTGGTGGGGGAGTGGTGATTTCTTCCTCCTGTGTTAATAGCTGACACATGTATGATAAATCTGGGTACGCTAACCCATGTTTAAGATGCAGTTTACAGGGGCATTACGAGCTAACATATCTGGTTTATATCTGTAAATCCAGGTATAGAATGAACTCTATCATGTGTCACTGCTGTTGATGCTGGACAGCTCCTGAGATGTAGTAGGCTTGTTAAGCATTCCTGCGGTTTTGCTCATTTCATTTGGTCAAAATCCCATTTTGCTTGCCACATACCTGCGACATTCGTTTTAGATCAAGTAAGTGGGGGGCAAGACCGTTCTGAGGGGGGCACCCCTAGCACTTCTCAATTGTATTGATGCTAAATGGGAGTCTTACCAATGAAAGTGCCCAGACTGAATTTCTAGAGCACGGAAAGATAAAGTGAAATAAAACCATCATTTGATAATATTACTCGATCACTGTCCTCTTGAACGTGTGTGCACTTGATATCTTCTGTATATGACTTCTGTTCTGGCTGGTTCCCTTATTTTGTCCAACATAGACTTTTCTTAATTGTGCATTGTTTACTTAAAATTGAGCAGAACATTGTGCTTTGTTACCTGCCTGCTAATTATTATTAAAGGGACACTGCACATGTCCAACAACCGGTGTTAGTTATGTTATTGTGCACATAGTTGGCAAACATTGCTGCGGTTGTTCTGTCCCTTGATCATCTGATATGAACACTTCCTTCTTTGACTGTAAAATACGTGCATGGTGTACACATGCTGCATATCCACATACCATGTCGTCCCCATCTCTACTTCCCTGTAACCTAAGACATCCCGAGCCATATCAGTCAGTGATTTCGATAAACGATATGCACAGCCTTATTCACAAATTTGTAAACAGGATTGTCATAGACTGATAGAAACTCAAGTATGGCCACTATCAGCTTATTCAACTGTTGCCACCAGCAGAACTGACAAATGCAACTGCTGTTAGGGCTGAACTACATATCCCATAAACCCTTGCTGGATCAGACCCCCACAGAACTCAATGAGAGACGTCTCTGATGCTGCTTGGAAAGTAAGTGAATGATTTATTTTTTGTTTGCCTAGTTTTTTGCATTTAAAAATGACCATCATTTCGAGCTTGAACTGTCCTTCTTACGATTTGCTGGCTGGATGTTTACTGCATGTATCATGCAATATTATATAAACATATACGCAAGCATACCTTATGTACAAACATATATGTATGTGTGTGTGTGTGTGTATATATTATATATATTTCCACGCACATACAGTAAACACACCTCACCCCTCTGCCAGTCCTTACATTGGCTTCCTGTATGCTATAGGAGTCAATTCAAGGTACTTACTCACACCTATAAAGCACTGAACAACTC
Source organism: Pelobates fuscus (assembly GCF_036172605.1). Classification (NCBI taxonomy): domain Eukaryota; kingdom Metazoa; phylum Chordata; class Amphibia; order Anura; family Pelobatidae; genus Pelobates; species Pelobates fuscus. Next base: position 95,680,355 of record NC_086329.1, read on the forward strand.
TAGCCCCTCTTATATCTCCTCACAGATCCATAGGTATGTCCCTTCTCGGTCTCTCCGCTCTGCCCGTGACCACCTCCTGTCCGTTGTCCGCACTCGTACGGCCAACTCGCGCTTGCAGGACTTCTCGCGGGCGGCTCCCTTCCTATGGAATAGCCTGCCTACCGCCATCAGACTCTCCCCTAGTCTTGCATCTTTTAAGAAGTGCCTTAAAACCCATCTCTTTAGGAAAGCTTATGGCCTCCAAGACTAACCAATACCTCACATACCTGTCTCTTGCCCTCTCCTAAAGGGCAGTCCACCTTATTTGATTGCAAATTCCTGTCCTAATGTGTTTTACACCCCACCTCCTATAGAATTTAAGCTCGATCGAGCAGGGTCCTGTAAGTTTATTTGTAATTGTCCTATTTATAGTTAAATCCCCTTCTTAATATTGTAAAGCGCTACGGAATCTGTTGGCGCTATATAAATTGCAATAATAATAATAATAATAATAATAAACATACATTTGCATAAATATATAACATGCAAACACATGTTATGTATACAAAACATACAAAATATATACAAATACCCACAAGCTATATACACACACCGAATATAAACAAAACCTCACACTTTATATACACGCATGCACATTGTATGGCCACACATATGACATTGACTGTAGGAACTAGAGAGTTCAGTGTTAAAATACAACTGTTAGGGACTTTCTGTCTCTGACTGCTCTAACCATGTGTGTATACAGCCCGGCTTCTATAACTGTGTACCCATACTGAAAAATAATGAGCCTGCTAGTTATATTTTGGAATTACGTGCTCCATTCATTTGCAAAGTGCGTCTCACTTTCCAACAGCCAATTAGATGAAAGGCTCTGCTCAATGAGCCCTGTCTAAGGAGCTTCTCAGCTTGTTACATTTCCATCAGACACTGTCTGCTCTGCCTGAAACTACACAAAGGACCCTGGAGAGGCTCTCCACTTGTACACGGCCTCCTGTGCCAAACGGCGCCCTCTCCAAATGAACCACATCCCATCCCGCCCCTGCAGTAACATCATACAATCAGGCCTTCCATTAAACAGCTGCAGTTCACTTATGGAAGTTGGGAGGGGCTGACGAATCTGAAATTGGAAGGGGCAGTGGTTGCAGGGAACTGCTGACCAGCTGTCAGTGGCCAAATGAACTATAATGTCAGGGGTAAGAACACAGAATGATGTAGAATTATGGGCTACGATGGTTTGAAATCAGACTCACAGTATCCAAAAAGATTTGTGTGCCTATTAGGGAAGTATTTTAGGATTTTAGGATTTTTGATCACTAATCAGAGAGTAGAAAAATGTTACTCAATGTAAATGTATCATTTTCCAACCCGCCCTTCTAGTGTACAATGTGCAAAATTTGTCACAACACATGGATTAGTGAATTTACCCCTTTGTGATGCTTCCGATTCCTGATATACAAATCCTCTTTTCGTCTCTGCGTGGTGATGAAAGCGCTCCCTTGGCATACTGTAAAATCTGTCTATTTCCCTAACAGACTGTACATACTCAGAGGAAGCGAGAGGTAATGGTTCTCCTGGGAGGGGGGAACCATTAAAACTCCATTACGGATAGCCACAGGGTTAAAGTCAATGCCTTTTTAATTGTGTCTATATTTCATCATATTTACGCTTGGGTTCATCGGTGCATCCTTAAAGTTGTACTCAATATTATTATTAATGTCTAAAAACAGCTTTACCCCTTCTTACTCCCAGTCTCCAAAATTGCTTACCGCTTATCTACAAATGTATTTCCCAAGCACACATTGAAACGCTTACCTGGCTACCAGCGAGACGCTCAGATTAAACAATACATTTCCTAGTACAACACATCCCACAAAATAGTATACAGTTTTAAGACTATTTTCCCTAGTCAAAGGATTGCTACAACAAATAAGCAGTATTTTAAGAAATGCACTAGTTTTAGTTAGAGTAACCCTTGATGAGCTGGTCCCCTCTAGTCATGGTTAAAAATAAACAACTAAGTAAATAAACCATAAACTTTTATCTCTGTACCAACACGTATGTCACTTTCCAACCCTCAACCCAAGCTTCTTCCATTGATGTTGCTACATCTAGCTGCTGGAGGGGAATGTACGGGGAGGCCATGGGCAGCATGAAAAGGGGTCAATGCCATCATTGGCTGTCTGACGCCAGCATGCTACCCAATATGCACAGAGTTCACATTAGAAACCCAGAACTTTTGTTCCAGGCTGGCTAATGACGTCCCAATCACGTGGCCAGAGGTGGAGTTAGACCTTCAATGCCAGAGGGTTTAAACTCAGAATGTGCACTTCATAGTGAAACACTGCAAATACAGACCCTGGGCAACATGACCACTTAAAATCACTGAAGTGGCCATGGTGCTTGGAGTTAACCCTTTTATCTTTAGAAAAAACACAACCTCAGATCTGCATATTGAACGCAGCCTGCTTAGTTATGGATGGTACAAAGATTGATTGTGATTTGTAATTTTTTTTATTTTTATTTTTTTAAATGTATCATAATAGACAGTAAAAAAACTTACATTTAAAAAATATAACAATAGACAATAAAACAGTGAATACGTTCCGACAGTTCTAGCCCTCTAAGATACTACATTTTTAATTTATTACCCTTAATTATCACCTTAATTATAAATTAGACGACATACCAAATTTAGTGTCTTCACTTCAACTTGAAAGAACCTTAAATAGCTATTCACTGTCTATGACAAACCATGTAAACATAAAAACAAACAAACATAAAGTCATACTGTGCCGAGATCTATATATCCTGATAGATAGTGCCTTTACTATATGGTAAATAAAAAAATAAATAAAAAAGGAACCAATTGTAAACATACTTCAATAAAACCAAGCTGAGGATTAAAAAAAAATTAAAATCTGGTTCAGTATTGCAGGTTTCTGAAAATAATGCTTAGAAGGAACAGTGGACTTTTTCACAAAGGGTGGTCAGTAGCCTGGAGTTATCGCTGTATCTTGGGAAATAAAGGGAAGCATTGACTCCTAGGATGCTGCGTTGCAAAGGAAAGAAGAGCTGCCTTCATATTGAATTTAATATATAAACATTACCTTCCAGATGCCAAGTGACAGCTGTCATTGCCACATTGAGGTCTCATATAGGTGATTCTATAGTCATTTGGACAGGAGAGCTAACAGAAGATGGAACCCAGTGCCTGTAGAGAAGGCTATGGGGGATGTTGGCTCTTACTGCAAAAACACTTGAGTGGGGGCTACAAGCACGAATAGAATGTAAGGGACGTCTTCACCGATCCCTACTCAAAAATTGTATGTATAATGTAAATGATTTTTGGTACAAAACGGGTACATTATTATAAATTCATTATCTTAATGGTTTTAGTTACAGTTTCCAAACTAAAGAGGAATCCAAACAGAGATATACCTGAAAAGGTAGCATATAACGAAGATAGCTATAGCAGTCCTAAAATAGTACATCAAAAAAAGGGAATTAAAGCATTTTAAACCAGCTTCTACTGAAATGGTTAAACATCCCAGATGAATTACTTTCTCCTTCACCAGCGAGAGTCACTTTTGCTGCGACTACGGTCACTGCAATGTCTAGTCACTCTTTGCAAGCAGAATTATTCCATTAACAAGTAATTTTTTGGTCCAAAACCCTGCTACATTGTATCTGACACCTCTATTTATCTTTTTTTTTTCTTCGGTGTGTTAAAAAAAAGAAAAAGAAAAAAAAAGGCTTTCGGTAATAATGTATAAGTAAATGGATGTAAATCCTACATCGTGTGTAGGCAGCGATGTGGGGGTCATTTTAAAGAAAGGACATTTAATATTCCGAACATCTCTGTTATTTAGTGCGCTACAAGTCTGTCTGCTCATGTCTTTTGTCCCGGTGAGAATATGGCTCTTACTGCACTCCCTAAAGCTTTATAGGATTAATAATAATCAAAAAAAATTTTTTTTGGTCTTGAAGAAGAAATTATTTGATTTCAAGAGAGCTGCCCTCAGGCATGAACGATTGTTTCTTATTTGATTCCTTGTTAATTGAAGGATTCTATTTTTTTTTTTTTTTTTTTTGAGTGGTGTAAATCATCACATCATGTTGCTAGGAGAAAAACGACATTTATAGCCAAGACCTGCATTTCATTTAAAGAGCACCTGCCATGACAAACAATTATTATAGAATGCAACTTGCATTCTACTAGCCACATTGATAACAAATGTATAGGTTAATTATTTTGTATGTACAATTTTTTTACCTTTGCCATTTCCACCATGGCCGCTATGGTGCTGGGGTTAGGCCACTTGGGGGTATCCTAATGCTACAAATATTGTTACTGGTGATAGTTGTGGCCTATGAGAGGACGTATCATCCTGGCACAAATAACCACACAGGGATGACAGCGAGACTGGCAACCATGGACGTCCACTCGTACAGAGTTGCTGAAATGCTTTTGTTCGGAGAGAATTTCCATGGAATTGCCCATTTTTAGGTCACAGCGATCTTACTAATTGCATCAACTTGGATATCACATCTTGTTTTGTACCGGATCCATTTCTTTTTAAAAGAAACAAAAACAACAACAAAAATCTAAATTGGCATCTTGGCTTCTGCCTGCCACATAAGCTACATAACACAATACCAGTTATTAGCGCAGGAAGCAACAGAATGACAGGCTATCATTTCTGCTTCATGATATCTCCTATACAGAGGGAAGCAGCTTGCTGTTGGTGTGCCTAAACGATCAATGTGTTGTATGGCAAGGATTTGAAACGGAGCATGAAATCGGAGCTGTAGAATTGTTTTAATTTCTGATCTCACAAGTGAAATCTGCTGTTACAAGCCGTTAGATATAAATCATTAAAGCTTATTTTACTTAATGAAGGGAGATGAATAATGGGAGCTGTTGTTTTTTTTAACATGTGTTAGAAATACTTGCTGGATGCTGCAATTGTTGACCCCCTGATACAGAGTTGAGGCCAAATCAGTCTAGCTTAGGGGGACCAAAAAAAAAGGTTTCTAGACCGGAGATCGCCTGCATACACGGTTTTTCAGTAAGGGGAGTTTTAGAAGCAAATTGCTGTAAACATTCCTAAAGAAGGAAGGATCTTTTTATTTTACGTCCTTAAAATCTATACTCTTAATTTTAAAATAAATCCCTTACACTGGCGACTTCTTATTTTGCACCATCATTTCTGTATGTAGGGAATCTCTGTAACTTCATATCAGCGTAGCCGTCACTTGGGAGTATATTTTAAGGAACACTATAGGGTCAGGAACACAAGTAGTGTTAAAAAGCATGCTAGCCCCCTAACCACCATAAATAACTAGAAAACTCACAATGTTTCCAGTACTCCGCTGGTGATGGCTCCACCCCCAATCCACCTCCTTGGTTGACATCAGAATTTATGATCATGGCCAATCACAATGCTTTCCCATAGGAAAGCACTGGATTGGCTGAGATTGTCAATTCTGATGGTCTCAGACAAGGGGGCGGGCCAGGGACGGAGCCAAATGCCACCCTGGATAATCAATGTATTGAATCAATGCATCCCTGTGGGGAAAGTTCAGCGTCTCCATTCAGAGCGTGCCCAGGAAGCACCTCTAGTGGCCATCTGAGGAGTGGACACTAGAGGTGTTCCTAGGCTGTAATGTAAACACAGACACAGTATTCACATTAAAAAGCCTGTAAGGACTGACTATATTCACCAGAACAAATACATTAAGCTGTAGTTGTTCTGATGACTATAGTGTCCATTTAATTTGTGCTCTTTTCTAGGAGCTCTGTATTTTTGGAGTTGATTTGTATAATGCTGCTTCAAGGCCTTAAAATTCACACTAGATTTGTTTGGCATTGTTCAAAATATATATTTCTATTTGCACACATTCAGCAGTAGGTTGTGAGCTCCCATAAAAGATCCCAAAATAGCCCTGTATCCAGGTCACACCTCCATTCACACACCCCTAAAATAAGTGTGCCTCTGCGGTCACTTTGACTACTGGAAGGTATGATCATTTCTATAGGGACTCTGTAGCCACCCAGACCACTTCATCTCAATGAAGTGGTCTGGGTGCAGTGTCCCTGTTCCCCTTAGTCCTGCAATGTAAGACATTAAGAGTTTTTGAGAAACAGCAATGTTTACATTGCAGGACTAGAACAGTCTCTAGTGGCTGTCTACTGAGTTTCTGGGAGTTTATTGGACTCTAGGTCCCTTAACAGACGCAGGACATCCTCACGCTCTACATGAGGACATCCAGCGACATTGAAATCCCCAAAGAAAACATTGAGGAAATGCTTTCCTATGGGGAGGGCCGCGCACTCGCATTAAGTCCCCTCCATCAGATGACGTCGGAGGAGGCTGGACGAGATTTTAACTCTTTCTGTCCCGGAAAGGAGAGAAAGGGGGGAGCACGGGAACCAGAGGGGCCTATAGTGTTAGGAATACAGATTTGTATTTCTTTAAGCAGTGCCGTCTATATCAAAATACATTACTCACAGAGGCTCTTTCATCAGACATTTTCTTTACACCATCATACAATTTTTTTTAACCTGCCTATATTTTGTGCAGATTTTTTAAAACCTTTTCACCAGTTTTATTTTGTTATTTTTATAGCCGAACAAGATTTCTGTCTAGTCTGAACTTCCTTATGGCACAGCTAGTATTCAGCATTTCAAGGAAGGTCAAACAACAGTTTCCTCTTCCCGACACAGTATCACGCTGGTGTGATCTGACACTGCTGACGAAGCTAAACTTCCTTTAGAGTGGCTGCATGAAAAATATATTAATTCATTGGTTACATGAAAACTAATTTGCATCTATTAGGTAACATAGTTCTAATATTGTTTTAAACTGATCATTTACATTTCAACAACACTGACCACCAACAAATTACTACAGTATCAAATACAAACTGTGAATTATCTGAGTAAAATACGGCATCCTTTAGAATATTCAATGAAAATTTAAATATCAGCATCAGCCTCTCAAAGGAGAATCTGCGTACCTCCATAGTTAGTTAAAATTAAACACAAAAACCCAAAGCTCATAACAACACGTCTACTTGATCTTCAAGAGCTCTGTTGAAATTAATTAGCTTAATATTAAATCTTAATAAAGATCCTTATCACGCCAAAAGTGTTCAACAACTTATTACATTAAAAATCATTTTAATGTCAAGTGCATCTCATCTGATAGGTGTTGATGCACAACAAGCTGTGATTTGATTTTGCCACCCCTGTATAACAAAACATTGGAACCATTATTATTATGCATTATTTTAATTTTTAAAGAAATATAGCATTTGAATCACGTATATAATAGGTTAAAAACATGGTAGGGACGGGTAATCCAAAATGCGATTACACTCTGTTCACCTTCCAGGAAGCCTGCTGGGGAGTATCAGACGCAGGCAGCCTTTGATGAATATACTTGCATTACTTAATTTGAAATTCTCATTAGGCGTTCGAGAGTAGGAAGCCGAGTAATGTTCATTCACTTTGACATCTGCCCACCCACTTCTCCTTCTGGGCCTGCCATACCCAGACACCCCAACAAGGTTAAGTGAAAGATGACACTCTCAGGGTCATGAGGTGGGATTGCTCAATGCTTCATAAATTATTGTTCTGCAAGAGGTATTATAAGCTAATGGAGTCCCATTTACTACGGTGAATACTGCCCTACAGATGTTGGGGTGTGGTAGAGTAACAAATGAACTGTCATGAAGCCTTCTTCAGACGAGATAATTACGTGCGGCAATTTCCTCATCGTGTCTGTTTTCAGACGATACAAATTGGTCGGGTCATATAAACGGGAAAGGTCTACATTTTGATGATATGTTCGAGGCTGAATGGCGATGATGAGGATGTAACAAGCTAATAATGTTTGTCTAGGATATCGTATCCAAAGGCTTTCTAACGGAAATGTAGTTACCAATAAAATAAGTAAAATGTAAAAGATCTGACATTTAAGATGAATTGAAACCAAGGTAAGTGATGCAGAAAGTCACGAAGATTAAGCCCAAACCAGAGAGATGTGACAACAGCTCTTTAGACATTCTATAGTATTGTATGTTAGCTGTCTTGTCTGTATGGCAGGATAACATGAGGACATTCATGGAATAAGCCACCTTCCGACAGCTACTTGACTTGGGTTTACCATGCAAAGACCGAGTCAGACCACAAAGACAATAAAACCTTGCAAATAATATCAGCTGATAATTGAAGTATGACTCCCTGCTACATATTTACCAAAAGGACATATTTCATAGCATTGTTCAAGGGTAACAAAAATAAAAATTGTTCACGATTAACCTAGTAAAAGAAGAGGTATTGATGATTTGGGATTATGTTTTTATTCCCTGCCCGAAAGAGAGTGTTTCTGTTCTGTTTTATACATTAATGTTTCCATGCTTGAAAGACGTAACGATATATTAAAATTATGCCGCTGGGGGGGAAGCAATTTGTATATGCACTTGCTAGTGTCAGCGGGAGGTAGGCACAGCAGGAAGTGAAAAGTGTGCAGGAAAATTGATTCCCCCAGCACATGCAAATTCCTGTCTTTCATTTTTTTGTAGATTTGGAAAATCAGAGTTAGGAAAAACATGCATTTTTACGCTGTTTTTATTGTAATGTTTACAACTGGAACAGTCGCTAATATTATAACAGAACTTTGTTGCATTAAAAGTACAAATAGCTATATTGTTGCGCCTTGATTTATGTATGTCCGTGATAAATACACACTGCAAACTACTAATCTATTAGATTAGTCCCTTGGCGTCTCATTTTAACTACGTGCATTTCACTGAAGCTACAATAAAATAAAATTAAAATAATATTGCTCATTAATGAAGTGAAAAACTGTCAGGAGAAATACTCTGTCGTTCTGCTTTAGAGTGAGCCATAACGATAAGTCAGATATCAAATTGCGACAAGTAACGACTTTAAGTCATCAATTCTATTCCATCTCTGAGAGCAGCACTGAGGGAAGTGGGCGGCACGTAGACACTGCAATCAAGTTGGGTTAACCCAGCTGTCACCGTGCCTTTTCATTGGGATCAGAGAGATGATAGTGAAGGTGCATTTAAAGAGCACAAGGCAAGTGAATCTGATATGAAAAAGAAGGGTCTAATTTGCTCATGCTTTTGAAATCAAAGGCATATGACACTCAATTGTACAATGGGGCCCTCTCTTATTACATTTCCCATTGTCCACTTGGGCGTCTATTCTGCTCCAGTACAATGCGCGCCTAAACCCATCACATGCCACTTGTGATGTGTCACCATGGAAACCCCCACAATTGATGGACATCTTTGAAGATCGCAGGTGAGAAAGTATATTGTGTTTGCTATAAAAGCAATCTCCGGAGCATGGCCTGGCCTGTCTGATAAACCTTATTATGGAACAGGGAGTAAGATTAGTAGCTCCATTTTGGGTGACACAGAATATGACAGTAAGACATATATACACTCTGTGGCCATTTTATTAGGAACGCCTATCTAGTACTGAGCAGTACTTGCCCTAATTATGATTTCTTAATGTCAGGGAACCGATAGGGTGCTGGAAACATTGCCTAGGGATTCTTGAGATGTTGCCCTTTAGGTTAGGCAGTGCATTATCCACCTGAAAGTTTGATAGGCTTAGACTGTTCCATAAGGGTCATATGGTCAGTAACTACACTTGGGAATGGCTTGGCATCAGACGATGCTTAGCTGGTATTCAAGGGCCTAAATTGCTCCAAGAAAACCTCCACTTGTTTGTGCTGTTAATTGCACTTTTTGAAAAGATTCAGACTGTACCACCTAGATGTTGTAACATATATCAAGATTTTTGGGTGTCAGTGGTGTTACATTTAAAGCCCCTCCTGTAAATAACAGTTATACACCGTTCTGTCCCAGGTTTCAGTTGTCATGCACACATTGAAACCTTATTTTGCTTTCCATGGCTGACATGAGTTCATGAGTAGGACCTGTGTTTGTTCCTCAAGTCTGCCAAGAATGTGTAAAAGCAGTTAAACCGCTTAACCTTGTAATATCATGATCATATCATGTATCTAGTAAGGGACATGGTCTAAAAACCTGAATCAGGTCTTACTACAAGGTTATATATTTATTTTTATTTGGGAAGGTAGAAAGTTTGAGATGCATTCCTTGATCATCTTTGTTTGTCCGCAAAATCATGTCGCAAGCAACATAGAACTAAATTTCTCTGGATACTTAGTGGTGGCTAAGAATTCCGTGCTTATAGGCATCTGATACGCAAATTCAGCCCCATTAACAAGGAGATAATCCAAAGAAAAGAAAATGAGTCACAATTTGAACATGTAGTTTTTAAATTATTCGGCTTAAACTATATGTCTGATAAACTGTAAAAAAAAAAAAAAAAATCTGCTACAATAAACAAACAAATCATAGTAAACAGACACAATTGAGGAGCAGAATTTTTCTAGCCTTCAGTAATTTAAGCTTTTCATATACTAGAACTGTCGTCTGCATCCACTCACTTACTTACAAAGGGATGTCAGTTTAGCATTTAACATTCAAGTATATCAGCCATAATTACAGAACACTGCTCCCAATATGTCTCCATAAACAGCGATTTGTTGCTGTTGAGGTGCTAAAGATATTATTAAGCTTTGATCTGAATACAATACCGTGTATTTTGCTACATTTATTTTATATAGATTATATGTTACCTCTTTGTCTCTGGTCCACAGTGTGTGTTATGCAGCAAAAGGCAAAATGTAGCCTTCACCGCATCGTTTCGTTAATCTCGCGGCCTCATGCCAGCATCCTTCACCTTCTGTGTGTCAGAGCTAATAACCCATTACTCACTCATTGCGATATTGATTTCTGGTTGGCTTTTTATTATTTTTTTTTGCATACACCATAGGATCACAGTTTAAAAAATTATTTTCCTTTTAGCGCTGCCGTTAAGGTCTCCAGGATTGATCTGTGACAGAGGCCGATGGAAAGGGCTAGTGGATTATACCATGGAGAACAAATCTATAGCGATCCATGCTGGAGATCAAAACTTGTTCACTGCAGTTTATTCTAACCTCGCCCAACAGCTGCTCCTCGAACCCCTGGAGTGGAGAAGGGCTTTTGGTCGTGCTCCAAAGATGATCCACCTAAAGTTCAACTTTGTTCAATTTAAAGAAGAACTTCTACCTAAAAAACAAGGCCTTGCTCACCCACATTCCTCTATTGCAGACAATATCCGTAGCGACATCCGCAACAAGCAGAGACACAGGTGTATGGTGGGTAAACCCCTGAAAGACACGTGCCGCTCACAGGAGTCCTGGCCCCTCTTCTGCGCACGTTGTTGCTTACATCTTTCAGAAAGAACCTGGGGCACTTTGAAGATGGAATGATAACCGCGCCACGCTGGAGTTTTTTTTTTTTAAACTACTTTATGGTGCAGGAAGAACTTGCCTTTGTGTTTGAGATGTTACAGCAACCAAGATGTGTTGGTTCAGTATGATGAAGTGGACCCTCTCTTTTCTCAGTATGTTCTGAACTTTGGTGCTGGCACTGGAGCGAATTGGTTAAGCTCATTCTACCAGCCTATCCAAAGCTGGTACAGGCTAGTTTTACAAAAGCCCATTGATACAGAGAAAAGGCATCTGATTAAGAAATGGTGTGCAAACCTTCTGGGGTTGCACAGTTACTTGTTCTCCTTCCAATGCACCCATTCGCTCTTACCTGGGTGGTGGCTCACCTGGTCTGGAGCTTCTCCATAACTGTATACAGATGCACCAACTGCTTGAGGTGTCTGTCCCTCCTGGAGCCCTGGACTGCTGGGGTTTTCTGAGCTGCCAGGAGATGCACTCAGAACTTAGGTGTTTCATCAGGTAGTAGATAGTGGCTGTAACTGGGCGGTTGTTGGATGCAGTTCTGGAGTTGTGATAATGCCAGTGAAGCAGGATTCACCTACTCTATAAGATATATTTAAGGGATTGTCATCTGTGGGGTTTAATATTGTGGGACCCAAGGGAGTGATGCACATCCAAACCATTAACCCCTCTCGTGCAACTGAAAAACACAACCATTGCACGTTTATGTGGGTAAAGAGCAAGGGAGGGAGTCTGTGCAGCTGGCTCTCCATTTACCAAGTATTTCAGCACTTACGGGTATTATGTGCCCCATCACAGAATTTGTGGAAAATGAGGTTCTAGTTGGCGTTCACCGAATGGACAATGGATGGGGGTCCAGATAGCTAAAGGCTGGGCAGGCAGTGCCATGGATTGTACCCTCTATAGAGGACATCTTTTCCAGTGCCTAGAATCAACCTGGCATAATGTCTTTTACATGAGGTGACTTTCTAACGCCAAATAGATGTTGCGAATGATACTTAGGAGAATAAAGAGAATATTTATCATCATCTCTTTAAACTTGCATCCACACTACTCTGCTCTTTTCTGCTATGAATGGCTGGGGTCCTACTCTGCCTGCCCCCCTACACACACACCCTCCACAGCTGCTCTTTCTATCGGTACCTCTCACTATGTAATATAACCCCAGGACAGAACATTAAAACAAGGTGAAGTCTCCAGAAAAGCTGGAACTGGACAAATAAAACCCTTTTACCTGGGGGGGAAAAAAAAGATTTAAAAGAAATGATTTTTCAATTTGTAGCAGAGAACCATTATAGTGCAAATACAAAACGGTCCTGACTGCGCCCTTGGGGCGGAAGGTTTGATATTCTATCCATGCGCATCTTAATTGTCCAGCTGTCAGAATGTGTTTTTCAGAATATGACTGACAAAGGAAGCAATCGGAAATAGTGGCAGAGAGGTATATCTCGCCATCTATCACAGTAAAGCAATACCTTTGGTTACATGCTTAAATATGCTTGTTCTCAGTACTAACTTTGTATCACATCAGATAATCATGGACTCCTGCAGAGGCTGACGAGCAGTGGCACAGTGGAGCCAACCTGACTTGTATTAGTAAAAAAATAAAATAAAATGAAAAGTACATCAATAGAATTATGTAAATATCTTTTCAAAATATACATGAGGATTTTACACACATGTAATTCTACATGGATGTACTCCTTGACAGATTCATACTAATTAATGATGTTTGCTTCCTTACTGTAAATTGCTGTTGCTGTGAAAAAAGAAAAAAAAAATGATTGAATTTGGAAATAAAAATATAATAAAGTTAAACTCAACTTGACTGCAAGTTAAATTTCAAAAGTCTCAACTTCTCAAGGTTTAATTTTAGTGACCTCTCTATAGCTTACATCTCCACGATACCAAATGTCAAAACTTTACTTTTTTAACCAAAAATAGCTTATTTTTTTAAAAAAGTAGCTTGCCATTGACAAAAATCCAGAAATGCCTAAGCATTCTATATAGTTATAATCAAAATCAGAAACCAAGTATTCACGTATGGATTTGGGGGATATTCATTAGGTGCAATACTTGTTTGCACATTAATCTGGGCATAATGATAATTTATAAAAATGTATTGTATTATACATATATGCACACACATCGTTTGTCATCTATTCGCTCTACTTAAAATCAAAAGCAATATAGTAAAGTAAATATAGACAGGCACTAACAATGCTAGAAAGAAAAATCTGAAAATCCTATCAGTAAAAACAAATATATGATATGTGTGTGGGTGCACAAAGTGAAAAATATAACAAAACGACAAATTGACATATGAACAAGTGAAGGAGTAAACATGTCTTTGTACAATTAAATGAATCAATTTATTCCATAGATAAGAAACATTTGTAACTAAAGCCTTCTGTTAACTGCTCCCAAAAGAGGCCCCATTTTTCCATTCAATACACTTTGCCAAATTCATCCTTCCAATTATGTATCTGCTTGTGATCGGTGACATTACCCTTAATGCTGTCCAGGACAGTCTGAGTCTTGTGGCATTTTTATTTCTCCAAAGCTCAATTCTTCTGTTATTATTCTTAATAGATATCCCCTCCCCCCCAATGGTAGTGCAAGATTTGCAGGAGCTGCCTCCGCTCAGGGTGTTGGCTAAAACAAAGAGCAGGAAGTAGCAGACAGAGATCATTTTTTCCCACAAGGATACAGGAGCTAACAGTACCTGCAGTGTCAGGAAACACAGATACACACACAGGAAGGAAGGCTGGGAAACGGAGAGCTGACAGTGAAAGTCATCATTACGAGAGAATGAGAGAATGATGTTTTTATATAACAATCTGCTTGTAGATAGCATGTTTCTAAAGAACAACAGCGCCCATTTAAACAGTAATTTAATCACTGTGCATTTACAAGTTATCTGAAAATAGATTTCTATTTTACTTTAGTTGTTTCTATTTAAAGCCCCCGTGTCACACTAAAATCACCATATTCTGTATTTATTGTTTAAAAATAACCAAGTTGTCGAACTCCCTTTCTTTTCCAATCAGAAGATAACACTAGCCCTGTTCTAGAGCTTTTATACTTTCGATCCTGAACCTCAATGGTGATGTTGCTATAAGCGGGATGAAGTTTTGACCCGCAATGACTATTTTAGCAGGGTAAGAGTAAGAGATAGCTCCAGCACAGAAGATAAGTATTAAGTGAGTTGGGGAGAACTGGAAAAATGTCTGGGAACGCCCTGTTGTGGGCTTATTTGTGCAATTCTATAATCAATTCACCACCATTCAATGTTTGTTAAATAAATGGCTTTGTTTTTCCTCCGAAACGGTATGTAGCCCAAAAGCCAGGTCTACCTGTTCCATTGCTTAGCACCGTCTGCTATGTAGCAAGATAACTTAATACTTGATATTAATAACATCTTGCTACAGTGAATGTGCTATCGGCGCACGTCTGGCTATATCATCAAAGACCATGCTGAAACAGGACTCACAGCAAACTTACTAAATCAGTCAGCAAAAAGTGAGGAACGGCAGCATTAAACACATAAAGTACCATAAATGCCAGCCATGGGCTCATGAACTTTAACGAGCAAATGAGAGAATTAAAGCGCAGCTGAGGATAATTACTGAAATTAACCAATTTGTAACAGGTGTGTGGGGGAGTTCTTGCCAGGAATAGAAAGACTTGTTAAAACAAGCACCTGCCCTCCATCCCACTGCCAGTTTAAAGGGTTTGTGCAGAAACCAGGCTGGGCAAGGACCCTTTGATACCTGCATAGTCCAAGACCATTTGGACAAGCCGGGCGCAAAATCCTGGAATCTGTTTGGGTATCTACGATTATGAGTTAAGGCTCATTCTGGACCGCCGGCTGGAGAAAGCCTGATTTTAAATCTCTAGAAAGCAGCTCTGTACAGAATATGTATGTGTAATTATTTCTCCCACGAGCAAGAAGGAAGGTTTCTGGCAAGAGCAGCGAAATCAGGAGACTGTTTCTTATAATAATACCCTACTTTTAATTAGTGTACGTGATGAGTGTATTAATATAATGAATGCATGTTTGAAATTAGATACTAGTGCCTGATACAAACAGGGAAAAGGGGATTTACTCAAGGTCAAACAATCTTACTTGTTTGGTTGGATTCAATAACAAAACCTGTAGTTTTGCTTTTATCTCATTGAAACCATTTCACATTTTGTTGCATTTAAACTTAATCTCTGTGTACCCAGTACTTACCCCACCATATCTTGTTCACAGCTAAGCCAATGAAAAGGCGTCGGCAAAGCATTGATACTGTATTCAACAGGGATTTAAAAAAAAAATAATTTTTGTTTTCTGATGCCATTTTGGGAAATAATAAAAATTAGTAAAAAAAAAAATGTCTAGATTGCATTAGGGACAGATCCCCAGTATTGGATGATATTTAAATTTTTCATACGAAACTTAATTATTAACGTATGAAACAAACACTGTGATAAGTAAGCCAGCATTCCTTAGCAAGAACTCCTCACAATTTGGACTGTAAATGAATTGTAAAACAAGAAGGAAAATAAAATCAGATTATATGAGACCTGGCCCAGTGTGAATGTCAATTCAATGTCATCTGATGCTGATGGACAAGCCCCTTAACTCCTGTGTCACCATTTTCATCCTATCTACATTTAGTCGTTGGCCTTGATATGTTGCCATATGGCACCCTGAGAGGTGCCCAATTTTGTCTCTAGACTTGCACCAGCTATCATGGTTGTGGTATTTGAGGGTCCTCGGCTGTAACTGCAGATAGTGGCATAAAGAAATCCGGCTCGGGGATTATCTCCACCCTCCCCTACCTATCTCAAGTGACTGCCGTGTCTTGCATGATAAACAAACTGACCTTTAAACTTCCAGCAGCTATGATGGATCTGTGATATTGCTGAAGGCCTGGCCTCTATCTGTATGCTCAGCACGCCGCTTTGATTGATCAACAAACGTCTTTGCGTCTAGACTCGGAGTATCATTTCGGTTTTTCACCCCCTATCTCTCAGCAAGCTGCAGTTTGCAGGCCCAATATGCAGTGTAAAAAAAAAAAATATATATATATATATAAAAACCAAAAACTGTGTGGTCCAACGGATATTCCTGGTAAACAGCCAGACCTAATATGCTGCCTAGCCTATTAGCAGAGCATTTTATCACCTCGTTGTTAAAACTTTCGCATTGCGCAGGTCAGGAATAATCACAGCAATGATTAAAGTACTAAAGCCCAGGGAATAGTGATAAAAATATCACAACATGATGTCCAAAAAGGATAACATCTACATGTGAGGAGGCATCTCAGAGATTAACACAAAGATAAAGCACCGCGCTTACAGCAGCAGTAGCTTAGTATCCAACAGCTTAAAATACATAGTAAAAACAAAGAGAACGTTACCTGCGCTCTGGCCTAAATCCCCATGTGCATTTAAACAAAATGGAGGCTCTTGAATGGCCATTTGAATATATAAGCTCACCAGCCACGTTTAAATGCACATGGGGATTTAGGCCAGAGCGCAGGTAACGTTCTCTTTGTTATCTCAGAGATTAAGTTACAATATTATCATTTATATAGTGCCAGCATATACCGCGGCCCTTTACAATAATACATTGGACATCTAAAACAAGTGTTTAACCCCTTAAGGACCAAACTTCTGGAATAAAAGGGAATCATGACATGTCACACATGTCATGTGTCCTTAAGGGGTTCAAAGTAGTTTTGACAGAGAGACGGGGTGAAGAGGGCCCTGCTCAAATTCGCTTACAATCAAAGAAAAAGGGATATCAAGTGGTTTGTCTGGATTCTCTCTCCCCCTCCCCCCCCCCTCCCCCCCAATATAATTTGGCAGATGTCTCACAACAACAAAATGTGTAATAAGCATTTTTATTCAAACTGCTAATAAAATAAATAAATAAATAAAAACTGCATTTGCAACGACTACTGCACAGGGAAAATTACCTGTGACAATTGACGCAAGTCTGCTCTCTACACAACGGACGCGGGACCCACCCAGCACCATGGTGACCATACTTCTAACTAAAATACTACATGCTAGTCAACCGCATAGGCCTCAGTTAAGACGGCAACGCAGAAACCCTGCTCAGGCACGATCCACTAGCCCCACGACTACTGACTGATCGCCATGCTGTTTTACCAGTTTGTTATACGTTGCAAGTGTGTACCCAACCCTGTCACAGAAACCCTAAATTGACACTACTTGTACCTATAGGGACAACGATTAATGCTTATGTTAACAGTGGTCAGGGGACATTGATGTAAATTGTACCGTTATTAACCTACCGTAATTCGTTGATCGCAATTTGGTTCTACGCAACTCAGTGCGTTGTGTTAATTCTATTACAGTCACAGTTTCCAATAATGTTGGCTCTCAAATATCATAAGGGCTACAGCTGTGTATTTTGTTCACTCTGCTGACACCCTATAATTTCCAATGCACGAATTGTCAAACTGTAACCATGACGAAAGACAAAAATAAAGATTGTAAAAAAAAAAAAAAAATGGCATTTGGTGTTGAACATATACTAATTAAAAAAAAAAATCCACATACCGTGCCCTTTCAATGGAGATGTTTTTTTAAATCTATTGCTTGCTTTGAATATGTGTCACAATCATCTACTCATTACAGACCCTTGATTTCGCCATTGTCATACGGCCATGTATCTGTGCCAATCTCTCCAGAAACTCATCAAGGGGGGTAAAGTGCCGTTACCACTGTGCACCAGCTACAAGGACAAACATAGAAACTATGATTGGTGCACACATCTGTAACTCAACACATGAGAGCATAAAGAGTTATATGAATGCTTTCCATAGGATTAGACTCTTCAGATTTCAAATTCCATTGTATTGTTTTTTTTCTCGAGATTCTAGAATGGAATCTGATTATATTTGTAGCTTTCTGTAAAATGTGACGATTGTTTTATTAAGGTATAAATAACCAACCAGCAGAAAGGGAAAAAAAAAAATCTGCTTGTTCTTCTGCAAATGCCCCTTAGGATAGCACAGCAGACGGAGCTTATAATTGGCCACATGTGTACGATCAGGGGGAGGCCAGGAAATGTCTGCAGAGAGGTAGCTCAGGTGGCTATCATTTACCCGGCTAGATTGGGAGTATTAGAGAGTAATAGCCTTAAGCTATACTATTAGGGGCTTTTATAGACTCCAGATAATATACAGAGCCCGCAGCTAGCTTCCACTGTACAACCAGATCTCCAGCACTGCCTCTGTTATGCGGAAGATAGCCAACATTTATTTTCTGTAATAAACCGATCCTAATAAGATACATTTAATACATTACAGGCATAATTCCAGAAAAAAGTCCTTGGGCTATGCTTACTGCAGAGTATAAAGCTATCTTTGCCTTACCCTAGTGAATCACGATGGGCACTTAGAATTGCCTTTGCACAAGCAGTGTAATCTTTACATCCCGAGTTCTGGAGGTGGAGTAGCGCGTAATTAAAGGCTTCAGGGGGGGGTTACAGGGTTATAAAGTGCAATTATGGAGCAAAGTGATAAAAGTCGAGACAAGTCACTTTGGAAGCCAACGTAATGATCCTTCTAATTGCTTCATTATGCCGTCTATAAGTGTGAACACAAAGAGACACGATTGCAACTATTTATCCGCACGCAATAACTATTTGAAGAGTGTGTACAATACCAGACGGCAGAGAGCTGTAACCCTAAAGCCTCATTCTGATAAAACTGTTGGGGCTTATTCCCTAAACAGTGACGGCTGGTGAGTTGATAAAATTGCAAAAACACTGACACATTTGCGAAGATGTACAATAAGGCGGACATTTTGCAGTCTATTGCCAATTTGTCACAACTCTCTGTTTAGAAAATAAAACCCTATCTATGGAGTAGTGATCTATAAATTCCAGTGGTATAAGCCATTCTCAGCTGCAGGCTGGCTACCCTCCATGTCACTTCCTGTCCCCTATTAGCCAGTATCAGCTCTATGTGTAATCCTTTATTCCCTAAGGATTTTTTTCTGTAAATTGATAGATTAGTGTCACATGTACTTAACAGCCTGTGCTTTGGGGCGGCTAACTGCACGATGGGATATTTTTGCTTTTTCTCCTGTTTCGTCAGCAATAAATAACCCCTACCTGCCCGGAGGGAATTAATTAGACATTACAGCCGCGTGAAAAGTACTATGTGTTTGTCGTGTCTGCTCAATATGTTACACTTGACAATCTAGCAATAAATCATTCCTCTTTACTGTGAGAACTGTACATAACACTTCACTGTCGGCGAGAGACCAGTCGCCATCTGTGAATTACTTATTTATACATCCTTATCCATGTTACATGTCTGAGACAAGAGGGAGTTAATTTCACCAAGAACGCAGCTTGCTTTTGATTTGCTAAGTAGGCATCAGGGGTATCTAGATTGTAAGCTCTTAATACAGTTTTGGGTTGCCAGAGTAGAGCGTCATGCAAACACATTAAACATTAGGGATTACTACTGTGAAGGAATAGCTTTCTAGTGAGAAATATCTTCCAAAATGTTTTCCCAATGTGTCATTAGTGAGAAGGCGGCGACACTATTAAAGCTCTGCTGAAATTTAAAAAAATAAAAAAACCTGTCAGACTCGCCTATCTGATAATGAATGGACTGACAGAGCACGGAATGTTCGTGTACATGTTGATAATTGGCTGAGCATGATGGTAATTTCACCCCACTGCAGCTGGTGTAGCAGAATTTGCCAGTACCCCGATCTCGAGAGAGGTTGGCTGATCTAAGAGTATGTATGGGCGGTTAGAAGGCTTCATAACAGCCATGCTGATTTTAAGCAGATTGCACATCCCTGACTGCTCTCACTCTACTCCTTTGACAACTCTCTTTAAAGGGATGAGTACCCGCTCTGCAGGATCTCAGCTCGGCTGATTTGCTGCCCGGGCAACACGAAGCATGGAAGAGACAGCCTGTTTGCCTGTACAGTCAGCAGGGTGCCTCTGCCCACTGCAGGGGTCCCACCCCAGGCTAAGCTATCTCATACTGGCACAGTATAAGCTGGTTGGTAGAAGAAGCAAGACTTGACGGCTGAGAAGCCTTTCAGCACACAGGGTAAAGGATCTGAGGATGCATTAGAAATGGAAGTGGGGGGGGGTGGAGGATTAGCAGGCTATTTTTATCAAGGGCTTGTTTATACATTTCTGTGTCTGTACATTCGGAGCAGCCCAGTATACAGGAGGATTAAACGGATATATGTGTTTATGTAATAAGTGCATGATGAATTCTCTCAATAAGTTATCTAGAGCTCCACGCCAATCTTATGCGTTCTGCTCGGTACAGGAGTAGGTTTCGCAGCCAGCTCAGGTGTATTTATAGACGCAATCTATAAAGTGTCAAAAAATAGAAGCAGAAGAAATTAAATTGTCTCGCAGTGACCTTCCATCATAAGTTCTGCTAATGAAATCTGAATTAGGCTTAATAATGAGATTTCAGCTACTTTGCCTCTCCTGCTCTTAGCGGACTGCCAGAGGCACTTATAGACACTACAGCTCGTGTCCTAAGTTAAAGAGGGACAGTCCATGCTTGTCCACTGCATACGGGACAGCTCGCCGTCACTTGTACGGTTAATAAGAACAATACAGTCCACATGCTCTCTTCTTGTTGTGCGATGGTAATGAAGCTTTAGTTTGACGTGAGATATGGCCTAAAATAAGTCTTTCAAGGCCGGGAGGAAGCCATTGGTGCAGACAGATCTGCTCAATATGGCTGTAGGCTAGCCACAGACAATTGAATCCATCATAAATATCAGGATAGCAGCCTCCTATCCCTGAATGTTACAGTTATTTCAAATATCCCGGTGTTATGCTTCCTGTATTGGCTTGCGGGATGATAGCACGGGCACACTGAGAAGCTGTTTTGGCAGGTTTTGTCATGCCTTGTTCTGCCAGCAATGGCTTGATAATTAACATCTCTGTGGCCACTAGTTGGTTGTTGCCATTTGCAACTCACAGGGAAATGTCAAGGTTTCGAGTGGAACCCCTTGCATGAGTCTGGTAAAGACCTGGCTTGCTTGAACAAGGGTTATATTTATTTTGTGTGTGGCACCCAATCAGGCTACTGTGGGTTTCCACTGAGCCTTAAGACGTAGCTATTGACTAGAGCTCAGCTTAGGTGTGGCAGAACTTTCGACGTTGATTTGCTATATATATATATATATCTCCTGCTGGAAGTCTGTGTTTGGGACTGAAACGATGTAATGTAGCCGTATTGGGAATAAAGCTTTAAGAATATAACAAGTCCAGTGAGTGTTCAACTTCGTATTTGACACTATCTCTCATACATGAATATTTATATTGTAAAATAAAAAAAATAGAATAATGAAGACCCCAGGGGTTCACCCAAAAAGGGCATAATACCTCCAATCACCTACATAGTCCAAGTATGACTTTAAAAAGTCACAAAGTCAATACATGTTTATACCGGCAATGTCCACCTTCGTATTCAAACCTAAAACATGCTACATATTTTGTGTGTCATTCCTGAGTTCATTCCCTTTAAAATAACAGATAAATTACAAAAGATGAAAGTCAACAATGTTTGTCTGGGTCATTTCACGGCTGTACTCTTTATTTTTCGCTATGGAAGGAGTGTGCCTGCAGCAAAACTCCAGCAATTTACAGGGTCAAGAGAGCGGAGGCTTTGTAGACAAACCATGTGGAGTTGTTATGGCTCCTGTCTGAGAAGACTTAACTGAGTGGGAATTTCAGAATCCAATGCTCTGATATAAAAAATCTCAATTTAATGAATAAAGCACAAGTCACTCTATTTTCTGTGCCAGTGAATGCTCAAATCTTTACAGTCTTACTCCTAGACAAGTCATGGCTTCTTGTGTTCGTGGTTTCCTGGCCAATTAGAGACAGATATACTGACACCTTCAATGGAATGATTCTGAAGATACACAGCCTAAGGGGCTAATTAATGGTTATCCGTTTTTCTTAAGCAAAAAAAAAAAAAAAAACACACTAAAGAAAAAATATCTAACTGGTAATAAATTGAGAATCAGTAGAACAGCATACATTCGGGGAGACATTACAAATCCTGCGCTCTGACGTCGAAACAGCACTGCAAGGATTCAAATTAAATTGGAGTTATAATTAGCAAGGAAAAAAAAGACAAGTTTTGTTAAGCGAAGAAAGGGGAGAGAGAACAAATGCTGGAGAGGGAATTCTAAGACTAGAAGAGGAAGCGACAATGAGGAAAAAGATGATGCGAAACTGCGGGATGTAATGCAAAACAAAAGGACCGGGTATTAGAATGAAGATATGTGGCACGTCAAGATTTGGTTTGTCACAGAGCGGAAGGGGATGAAAGGAGAGAGGGTTGACAGGTAGATGAAGAAAGAGTGAGGGAGAGCGAAGAGGTGGAGAAAAGGCATGAGTAAGAGATGGAAGGGGGGAGAGGGGTGAGTGACAAGAGGAGGGGGAGAAGAAGCAAGTTAAATATCAAGAGTAGATTGATAATATCAAGCAGGCTCAAAAGGCATTCATATAAAAGCCTGCCCTGTGTGTCTACATATGCTAATGGATAATAAGAGATGTAGGTCAGTAATAGTTTGGTAAGCCACTGCTGATTATACCTTTGTTGGGGTACAATAGCTTGCGGGTGCTTTTAACAGAACCTCGAAGAAGATAGAGCAACTCTATGTCTTCCGCAGATAATACAAGGGTCAGGTCAATGGCTTATTGTTTTACAGTGAATATAATTTATATTATTTATAAAACTCCGCCAAAGGAAAAAAAAACGTTATCACATATCTGACAGGGTAAAACAATATCCCGCAATGGTAAGATTTCTGAAACAGAAAGATCCATTGTGTATTTGATTACCAAAAAAAAGGGGTGGGGGGGTCTTCTTTAGACTTGGATATTTGTTTTGAATTGCAATTTGTCTAAATTTTGGTTATTTGGCATTTGAATTTCCTAACTGAGTGAAAATATAGCCGAATCACATACCAAACAAAACGTGCAATGGATGAGCATGCTAGTTTTGATTTCAGATTCTGTATTGCATTTCCTAAATCATTTTCTAAAATGATGACTCAAAACCCTCCTGTCTTCCCATAAAAAAAAACATGCTCCGATGACCTAAACATCTGAAAGGAGAGAAATAGTATTGTGAAAATGGTTAAAATCATGCTTCTGTATCTAAAATGTATCTTATATACCCTATAACCAATGTTTTACCCGAATTATCTTTGTTGGCGCAACTCTTTACCACAAATAAAGAGTCAGAAAGATTTTAAAAAAGGCTTTTTCAAAATGTTTTTTTTTTACACTTTTATTAAGTACAACCGAAAACGGATTAAATTTTTCCCACACGTTCTTCTTTATGGATTATGGTCTTTTCATGTAAGACCCAGTGATGTAAAATTGGCCACATTTGTTTTGCACATAAAGAAAATTTTACTTTGGAAACTATGGTCACTGCTGCCCTCAAACTCCCCGGAGAAAGGGAGCGTGAGAATAGCAGTCTGTTGTGTGTCTCTCGTGGCTGGACCAATAGTTTTTCCTACCCCTTCTGCTCAACCCAAGAGAAGAGCTGTGGGAACTGTCGCCTTAGAGCTCTGGGACATTCAGGGTCGCTTTAGAAGAGTTTGGGAAAAAATATGAAGTCTAAGTAGGAATGTACAGTCAGTTGGCTGCATCCCAAGTCTAAATAACGCCTTAAAACATATGTCGCACAAGATACATGCAGTTCTTTATAAACTTCTTCAAAAAAGACTGACACATTTCTTAAGTGAGTCTTTGAAAAACAAAACTAAAGGTGTGCGCCTTCAACAGAGGGGTAAAATGGTGTTCACTTTTCATCACAAGTAAATTTGCATTAAAAAAAAAAATGTCACAAATACAAAACAAGAAAAGTGTTTTAAGGTGAACCTTCAATGACTTATAAAATTAGGGGGGGAAAAGGTCTTCAAAATAATTACTCTATGATAGCCAACAAAGCATAATAAAATAGAAGTGGAAAACACAACGAGTTCTTGTGCAGTCTGAAACATTATTTGCCCAATGATCACATACCAAACAGCATTTCAGCTGCCAAGAATCTCAGGCAGATTCGAACTTGTCTAATACTTCCACCGAATCAAAGGATTGTGTATTTAGCAGTACACACACTGCAACAGGGGAGGGGGTACATACATTAACAAAGAAAGTGGCTCCTCCGTACGGCGTGCAATGTAAGTGGTATAGAGCTAGGTTGAGCAAATGCAAATTGAAAACTGATGTGTCATAAGTCCTTTCCAGGAAACCTTAATTAGAAATTAACAAAGCCCATAATATTGTATTGTTTGCTATAAATATACACACTCCCTTTAAAGTTGTACGACTGACATGGGTTCAGCACTAAACAAACAATTAAATTGTCACGCTTACTATGAAATGAGGATTTTCTTAAAACTTTTTTTTTCTTTTGTAAATTATCAGTTTTTATTATGATTTTTGGCATACAATACTTATATAATTATATTTATACAAGTACATGTAGAAGGCAATACAAGATAACAGTGACAACACAGATCAACATAGTTTGGTAAACATTTTAAAAATTGGTTAAGGCACTACCAACCCGTGGCTGTATACACGTCTGTTTTCTAAATAATCTGTCACTTGATCTCTTCCCAAGAGGACTAACAGACGCGTCTTGATCTCCTGACATCATGCATTGGTGTCTTTCTACCGTAAATTAGAGATCACCAAAGGCGCTATGTGTCCTTGCCTGGGCATTCAATCACCCTGTTTTTAGTCTGGTTCATTGGGGCTATGTATTAATATGCATTCACCCACGCGGAGCATGATCTATACAGCTATATGATTTCCTTTGCCTTTGTATTGTACGTATAAGGATGTAAAAATTGGTTTAATACACAATAAATGTGACATCGATTTGAGACATCGATTCTCTGTGATTTCTTTTTCCATAATACTGTGACTTTTCTTGCAGAGCAGATAGTTTCAGATACAAGGTACATAGCTACAAGATACATAGCTCAAAAAAGTGATCAAAAAATGGTGCAGTGTTATATCTACGTTTATACAGAATCTGTTTCAAAACTCTTATATGGTTTTGCCTGCTTGCAAGAACATGTATGAAAAGCTTTGGCTTTTCCTTGCTCTGGTTGAGGAACCAGCTTATAATCTCAACTGGCCGACTGGAGGTGAGCCTTGTTCTATCTAAATCACAGTAATAGGATGGTAGCATTCCGTTTTAACCAACTGCACCCAAGACTTGAGTTTCCCAAGGTTCCATATTCTCATATATTGCCACGCTAGTGAAAAGAAACAAAAATGGACCATTGTATCTCCCTAATTACCCCTCTGCGTTTTAACATAAACCTCTAAAGAACTCAAAGCAAACATGCTTTAGAGAATTGGTTGTATGTTGATTCTAAACAGATATTAGCATTTCCAAATGTCATCACATGTTTTTGTCGATCACCCAGAATCCTTAGCTGCACTGACATCCACAGTGAGGCAGCCATTACTGAGCGTGCTTTGCATTGCGGAAGGCGTTTATTTGCCATACTTATACAGAAACTCTATAAGAGAACCACTGACAGACAGCGCAAGGAAGAGAGCTGTGTGCGACATGCAGCCAGAGACACGGCACAGGTAATGAAATCCTTTGAGCCATTGGAGCAGAGCGCGCCACAGTTTTGAAATGTAATGGAGAATTTATCCAAGCAAGACGCTGTGTTGGGCTTTCCCCATCAACTCAATTTAAACTCTTGCACTGCGGATGCATCGTTTTCAGCTCAGTCTGTGAATGGGTGACACAAACTGTAAATACACTGTTAGTTTTAATCATGTCCTCTGTCACTTAAACCATTTTGTGCAATATTCAAGCTTGTAAACCTGTAGGCAGCCGTGATACATGTGAATTCACTTAGTGGCTCAGGTGGATAAATCAATGTGTGTATTACGGATACTGGAAAAGGGCTCCTTCGTTGGATTCATTGCTTTTGCGTGCTCAACGAACCAAATAAAAACCCTAGGAGAAAAACAAACAAAACAACCCACAAAGGATGTGCTTTATCCAAAATATAAGCCGCAAACATGACTAACTTCCCCGATTTCTGACAAACAGTTTTTACATTGGCATATTCCTTGTTATATCTGCTGATTTGGGCCTAGATGTTTAGTTACTATCTCTGGCTGAATCATCTCTATTCTTGGTCTAAAAAAACTCTCCTGACTAGACTTTAATCTCCTTATAAAATTTGGCTAATAGCATCACTGGGGAAAGAGGCACTGAAGCCTAAAATTTTATTTTTCATCTTATCTGTGAAATGTGAATTCAGTGAACGCATTATTAATTTTAACTGTCACTCGTCAATCTGTTCGTCAAGTTCAGCAGGCCAGCGGCAAAAGCAGCAACAAGTTTATTGAAGTGAATTTTAACTTCCCTAATAATGCCGGTAAGACTTCATCTAGAGGTCTAAGAGTTTGTTCAGCGGTGGAAGTGAATCTTTACACTGCAATGTGTTACCCTGACGTGACAGAGTGTAACAAGAATCCACTGCAGCTGTTCTTGTTGAAGGTGTAATACGTGTGTGTTTATTTATGGGAGCGTGGCCGAGTTGTGCAAGTTATAATCTTACAAATGGCTTTCAACACGCACACCGCCCAACGACATAAACAGGACTGTGTAGAAGTACAGAAATATACGTTAGGTCGGCAGATTAAAGCCAATCGACCTATCCAGGTGACCCATTTTCTGCCTAAAAAGGAAACTTCCGTATACATTCCAACATTTTCTTGATCTCTTAGTCTTAACCACCCCTGCTGGAAGACTAATTCGTTGATCAACAACTCTTAATTATTTTTTGAAAATACTGAAATTATGTAAACTTGTCAAATGCATAGTGGGAAATATTACAGACCTTCAAACTTTGGGAGGTCTGAAAGTTGAACAGAGTGGGATGTGTTTGTGACTGTGTACTTACACAAAGGAGGAAGCTTGACCAAAAACACTCATGCATTCTGAGCTGAAATGCAATGTGATGATCACCTACCCATGCCTGGATATGCAGAGAATATTGCAGAAGCCCTCATGCTTTTGGTGCATGCCCTCACATCACAATGTCATACACAGAAAGCAATGCTTTGTAAGATGTTGAGCTGCAACCAGAGGGTTTTATAAAGCCAGCTGTTTTCAAAAGTTTTCCATAAATTACCTTTCACGGGGGCAGATACCTAGGGAAGAGTAAGATAGTTACCAAAGAAGGATTATAGGTTCATTAAACGCCACTGGACACAAAATATCCCCTCACCACATTCACTGACACAGGATACAATGAATGACAATGAATGGGAGAAAAGAAAATACGATTTCTCTTTGAAAAGTCAATATCTACATTATAACCATCCATAGGATCTACACATTCTACCTGCAAGGAAAAAATAGCAGAAATAGGATTTCAGCTGTTTATGGAACTGGTGCACAGTTTAAGCAGCCCATACCCCACCGAGCCCATCCAATTAATTACAGCTGCTCAGTCATTTTGCAAAATCATAACGACACACTCTCCCATCTCCTGCAAATTCTGGAGAACAATTTTGCTTCAATTTTGGCCTTAGAAATGGCCTCAAATTAGAACCCCGGGGAGGCACTCGTCAGCCCACTGTTTACTAGCTATGCTTTTAGGGATCATTTGATACACATTTGCTTCCATCTGGCTGGAAATAATTGGAAGTCATTTTCTTCACTTCTCCTGTATCTATGCTCACAGTACCTTGCAAGCTCCACGTGCCGAGCCTTCCACTCTGGGGAAGATAATAACGGGGGAACCTCTTCCTCGCCGGACTGCATTCATGCTGACCGCCAAATTGCTCGGTCTCTAATTTCAATATGTCTGAAAGCCTGATTGTCTAACACGAGACACGGACCTGCTGATGTACTAAGATTGTTTCAAAAGCCGAACATTTCCATCAATAGGGCTGGACTGGAGCCCTTTCATCGCTACCGGAGGGCAAACAATACTTATTTATACGGTGTTATATAAACCAGTTTCTTAACCATGTGGATTGTAAGTTTCAAAGCCTCTAGATGCTCACAAGAAAAGAGCATTGTTGTGTTCAAGAGTGTGCGTGTTTGTGAGTTTATCTATAACAATTTATAACTACATATAAAGGGCAGACCATGTTTCCACACCTCATGCTGCATGGCGAGTGATGTAATTTGCGTTTTTTCTTCTGTAATACATGTTTACGTTGTAACGGACATGTCCCAGTCAGTCTAATATTAATGGGGTTAAAAGGCAGTAATTGCAATTTAAAGTTGCCTCTACTTTATTTAAGTCCCTGTCCTGCTAATTAAATTGATATCGGGACAGCAGGGGACAGAAAATGAGCAATTCTGATTCCCCAGCTCCTCTTCCGACAAGTCATTCTAAAAAGCTGAAAAGAGCATTAATTGTCCAGCAGTGTAACTCCCACCGGGCTCAGGCAGACCAAGACATATATACACATGCCCCAGTGCTACCCTCAGCTTAAAGGAACCGTAAATATCATGTAATAAAAAGTTGTGGACATGAGTATTGAGAGAAAATAATGCTATCTTGGGGTTTATTATGAGAAATCCAGAACCCTTTGGTAGACATTAATTTTCATTAAATATAGTGTAATATACTTTATATGTGCAATAAATTTTTATTTAGTTTTAAAATTATTATTAATAAAAGTAACAAGTCCTTATCCGGCTGCACTGTGATAAACAATAGAATGCTTGAATCTAAAGCAGTCCAGAGAACGTTTTAATGAATAAAAGGTTCACGGAGAAACGGACCTCAATAAAGATTGCCATTAAGCAATTTGTCCGTTGACAACTGGAGTATGATATGAGAAACAATTATGACATAATTAACTGCAAGGGTATGACGCAGAGCAGCAGATTAATTAAAAAGAAGTTACAATAAAAAACAAAACGCAACCTTTTCGATGCTACACTACACCACATCACACCGCATTTAATATGCAAATAACCTCTCTCTTCAGTGAGACATACCGCTTTAAGGCCTGCAACGAAGAGTTGAAAAATGATCTGACAGAAAGACAGCATCACCATCCAATGATCCCCGTAATTAATGCTGGTGTGGTTCCGAGCTAATGAGATGTGTCCTTTATCACTGTAAATAAAATAAGTACAGGCTGTCAGAGTGGAGTTTTCAGAGCAGATAAATGCATCCTGTTTGTCGAACGATGCACTAGAGAGGCCGGCCACTCAAGTGTGATTGGAGTGAGGGGGAGATATATCAGATAATAACTTGCGTGCTTTGATGGCAATAAATATAGTTTACATGTAACAGGCTTGCTAGACATTATATCAGATTGTATCAACATTCCTATTAATCAAACTCTTGGTTTCCCAGCAATAGGGATCAAGAGGTCCATTGCATTAAATGCCCACGGAGACAGAATTATGCTGTGTGAAATTAAAGCAGACACAAGGTTTTCATTTGGAGATAAATGATACTATTATGTATGGCTTTTGCCCAGTGTGGGTAGCTAAAGCCATGCAATAGACTTTTATTTCATGACAATGCACTGTGCTTTCTGTTAGATATCTACTTGTTCTTAAAGTTCCCATATGTTGTATTCCATCTGCAGGGTCTCGAAGATTCAGAATGAACATTCCCTAAAGCCAGGACACTGCTCAGAAACCTCCTGATAAGCCTTGAAGGACACAAGAATGTCCCACATGCATCTAGCTGTGGCCCTTCTCCTAGCCAGTTTAATTTGCTCCTCAGCACTGGTGTTTCCTAAAGATCTCACTCCGCTTCGGACAATCGATGTATCAAGTGAGTGAATGTCTACATTTAATATGGGATGGGTCTTATATGTATGTTTACCATTAATCGGCAGGCTTCTTTTTTGTTGGTATCAAAGATACCAACAGTCTAGGACATTATTCATCAATAACCCTGGATCTAGGGGTGGTCTAGAGGCCTGGTTTGGATAAGATTAGGTACACCAGCCACTGTGGATGCATTATAATTGCTATCTCATATACTACTTTTTCTGTTGCATCGATAAAATATAGAATGCCCTCTATCAAACTTCTTGTGAGTTCCCTTAACCCCTTAAGGACACATGACATGTGTGACACGTCATAATTCCATTTTATTCCAGAAGTTTGGTCCTTAAGGGGTTAAAAGAAAGCTGATGCAATGGTTCTAAAGCAACTCAATCTTTATTTTAAACATCAAATCCCACTAGAGCTTAAAGTTCCCCTTTTCAAAATAAACTAATCTCATTATCTTTAAAGGAACACAACCTGCATCTTAGTAGGAAAGAAACCCAACCACGGTACAGGTTTTCCAGTATTTGTAGATCCCCAAAGAAAATGTATCTATCTTGTGGTATCTATTCACTCACAGGCACTTCATCTTATCCGTGGTTCCGTGGGCTGACCAGCGATGAAGATACAGCACACCTTGGCTTGGACTTCCAGAAGATGCTTAAACTGAATCAGACGCTATTCGTTGCTGCAAGGTGAATGCTCAGGAATTTGTTTGATGTATAAGACTGTTCTTGATAACTCTGCTTACACAACCGGCACTGTCGTACGCACAGAAAGAATATTAAGAAATACACTCGGTGGCCAGAATTATCTGTAGCGGGCTTTACGTAAAAATATATGCTCTGATATCCTCACAGAGTGGAGCAGAGAATACAGTTTTTAAATAAAATATTAGTTTTGTTTAATAATCGGTGAGTAAAATGTGTACCCTCCTAGTCTAATATCTGTATTTATTTCCTTAAATATAGAGATCACGTGTATGCCATTGATTTGAGGAGAGCTAAGGAGACCATTTCTGCTGACAGAGTAAGAGAATATTTTGTCCCTTACCCCACATTTGTCTGTTTTGTACCGAACCACCGCACACCAGGAACTGGATGCGTTCACACTGGCACATGCAGTTAATTTTGTGTCTACGTTAATGTTTACCACGAATGGACATTGATCCAGCAGGCAATGTGATCAGATTCTGGCAAGGCTCTGCTCTGCGCACTGTGCTAATCTCACATGAGAAGCGAACGACTGATTTGCAATGCAAGTGTAGGAACCGATGATGTCATATCCTGCAGATAGACCCAGACTGCCGCATATATTTCCATACATTGGGTAAAAGTCAGATTGACAGGGAGCTATTTATGTAAATACAAAAGGAATCCAATAACAATAATGAAATAAAAAAAAATAAAAAAAGTTACAAAAATGCACACAATACCGGTACTTACTTCTGAGCTAGAAATATTGCTCAGTAAGCAAGATTATGTGGCTTTAATAGACATATTTCTAAAAAGCTTTGACAGGCAATAAACAGCTAGAAATTACACATACATGTATTGCAGGTGGGGGGTTACGCACGGAATGTTGATATGACCAGTATGACAGTAAAAACATTTATACTGTGTTTATTCTTTCAGTACATAACATGGAAGACGCAGGATATGGACAATTGCGCCATTAAAGGAAAACAGGTAAGCAGCCATTTACATTTTAAATGTACAGTCTGACGGGCCTGACCTTTTAAATATGGCACGCTGGAAGCAATGATTTAAATCGCAGGATTAGTCACACAAATGTTGCAGTCACCACCACACTACGCAACACACAGTCATGGGTTATTTAAAGCCGTTTTCCTGGCACTATGAAATCCTACAGTGCCCCTCCATCCCCTTCCACTGTTACCGGATTCCAGCGCCGGGTCAGGCTTCGCCCACACTCCTCTCCCACCAACGGCGGGGGAGACCTCAGTAACAGCCGCACCTGCATTAGGGTTTCCCCATAGGAAAGCATTAATCAATGCTTTCCTTTGGGGGGAAATCTGACGCTGGGTGTCCTCATGCAGAGCAGGAGGATGTCCAGCTTCAGATCCCGGTCCAAAGGTTTTGTTTCAAACCGGAAAGCCCTCTTGTGGCTGTCTGGTAGACAGTCTCTAGAGGTGGAGTTAACCCTCAGAGGTAATTATTGCAGTTTCTCAATAACTGCAATAATTACTATTGCAGGGTTAAGGGACATAGCACCCAGAACACTTCAATGAGCTGAAAAAGGGTTGCGGGGCATAAATAGTATAAGCATTCGGAACAGTGTTGGTATTTATACAGACTCTTTCTCCTCCCACAACAAAATACTTATAAAACTTTTTTTATATATATATATATATATAAATAAATAGATTATACCATTACATAATTCAGTGGTTTCATGTGATCAAATTCCAAAGGATAAGAGTTTGAATGAAAGCGGCTATGTAACCAGACCACGGATATTGAATAAATCTTCAAGATTTATTACATTAACCGTGTTGGAGTTACGTTGACATTCCAACAGTCAAAAGATATCATAGGACAAAAGATACTGTAAGACAAAATAGGAACATTGGTCAAACAATAGTGTATATATACACAACAACCCACAACGCCACCTTCAGTGCTCGGTGTGGATAAAGAAACACTTATCTTTTATACATATTGAAGTACAGCTTCCCCCGGGTATATATATTCCAGAGTATACCCACTTACAAAATGCCTGCAATACACAGAATATTGGGGATGCACATGCACTGCATCCCCAATATTCTGTGCAGTGTAACTACATTGGTCAAGCCTGGATTTGGCAAATCTTGACAACTCGCTACTAAGAGCTGCTGTCTTTAGGACTGAACAGGTCAATCAGTGTAAGTATAATAAGGTAGTTAATTAGTAAAAACACCACTAA
Source organism: Pelobates fuscus (assembly GCF_036172605.1). Lineage (NCBI taxonomy): Eukaryota > Metazoa > Chordata > Amphibia > Anura > Pelobatidae > Pelobates > Pelobates fuscus. The sequence goes on from NC_086329.1 coordinate 95,713,497, forward strand.
CATGCTGCACTGCATTTCTAATGCAAACTGATTCATCGGTAACAACCCTAATCATACATTTCCACTGAGTAGACTCATAGAAAACCTTCAACAGTAGAGTAAGCAAAACACCACCATATTATAGAGCCCCTTCATAAGCTAAGACAGGTAAAGGTATTGTTTATTAGGCAGGTTAACACATATTTGGTATCTCTCTGTAGTTGTGTTTGACATTCTGGGGTTGAATAGCTTACGTGGTGTCCAGTGGAGGTAGAGGTAAGTTGCTGTTTATGGCTAGTGGCTGCAGGAGGAGAAAAGTCAGTTTTGCAAATCTTTATCCAAAACATATTTTATCTTCCATTTAGTAAGTGTCAGTAAATATTTACCAGTATCCAACCACGATATAACTAGTCTAACAGAATCACTGATGACTCAAGTCAAAAACAGACAGAATAAATCCAAAGTAGCAGAAAGGAAACGCAATAATAAAAAGGCTGGAATTGTTATTAAATATACATCAATAAAATCTCCCTAAAAGCATCGAGAGTGTTTTGTCGCTGTCACTTCTGCAAAGACTGTTACAAATATAATAAATAAACTGTAAAAATTGGCAGAAAAATTAAAAAGCTCCTGTAATAATAGACCACAATAATAAACAGTTCTACGTAAAGACCTTTTCTGGGGCACAGTTCTAGACGTGGTCCATTTGATAGTGAAATTCACGGAATGCTGATCGCTCCATACTTGAGAGCTTTGAGACAACTACTATTTAGATAGAAAACTTAAAAAACAAGGACCATTTCATATAGACCTCTCTTGTTTTCAAGCCACCTCAGGCCAAATCAAACTGTGCACTAGGTGGTGAGTGATTTATACGTCAGTTTATTTTAATGTACACTTTTACACTGAGCCATTTGAGTTGGGTTCTGGAGTCTGGTGGTGTTCTCAAACCTCAGCCTTTCTTTATCCACCTTATCTGTGAAATCCGTTCTGTAGAGCAGTCTGTCCGTTATAGTCACTTCCCACAACTGTTTACCCCAGACAGCTTGAACAAAAAACAGCCAGTGCCACAACGTTCCATAGATATAAAATTCAACTATCAAGCAGGAAGCAACCAGCATCTGTTACACAAAATACTTTTCCAAAATCAGTTCCATGTCAGATCTTTCTTGGGGCGCAGAGGTTAAGATTCCTCATCTGCCCTATCTTCAGTTAGAGGTGTTTAAATTCCCTACCATGATGGGAAAAAAAAGATCAGACTCCTAAAATAAATATATAATAACTAAAAGTATGAAAATTCTGCAGGCTGAAGAATATAACATACCGTATATCAAAAATGTTCCAGATTTTGTGGTGCCAACTCTTGGTGTTCCTAACACCAATATTTAATTCTCTGTAACTACTTAGCAAGGAGCTGCTACCTTTATTCAGAGGCTTGACAAATTCTCAGAGCTAGAAACAAAGCATCTGCCTTCTGATCATAGCACGGAAATCATCTGCATGATATAAAAAAAAAAAAAATAGGGAGAAAAAGGCACCAGATCAGCTCAGGCAATAAACGTTGTGTGTATGCTGTTAATACTATTCATGATGGACTTTGCAAAAGGAATTGGGCCGCCAACCCTGCATGACCCTGCAGAAAATCTGAATGCCACCTCCTGATTAGCTGCTAACTTAATATCTTTTAAAAGCTTTAAAACTTGTTTTATAACTGGTGTCGGACTAAGGAGATAAGAGGCTTGTCCGTATGAGCTCTTTCATAATGGACTTCAGCAAGATATATATACATATATATATATATATATATATATATAATATATATATATATATATATATATATATATGTATATTTATGTAATATATATTGGGAAAATAGCTTTAAAAAAATTATGACATGTTAAAAGTGATTTTCAGTCATTTTTATGTTCTCAGAGATGAATATAAAACTGGTTTAAGATGACAGATGTAATTTAGAGGTATTGATGCGTCACACGGACCTATGAATCCGTTATGAGTTCATTTAGCAGTCTGCAGGAAAGCAGGCCAAGCACGGTCATTGCCATCACCCACACACGAAAAAAAATGCAATTGTCAGACTGCACAATGTGTGCGTTTTGCGTCTATCCTGTGTAGACTGAGAACTGAGCATTCAGACTCTGGCGTTACCAGTCCTAAACAGAGACGAGTGGACGAATTATTGATGTATCTCATACAACAGGTCAAGATGAGCATTTTCTCAGCTGAAGAGACAAATGACAACAAGGCACACAAATCGTAATCTTTTCTTTGCTCAAGGCCTGTGTTTCTGTTGGAAATGAAAATTAACTAAATTAAAAATGTGCGGCTCCTGGCCCTGAGAAAATAAAACCAACTCTGCTGCTAATTAGAATTCGGCTTTAATTAAGCAGAGCATGCTTGTGGAGCTCTGCACAGTACTGTGAGGGTCTGCAGACAAGGATTCATCTTGCTGATCTAAGCAGCAGTTTTTGCTTGATTTTCTCTCGCAGCCTCTCACACTCGACTGGGTCCCCACACTGAGTGCTCACAAACCACATCCCTGATTAGATTTTTGATTTGAACCAAATGGCTCACCTGCAAGCTTTCAGGTGGGACTGTGCGAGATAAAACCATCAGCGGAGGAGGGGGCGGGGCCTGACTGCGGAGGGGAGCGGACGCATGTCGCTGTTGCTCCCGCGTCTCAACTTACCTAAAGCCGATTCCCGGTAACCAGAGGCAGCAAACCGATGACCCGGTGCTCCCAAGTGATAGAGGACACCGAGCCCGTCATGTTGACACCAAGCGAGTGGCCCTATGTTCCGGGCCCGACCCACGCAGGTTTGCGGCCTACAAGCATGGTGGCGGTGGGAGAGGCGGCCGCTCTCCCGCTGCAGACGAACACGGCAAGGCAAAGCTGGAAACCCCGTTCCCCCCCCTACGGACCGGCGGGGGTTATCCCGGTCCCCACTGAAGCGACACCCATGGCTACACGGAAGGCATCAGCCCACACTGGTTCGGGCTCCGGGCCTAGCACTACTGCAGAAGCCCCTTGCCGTACAGAACTGGTACCCGTACAAGCCACAAGCCTGGATCTAATCTTCCAACAATTCATGGACAAGCTGGACAGACTCTTTGCAACACCCCGCGTACAACACGGAGGTACAGCAAGTGGGCCGGGGAAACAGGGGCGGAAAGGGCCCTCCACGGGCACTACACACCCTTTAACGCCAAAGCTGAGCGCCGACCGCCCACCCGGGCCGGGGGTCACCAGGAGGATAACTCCACAGCATCAGCCACATCGCCGGAGGCCTAACCGCCGCTGGCGGCGCCGTAACACCAGGGTTCTCCGAAGCGCCCTCACAGGGAAGAACTGGGCCTCTTGCAGCACCCGAGTTCGTGGAACCAGGATGCAGACCCCACTAAAAGCCTGGGGCCGTGGGGAGACCCGACCGCCCTCACACCTCCCCCACACTCAACGACCACTGCCCCTCATCAGCAGCAGTCCTGGACTGAGCTTCTCCCCCAGATCACGTCTACACAGCCCTGCACACAAGGCCGCCAGAATGGGCATCGGGTGAGGCAACCCAGTATTCAGCGGACTACGGCCCACAGCCATCACTTCAACCCGCAGCACAGCGAACATAGATTGACCAACAGAACTTTGGACTTTTGCATGAGACTTTCTCCAGGGTACACTGCACCAGCCGTAAGCGACGCATATCATATCCCCTCCAAGGGGGCACATTTCAAGGCTGCTCAGTAGCATCTCACATTAGCTTAACCTCACACTGAGGTTGCTAATCACTTTAACCTACTATTGTTTCCGATTAACAAGTGCTTGTTGTGATACCTTAGTTGTTAACGCAATGTAAACCACTCTGCTGCCCTTTGCTCCTATATTGTCCCTTACTCTGTGTAGCGATCCCTCGCCTGTTTCTGCTAACTTACGTTTGCTGTTATAATGTTGGATAGGCCTTGCACCACAGATACAAGCGGGGTATATACGGGTACGTTATTTTATTGTCTTATCACGCTCGCATTTACACGCCATATTCGACCGCAGAATAGCCTTCACTTCTCAGCCGCCCTAACTGGGCTAGGCAGTAAAGCCGCTGAAACTACTACAAATAAGCTGATCTTGTTAATAATCATCTAGTTTGCTCACATAGTACCTCATGAGACGGCCCTGCATAAAAGACGTTGTACTGTGTCACGGGCCAGCCTGTGTATCTTGCCTTAACTTAACTCTGTTAATTTAACATAGTCCTAGCATGTGTTTTAAAAATTTGCAACTGTTTAACCGTCTGACGCAACCTTACTATTATTACGTTACAAAAATTAAAAATTAGGCATTGATAATCTGGATATGTACGTTAACATTGTGTATTGTTGTACCAACCCTATAATGTAACTCGCTTTAACGTTACCTCCGTTTTCTCTTTTGTACCCCATATTATATGCCTTAATAAAAATCAGATTGACTAAAAAAAAAAAAAAACCATCAGCGGAGTCGATAAGAATCAGGAAAAGTTCCCCCGGGTTTCTGCAACCTCTCCATCTATGGACACAAAACAGTCATGCAGAGGGGGGGGGGGGGGGGGGGGGGGGGGGTCACTACTGCAGAGCTGCCAGATGTAGTCAGGCTGATACCTTGTATTGTCTGGTTTTATTGACAGGTTACAGTAGGAAGCTTTTTTTAATGGTGATAAAAGCATATTGGATGGGAAATAATGGAGGTAAACCTGAAATTCAAACCTTTTTCACTCTTAGACTGTACAATCAGAGTCATCATACCACAGTAACAGAATATATTTGAGAAAGTGTAATTATCCCAAACGTATTCTAAGTGTATTTTCCCAGTAACTTAAAGGGACACTCCAGGCACCAAAACAGCTTAATCTAAATTGGAGTCAGACAGCCACTAGAGGTGCTTCCTGGGTTCAACGTCTCCACGCTCTGCATGGAGGCTCTGAACGTCCCCCATAGAGATTCATTGATTCAATGCACCTCTATGAGAAGAGGCCGATTGGCGCACCGCAGTGTTTTGCTGTGCATATGCTATAACCTCCCAATGCATTCCTATGGGAAAGCACTGGATTGGCTGAGAATGTCACATTTGATGATTTCAGTCAAGGAGGCAGAGCGGGGGTTGATCCAGCCACGACGAGACCTGTGTGGCACTGGAAAAAAGGTTTAACACCATTTTAAACGGGTAGAGGCAAGATGGAGCTGGACATCTAAACTGTGTTTTTAGAACTATAGTATCAGATAAACATGTATTCCTTACACTATAGTGTTCCTTTAACTAATTAGCACCAAAGTATGAATGTCAGCTTGCCACACATAAAAATATATTGTGTGCCATCAAAAAGAATACATAGGTCCATCTAGCCTGAAAATTTAGGGAACTCAAAATTGATTTTACTAGTTTGTTTGTTAACCGGTATTTACTAATAAGAAAGTATGGAGCAGTTCCCTACCTAAAAAGATTTAGAGTGTGTGTTTTAACTATGCTTCTACATTCTCTGATAAAATAATAGTAATATTAACCCCTCAAAAAAAGAATAGCATGAATGTGATACTATATATGGGCAATTCTGATCATATAAGATGGCTTAAGCAGCACTTACCCCTTTTGTGCCTCTATCATTCAATGCATTGCTGTGGCCACCAACCTTCCAAATCAATTTAATTTCTCCAAAATGTAGGGATGGGGCGGGGGGAGAGGGTTAGTCATAAATCCATCCTCTTGGATAAATTGTTTATTTTTCACTTTCTTATTTATTTAATAAGACAAAGGAAAGGGCGAAAATTAAATTTACTAAGGACAATGTACCCTTGATCCAGCCAAAAATGAACAACTGCAACCCATAATAACTGGGAGGCAGCTCCCACATAAAGAGGATTGCACAGAACATGATATCAGTCCTGTGCTAGCTGCTTTTCAAATGCATGTTTCACAAAGACGAATGTTTTATTTATTAGCTCTCTTAACTCGGCAGGGCAGCACTTTCTCTGGCACTGTATATCATTACAGAGTTAAAAGCAGTGTGGCCCTTTTTCAGAGGACAGCTGCCCAACTGTGACACTTTGGGTACATAAAACATGAATTTTAATGACTGTTTTGTAAAAGGTTGCATTTAGTCTATTTAGAAAGGGACGATTACTAGCAAAGGCCTTGCACAATCCAAGTAATCATGCATTTGTTGCATCCACGAGAGTGGGGCCGAGTCCCATAATGGTAGCAGAGTTTTATGTAGCCCTCATTGGAGGCTTTTCATACAATCATATGCTTATCACTTACTAGACAAATTATGGTGATATTCATTGTCAAAGGCCAAAGACTTCCAATAGCCCAATTATACACTGCTAATATTCATTCAGCAGAAATTCAGAGGTTACGTCTTGGGTTTATTCTGGAACATCATTTACATACTTCATTTTTCAAGCTATTTTATTATTTATTTTTTTATTACAAAGTAGAGCATCAAACATATCAAATCTCCTAATATAGTCTGCACTGTCCAGTTGTGTCAGTTTAACAAATAGTCTCTGTTATACTAATAGTGTCTAAGTCATTAACCGTTAGATCACATCATCCCTAATCAGGCCTCCATTAAACCCCTGCCCGCACTGCGTCAAATATACATATTTTTTTATTGAAACTCCGGTCATCCACATACAGATGTGGCTAGACTACTTGCAATTTCTTCTCCCTATTCCCTCCCTGCTTACAGGCACATCAGGGTTTCCACATATCGGTATTCACATGACGATGTGTTGGTGGTAATAATCCATAGGAACGATGCATGTGGATGCAACAGACAATTTCTTTTTTTTTTTTGTCAATCTCTTTTTATTGAAATTTTGTTTTTTCATACCTGTGCGGGTCAAGAATATTTGAAATGTACATCAAACATAATCATGAAAACATAGTATGGCATGAACAATAGCATGTAAACGAGATCATGTACTAGAGAATGTGGGCCTGCAATGGTATGTTATCGTGAGTGTGTGAATTGCCTCGGGAGAATGGGCGAGTAACCATAATATGTGTGTAGTAACCCTCTCGGGTTCTGAGTTATGGCCTTCTTCTATGTGTACCCAGGGCCCTGGGGAGCCTGGGGGGGATACGTAGGTTTGGAGCGGTCGCTCCCTCTTGCCAGTGGGGGGAATGGGGTGAGCTAGGAGTGGCTCAAGGCCAGCAGATTGTGTGTAGTTATAACTGTGCAACGTAGAACATGTGTGGTAAAGTCTCTGTTATTGGAATCAGGCATCAGGAGTAGGTCGCTTGTCAATGCCCTGGTTGGGTGCGGGTATGCCCAAAGCGTGGCAGAATGTCGGGAACTCCTCAAGTGTGGAGATTTTGTGAACAGTTCCGTGTCTAGTGACCACCAGGAATCTGGGTGACCTCCAATGGTATTCTATCCCCGCTTCTCTGAGGGTGCTGGTGACTTGGTTCAGCGATCTGCGCCATTGTAGCGTGGCTCTGGTGAGGTCTTGGTAGATGTTAAGCTGTGCGCCTTCAAATGTGAGTGGCGTCTTGCCCCGGAGAGCAGTCATCAGGATTATTTTGTCTTGGGAGGTAGCACAGCGGACAATCACATCTCGGGCCAAGTTTGGGGCTGTCCTGCCCGAAGGTGGCAGGCGGTATATCCCATCCGTATTAAATTTCTTGGCCTGTGTAGGTGGCAGGATGGCGGCCACGAGGCGTCTCAGGTAGTGAGGTAATTCGTCTGAGGAGACGTCGTCTGGTACTCCTCTTATTTTTATGTGATTTCGCCTTGTCCTGTCGTCGAGGGCGATATAGTGGAGGGAGAGTGCTTGCTGTTGATTCTGGAGTGCCAGTACTGTGTCCTGCAAGGTGGTTAGTCCCTGTTTGATGTCAGTAACATAGTTCTCTGTGGTCTGAACCCTGCCAGCTATAGCCTGCACGTCAGACTTAATGGCTTCTATGCTGGTCGCCAAGAGGTTTTTGATTTCCCCAATTAGGTGTTGGAAGTCCCGCTGGGTGACTGGGGCAGACCCATCAGTGGTTCCCCCTGGTGTAGGTACCTGTTCTGGGGGTTGGGCATGTGGGCTGGGACCCCTGTGTACCTTCATGGTGTCCTGCTCCGCTGTTCCCGCCATTGTGGCTGGCGGCCTGTGTTGTTGCAGCATGGTGCTGATATCCCTGGACCCTGAGGCAGTCTCCGGTGGGGGTTTCTGGGACCGGCGGCCCATTTCTGCCCAAGTGTGTAGGGGTGCCGTATAGGGATCGTCCCCTGCTGAGTCCTCAGGCTGATCAAGGCTGTCGAGGAATGCCGCCCAATCGAGGGCTGCAGCCGGCTTGTAGGCCGCAGGTCTGCGTTTCCGGCGGTTTACCCGTGCCGGGCACACAAACGGCATGGGAGGTGGTAGGGGAGAGTGCCGATGATGCCCCTGGTCAGGAGTGGGTGAGTTGGGGGTGTTAATCCCCACTTGTCGGGATTTTTGCGGGTTGCGGTCGGGAGCTGTGCTGAGGTGCGACCACTCCGGCTCGTGGTCAGGCTCCGCCCCCCTCGCAACAGACAATTTCTATTTACCATACAAAGTATCCACAAGAGTGAATCTATTCTCATTAGAATGCAATCTCCCCAGAACATAAGCACACAGACCGCTGGAGATACTCAAAGAAAACATTTATTTTTATTGGGTAACTAGACACACGTCATGGTAGCCATACCTAGTCTACTGAGAACAGGCATAAAACTTTTTTTTTTTAAATCTATCATGCGTCAAAACCGTCACCTTGATACTTTTTTCAAGCTACAATTTGCCATATATTAATGGGTGATAATAGGCCAGTCACAACAAACCTAGTACTATTTTTAAATGTCACTTCACGGCTTTTCTTCACATAATCCTGTGCACCATTTTGTATGTATTATATAGCTCTGTTACCCACTTGAAATAATGTAAAAGAAAGAGGCGTCAGATGACCTCTTTCACACCAGAGAACAGAAAGACGCTGTTGTTAAAAAAAACAAATACATCTTTATGGATATTGGGGAGGACTGGCATTCGAGAAATTGTTATGACAAAGTAACTTGACTACCTCAAATATACTGACGCACTAAAACTCATTACCGTCTCGAACATGTTTTAGGAAACAGAAAAGGTATGAACTAGGATACATTTAGCATTTCAGTCAAACCCTGAGGTATAGATTTTTTTAGCATTAACCAACTCAGTGGGACTCATTTAATCAACCGGAGAAAGTAAAAAGGCTGAGGTGACTCTGCTGCACATCCACCTTGTGACCTTGAGATGTTGCAACTGGAACACTAAGCTCAGAGCTCCTGCTGCCTTGAAAACAGAACCAGTTTGTCTTCAATCATGTGTTTACTTACTCGTCCTAGGGCTGTTTCTGCTTAGGATTATATCCCTCAAAATATTCCTGTTGACTTGTTTATGGTAGTTACAAGCTTAACATGCGACACGTTTTCAATTCCATTTTAATACTGCGGAGCGTGGTGTAAGACAGGAAAAAGGACACAGGGTTTTAAAAGCGAACATAATGCAAGATAATTGTGTTTTCTGGACCCTTGCTGTCTCTGCATTATTTCTACTCCGGCAATATGTCGTGTTTTTTTCTCTCTCTCTCTCCACGGCATCTTCATCGATAGGATCTGGGCGCAGAGCCTCTGTTGCCGAGTAACAATGTATGTTAAGATAAAAGGGCTGTTTTCCACCCAATCTTTTAAAAATTACAACAACTTGATGAATTTTACATGTGCTGAGATTTCCCGTAACAATGACAACAGTCCAGAAATAAACAGCGACGGCCCATTCATATATCAAGCTATGGTTCTCTCAGTGTTTGCTAGCGTAATGTGCTGATACATATGTACAGATAATAGGAATATTGAAAAACAGCACTAATTTCTTGTATGATGGAAGAGGAGAGCAGTATATAGGTTACAGACTGCAAACTGTTTACACTGAATGAATGGCCTGGTTCTTTTTCAATGGGACCCTAATGTGGTATACATAAATTCAATACATATTATTTTAATTACATGTAGAATGAGGATTATTTAAATAGGCTAGCACCGTATAACAGGTAAAACATTTATTCCATTGCTCTGATACTACATCAAAGCAATTTTAATAACAATATATATGTTTTTACTCTCATCTTTGGTAAACTTAAGATTTCTACGATATATTTGGGATATAGCTCGCCCTTTTTTAGTACCACATAGGCAAAGTCACATAAAGACTCAACTCAAGAAATCAAGTCTGAGATTTAACAGAATCCGGTGAGATCCAAATATCTTCCATACAGATTGCATAGCAACTAACCAGTTACATTTCACACAGCAGTTGGGCCTCCCATCTGTTTTGAACATAGACAGCCTCAAAGATCAACAGCTTTGAGAGATTTGCCTATTTTTTCCCAGAAAGTAAAGATATGTTTAGTATCACCTTAAAGCAGTTCTTTCATTATTTTTACAGCATAATATAATTTTCTATCACTATCTATCTGTGATAATGTAGAGATACATTAAAATGCAGAGAATGAAGAGGTACATTATCAGACTTAATTGTCTGCCCCTGCTGTGTAATTTGATTGATGGCGAAGGTCAACAATCAATCTACTCACACCGAGACCATTTGAATAAAAAAAAGGCATTGTTAGGAAAAGTATAACCCTCAAAAGGTTCCTTAGTGATAGCTTAAAAACTGGACAAAAAAACATAACTGGCATTTGTTAAATAACTCTATTATGCTACAACTTGCTGTAAACCATAACCACTACAGTCCAAACGGAACCTGCAGAGACGTAATGGGGTGTCTATGCAATAGAACCATTATAGCACCCAGGGTCCACCACCTCCTTAGAAACATTGATAATGCAGAACTGACATTTCAGCATTATCAATCCTGGGCAATGACGATTGGCTGAGGGTGATAGGAGTGGGGAGTTCTCAGATTATCACTGCCATCCAAGCCATACATTTTAGTAACATTGTTTACACAAACATATTACCCAAGAAGCCCCGTAGTAATAATCTTTCCTATTTGTTTTCTTCCCATAGGATGAGTGTTACAATTACATCAAAGTACTCGTACCCAAAAACGATCAGACCCTAATTGCTTGTGGCACCAACTCATTCAACCCCATGTGTCGGAGCTACAAGGTAAGGAGTATATTAAGTTAAAGCCACACAGGATATTCAAGCTGTACAATATACCCTTCAATAAATGAAAAGAAGATAAGCATAACCTCACTCAATCTACAGGCAAACTAATTCTATGATTTATTTCTCTAGATCAAAACTCTGGATCAAGAAGGAGAAGATTTTAATGGCCAGGCTCGATGTCCATTTGATGCCAAGCAAGCCAACGTGGCTCTCTTTGCTGGTAAGATAGCCATAAATATTTTATAACACATTTTTGTCCCTCTGGCTGTAAATAAGCTAATATACAGAAGAAGAAACAGCATATCAATACATGATGCAAAATAAAATTGCTACCACCAATGTCCTTCCCACCAAGTACACTGCCCAAAACAATATAGGAAGAATAAACATGGGGGTGCAAATATATAGTATTGAAAAAACACTGTAAAGGGAACACTCCACATCCCAAATGAAAAATAAATAAAATCACTGTTCACTTGATAACCCCCCAATGAAAACATACCTGCATTTAATTATGTATGGTTTCATTGGGCTATATCTAAAACACCTTGATAAAGCTGCAAATGTCTTGCCAGAAACCTTTTCAGGCCCTCCTCTTCTTCCCCGCCCAGACTTTCTGTGGCTGTCCAATCACAGACTTGCTAATGCAGCTCAATGAGAAGTCTTTGCAACGCAGGTGCTCTTGGCAGTTGCTGCCTCTTGTGTTTAACAACAGGAAGTAACAGGATTGTTTGTGTGATTGACAGCCAATGTTAATTTTTAAAAGCTCCAATTTGTACTAAAATCTGCACTTTTTATACATAAAAAAAAAAAAAGGACACACACTACACAACTACCACTAAAGTGCTTTAGGGGTTTGAAGTGTCCCTTTAAGTGCAGAGATGACACTTCAATTTCAATATGAATCTACATATCCATATTATAACAAAAAACAAAAAGGCTTACTTCCAATGTTGTCAATCAGTTTTCTTTATCACAAGAAAGCGATCAGAGGAAATTCCTCTTTTTTCATCCTCAGTTAGCAAAGAAATCAGGGGAGGAAATATATAACAAAATAAACAACACGCGCAAGACGTGTCTGCGATTTTCTGGGATTCGTACACCAGAAGCACAAAGAAGTTTTTAAGCAATAAAGAGGCAGCATGAATTAATTGGGATTAGTCCCGAGCAGGGCAGTAATCCTCCGTAATCCTTCACTGCACAGCGCCTGCTTAGTAAAATCAACAGATACTTTTTTACCCCCATTTAATGCAGTTGTAGATGTGCTACGAGACCCTGGTTATACTCTGGACTGAGTATATGGGTTTATGATTTAGGTAAAATCTTGTATCAATCCTTTACTCACCAATTTAACCATACCTGTACATGCCACGTGTAAACAAATAACATGCATAGATAGGTACCGGTGAGAATAAAAGGGTCATTGTATAATTATTCACAATATAAAATGTATCTGTCAGCAAATGTAAAACAATGATACTGTATACATAATGCAGGAGAATTGCTAGCAAATGAACAGATGTAATGTTGAAGGTACATTCTAAGCACTTTAACCCCTTAAGGACACATGACATGTCTGACACGTCATAATTCCCTTTTATTCCAGAAGTTTGGTCCTTAAGGGGTTAAAAACTTTAGCTTAAAGAATCGGTTTTGGTGTTTGATCAGGTCCCTGCAGTCTCACTGCTAATTTCTCTGCAGTGCTACCCACACCGCTTTCATGGAAAAAAGTGTTTTATTTTCAAACCGTATTCTCATCTCCTGTTAAATGCTCTGTTGATTGAACATTAACCACACACGGGAGGCTGGTGCAGATTCTATCTGGCAATTAACAGACCTTTTATTAGATCCTTTATTTAGATCCTTTTTCAGAAAATGTGTAGGGAGACTGTGTGAACCTTTAACCCCTTAAGGACCAAACTTCTGGAATAAAAGGGAATCATGACATGTCACACATGTCATGTGTCCTTAAGGGGTTAAGATCTTACAATATTCTATAGCAGTAAAGCGATCATTGGCAATACAGATGTTTAGGTCACAACTCTCTCAAACCCTAGAGTGATGCTAAGCACAAAAAGCTTACAGCATGAAACACTGATCTAAAATTCAGGTACTTGCTTACAGGAAATCTCTATGGATGCACCTTATAAAATGCACAATTCACCCCCAAAAAACTGCAGTCCATAAACATGTCTTATTGGGAGCCTGACAGCTAATTTAGTAACTCCGCTACAGTCCACTCCTTGTCTCACCTCATATAACATGTCCACAGTGTCTGGGCCAGCTCTATTTTCCATTCTTTTCTAGTAGCACCAGATGACACAATAAACGTTATAAATATAAATTTTTATTAGACTTGGCGATCTATAATCTGCGGCTTATTGTACAGCATGCTAACTGGATGGAGAGAATGGATTGTAATCTATAAAAGCCACTCTGAGTACAGAACATTATGTTGTTATATTTATTAGGACAGTTTGTTCATCATGTGAGCGTCAGATAATACACAGTGCATAATGCACGACTGTATGTATACAACTCATTTTATTATGTTTATCAGAGCGTCTTCCATAACCTGGTCACTGCACAAGGGCTGACATGGGAGGACAAAGTACCTGTGTGATGAGAGAACATGTCAAGGGAGAGGAGCAGGGGTGCAGTATGAGTGAGGGAAGGTGGATGAGATAGGGTGAGTGAGGGAAGATGGAGAAGGGCAAGGTAACTAAGGGAAGGTGGAGAGGGACAGTGTGAGTGTGGGAAGATAAATTGCAGGTAGAGTGAAGCATCATCCTAAAACATTTTTTAACTCACCCAAACACACTTTATTGCCTGGATCAGCAGGGTTTCTTTTTAATATTCAATAACTGCTAAATTAAATGACTTTACTGGGTGGGAGAGAAGTAACCAGCTGTGGTCACTGGATGGGAGGGAACTGACCAGCTGTGGTCACTGGATTGGAGGGATCTGACCGGCTATGGTCACTGGACTGGAGGGATCTGACCGGCTATGGTCACTGGATGGGAGGGAACTGACTGGTTGCGGTTACTGGATGGGAGAGATCTGACTGTTTGCGGTTACTGGATGGGCCGGAACTGACCAGCTGTGGTCACTTGATGGGAGGGATCTGACCGGCTGTGATCAATGGATGGGAGGGAACTGACTGGTTGTGGTCACTGGATGGGAGGGATCTGACCGGCTGTGGTCACTGGATGGGAGGGAACTGACTGGTTGCGGTTACTGGATGGGAGGGAACTGACCAGCTGTGGTCACTGAATTGGAGGGAACTGACTGGTTGCGGTTACTGGATGGGAGGGAACTGACCGGCTGCGGTTACTGGATGGGAAGGAACTGACCAGCTGTGGTTACTGGATGGGAGGGAACTGACCAGCTGTGGTCACTGGATGGGAGGGAACTGATTGCTGCTACTGGTTTGTTTGGGTTATTTTCTTCACTTGATAGTCCACTGTGGACATGTAATGGGGCACCCAAAAAGAAAAAGTATGGTAATAAAGGTGGAAGAATAAGCAGTAACATGACAATATAGTACTTTGCAAAAAGGGTAGTAGATACTTAGCATTGCCTTCAAGAGCAAATAGTAAATTATAACCATCATACAGAAAGGTTCTAGATAGCTGGAATAGTCTACCAGTGGAAGCAGTAATGGCTAACAGTGATATGGAAAGGGCAGTAGATACCTGGAATAGTCTACCAGAGGAAGTAGTAAACATTCAGTGTGATGTAGAAAGAGTAGTAGATACCTGGAATAGTCTACCAGTGGAAGCAGTAATGGCTAACAGTGATATAGAAAGGGTAATAGATACCTGGTGGATAAAGCAGTAAAGGAAGCAGTGTGGATATATATAAGACCTACAAAAATACGGGTTTGGCTATTAGACTCTAGCGGCTCTTTGAGAGGGGCGCGCCAATATACCGCCCCCTATTTGCAGTTGAATCCCATTCACTGCCGCCTCCCCTGAGCGGCAGTAGCAGCCTCTGAAAACACATCCACCAAACTAGTCATCATTTTAGCAATTTTTTGCTCTATGTTTAGACCAGATGCTCGCTTGCTTACCGATCACAATGACCCAGCTGAGGGCTTCGGGCCGTCACTCGCCTTTACACCAGGCCGCCGTGGGGGGAGATTAATATGATAAATCCTCTCTTTAGCTGCATGATAGATAGTTCCCAGAAGCCGGTGATTATTCTTCATATTATGCATAGATGGGTTGTTTGCTGCTTGCTTTGTTGTTTTATTTTTTTTTCACTTTATTTTTTTTCCCCAGATTTATTATTTACAAATTGCTAAAATGATTAATTCCAGTATGTAAATGCCCTAATCTGCTAATGAGCCACTATTACATTGCATTAGCTGCCAATATTTTCATCGCGTACTGCATTCACTAACAGGCACTTTATTCTGAATAGGGTCTGTGCTAGAAGCGTGATTGAATTTTTCTTAAGGAGACTGGGGGAGGGTTTAAATTCATTTATTTCTTACCAAGCCCTATGGCAATAGTATCATTGCCTCTAACCCCATTTTGTAGCTGAGAAATGCCTTGCAAGCAGATTAGACTTGGCATCAGCAGGCCTGTGATTTAAAAATATTGGATTTAATCCAACTGCAAACGGCCTTCTTTACAGGCAAGCAAACCATAAGGCTGTGCCTGTATTTACTTTTCTGAGTGCATCCAGTAGAATTTTCACAGTAAGATGTAAGCTTATAAAATAGAATATAAATTTCCAGTTCCCGTGTGTCGTTCTGATGGTGCGCTATCACTGCTTTGTCGGAAAAAAACAACAACAATGGTTTGCCATCAAAATACTGAGCATGAAAAGAGGCATTTAATGTAAACAGGATCATTAGTTACACAAAATCAATTTTGAGACTCATTACCCGGTTTACTGTTGTAAGAAATAGGAAATAAAAATTTCACTAAATTTCTCTCCTTTAAATCACAAACAGTTGTTGAATCTGCACATCTGCCCAATATACTTCCAGGATGTATCCTAAAAAAATATTATCAAAGTCAGCACAGTCATCACTCCTATAAAAAGAGGTTTTTGATCCAAATATTTTCCTTAACGATGTTGTGATGTTTGGAATATGGTTATAGTAATCGCTGCAAAAATACGCCGTTACGGTTGGAAAATAGAAGAAGTAAATCTCCTCGGCCTGCCAATAACTGCAAATCAAAATATCTTCACAATCATTGATGTGATTTCTGTAAATTGGAATGTTTGAGTTTTGTTCTTGTTTTTTCGGTACAAATATTGCAGAGTAAATAATGCATGTTACTTGTCAACCCACAGAATGTGGTGAATAAACTCCTTAGGGAAACGTTCACTGCTTGGATTGTATACCTCGCAGCTCAAATGATGTTCTCCTTTCTATTGCTGTAGGTGGGAATCTGTATTCTGCGACTGTGGCAGATTTTCAAGCCAGCGACGCTGTTATATATCGCAGTCTAGGGGAGAATCCTGTTCTCAGGACTGTAAAATACGACTCCAAGTGGCTTCGAGGTGAGAATGCTGATTGGACAGTACAATAGCTTACCTATAGAAAGTTTATTAAAGTTGATTTGCCACCCTAAGAAAAACCTTGTATGAAATTTACTGCAGGCTAAATTCAGGTGATTTTTTTTGTTACACCTCCCAATAGATCCCATTTAGACGGGCAGTCCCCTTTTTCAGGGTTCTCTCCCACATTAGAAGTACATGGACTGTGCAGAGAGGGATTCAGATGTTTTTTCTGCATTGTATTCTGTGTATTCTTGGGTGCCTTCACACCAGGCTGACATGCCCAGTCTGTAGGCAGGCCTGCCCATTTTGGGCAATGTAAGTGATGCAAGATGACTGTCCAGCCCCTGCCCTGGTCAAAAAAGCCTCCAAAGTTGGGAGGTAGGAAAATGCACACACACATGTTGGTCACAATCACAGAAAGTGAACAGTGGCTGCTAACAGCCAATCAGGGCTCTCCCAAGCAAAGTTACAGGAGAAGCCCTAAGCATGTACATGTTGGACTTCACTGCTTTTTTTTTTTGAAAAAAAAACTTTATTACGCAAACAGCAGCAATATGACAGAACCGAGATATAACACATTACTGCATCACGATCTATCTAAAACTTATAACGCTGGTTGCGCACAGGACATGGCTTATCTGTCTCCATCCTTTACCAATGCGGTAGGTGTAAAGTAGATATGTAAAAAGATTAGCCAATCGGGAAGATAAGATTATGCACATCCTGATGAATATTGAGAAATAGGCTTTACACATGTTGGAACAACTAAAATCTGCTGAATTCACCTTCACAGAGCCTCACTTTATCCATGCCGTGGAATTCGGAAGTTATGTTTATTTCTTTTTCCGTGAAATATCGATGGAATACACAACGCTGGGAAAGGTAAGAAACACTGTTGTATCAGGGAGGGAACGGAGGGAGTGATGGAATGGTGAATGGTTAGAGCAATGGGATACTATATAATTATAGGGAAATCATGAGTTGACCCACCTGCCCCGTGATTCAGTCTTCTGCTTGGTTGTCCTATTGCACAGTCACCAGGGGGAGGCTGGTAACAATTGACCTAGGGAGCAAGTAAAAACAAATGGCTTTTTTGTGTGCATGGAACTCTCAGATGTCAGTACGGATGGTTTTAGTCATGTGGAGCATGCAATGTATGGCTTTGACAGATGAATACTGCAGGAGTTATGAGATGCACCATCATATATCCCAGAGAGCTCCATCAATATGATGTATTCATGCACAACATGACAGAGCATTCACAGAGATTTCCATCAAATTCGTAGGCCTAGTGTCCCCCTGACCTCATTGCTATCGCTGAGATCCAGAGTGTTTTATTAATGTCATGATCACTTGTAAACCCCTCCCGAAATAGCGTACATATTTACCACAATCTGGTAGCCCCATCAGCCCCTGATAGCACAGTCTACTGGGGGATATCCCTATAAGCCAGTACAGGCTTGGAGACCACTGAAATTGAAAAGCCACTAGCCCATGTGCAAACTCATCCAATGCTAGTTTAAAAAAATACTCTGCACAAACCCACCTGCTGCCTCACTCCTGCAGTACTCTGACAACTAAAGAATATAGTGAGTTTGCAGCCCACAACCCATATATATGCTAGCCTCCTGTAGTCAGTCTTCCCATAATAGTCACACCTTCCTTAAAAACCTGATCGTACTGCAGGGGCAGCTGCAAGTGTATCCGACATTGCTAGGCTGCCATGGTTGGGATGTGCTGGAAAACATTTCAATTGGCTTGAGTTGGCAGGGGGGAAACAACAAAAACAACTTGCCACCAATATTACAAAATTTTAAATAAGGAAGACCAAATCGTAGATTAAAACATTGCCCACCCAGCAAACATAATTGGGGTCCCCTTATTGCACCCATAAAATGTCCAGTAAGGGTATGGTTCAAGGCACATTCTTCTTGCCAGGGACTAATGCAAGATTCTACTCCCACGGCCCACCTCTTCATTTTTCTTTTAGTGCAAAATTTAGAAGATGGAGAAAACAGAGAGTGTAGAAGGGAGGTGGTAATACATTTATTTTTCTCAAGTTCCAGCTCATGCTAAAGATGGCACTGGAAATGAGGGACTGATAGATTGAGGCACCATACAGGGATGTAGGGAGGTTAAACAGAAGCCCGTTACCCCCTCCACCCCCCGGTATATCGACCATTACAGAATACTCCAAGAGTGCCTCAGAGTGAAGGAAGCACGCGTGCTACATCACATTCAGAGATCGCCTTTATCTCTCATCCACCTCCTGCTTCAGTTCACTAATAAACTACAAACGGATTATGATTTTCCACTGTGCAGCCAATTCCTGAGCTGTGCTGATAAAAAAAAAAAAAGAAATAGAAAATGATGAGAGAGGTGGGAGTAGTTTATCCGATCATCTCCCATCCGTCAAAGGCCAGCCTGGCTATCTGCACTTGGGTAGTTAACAGGGAAATGGCAAAGCAAGGTTGTGCACAATCAGATAGAAAGTAATCAGTATCTGGAACTGTTAGCACTTACAATATAATTCTTACTTGTTCTATCTAGAGATTCTTATGGGGATAGTGTTTAACCCTTGCAAGTGGCCATGTTGTTGCATGAGCTCCACAAATGTGTGTGCACCGTAAATAAATAGAGTATAGCAGAATATTAGTATTGGAATCTGAGGTTGGAGGGGAGGAAACATAGTTGTTACAGCAAGATTAACCTTTCTAGATAATAGTACATTCATGGATTGGCCTTTCAGAAGAGTTGGAAGATGGCGACTTGATGTGTGATGAGCTGGTTGCCCATAGAAAAGCAGATATTGTGTCAAAGGAAATTGCTGTGAGAACATGTAAGGGACTGGTGGTAAGGTAAAATCTACCAATTCCATACTTTTTTGCTAGGTGACCTTCTCTCGAGTGGCTCGTGTGTGTAAGAACGACATGGGGGGCTCTCCCCGGGTCCTGGAAAAATACTGGACTTCATTCCTGAAAGCGCGGCTGAACTGCTCTGTGCCAGGGGATTCCTTCTTTTACTTTGATGTCCTCCACTCAATCACGGATATCTTAACCATCAATAACCGTCCTGCAGTAATTGGGGTATTTGGCACCCAGACTAACAGGTGAGGCTTCTTTATGTTGGCAGAGCCCATGTCAATTCTTGTAACCATTTTCGTACATTTGTGTCTATGTATAAATAAATCTTCCACACACTCAATGGCATCATGGGCAGTTGGCACCCAGCTATCCCTGCCATACCTGTACATTCTGTACCCTCTGATTTAACTTGAATTGTTTGCTTACAGGTTTCTCTGTAAATCCATTATCTACACAATTAGTTTTAAAGGGGGGGTTGGGATGGCTATGTTAGCAAACTTATCAGGGTGGATTGTTTTAGCGTTTTCACTTCTATAATTGATGTGCATAGCATGATATACGGGTCTTTAAAAAAATATACAAAATGCACCTTGAATTATGTGCACAGCTGCTTTAGAGAGAAAGAAATGTCCAAACATGTATCAATTGTTTATTTACAAAGTTGCATTTTTAAAGAGCAATGAATCCCGCTTCCTCGCAGCATTTAATAAATTAACTTCACTAGTTAGTTTTGCTCATTACATTTATTAAAGCCATGACAACTGACCTCCTTACTTCATTTTGAAGTTTTTATTTGACCTCATTTTGTACACCGCATTTGTAATTTTCAATCTGGTATGGGAAAACTGTTTGCTAAATCTACCACCCTTTAAGTACCCTATCAACACGGAACAACATCACCTAGTAATACATCCAGCATTTCCTCAAACACCTGACATTACGGTTTGTGGTTGAGTTACATCTATAGAAGTCTATTCCCTGTTGGGCTATAACGTTCCAGTTGAGCAACCAGACACTTACACGGGGAAATGAACGCAAATGGAACCAGTAGTAATTGCAGCACATACAGGAGAAAGAAAAAAAAAAATATGATGGACAGAGAGAAAAAATAAAACATTACAGCACCTATTAAAGCATTAGGTAAGCAGCGTGGCCTAGCCAGGCCCAGCGGGGCTCATGAAATGGAAACATAGTGCTTGAGAAAGTTCACGGGGAAATGTATTGCTGGCAGACAAAACTTAATAAAGATAGGGCAATAAATTACAAGTTATAAAGCAATGTGGAGGTAATGGGGGGCAATATATTACACAACAACACTGGAGTCGAGTTTAGTGTGCTCTAAACTGTATGAATCACATTCAAGGATGGAGAGAATGGCTTGGGAGCTTTAGAACGTTCAGAAATAAAACAGTCTGTACGAATGCTTCTCACGGCAGTGGGTATAGCTTATTAAACAGGGAATTGTCCATACTATTCCAACCAATGAGCAGTAAGCCTATATGTAAGATTTCTCTTCATAGCCTGTCTAGTCTCAGACACTACAGTTTAATTGGAACAAATTTTGTTTAATAAGCCATTGCTTTTTTTTTTTTTTTTTTAATCTTTGAAAAAATATATTTTCTCTGCTCTGGTTTGAAAGGAAAAAAAATAGATTGTAAGCTCTCGGCATCACATTAGTAACATGAATGGCTAGATGTTAAGGGCACACATGCAAAGACTGAGAGGTATGAAATTTGGGGCAGCCTAAAGATGGGGGTCTACGCCATAACATGGGCTATCTCGTTTATTGTCTTCTCCATGCTTATCCTATTCACAAATAGTCAAATGTTTTTACTCCAGTGGGTTGGCCCCTGGATCGCAACCTAAAATAAGAGTCCCTGTGTTATTTTCATGCCTCGGGCACATTATATTTATCAGGTCGCAGGCAACTGCCCACAGTAAATTGGCTATTGTAGTGACAATGCCTTTCTCATTGCTATAAAGAACTCGTTGACGCCAGGGACATTTTAATGAAGGCATTTTTCAGCATTTATTTTAGTAATTATTATATTTCATTATAATGAATACGATGCTGAAATCATACTGTGGGTTACCCAGTTAATCAAGTACATTATTTGGTTCCCTATATATATATATATATATATATATATATATATATATATATATATATATATATATTAAAAAACAATGTTAAGGACCACTGGTTTAGTCTTATTTTCTTCCTTTTATCTTGCTCTAAACAGCATCACTGGTTCTGGGGTCTGCGCTTTCTACATGGATGATATTGAGAAGGTGTTTAATGGAAGATTTAAGGAGCAAAAGACCACTGAATCTGCTTGGACCCCGATTCCAGAAGACAAAGTCCCAACCCCTAGGTAAATGATGCCTATATCACTGTCAAGGTCCAGCTTGTAAGATATGAGAAGCTGAGCCCCTGTCTCACTCTTTCAGACCTGGCTGCTGTGCTGGTGTTGGGAAGGCTGCATCCTACAAGACATCCAATGAATTACCAGACGAAACGCTGTCCTTTATTAAATCTTATCCTCTCCTGGACGAGGCAGTGCCCTCCATTACTGAATCGCCGTGGTTCACCAAAACAACCAGCAGGTACAGACCAACTGACATGACATCAAACCTGTATTCCTGACCCTATAGTGCTAAACCCACCATTTAGGTGGCTTGCCCCCCTATAACAGTTTAAAACTCACCCTATTTCCAGCGCCTCGTGGATCTTTCGGCACTGGCTCCGCACCCTTTTGTGACATAATCAAAATGGCCAATTTTTAGCCAATCCAATGCTTCCTCATAGCGAAAGCATTAGATTTGGCTACAATCGGCACGGGGCGGGGACAAATGCCGTTTTGGCCAATCAGGACCTCCTCATAGAGATGCATTGAATCAATGCATGTCAAAGAGAAAAATTCAGCGTCTCTATGCAGTGCGTGGGGACGCTGAACGGCAGTGCTGCTTACTGTGCAGCCCTGAGCCAGGAAGCACCTCCAGTGGCCATCTGAGGAGTGGCCTCAAGGAGGTGTCCCTAGAGGCTTTCTCTGAAAAGGCAGTGTTTGCATGAAAATGCCTGAAGGGAGCTATTATACTCACCAGAACAGCTACATTAAGCTGTAGTTGTTCTGGTGACTATAGTGTCCCTTTAAACGTCCCCTATATTAAACATTATTTCTTCCTATAATATCTACAGCACAATAAACGTACCAGGGAGAACTTGCTTTCAGCCGCCCACTTGCGGATTTCACTGACTTTACTTTATTTACAGCTGAATGGCTGTCATTGCTTTGCTAATGAATTCTTTCAGATCGGTCTCTGGGGAAGGAATTCTCCAGTGGCATTGAATTTAAATGTATAACTGTACTTTGAAAAGGAAGCGCATTGATCTTGTATTTACAGGGACAGAAAAAAGTGCAAGTTTGTCAATTTTGAAAATCTGACACCAGTGCTCTGGAAACAGTTTTTTTAAGAAAGTGGAGCATTTTCTTGTGAACGGTGAAATGCGCGGGGGAATAGATAAATATAAAGTGTTGCAAAAGTACTTGTTGACGTACATAGATTATTTATTCTACCCATTTCCTTTTTTGCCCTAGGTTCAAACTGACCCAGATAGCTGCTGACAACTCTGCTGGACCCACTGCAAACTACACAGTCTTGTTTCTGGGCTCGGAAGATGGAAAGGTGCTAAAAGTCCTGTCTAGTACAACAGAGAATTCAACAGTAGAGACTCTCCTACTTGAAGAGATTAATGCTTACAACCCAGCCAAGTAAGTGCAACACTTTAATAGTTCAATTGTACAGTTATTAATATTGGAGAAAACTAAGGATAGAGGATCATCATCTGACCTTGTAGCCAAGACACATTATTCCTAAGAATGTTCTCATTTTACTAACCATATGTTGATATTTATCTCCAGGCTGACTTCTAAAACACAGGGCGTCTGCACTAGCTGGTGTATGTGTGGCAAAATTCAAAGTGGCTGGGTTACGTGTGCTGAAATCAGGCTACTGACTTCAAGGGTGTGACGTGTGCTTTTGGTCTTGTTACGGATTACGGATTACTGAAAACCAGCGCTTGTCATGCTTTGGTTGTTGTCATAGAGACTGATCACTGTTGGGGTTGCCCCCCTAATCTTTGCTGACTAGAACCTGTTGAGTCAGTAGGCACTGTGAAGTTTAACTTTGTGTCACAGTAAACGATCACATTCAAGTAAACAAAATGCGCTGATGACTGGTAATGAATGGATCGAGTAAGAGATAAGACTGAATGTTCATTTAATTTTTTTCTACAAAAGGAGTAGTTACTTTGGCAGGGCAGAGGAAATAGCTACATGCAGTTACAGAAGCATGGCAAAAAGCTACAGTGTTGTTAAGTGGACTCAATCTCTGTCTGATGATCGAATTGTGCTTTGTTTGGGGAACCAAAAAGCTTAACAAAAAGCTGAAGCCCTGTAAGCAGCCAGCAAGCTAATTTTGTTATTCATTCATTGGCTATTTTACGTGCATCTTGCAGAGAGTGTGGAGTGTGTATATGTCTATTTTTTGGATATTTAGGAATGTGTTTATGTTGGGAGAGAAAGCCCTGTGCACTCCTACTGCCTTTATATACACATACATACATACACACACACACCCATGTGATTGTGTAATGTCATAGCTATGTTATGGACTTTAGGTGCAATGTGAAAAGGGAGGACAGGAGAATTCTGGGATTGCAGCTTGACCGGGAAAACCATGGCCTGTTCGTCGCCTTCTCGAGTTGTATCATCAGGGTGCCGCTCAGCCGATGTGAATCATACAGCACGTGTAGGAGGTAAGGTCTAGCGCACTTTGACATTCAAAAGAGCGAACATCAAGGAAACGTAATTAGAAACAAACAGAATGTAATTTTTTATATGAAACACTGGAACCATAACCACTTTTTAAAAATGTTCTAACAATTTAATGCTGTATGTCCCCAGCTGCCTACAGTCTGCTCCCCAGAGAACATATGGCTAAAGCAGAGTAACACTCACAGTGTGATATGCCGAGTGCAGGCAGCCACTCACTGTTACCCATTGTACCCATTGCTGTTCGGACTAATGCAGAAGCATGAGTCCAGGCAGCTGAGAGAGGCCGGACTGCGGGCACCGAGGAACCCTTATTTAGTATTAAATCGTTCGAGAAGTACTTAACACTGAACCATAGGGCAGTGTGAGGGGATGTCAGGCATCATATCCACTTCAATGAGATGAAGTGGTTATGGAGCCTAGAGTGTCCTATCAAAGAACCACTTAGAGTGGAATTCTCTTCCCCCCCCAAATTCCTATATTAAAAAAGTTATACACAGTACAAACAAAATGATATCCTTAATTACTTCCTTACCCTTTATCTGTACTGCTTCTCATCTAAAAATATGCACATCAACCTACGAATATTCAAAACCTCTGTGCTGTTGCTTGCACCATGTAAACCCTGCATTTGTGAGAGTACTTGAATTAGTTTACGTTTGGTCCTTCTCAAGTCCATCGTCTCATGCTTATAGTGACAGTGTAGTAAGGAAGAGTTAACCAGCAATATCGAGTTTTTATTAATCTATATAGACATTCCAACCATGAATCTGTATGCACTATAAATTCCAACCACCATACAGGAGATACCAACAGCTTCCGCTGGTTCCATAATACTGTCCTAAATAATAAGATTAGGAAACAATGAAGTCTGCTGTTTTAATGTATTCAATTTTCTACACATTTTATTTGCTGTTAGCTTCAGAATGGGCATAAGAAAAAAAAAAGGATTTTTCCCAGCTAACATATCCAGCTCAATACTAATCTCATTAATAAACTCACATCCCATGTACACATCTAGAGAACAAAGCTATTTTTAATTTGCACAGTCTCATTCATTCTCTGCATGCCCCTCAAACACAGAGCTCCACACACAGACCCCCAATGGGATAATTTGAAAGCTTGAATATCCTACTACAGTCAGCCACTTTAAGAGTCACACAATACCATTTCATGCAGGATAAAGGGGACTCAGGTTGCCCACCAACTTTCTAATTGTCGAGAGAGGGCAGGAAATTATAATCAGGCTCTTTTATGTGAGCACACTGTGCCAGTATCATCACATCGAGGTGCCTTGGGAAAACGACAGGAGCCAAGGAACAATGGTGGGCTCAGGTCTGTGTGCTTGCCAAATGCACACAGTGGGCACAGGCCACAAATCTCTGGCATTCTGCCATGATTAAAAAACAAACAAGCAATGTAGGCGCTAAAATATTAGTGCAAATATTAAAAATAAAGGTAGAGCAGCACCTAAAAGTGCACAAGCTCAAAAAAACACCATACAAAGAATATAGATAGAAAGGTGCGCTGTACCTTTAAAAATTTAAAGTGCAAATTAGTGCATCGAAATAGTGCAAAAAGGAGTGTCTATCCAATATAATCACACTCAATATAACAAATTTGCAAAATTGCAGGTGAATAGTGATTAAAAATAAAGATAACTTACAACAGGAAAATATGTCTCAGAATAAATGGCATTCGGTTATTCCAAATAGGAGATATGGTACATAAAAAAGAAGAGAAACATAGCATAATACTGTATAAAACTATGTAAATCAACCAAGAAAATGGAATAAAACTCACAAGGGAAGAGCAGTAAAAGTCTGCTCTAACTTCTCCAGCATGTAGTCCACAGCACAGGACTTTGATGATAGTAAAAACAGCAGGACGCCAGCTGAATAAAACAATCTTTATTTCTTCCAATAAAACGCTCCCTTTACCACATAGAAGGCCAGTGTCCAATTCAATACTTTGAAGTGATGAACGCACCAAATTCTGCCATGATTCGTAGCGCAGGGAATATGCTCATTAGTGACCACACTGGTTAATGTCTGAGCTTGTCTTACAATCATCGTTGCTGCTTGTTCTTACTTTTTGGTTGTTTTTTTCTTTTGTAGAAGTTGTTTGGCATCCAGGGATCCTTACTGTGTGTGGCTGAAGTCAGGAACTTGTACCAGTTACAAGAGTGAAATCAGGTAAGGCAGGAAATTGTGTCATGTTGGCAGAGACAGACTGCTCCGTACAGTGTACTGGGAGGGCAACATAGATTTCAAGATCTGAGATTCACCCAGCGGTCTTATAATTTGACGAAAGGGTTAAGACTCTAACCAAGTCCCTTCAGATACTAATTAAAACACTAAGTGTGGAAACTGCTTAAAAATGAATAATATTCTAAAAAATATATAAATTTGCCTACATACGGATTAGAGCTGGAGAACGCAAGCAAGTGCTTAGTCCAGAGGTTCGTTACCACTAGGCAAGGACACAAAGTAGACACTCCACTAATTAAGGGAGGGATCTTATAATTTTAGTGTTTTATTTAAAAATAATAATTTATTTAGGTCCCCAAGCTAATTTACAATTTAAATATGGATTACCTAGTTAACAGCATTGACAAAAAAGCTTATGTACAAAATTAATCAAGAAAGAATTAAAACAATTTTAACTTGCACACCGTTCAACTGGGTGGCTGATAGGTAATATTGATTACTGCCAAAATCCTTGAATGGCTCCTATTGGGAAGTGGTTTCATGTAACTACTACTGCTTACGATACTATTCCTGAAGCCATTGTTTGTTTTCCCTCTAGAAACGGATACGAACAGGATGTTGAGCAGTCAAAGCAGTGGGGAAGCTGCCAGGGTAAGTCTAAACCTGTAGGTGTGCCGGGGGATCCAGCAAGGCAATAGATAACTAAACCATGGCAATATGTGCGCAAAATTATGAAAAAAAAAAAAAAACAAGCAATGCTCATGGCATTTATTTTAAAGAGCTCAGAAAATTTAAAAATTTTAACAGAAAAGGGTTTTTCGAGAGACTGCCACCAATACTACTATCTTAGCCCCAGCCAGCCCACGTAACAAGGTCCACCAAGGCAGAATGAAAAAACAAACAATTCAAGCATTGATCACAAAGGCTTACAAGCAGCCCCTCCTACTGTTCATGGTTCCAGCCTAGTAAGTCTGACCTGTTACAACCAACAGATTCTTGCTTTCCGTAGAAAGTAGGACCTATGTTTAAGCCTTCCAGGAAGGCAGCGGCTTAGCTAGGCACATCTAGCCAAGCTTAAAAAATTGTCCTTTGCTTGTAATGCACACATGGCTGAGCTAATAAAGAAATTCTCACTGCATCATGATCTGGTTAAGACAGAGAGATGTTTCAGTTAAAAAAATATATACAAATATAGACCCATACATATATTTCAATATATTTTTTACGTACACAAGCTGTAATGACAATACCTTGTATGAGCAATGCTTTGATCTTGTTTTCTAGTTTGTGTAATAAAACTATTTTTCTGAGAAGCTTGTTGGTGTTATGTGCTTTTCCCCTCTAGTAATTAGTCTAGTACTGGCACCTCCTGATCTTAATGGACTTGTATAACTCTTTAAGTGGAACCCCAGCGGTACAGCTACTGTTTCGCGATACTGTGTTCATAAACCATGTGACATCAGTGTCTTAAATTAGTATGCCCGTGTCTTCTGATACATTTTTACTCTATTTGTATGGATTATATTTCCTTATTAAATAACTTGCGATCATCCAAATTTTAAGTGATTATATATGCTGCCTTGAAAGTTTGAGTCTCAGTGAAGGAGAGCTGAACACATTGAAAGTTCGATAAAGTAAAAAATGTATGTGATGTGTGGGATTGCTTTTTACCAACGCAGTCTTATTTTCATGAATATTTTGGTGTACCTACTAACAGAGATTTTATTTCCTGTCGCAGATTTTTTTTTTTTTTACAAGCATGGATTGCAAAGTCCATTTTCTGTAGTTATGTTTGACATTTTGCTTTTAAAATCAGTCTGCGTTTTAGGTGACTGAGTTTTTCAAAAATTAGCTGTACAGTAAACAAAATGTCTTTACTATTAAACTGTCCCCATTAGACCAGATTATTATTAACACCATTTTAAATTCATGGCTTTAATTATGTTAAATGGACACTACAATCACCAAGACCACTCCATTAAAGGAATGATGTGGGTGCAGTGGTCCTGTCCTTTTAACCCTGCAATGTCAAACAGAGTTGTTTTTTAGAAACTGCAAAGCTTACAATACAGGGCATGTTAGTTCTCCTAATGCAATAGTGTTCCGTTAAGTGTTACAGGGTTATTCACTACACTGCAAATTGTGGTATAATGACTAGGGTATTGCAAACACTGGAGGGAGCCTAGGATAAATGGAAAATCTCCTAATCTGCTGATTTTCAGTCTCAGTTTACTAAATTTCTGATTCCTGGCTTACTGATTAAGTCTCTTTTTTTTGACTGTGTAAATTCACAAAAGAAAGAGGTCTTCCTTCCTCTGTGATTCCTGCGATTCAGTAAAACAGTTTCAGGAATGGTGGCAATGAACCCAGGCCTTCTTTCTGAATGTGATTATTAGTTCCCTATTTGAATACTGTATGTTTTTTTTCATCCTGATTATTGGCTTCCTCTCATCTTTTGCAGATCTTGTAACAGCTTCGGGCAGCTCAGAGGGTGAAAGTGACTCTGCTTACGGTGAGTTCTCCCCACTTCCTTCCCACTAAGCATGCCAAAGATATCGCCCTTTCCTTCCCATTTCCGTCCCTCCCAATAAGACTCTCTGCTTCACCTTGGACATTGCTTGAGATATTGAATGCAGCATTGTGCCTGCAAGGAACTCAGGCTTCCTAGTTTGTGTTTGTGTTGTCAAGTCGACAGGCTGCTTGGGCTTTTTGGCAATTAATGCTGATTAGCAATGTGGCCAATAACTTCTCCAGTGACCACACGGACAACAAAGATCAAAATGGACCAGTTACAAAAAAAAAAAAAAAAGAAAAAAAAAATAGTATCAAGAGCGCATACACCTGCCCATATGTTGTGTTAAGTTAAAAAAAAAAAAAGAAAGTCAACAATTTTAAGATTTGTAATCACAGATTATAATATATATCTAAATATCACATCAATTTAATACTGGATAAGCTTTTCGATTTATTTAATATATTTATATAAGATTTGTTTGAAATATTTTTTTAATATATTAAAAAATATCGTATGTGGGGAAAAAAAAAAAAGATAATCTATAATATATGAAAATATTTTCCAAAATATTAAATAATTTGAAACGTTTATCCAACAATATGAAACTGAGGCCTATATTAGTCAATATCTCCAAGCATGCACTCAATGTCCCCATTTTCTACCTTTCAAAATCTTTGTAATGCATTCTGTATTGTATAGAATAAAATAAATATATGTATCTTAAACCACCAACGACTTTTCAAAAAGTTCACACAACATAGTAACAAGATTTATGCTTTGAGTAATTTACATCAATTTTATTTAGCTATAGGTTCTCTTCAAACCGCTAGCTATAATTGTAGGTTGTCTTAAATAAAAAAATAAAAAAAAATTACAAATTGAATATATTTTCTTGTTAGTACGCTTTTAAATTGTCGTTGTCTATGTGCAGGTGGACACACAAAATGTGTTGTGAGTTCAGGGGTAATATAATATTTTTACCCTAAAAAATAAAGTATGAATCTGCCATATATTTGGAGAATAAACGCAAAAATATAATAAATGACAGAAAGCGTATTCTTGAGACAGGAAGGAATAATTGCGAGAATGTAATGTTTGCAGGGTGGCTTTTTCAGAGGAATATTCAGACAGCTGTGAGCCCTATATTCCTTTAGACTACGTTGCTTCCCTGTAATACTTCTTGAAGGAATAACTTAATGAGCAGCTGAACCTTTTCAGAAAGCAGCTTCCGTGACATTCTTCCTCATCTTTTATTTTCTGACGCTAACAATTTAACATCTTCCCATTACTGCATGTCTGTGAACATTAATACTCAGAGGAGAGATGGGACCGTGTCAGATACAGCGATTGTTGAGGAGACAAAAAAAAATGATAATTAGGATGTTTTACCCCAGCAGAGGGATGAAAATGAATGTTGAGGCCACAACGCTGGCAACGCGTTTCACACAAAGAATATATTTGAATTTGTGGCTAGAGGGGATTTTAAAATAGGTTACATTGTTAATTCATCAGCATAATAAATCTCAGCGTATTTATAAGAAGATTAGCTGTAAGTTTTGGAGGGTGTTTGGCGTTATTAAGGTGTTGCATGTATGAGTGGAAAGTTCGAGATCACAGTAAACTCGCAGAATTGTCCCAACCTTTTCTGAGTGTTACCGAGAGGGTAAGGGTCATATTTATGCCAACGTTGGGACAATTAGCAGGAAAGATCCATTGGTTTCCATGGTGATTGATACATGTTTAATATTCTGTTCCATATATTCGCTTTAATTCCCTACAATACTAAAGCACTGTGAGGCCATGTCTATATTCAAATTGCTAATGGCTTTGAGGTTATCTAAGGATATATTAATATTTGCTCTGAACATGGATGATTTGAAATGGCTGCATTTAGTCACTAATATTAATAGAGTTTCTAGCTTTTGTGCCTACTATTCCAATGAAAAGTTGGAGTTTGGTGCATTATTCTTCCTAGATGCTTTGACAAGGTTCTAAACAATGTTTTCTGTAGAATTTTTTTTTACAGATCATTATGTGTTTATATGTTCTCGTATACTTTATACTGTATACTTTGTATACTCATTTGCGCCATAAGGTTTACCACCGAGTCTGCAGGAAAAAAACCTAAAAGTTTGTCGTGTGTTATAGGGGCTTGCAAGATATTCATGGTCAGATTGTGGTTTATCTGTTGGTATGATTCTCGACCTTATCAAATTCTGGGTTATCATAAGAGAGCTGGGTACCAGAGACATGAGTTCTGTAGCTGGTCGAGAACTCTTCAAGTTGGTGGAAAGTTATGGAAGTTTGGGTAATGCAGTTTTGCGTTCATGGATGTTGATTTTTTTGCTGGGTATTTTTCCGAAATAATCATCTATGAGCATTTGGTTGCTAGTGTCTGTTTCAGCACTTTAACACTGTGAATATGATTGAATTGTCTTTTTCACTACTGAAAAAGTCTCACGTGATTACTGTGGTTTAATTCATGTGTGGTCAGAGAGCATAGACGGATTCGTGAAAGAATGTTTCATTAGCCATAACAAGTGCCCCAAATGTCAAAATTAAAGAGGTTGACAAGGCCATGGTTACCGATATAGGCTGGGTCATCAGTCTAAAACCTTGGAGCACGATTATAGAGAATATCATTATGGTGGGCAGTAGTAACGTTGCCAAAAACCTTTATATTTCTGTTAGTTTGCAGAATATTCTCTGTGATATAGAGAATTATTGTCAGACTAGAAAGTATTTCCCCGCAATGAGCTGCTAAAAACCTACTCCATTTCATTTTCCCTCTAGTAAACAAAGGAATAAAATTGTAAAAATATGGCCACACAAAACCATTTAACGCGTTCAAATAATTGGTATCATGCATACAATTAAAGTGCAGCTGTCATGTTCAAAGAAGGACTATTTTTGAAGCCTCACCAATAAGGAAAATTCTGAAAAGGCACATGCATAATTTTCATGATCATGTAATTGTACGAGTGAATAAAAAAACACTTCATTTTGCGTGAAATGACTTATCTGTGCCTTTTTCAGATTTTCCTTTTTTTTTTTAAATGATGGTAAGAGTGAAATCATTGAACTTGAAACATTGATAAAAATTGGTTAGATTAAAAAAAAATAAATAATAATAATAATAATAATAAAAGGATTCTCATGAGTAATAGCTACTTTTGGTTTGTGAATTGAAAAGCACTATAATATTAAATATGACAGTTACACTTTCCCCTCAAACTCGTACATTGTTCTAAAAGAGAGATCTGTTATTGTATATTATTACGGAAGTGAACTGCTGGGGCTTACGGTTCTAGGTCCTACATTTCTGTCTATTGTGGGATATTTATAATGCCAGGTTTACAAGGCTTGATTCCAAAGCTCAATAGGAAACTATAATTTTATCAGCACCACTGAAGTAAAATACTGGTGTCTTATGTTCCCTGCAGAGCACTAACTAAGTAAGCTGCTATTTTCTGCTGTAAAAGAAATGAGAGTGACGAATGTATTACTTGGTGTGAGGCTTCTTATTTGTTAGGGAAAGAGTGAGACACGTACGGTAGCCATTTTAGACGTCAAAGGGGAAGGACATGACAAGGAGGCAGAAAAATCCAAAAATGATACAGCCTAAAATGGGAAAAATAAAAAAAAAAGACAAGGCTAGAGGTAGTCTCCTCTTACACTGGGTAGACAGTCACATCATGTCAATCGTCATTCTCTCATAGCCAAGATGAGCAGAGATTTCCTCCTACCCAACCCGCTCCCTCAATGCTATCCCTCCATGACTTTGTTTATTTTGTTTGCCTGTCTATCTGTTTCTTTATGTTTTATCTGTTGCTGGTAATGTAGGGAAACCCCCGCCCAGCGGTGACATCACCATTGCCAGTGTTGCCTCCCTTGGGGAAGTGACTCTCCCGGTGCGGCCGGGCTATATCCCGCCAGGTGTGACATCAGACGGTTACTACCAACTTTCTGCCTGGCACACTCTTAAAACCCAGGGTAAGATGGGCAAATTATTTGATTGACAGTCTAAGGAGCTTAGTTTATTTATTTTTTTTAACGCCAGACTAGCTTTGCGTGGTCTAGAGGCAGCCGTACAGCGTTGGCTAATCCCTTCACTGCTCCGCCGGTCCTTGGCTCAACATCTGCTTCCTTTGCTCTGCGCTAGCTAAGTGTCCCCTGGCTGTGAACAGGATGGTGGGAGACAGCATGAAGTGTGCATGGGATTCTGTTTCTCTCATTACTTGTGATAATTGTGTTTGTTTAGCTCGTCTCATTTATGTGCTTTTTCAGAAAACTCCATGGAAGAATAGCATTGAATAAACCAGGAAAGGGTGCATCAGAGGTAGTGGGGAGACACTTCAGATTGAAGCCAATTTAAACCTCTTTCCTAAATACTTTAACATTCAATCATAATCAATGTTTCACCCTAAGTAATTTCTACAAGCACACCAGCAGTGAATCATTTTTAAATCACACCCTGGAGATTGGAATGAGTAGGCTTTATTCCAACTGCATATTGATAATGTTAATGCAATAACATTCGGATTGACTGCTGGACATCCTAGAGGAAACACTTATCTTTCACAACATGATCCTTACAGCAAAATTCCTCATCACAAAATCCCGAGTTGGGTAGGTGGGATTTAGGTGCTGGGGAAACCTCCAGTTTTATGTCAAAATATATAGAGAGAAAAAAGGTGTTGGGGAGAGGCTGCACCATCATCCCTACTACAAACTGTAGTTCATTCAGTTCTAGAACATAGCCACATACCCTAGAGAGGGGCCCTTGACAGGTCAAACTCATGTGTTAAAGGGACACTATAGTCACCAAAACAACTTTAGCTTAATGAAGCATTTTTGATGTATAGATCGTGTCCCTGCAGTCTCACTGCTCAATTCTCTGTCATTTAGGAGTTAAATCTCTCCATTTATATAGCTCTAGTGACACCTCCATGCATGTGACTTGCACAGGCTTCCTAAACACTTCCTGTAAAGAGTCATCTAAAGTTTATCTTTCCATTATTGCAAGTTCTGTTTAATTTACATTATGTTAATAGCTTGCTAGACCCTTCAAGAGCCTCCTGTATGTGATTGAAGGGACTCTCCAGTGCCAGGAAAACATAAATTTTCCTGGCACTGCAGGGCCCTGCAATGCCCCTCTCCCTCCCAACCCCCATCCCATGTTGCTGAAGGGGTTAAAACCACTTCAGTGACTTACCTGAATCCAGCGCCGATGTCCCTCGGTGCTGGGTCAGGCTCCGTCTACTCCACTTATGCGCATGCACAGCAATGCCCGCGCCCATAGACCTCTCCATAGGAAAGCATTAATCAATGCTTTCCTATGGGAATTCCGGCGACGCTGGAGGTCCTTATGCATAGTGTGAGGACAGCCAGCGTCGTTTAAAACACTTTTTCGTGTTCTAAGAAAACGGAGGTCCCTCTAGTGGCTGTCTGATAGACAGCCACTAGAGAAGGACTTAATCCTGCAAGGTAATTATTGCAGTTTATAAAAACTGCAATAATTACACTTGCAGGGTTATGGGTGGTGGGAGTTGGCACCCAGACCACTCCAATGGCCAGAAGTGGTCTGGGTCCGTGGAGTGTCCCTTTAAAGTTCAACTTACAGAGAAAGAGAGATATAATTGTTTAAGGTAAATTACATCAGTTTGAAAATGAAACCAGTTTTTTTTTCATGCAGGCTCTGTCAATCATAGCCAGGGGAGGTGTGGCTAGGGCTGCATAAACTGAAACAAAGTGATTTAACTCCTAAATGGCAGAAAATTGAGCAGTGAAACCTGAGAGGCATGATCTATACACTAACACTGCTGAAGTTGTTTAGGTGACTATAGTGTTACTTCAAGGAGTGGTCGTAGCAGCAGGGTGTTTCCTAGACCGCGTTTGTGCTACATTTTTAAAATCGAAAAACAAAACTATTGAGATTTTGCTAAATATTCTGTGCCTGACCAACTGTGCTCGGAGTTTAGCTTGTAACTACTTTAGGACTGGGGGCAAATTTATGTTTGTTCAGTTACAATTACATTTTTTCACAGTGTGCGCTCACACAAAACATGTATTTTAAAATCATTTCATATATCAGAAACAGACAAAGATAGACAGAGATTTTGTAAAAAAAAAAAACACTTAACCCCTTAAGGACCAAACTTCTGGAATAAAAGGGAATCCTGACATGTCACACATGTCATGTGTCCTTAAGGGGTTAAACTAGCTGTGGTGGAGAATATTTCTAAACACTGTCATTTTAGCCCAATATTTACAGTTTAGTTTAATAGTTTACAATAATTAAAAGGACACTATAGTCACAGGTTAATATAGTTGTTCTCGTGTCTAGCCTGTCCCTGCAGGGTTTTTAATGTAAACACTGTCGTTTCAGAGAAAAGGCAGTATTTGCATTGAGGCCTATAACTCCTTTAGTGGCAGTCACTCAGATGTCCACTAGAGGTGCTTCCTGGGTCATTCCTGCACAACTGAATCAGGACATGCTGATTGGCGCTGCGTAATAGCTTCTTAATGCTCTATGGAAAAGCATTGGATTGGCTGAGATCGTCAAATTTGATCATCTCAGCCACGGAGTGAGAGGCAGGGCCAGCAGTGACGTTTTCCAGGTGAGTAAAAACATCTTCTTAATGTAAAGAGAATGAAGCCAGAAACTTAAATAGTGGTTTTACCATCATAGTGTCAGCCATACGTGTTTGTGTTCCTGACACGATAGTGTTCCTTTAGGAACTGTCCCTCCCATACACTGGTGTGTTATGATACAACTATAAAACTTCTTGTTGCATGAACATCCATTTTGCAATGTGCTTTTTAGTTTATAAAGTTAGACACCTAACACTGCTTTGTGGTTATACATTTTTTTTTTTGCACATTTTATATTTCCACCTTAAAATAAACTGATCAGTTACAGTTAATTCTTTTAAAAAAAATTAAACGAGATTGCTATATCGAACCACGGTGCAGTCATCTTTTTTTAATTCTGCAGTGGACTTGTATAAATACTCCTCATCATTTTTAGGAGAGGATATTTTTTTCCAGTAACTATCCGCCTCGGTTTGCAGTAGCTAGACGACAGCTCAGTGCAGTATATTATCCACCCAGACACTTCCTAAGCATTAATGATCTATAACTGCAGAAAAGAAAGATAATATTTTCTTCTGTGTTCTGCAAATATGATTTGTGTCTCTAATGGAAACAGGAAGTGGGTAGCGGTTGTCTTCATCGAGAGGTCTACTGTGGAGGTGCTTACCTTTGACTTGAGATCCCTGCAGTGAGTCATGTTTTGGTGACATTACTGTGGGAACACAGCAGGTTACTTTTTGGCTAGCTGTGTCCGACATGAGAATCACAAAACGTCAAAACGTCACAAAACGTCATCTAGTGTAAACGTCATCTGTAGTGTAAAGACACTGCTCAGTTTTAAATTCTATTTTAAACTGTATGCAAAGAACAAAAACGGCGTATCAGATGCTCAATTATTAAACATGATTCCCATCAGGGAGACACATGCACAAATGTAACAATTCAGTCACTGTGTATTAAAATAAAGTGACAAATGTAACAACATGGAAAAGTAAATATTGTCATCGGCAGAGACAATTGTACAAAATTGAGCCACCACAAGGTTTGGCTAAATATTTGGGAGATGCAGTCAAGCAACCCCAAGGTCAAAGCCCAAGCTATAAAAACCAGTGACGCTGCAATGATTTAAAGACTAACGATCCATAAAAAGCCTAAAAACACGGCACTGCAAACCTTCTCCTGTAACATGACCCCTGGAAATGGATAGGGCAACAGAGCAAACAAGCCACCGTGGCCAAAATGAATGACACACCAATTTCAAGCAGGTTGACACCTTATGATGCCTGTGGGCTCCGCACTTGTAGCCTTCACTGCTATTGGAGTAACACAGCAACAAAGGCTACTTTAAGCCAGTTAAAGAAAATAAAAATAAGAAGTACAGGCATTTTACATATACAGGGTATGAGGAGAGGAATTTACATTCTCTGTCCCCAAATTTGCCAGCTCTGGGCTGTTCTTCAAAGTATTTTAAGTATAGAATGTAAGCTCGATTGAGCAGGGTCCTCTTCCACCTATTGTTCCTGTAAGTTTATTTGTAATCGTCCCATTTATAGTTAAATCCCCTCTCATAATATTGTAAAGCGCTACGGAATCTGTTGGTGCTATATAAATGGCAATGATGATGATACTCTGTGCATGATAACTGTGGCAGGTGAGGTCTGGACGATTTCTAAACTCTCACAGAGCTTCGAACTGCAAGCATACCCAATCTTATTTAACCATTGCATGTCGTGCATTGTCATGCAGTCTGTGTGTAGTCCCTAGAGCAGAATTAAGGATTTCTCCCCAAACACTTTTACCGAGGATCCAAATATGAAGTGAGGGATCATGAATAACCACTTGCAAGGGCTTAATTTTAGAGTGGAAAACAGTGCTTCTTGTCTGACCTTGTTGAGTGTGGTAGTCCTACAACAGCCTGTGGTTAGCCCATTGTCATACAAAAGTTTGAGATCGTGATATGAAGGCTTTGTTGAAAAAATATATATTAAGCCACCAAAATATTTCATGACTGCCAAAACACCGGTGGCGATCTGATATCCAGGACCATCCATGAACTGCTAGGCATTCCACACCAGCATCCCATGGGTTAAAGCAATGAATTGGAGTCTGTATAAGAAAACGTGAAAGTAAAATATAATTTCCTGACACTTCCCAGAGAGGAAATTGTTCAAAGTACAAGGAATGGTTTTCAGGAGTGTTTTTGTTTCTAACCGTTGTGTAAAGATTCTATGGGCCCCTGTAAGTGGCGGTTGTGTTGCCCGTGTGTAATTGCAATATTCACTTATTAGTTGGTGTGATTGCTGTACCTGCTGTCCTGTCTTTGAAGCAGACAACTCATTACCTTGCCGCAGCTGCGCGCACTCAGATTATATTGGTTTGTGTTTTTTGTGTAACAGTAACGGTGCCTGGTTATCAAATAGATGTTGCTGATTTAAAATAAGCAGTCCTGGGGCCTTGGCAGCCTTTTTGGGGGATAAATGGTATCTAATTTAGCTGACATCACAGTGCCTAGAGCTGGTGGTCAGGACGGACGCCATAGCAAACATGTTACAAGGAGATTACAGATGTCTAGAGGGAAGGAAGACATTTCATATAAATGTACCTCTGGTCTCTAGCATTCTGGATCCGATAACAAAAAACAAAAAGAGAAAAATCTGGGTCTCCTACAAACTGCATTTTTAGGGCAATTAACATAGTTTACATGCGCAAAACAAGCAATTGGCACCTAAAAGAGCGATACATACACAAAGCGGGTTGGGGTTTCTCTTCCGTGCTTTTGAGCCAAACAAAAAAAAAGCCTTGCAGTGTTAGTAGTTGAGCAGGGCATGAAAATTAGTTAATATGTCCTACAAAGCAGATTTAAAGAATAGCAAGTACCCATAGCATGCACAATACACAGGGATTGATTATAGTGTCCGGAATCCCCTTGAACTATCCTTCCATTCAGCATTAAATAATTTAATATTGTTTAAAAGCTAAATGAGGGTCCGGAGTAGCCCATTCCCTTTGTACTGCTTATTCTAAAAAGGAAACATTGATATAAGCAGCAATGGGGGTCTGTTATTTGCTGAGTGTCCGCTGACCACATTCAGCCTGTCACGGCGCCCATTGCTGGTATGAATCGGTATGACTAGAAGGAAGTGGGTAATCTGCAGTGTTAAACTGCTCTAAAATGGTTTAACACTGAATAAAGGGACAGTGCCAAAGGACCCCAGACACAATAACCAATTCAATTAGATGAAATGGCTATAGTGCATACAGTGTCACTTTACGGCAACATCCGTCACATCCAAGGGGACATTCTGCCCTCAATGCAAATCCCCAATGGCCTAATTCACTAGGTAAAAACGATTTTTTCGAACAAGATCGATACATTGGTGCAAAAGGCCTTCCTTATAACTATAATCAAGAAATCACAAAATTAAAATGAAGTATGAAATGTTATAAGGAAATACAAACTCCACCCCAGTGTGCTTGAAGTTTTTTTTTCTCTGAGTAGATATTAATAAAATACTATATGGGTTATTCACTAAACATAGCATTGTATTCTATGCAAAATTTAGGCTACAGTGAAGCTGGTGATTTTTTTCAAATAAGCCATTTCGCCTAAACTTTACAATTCAGTGATTAGTGAATGCAATCCTAAATCTTCAAAATGTATTATTTTAAAATGGTTTTCTGACTCCTTACAAGAAAAAAAAAAATGAAAACGTAATTGTAGTCTTTTTTTGGTATCTTGGAACCACATGCTACATCCTTTATCTATTTTAAGATGAGAAGCCATTACCTTGAATAAGATTAATTAATTATCAGAAAAGAACTTAAAGAGAGCAAATAAAAGCAATGGGGGAAAAAAAAAAAAACGATGCTCCCTTTTTCGAGTAGTGAGGGTTTTGGGTAGGAAATAAATAAATGTACATATTGCATCCAAAATGCTACAGTTGCATTGGTAGGCTTCAAACTATCATTCAATATATGTAACCATTTCATTCATGAAATGTAAATCCCAGAATCCCCTGCACTTTGATAAATGGATCTGATAATTTTGTTACCAGTTGAATGATTTATTATGTGATGTTGGAAGTTCTAATTAAAAATGTCAAAATGTCAGACAAAACAGTCCATCAGATGAACGGGGAGAAATATCACTTAGGTTGCAATTTCTCTAAGCCCTGCAATCTTAGGGAAAAATACAGATAAAAGGAAAACTTCCACCCATAACAAGTTTACCTCACTGAAGCTGCTAAGGGTGCAGGAATGTCCATGCAACTTCTTGCCTTCGGGGGGGTTAAACCATTTTCCAATGGTTTAAATCCAGATTTGGCCCTCCTGGTATAATCTTCCTGACACTGTGGTGGCAGGGAGGAAGAAAGCAGAGTGGCAGCTTTGATGAGTGCCTGAGGACCAACCTCTGGGTTAAAGTACTGGGAAATGGTTTAACCCATGAAGGTAAGACAGAGCCCAGAAATTCCTATCCCCCATTTACTCATCTGTTTCTACCGAGGATGGTCCAAAAATAAAGGTGCACACAATTTTCCCGTAAATTAGATAAACCACAAATCCCAGACACGGTTCAGTGTTCACCAGGCTTCATGAGTAAAATATAGCAATACTCCTCTCCCTTCCAATTAGTGCCACTGACATTTTGTACAGACGTAAAATATTTGAATCTCCAGCTTTGAGCTATATTGTTGCTAATACATTTTCTTTATGCTCTATTGTACAGGAGTACGACAGGAAGCTGGGACAAGAGAAGCCACCAAAAGCGTCCACTTCACATTTCTTATTGGCTGTGTCTTTGTAGCATTTGTTGTGGGAGCTATATTCTCTGGACTCTTTGTCTCGTGTTATTGCAACCACATGTTTCAGAAGAACAAACACATTAGCAAAGACCCTGAATCAAGTCTCCAACGTCCACTTTCACTAAGGAGTCTGGCAAAAATGAATGGCCTCTTGGAAAACCAATCCAAGGAAGGGATGATGGAATCAACATCTCCAAAGCTTTATACCACACTCCTACATGGTGAAAAGGAGCAAACTGTTGAAACAAGCAAAGTTGGGATGAAGGAACACCCGGAACTGTCAGGACTTCCCACTCCCGAGTCCACACCAGAGCTACCAATGAAAAATTTGAAAGCTTTCAAAAACCAGTGGGAGAGGAACCAAAACTGTAATAATGCCAAAGAAATTCAAGGGAAGAGCTCCATGTTTCATTTTCCTGTATCAAACTCCCAAGTCTTTCAGTTCCCTAGTACTGTGGTCCTCCCCAGCAGTATTCATGGCTACGAGCAATCTATTTCTACATATGGAGATGACAAGAAGATACCAAATTCTGAGAGAGCTCTAATTCCGCATTCCCAGTGTTATCTTCCAAAAGGTGTGGAGGTGACAACACTTGATGAACTTCTAAAACATCTTCCAGAAACTAGTGGGTCACCAAGGAAAATGTCTGGTATGATGGCCATTAGTCCACAAGCTGTTAGTCCTCATTCAGCCATGTCATTCATCAACAGAGTTCAGCCAAAAATCCCAGACACAGAAAGTGCCCCTTATTACAGCTCCTCCACACTTCCAAGGGACAGCTTACCCAGAAGACTGGATATCCCACCTGATGTGAATCCCCAATCTTGCTTAGAAAAGCAGACAAGACATCCATCTCAGAGGCATTCATTGTCCTCTGGACACAAACTCATAAACATAGGTCCAGGTGGGCCAATGCTGTCTAGACAACACAGCTTGGGACAAGGCAACAGGCAACCCCCACCTCCACTTCTCACAAGAATGCACTCTACAGGTACCCCTGTACCCATGGATAGCCACAATGTCTTTCTTTCTCGTCAGCATAGCTACACTGATCAAACACCAATGCAGAGAAATATGGTGAAACGGACCCTCTCTTTAAGACCGGAGATACAATCCAATTCAGTATTTTTGCCCTCCTCTCCTGTGAAAGATGCAAATGAGTTCAAGTATTAAAACATATTTGGCTGTTCTTCCAATCAAAGGACACCTAGACAATTTGTGACAAAGAAATGTGAAACCGATCTTTTGTATTTTTGCCTTTCTGAAATGCTCTTGCTTAAGGCCAGATCACCCAACGTACATCTAACTGTTGTCAAGTCAACAGCAACAACATGGTTGTTGAAGGACTATTGAACAAGGATATTGAATTAAATCCCTTTGAACTGTCATGTAGTTAGGGAAGTCAGAGGGTAGGCTGTTGTCGAAAAAGTTAGTCTACCTAACCACATTATTAAACTTCTGTATGAAGATGACTGACACACAATCTGCTGTGATCTTGTGTGCTAAGTGGTTTAAATATAGTAGCCTGTTCCGTTGGTAGGTGGACAATGGGTAAAGATAAGAGAGCATTGGAACACAGTCATTGAAAATGGATGATATCAACGGACTTGAATTATCTGTGTCCCTGAGCCGAAGATGTCCACTAATAAGGCACATGAAATAAACAATCCATAATTTCATTGTGCACTTGGATGACATGAAAGGATACCTCAAGAGGAATAGATACAATGTAAATTAATTTATATATACATATTTGTATATATATAAAGATATATATATATTTCACAATGTACCTCCATATAAAAGGAGATTAAAATACCCTACTGTGTAGGGATGAGAAACTCACTTCTATTAATATCTCTGAAAGTGTATAGATTTAAAAAAGGTATGCCCTAGCTTACCTATGACCATCCGTTTTATTATAAGCAACAAAGACAGGAGAGAGAGGGAGCCAGTGAGAGCTCAGCATCCCTGACCTTAGAGTATCTCACCATGTCCATATCCTCCCAACGTCCCATCCCATTCAGGCTTCATCTACAGTCACTGATAGTTGAATACAAAAGCTCCAAATGATGGTAATGTAAGAACTGCCAGGCTATGAGCACCGTGTGCTTAAGGTGAATTGGGCTGATATTACATGCCATAACTGTATCCGGAACAGGTCTGATGGAACTGCCCCTAAGGGATAACTCTCCTTCCGAGGAACAAGTGGGGTGCTTGGCCAGCAGTAGTACCCCAATGTATAATCAGTAAGCCCAGTGGATAGTCTGTGTACATGTGTGCCTTATTTCAATCTAGTCTTATGAACATTGCGATTGTAGTAACCACAGAGTCTGTTCATTTTTGTCATTGATTGGTTCGTAATTTGAAAAAAAAAATTGTGATTTTTATTTTATTTTTTATTTGAAGAGGCTCTCGTAGAGCTGACCCTGCCTGCTGGTACTTGTCAATGTCAGCCGCAGACATGTTCAGAATTCTGGGTGATGTGTGGATTAAAAAAAGAAACAAAAAACATATTCCTCGGCACCCGGTATGTGGTTTGATGTGCTTTCACAGGTGAAAATGGATGTGATAGATTGTAATACTCAAGGTTTGTTCCTACTTACTTTGCCTTGGTCAAAAAAAAACCTGCAAAAATAGTTTGCCTACAGCACTATCAAAAGAATATAGTGCACCCATGATCAATGTCTGTTGAAACAGAACGTTTATATTTGCATTCTATCTACACAAAATCTAAAGTACAAGGAAGTATTTTCTCCCATGAAATCGTTCAGCTATTTCTTTTAAATATTGCAAAATCTCAATCTTCTCACTCCCGAATGCAAGATGTCTCAAGGCATCCCTTCAAAATCCTACGCACCTTCCTTATGTTACTTTTAAAAAGGATATTCTAAGCTAGATGGTAATAACATGTAGAGTGTGGACTCCCTTTAGAGAATTATGTTTTTTTACAGTAAACATATGGGCATTTGATTTAGACGTAATCCCGTGCACACAGTGTAACCAGGAAGCTACATCCCTGGCTAAAATGTCAAAATATCACAAAGTATAAAAAGATTTAAAAAAAAAAAATCATTGTTATATCATTTTCTGCACAAAATTAAAAAAATATATATCTTTATACCTCATGTCCAAACATTTCAAAAATACATTATTTGTATTTATGAAAGCATATTTGTTAATTTTGTTGTTATTTTTAATAACAGTCTAATAATCGTGAGTTTATTTGTGTATTGGATCAGTTACATTTGATCTCCATAAATCACAATTAAATGCTTCAGTTTCTCCAAGAAAGCAAAATATTTCAAAACAAACCGTAAATATCAGAACATAAGCCTTCAATAGTAATATTTTTTTTTGTAGAATAGGAAACATCCCGTCTTAAGTCACATGCTGTCCTTAAAAAGTTCATATCAAGAAGGGCTACATTTTAACATGCCTTAACTTCCCATCAATACTGAATAGAATCTACCAAGCCTTTGTACCCGCTGACATGTCAAGGCCTCAATCCATCTGCTCTGCAAATGAATAAACTGATTAAAGGGACACACCAAATGCTTTGTATGCTAACTTTTGCCTTGTGTGTGAATTGTAGCCGTAGACCGGACTGGAGAATGTTTGTAAACATTGTATTAATCTTCTTTGTGCCGGAGAATCACGAAACGAGTATAAAAACAGTAAAAACCCTTTCAGCACTCAAATAATTTAATTATTGTTCAGAAAAAGTATTTGTTTATAAAAGTATATATGTATGAGGGAGTCTCTAATGAAATGTGTAAGCATTGTTCTCTCAAAGAATGTTTATAATTTACATGTCTTATCATCTGTTCTTTGTATCGCAGAGATTTCCAATCATGCATCACTAATTCTCTGTAACCCCCACCATATCGTGGGATGTGCTACATGGGTCATGTTGCCGGCAAGTTGCTCAGGTGAAAGTGGCCTGCCCACAATACATTTACAATTAAAAATCGGCCTAATTTCTCACTACTGTTTTATTTTTTTCCTTTTCTTTCTAAGAAAAAAAAAAGACCTTGAATGTAAAATTTGTAAAAAAAAAAAAAAAAAAAAATTAAAAAAATTATGACATAAAAAAATATGTTAAAGAAATAAAACATACAAAAAAAAAAAACATTTATTTTGTATTTTTGAAGTGAATAGGAACATTACA
This sequence comes from Pelobates fuscus, assembly GCF_036172605.1. Taxonomy (NCBI): domain Eukaryota; kingdom Metazoa; phylum Chordata; class Amphibia; order Anura; family Pelobatidae; genus Pelobates; species Pelobates fuscus. The sequence continues at coordinate 95,758,153 of NC_086329.1, forward strand.
TACAGGCTTGAGGTGTCCCAACAGCATTCCTCATGCTCATTATCATGTATGACAGTTAAGGTACTTGTGGAGACATGCACAATTTTTTTTAATCAATAGAATAACACGGTAGGTATGTCGAGTAATGCTAGAGAGGGTAGTTAACGTTTAAGATAGTAACTTTGCTAAAACAGAGGTTAGTGTGCCACCAGCTGGTGCCTTGGGAGGCGTATTAAGTTATCAAGCAGACAGAGCAGTATTGGAAAACACTATCGTATAGTGCGCTCAATTTCAGGAGTATTGTCTGGGTTAAGTGGTAGGTTGTGCAGTGCTTTGCAAACCCCCTAGTCAAGGTGCATGGGGTTTAGTGAACAAGGGAGACAAACTTGCGGGAGGGTCCCCTAGTATTAACTGCGATTGGTCCGCAAGGGCTGATTCTCGAAAATAACATGCTTCGCCAACATGGAAGGCCTCTCACAGCGCTGCCTAAGGTAGGGCGTCTAGCTAAAACAGGTAGAATGAATGGAGCACGCTAAGAAATACTAGGTAAACTACAGACAACACTATGCCAACATTAGGTTACTTTACAGTCCCGGAGCGTGGACTAGGTTGGTGCCACTTGGTTAGAGTCACTCAGCCTATGCCGGCTGTCGGTTTGGTCAGGGTATAGATGCTAGGAGGGTCCCAGGATTCTACAGAAGGAGCGCAATGGGGGGCAGTCCTCCCGCCCCAGGCCGATTTGCAGGCCAGCATCTTTCATCCACAGACTCGGGGGCTCAAAGAGTTCAAGTCCAGCCCCATTTTGGAGAGACAGGAGGCCCTGGTGTTGTGTCTCCGCTGACGGCGGGCAGTCTCTTGCCCATGTGGTCGATGCATCAGGGTCTTGCCCTTAGTAGCCTTCGGCCCAGGTGGGCCCAAATCAGGGTTACCTCGTGTTTGGGACATTAGAGTTTCGTTCCTGGACTCCAGTGAAGGCTGATGTAGTCTAGCATTTACCTGCCTTCCAGGGTGGCCCAAAAGTGATAGAAATTTTTGTCCAGTCGCTGTAGGGATTTGTCTATAAAGCCAGGTTCCGGACTCCCTTGAGGCGTGGGTGGTGCCTTGCTGACTCCCGAGTCCGCTGCCATCTTGAGTGAGGAAGTCGCGGAATGTGCAGTCTCACGGTCTGTGTCGCAGAGGCTTGTTAATGTAGCAGGCTAGCCAGTGTGGACCGGGATATCCCCCACCGGTCCAAGGAGGGGGTGGGGGGTTGAGATGGAGCTGTACAGGTCTGTCCGACTGGCTCACTAGGCCTCAAGTGCTCCACCAGGGTTTGCTGAGGGAGCCTCTTCCAGAGATGCTCCGACATGCTCAGCTGGGCTTCAGACACAGGTTAGTCTCGCATTAAGGGCTTTACGCCGAACTGGAACTCACTTTGTGGGCTCAAGATAGGGCTTGAAGCAGGAGCTCCAAGAAAATGCTGCCAGTCCCAGAGTTGCACAATTTAAGTAAATATAGCATTGTTTGAAAAAGTTTACTTTTTCTTCTTTTTCACAATTCCAGACCTCTCAGGTGTCTCACTTTATGCTGGACAGTTCTAAATTTGGGGTCGTGTCCCACCGTCCAAATTCCAGACCTCCTAAGAGTCTCATTTTTGGTGGGACACTTGTGATTTTGAGGTCCTGCTCCACTATCCCAGAGGCTGGACAACAGGGAACTGTCCCCAGGGGTAGCATAGAGGAGATGAGCTAGTGCAAAGGAGCAGACACATGGGCTCCCTGTATGGTCTTATAGGTTGGGGGCCGGCAAAGTAGCCTGTCAACCAGCCCCTTTTTTGAATAGACCCACCCATTATGGGTGTCGCCAGTTATGGGAGTTGCGTCAGTTGCATTACCCCATGTCCAAATTGAGACGTATGCAATTCTACATTTTTGCAACTCACCTCTCAACTCACTATCTAAACTAGCTAAATTTTCCCATAGACTGGGTAATACATATAGCGGTTTAATCACTAAACAGCAAATGGTGACAAGAGACTTGCAAGATTTATGCATTAACGGAGTTTGAAAAATACAAAAATTGGAGACACTTTTTTCTGCCCAATTTTGGTCTAATTTAGCCTCAACTGAAGCAGCTCTTCAAAACTCATGGAACATCAAGATCCTATAGGTGTGTTTAATGAAAAGTCACAACGTATGGAGTACAAAACCAACCTAGAGAGTTGGTTTAAAGCTTGTGAATATGTTCAATATGTTGCACACTGCCCACATATGTTACAGGAAATTTGAAACTGATTTACCCCATAGATTGAGTGATAACTCTATTTTCTGAATAGTTATATATTTGCCAAGTGTTTTCAAATACAGAAGTCCAATTAAAATATACACCAAAATATTGATATTACAAATATTCATAAAAAGTGGCCATGGTTTGAAAGGCCTTATTCTGTTCCACACTAGAGGGGTCTTTCCGATCTGTTGATGTGGTAAGGATGGTTTAATGAGGCTTATAGTTGATGTGGAAAAGTTGTTGTGAATCTTGTCTATTCATGCTGTATACATGGACACACTCTAGCAGTGTTTCATCTAAGGTGACAGACTAGAATTAATAAAATCTCAAGAAAAAAAACAAAAAAAGCGAACTTTAAAGATTTATTTTAATACATAATGCATTGTCTATAATGGACCTTCTTGGAGTAACATTGAACCCACCAAGGCCACATTATCTCAATAAAGTGGTCTGTGTGCAGTGTTCCTGTCATTTTAACCGTAAAATTAAAAATATTGGAGTTTTGTAGATACAGCAATGTTTACATTGCAGGGTCGAACATGCCTCTCTCTAGTGGCTGTCTTCCAATAATACAACCAAGTTTGACTCTGCTACGTGATGATCTACGCCATTGCTTGAGGACATCGGACGTTATAAAATCCTTATCATATGGAAGCACTGGATTTAATGCTTCCCTATGAACATTTGATTAGCCAAGAAGATGGTGAGACAACCTCATGTGACATGCAATTCTCATGCCCAATGTTCCTCTTTGAAAAGCATTCGATTGGATTGAGAAAATGAAGATGAGATAGCCTGCAAGATGATGTCACTGTAGATGGAGAGGATGGCTGTAGTGTGTTTCTGTATTGAACCCTTTCTTAAAATGTAATTTAGGGGGGTCCTGAATCTAAATTGGGAGTAAAACAGTATGTTTGTAGAACACACATTTGTATTCCTAACAATATATTGATCCTTTACTTGTTTCTGTGCTTTTCCGCTCACCTAAGAGGGAACTCTAAATGACAAACTTCAGTTAAATCAAGCATCCTGGAAAATATAAAATATCATAATTCAACAGGACTTATAAAATAAAAAGTTAGTGAATTAAAACGTTTTGTAGTACATAAGGTGTAGCTATTTATTTTTTTTTAAGTGCACTGAATCTTTAATGAATGCATAGACTGTCGCTGTACTTGAAGATCATTATTGGTTAAATTTTCGTCTCATGGACGGCTGGAGTACTGGCCACTTACTCACGGCGTTGGTTTGGAAAATTAAACAGGTTGGAGGCTGCTTTTATAATATTAGTTTCTGGTTGGTTTCTCAATTCCATTAAAAAAAAATTATACAATGTGCTTAGATCAAGATTGACGCGGGATTTGGGAGGGAGTACTGCCAAAGTCAACGGAGGCCAGAAAACTGAAAGCCGATAACTTAAGAACAGCTGGAAGCAGGAAGCGACCGTTATCAAAGAAGCAGATACTGGAGTCTGCAGAGAATATTCCATGTTTACCATATTAGATGGCATGGAAAAAAATTAAAAAATGAAGAAATTCGCACTTACATACCCGTGACAGCCCAACCTGTTCAAACAGCGACAGAAGAAAAAATGATATGCTTTCGAAATGGATAAGGTTCAAAGACTCTGCACATGGAAGATTTGGTTACTCTGCAGAAATTGTAACCGAATTTTTTTTTATTTATATATATATATATATGTTTGTGCTCGGAATTTATCTAATACGTAATGGAATGTAGAAGGGGAAGCAAAGTTGGTTGAGGTGTGCAAAAAACAATGTGCGAGTAGGCCTGTAAAAAGAGGGCAAAAGAGGATTCAAAGAAAAACACTTTATTGAAAGTTAATACAGCATGAGCAACGTCATACAGCATGTCGTGAGATTACATACCCCCCCATTAAAGTCACTGCACACCCGAGCCTTGCCCAGAAATGAAATGGGACTGTCCGGCGTGTCACTCTGCCCGCCACCCTGACTAGTGTGTGGGGTGAGGGGTTGGTGAGACGTGGAAGTGTCTGTCGTGCTAGTGAGCGTAGTTTGGGAGGTCAGCAGTAGGGCATGGAGTTAACGTCTTTACCCTTGAGAATGTCCTTTCTGATGGACTCTGAGACAGGGTGGGCCGTGGAAACGCATGGATTGGGTATGGCTGAGACCATCAGGGGAAGGTTTGCCGAGCACAATGAGGCACCTGGTGTGGCTAGAGCGGATTCCAGTTTCGCTAGTCTGTGATTGATCGTTTGGAGGTTGGTGAGTATAGCTACCAGGGTGTCTTGTGTGGAATCCGAAGTGTGAGCTGGCAGGATTTGTGAACTACAGCCTGGCCTGGGAACGTTGGCCTGAGAGGTCATAAGCCTGTATAGTTCGGCCTTTCTGGTGGTGGCAGGAAAGGGGATACCCCTGTGTCTGAGCTCCGCTGAGATTTTTAGAATGGTCCAATATCTCAGGGACCTGTGGGTAAAAGGAGTGAGGGATTTCTCCGGAGACCCAAGCCTGAGTGACGTGCTGGGTATGTTGTCCGATGGTAGATCGGTGATCGATTCTTGTGACATCTGAAAAAGGAATAATGATTTGAATAAGTAGGGTGAAGAGGAGGTGAAGGTGAGACCTCTGGAGAACTGGCCTGCTAGCTAGTGCAGAGGCGAAGAGTTTACCTAGACCAAGTGACTCTACCTATGATTTGGCCCGAGGGGATTTTGTGGCCACATGCACGTGGTGGCGGGGTGTAAGCCTCTCGGTGACCTAAAGAGAGTCAAAACATGTGGCCGTGACTTGGAAAACCCTGGCTATAGCCCAAAAGAAGGGCGAGCGAGGTGACTAACTATGATTTGGTCGTGGGCCGAACCTCCATGTATGAGGTGGGGGTGTAGACCTCGCAGGACCGGGTGTTAATTTGATAGCTAAGGCCAGGACCTAACCCTAGGAGTCAGTTCTCTAAACTACTGGGGCTTGTCTCTTGCAATGGTGTATTTGTACGTATGTAAATACTAACCTTGAATATAAGTCCTGTTTGTTTGGACAAAGCACAGGGAGACTTCGATATGGCTTTATATTTGCTTCTGCAGGAAACGGCTTGGTCCAGAACCTAAGGGAAAAGGAGATGCTAGTGAGCCTGAGGTGTGCCACCGGTGTGCCAAGTGTGAAAATGTAGAACGTATGGGTAAGTGTGTATCAGAGATACTGTAACGTAAGCATGAGTAAGCTGAGGGACCTGAACGTTGGTCCATAAAAAGAGACAAGCCCCTGGGTTCCCAGAGATGTGAATTTTACGAAGGCGAAGTGAGGCCTTAAGGAGAACGTAATCGTAATGAGAAAGATAAAAATACCTGCAACTGAATGCCAGAGACCGGGTAGCCTGTAGGTTGTTGATAACGTAGTGGAACTGCGAAAAAGGCGTAGGTCTAAGTAATTGCATGTAGGAACGATAAACAGGAAATGATACGTTAATATAATAGTAGCACGGTTGTGCAGGTTTATGAGATCAGTTGGCGTCTTGGTGAGGCGTCTTAAACCTGGTGTGTTTAGACGTTTAGAACCCACTTTGGGAGGTGGGGGGTGGATTTACGTAAGGCCGTGGAGGCTGAATGAAGCCTCAGGAGAAACGTAAAAATTGGTCAAACCTTTTCACCTGATACCGTGAAACTGGAAACTGGATATCACTTCCTGAAGAGTTTTCTTGAAGAAGAGTAGACAAACCTAAAACATATGCATTCTAAGTATGAGGACCCAGAGAAACAAGTTTATTTAAGGAACAGAGATTAAACGTATGAATTACTGGTCTGAAATTAGCCTGGGAAACAGGGGGGGGGGGGGGGAGGGGGGAGAGTTACTGCTGAGTGAAAAAATAAGAGGGTTGGTGGTGGGTTAGCCCAACAATATAAAAGTGTTAATAGGCCAACTGTTCCTTTAAGAGGAGTCCCCTTGTGTGGAAACTGAAGTGTGCTGGGCATTTGTTCATAATTAAATGTAACGGTGGGCTGGGAAATGGTGCCACACAATCTTGTTGTATACGGGGAGTAGAATCAAACTATACACGTTTTATGAAATAGTTATAGTACAGTTTACATACTGGGGTACATACACAACTTATAGAGAATACCTGCTTAAACCTCCTGTGTTCGGCTAAACGAACCTGTGAGAGGGCATTAACATATAAATCAACTGCAGTCTGTTTGAGTTAACGAAAAGGCTGCATGAAAAAGCCGTTTGTAAGTGTGTTCGACTGTACGAACGTGTTAAACAGCCGAACGTAGGGTAAGTATGAGCGGTCGGGTACATTGTAATTTAGACGAACGAGAAATGAAGGTGTTTGTGAACTCTGTGTTTGGCTGTTAGACGCACGAACGCAGAAGTACACGAACAGCGTAAGGCACGAAAAGGGTAAGTAATAAAAGGAGCCTATCCCCACGTTTTTAGGCCCGAACGTGGGAAATAGTCGAACGCCATTTCCCACGTTTGCGCTTACGTGTAGGTGCCGGTCTCGTGAACGGAAGCCAAAACGCTGGGAAGCGAGTAACGGAGGCGGCTAGAAGCCGGTGGACGGGCCCGGAGGTCGGTGACAGGAGCTGTAAACGACGGACTGGATACTCGAGGCAGGATTTGGTGGCAACCTCAACCGGAAGTGGAGGTAACTATGGAGACAGACAAACGGCTTGCAAAACAAAGGTAAGTAGGGGGGTATGGTTTATATAGGACCATAACTCCTCCCACAAATTCAGGCCAAATGGCCTTCCAACATATACACAAAAACACCCAGAAGCAGTCCAATACCCTTCAAAGAAGAAATCATTGATTGGCATTTCAGATTTGTCTGTCTATTCCTTTGTTGAGTATTTAAACAAACATAGTATGTTACAATGTTTCTGTCACGAGATTAATAACCCAACACGCAGCATTAGAATGGCCAGACTTAACGTAAATATACAACAAGAAACAGGGTCAAGAATATATCAAGGATAGGAATAACAGGAATACTCAGAGTCAAGACAAAGTCAGGGTCAAGATACCAGAAATCACGAGTCAAATACAAAGCCAGGGTCAGGATACCAGAAATCATGAGTCAAATACGAAGCAGAGGTCAAACGGAGGAAATCACAAGAGAATCACTAGAAGCACTAAACGAGGTTCTAACAGAAACCTAGATAGGGCAATAAATGGGGGCTAAAAAAGCCTTAAATAGGCTTACCTATGTTCTGATAGGCCCACGTCATCGCTGTGATCCAAAACAGATTAGAAACGCAATGATGACGTGGTCACTTTAAGAGTGGGCGTAATGTCACGTCCATATCTATATATAGACGTCCTGCAGCGCGGCTGCCTAGTTCAGTCAGACTGTGCATCAGGAGGAGGTCGGCTAGGATTGAGGTAGGTGAGTCTCACTCCGTGTGCCGCGCGGTCGCATGGAGCGGTTGGACCTTGCGGCAAGATGTAGACTAAGATCGAGGAAGGTGAGTTTCCCTCAGTGTGCTGCGCGGTCGCGTGGAGCAGTTGGACCGCGTGGCAGGAGGGGGTCTGCATGGCTAGGCTGAGGTAAGTAATGCCACAGTTTCATTCCTACTATAGGATCTTTATCTTCTTAGCGGTGGCCAGACCGTTGAATACGCTATACGGTCACATACTATATTCAATGTGATACACTTTGTTATCACTAACCTTACAATGTATCCTAGTCTGAAAGAGTCTGCCAGCATGTTAACCCGAAAACATGTATTAGGTGGTTAGTGGAAAGAAAGATGCAGAACTAAGGACTTGCCTGTAACTTTTTTTTTTTTTTTTTTTTATTGACGTGCCCTCAAGGCAGATACGTTTAAAGCAGGAAAATCTGTGTCCTGCCTAGAAGGATCTAGACTCAGGACACAAAAAATTGGCTCTCCCATGCAGGTTCGGTGGGTCCCAGTTATGTTATCATATTAAGCTGGAGGCAACTGAAATCAATGATTTGTTTACTGCAGTACTCTTTCTGTCCCCAATGAAATGGAGAACTGACGGACACCAGGAAGAGTGTACCATTTTTTATGTTTACTAAATTACACTTAAAGAATGTGCCACAAAGCTAATCTTCCAATTGAAGAATGGGTCTATGAACCTCCAGGGTGTAAGAGAGTGTGTCTTCAATGAAAGTCCAGCCCAGGGGTAGTAACATACCCACTGGAATTGTATATTATGCTAGCTTTAGTGTACTTTTAATCTTAATTTGATAACGTGACAGGAGGTGAATATTTTGCTTTACTTTCCTTATTATACTCCACAGCAGCAACAAAACAGAACAGAATATAATAACCGATCAAAGTAGTAGGAGTGATAAAGGCCACGGACTCTCACATATACCCTCTTTCTTGATGTATGAAACAGAAATACAATGCATAAAACAAAGAAATGTCAGGAACTGTAGAAGTAGCAGAAGCGCCCAAGTACATTCAAGTACTCAATAGGAAAATGCACTTGAGCAAATCAGACTGAAAAAGAAGGGAAAAACAAACAAACAATTAAATTATCTCAGAGTGGAAGCATAGTATCCAAATATGGATATTAACGTTATCAAAGGAAAAACCTATTTCATATATCTAAACAGCAGATGACAGATAACATGTACAATAACAGCAATAAATATAGCATAATCTAAAGAGAAAAAAAAAACGATAAAGGTATGTGAGGGAAAATATCCACCTCCTGTCATTAACAAAATAAAGATTATACATAAAATAGCATAATCTACAATTTTATACATGACAGGAGACTTCAGATTTTGTGGTTTTAACGCTCAAAAAAAAAGAGAAAAGATATAAGAAGATCTAAAGTAAACGCATGATGGACAGAAGAGCAATGGGGAAAAAAATGCCCTAGAAGCAGCTGCGCCCTGAACTAAGCTCCAAAAGAGCAATCTACGCCCACAAGGGATAGAAGTCAACGTAGTCACCAATCCAAAGCAGTCGTAGCAACAGGCTTGTAAGGACAAACAAAGGTAATGAGAACCTGTCCCGAGTGAGAAGAACGTAGCCGGCCAGTAACCTCTACATAATGTAGGAGAGCAGAAAGGTCGCAACGTTTGGGGAAAAATTTGAAGAGAAAAAAAATACCTGTGAAGGTGATTCTTATCAATAGGAAAACCATGAACAGCAAGTTGATGGGGCAAGAGGTCCTCCATAAGGAAAATAAAGTGCAACAGAAAATTTAGAATGGTTAACATAAGTGAAGTTAAGTAATCAATGACCCTTTCCATGCAATAACCACTTCTGAAATTTTATGAAGGAAAGGCTGAATTTTCTTAAACCTGAGGCCCATGAATCGCATAGCAGGACCTTAGACGTTTCCTGGAAAAAGTCCAAGCCCCCCCAAAAAAAACAAAAAACGAAAAGCCCTAACAAGTGACCCAGACAAAACAAGAAATGTAGGTTAAACACCACCAGAATTGGAAAAGGAAAAGCCGATCACGGATGTAGTAAAAGATATGTAATAGGGAGAATGGAGTCGCAAATAAAGAGAAATCAATAGAATGTCTGAAAAGACTGTAAAAAGGAGGGGAAGAAAAAAGGGACATGGGTTAGATCACAAGATACAGGTTTACATTTTTTTTATTTTTCTTTATTAAAACAACAATACAGTATAATGCCATGGGACACAACAACTCTGATCTGTGCAGGTGCAGATGCATTAAAGAAAGAGGTTGTGGCTTTGTTGTGAGCGGCTTTTATTACCACATACTACTCCTGATTTGTTATGTTTTGATCCCTTTTTTTGCTGATGTGGAGTTCAGTACAGAAAGTAAAGCACAATATGAAGCCTCCTGTCATGTTTGAAAATAAAACTGGAGGGGGATAATTTGGAAGGCTACTCTTTACAGGTAACTCTTTAGAGGACTAGTAGATGTCACCTGAAATAGCCTGCCTGTCATAAAAGTAAAGACAAGCACAACGCAGAGACTGAAATACAATTAGTCTGAGGTTTAATAATGAACAGAGTAGTAAGGTTGGTTTTCAGCCAGCAGGCTGTGTTTGTGCAAGAAACTAAGAGATGGGAAACAAGGTACGCTGTATGAGAACTTCACTGGCCACTCCTCAGATGGCTGTTAGAGATCCTTCCTGGGTCATGGCTGCATAAAATGCATCCTGTGGGGATATTTATGGGATAATAATAGTAAACAGTTGAGAATTGCCCACTATTTCAATTCTCAGATCCCAAAGATCGTTATCATGTAAGTGAAATGTATTCCATATAAATAAAATAACCATTTGTTATGAAAATAGATACAATTTATTGTGACAATTTAAATAATAATAATAAGTAACATGCGTGACAATAATCAATGAATATTCAGTATAACATGGTATGCAATACAATATGGTAATGTAAAAACATCTCCCAATGGCCAACAGCCTTAATTGTCAAACAATGATTTATGATGGGCTTTCACAGAGACAAAGAAAAGTTTCACACAGCTACAGCATAAAGCCATAAACTTAGCTAACAGTTAGAATAACCGTTTCAATGCTGGTTAGACCTCCTAGGTAATTAAGATCTATTCTCATGTGATTTTTACCCCTTAAGGACACATGACATGTGTGACATGTCATAATTCCCTTTTATTCCAGAAGTTTGGTCCTTAAGGGGTTAAATAAAAGAACAATTAAACCAGTTCATTAGTCAATTCCTGGAACCATCCAATAAGAGTAATCTACTATGTTCTATAAGCAGAATTTTAACTTGCCTAAACAGATATTTTATCTTATTTTAGAGCAATTCAATACACCTGGATAAATATCACGATATGCTAACATGTGATATGTCTCATAATGCCACGGTTCTCACCGCGACATCCAGACGGCCAGACGAGGTCGCCCCAGAAGTGCCCGATGAGGGACTTGAACTTGGGTACTCTGCAATCCTGGACCTGCTCTCTTGCCTCTGAGCCACTATACAGCTCTAGAAATTGCCTGAAGTATAATCTTGCCTTGTATCCAGCCCTGGGGGCTGGACGTTATTCTGTGGCTGCTCCAACATTCTCAGCACACCTGTGGCTGATCACCAATTAGCCAGGTATAAGACACTGCCTCTCTCTGAGGGCAGTGTCAGTTCATTGACTCTGGTTCAAGTATTGCTGTTTCGTGTTCTCCTGACCTTGGATTGTTATTTCGTTGTACCCTGACTTCTGGCATCCTCTGACCTCGGCTCTCTGCTCGCTTATCCTGATTTCTGGCACCCACTGACCTCTGGCTTACCCACGACTCTTCTCCTGGTTTATCCGTTTCTGTACTGCGACTTGGAGCATTAACCTGCACAGCCCCCATGCACAGACTCACAGGCCAGGTGAGTTCTTACCTGACCACCTTGGCCTGTGTTTAATTGCAAGGGTGAGCATATATCTGCGCTACAGACTCCCAACCAAGGTAAGCCGTTACACCATAAATACATAATTATTCATTTGTATCTGCAGAATAGAAAGTTTAATAATATATTTCTTTAGTAACTAAGATTTCTAAATATCGAAATCTGATCGTGATTTATCCAGTCATATATTATGCTATTAGAAAATTTTAATTAATTTAGATTAATTAAATGAAGCCAGTATAATTACCAGTTGAATATTTTCATCAGATTAGTAGGTAGTCTCAGGAACTTGTTTGGATTTCTCGCTCTGACCCTGCTTCTTTGCTCACTTTGACTTAGCCTGCTTCCGACTGCCTTGCCCCCGACTGCTCACTCTCCTTGCTTTCTCTGCATCCTTTTGCTTTCTCTGCATACCTTCTCTTCCCTTTGTCTTAACTTTTAAAGGAAAAATTCACTAGGTGATAGACCAATAGAAACACTGGAGGTGTGGTTACCTTCCAGATAACAATTTAAGTATTTGGTCTATAGAGGGCAGTCTCGACCCACTAAACATACCTATCCAGGAAAGAGTTAACTTTTCCTGGTGGCTATTTTGACTTTGTTTACCTTATCTTTATGGTTGTCTATAACTTAAGTTTTCTGTCAGTTCAAATAGTTTCATTGAGTTTTGTCCAGACTATGTGTCTGGCAAAGTCTGCTATAATTTCTAATATGACAGTTATAACTAAGTATGACCCCTAAACTTACAATAGGACGTTATACAATATCGAAAGTAAAATTAAATTATTTAATCTTCTCTGTTACAAATGTCTGGGTTTAGAATTGATTATATTCCATTAGCATTTAGAATCACTTCTTATCGCTTGATTTGTTTATACTATGCATTCCTTTAGCTCTGGCAAAGTGGTTAGTTTTACAGAAAGGATAGAAATTTTGTGTCTCTTTGTTAACTAGAAAATAACAAAATGGAGTCTGGTCTGTTCAGAATGATTCAGGCAATATACACTTTAATTTCTATCATAGCACAAAATGTCTGCCGATATAAATACCCTGACAATCCAAGCATTCAGTGTCTCCTCCCTCTGCATGCAGACACTGAACTTTCCTCATAGAGATTCATTGATTCAATTAATCTCTATGAGGAGATGCTGATTGGCCAGGGCTGTGTTTGACTTGTGCTGGCTCTGCCCCTGATCTGCCTCCTTGACAAGCTCAGCCAATCCTATGGGGAAGCACTGTGATTGGATCAGGCTACCACTTCTGATGATGTCAGCAGGCAGGTCAAAAGGAAACCTGGACAAAGCAAGCAGCTCCAGACTTGAATACAAGTAAGATTTTACTATATTTAGGGAGGCAAGAGGGTCCGGGAGGGCTAGATAGTGATTTTAACCCTATAGGGTCAGGAATACATGTGTTCCTGACCCTATAGTGTTCCTTTAAATTATAACAATCTCACTGCTATCCACTTATCACTAGATATAAGAGAAAATCAAAGTCTAAATCTAAACATAAACCCCAGCTTCTGAAAGCTGCCCCTGTCCTGCATTAGATTCATTAAATGTACCTCCTGTGCCTGTGTAGGTGTGCCTCTATTAAGCCCAATTAACTGCTAAAGCAGGTACTAATTAGCTACATTGTAGCACTGACAGGCTGACAGACTCCTGCAAATTAACCATGTCCTCAGGAAACTGCTTGTAAACATTGTTAGAGCCTTTTTGAGTTTCCCCTGAGCGCTTTGTGCTTGTACAAGGTCATGCTGCCAGTCCAGGATCCCTTTTTCTCCATATTTACAACACATGCAGGGTTGTTGTATAGAACCGAACACATCTTGAACGTAATATCCAATTCCAAAACTGCCTATAGAATGTTGGAACATTAGGCTAAAGGCACCAAGGCAAAGCAACGGCCCATTAATTCAGTACCCTTAGAATAATTTTAAGACATACCGATTATTCGAAGATTAACAATGCCAGTAAAGAATGTAAGCTCTTTGCGCAGGGCCCTCTTCGCCTACTGTCCCAAACATATCAAATGTCACGAAGCAGAAAAAAAAACATGCTGAAGCAGAAAGTATATTTTAGGCACCCATGGGCCCTGAAATACTTTAAAAAGTTTAATCATTTATGATGTAAAATGTTGAGCAGTGATCTGTATGTGTACTCTTTCCGTTGGACTAAATTTGTCACCAGTAGCGTTTTGTCTGTCCATTTCACATTGCCAAGAACTAGGATGCTCCATTTAATAGTAATATTTGTCTCGATTCCCATCTCCTCCCATAGTCCCCGTTCTCTTAATTTTTCTATTATATGCCTCCAAGTGGCATTAATAAGAAACAGTGGTTGCTAAAATGTGTGAATTTATTTGTGGAATGAGATTTGAAAGTAAATCAGGGAGAAATTGGCAAGCCCGGCAGAGAGGTGATCCTCTGAGACCCCGCTATTTCTATCCCATCTGGAAAGCGACAATAACAAACTCTAGTGGCCCTTTAAACGAGACGATGTTAGCGACCCTTAATGGGTTTGGTATTCAAAGGAGGGTCAAAGGATGCAGCTGATTTCAATAAATGTGAATCATTGCAATTGGCCTGGATACAGAACAACGTACTTACAGAAAAGAAAATACTGATTCTAATAGACCAAAAACCAAATTGAAGTAATAAAAATGCAAATTGAAACCCTTCAAATCTACTGCACACTGTGTTATGTAAACAGAATTTAGCTGGAGCAATAAAAAAATAGAACATTAGAATTGTAATCATTTTGTTCCCTCTAGATAAAGATGAATGCGAAGAAAGGCAGGGTAAACTTTAGAACACCACTGCTTTTGGGTATTTAAATCACTATTAGGGTAGGATACAACAAGGTCTATACGCAACCCTTAGTGCTATTAGACAGGTGAATTTGGCAGCTTAAAGCAGCACGGTCATGCCAAACTTACCTTTCCCCAATCGATTCCTCTTCTCTCCCTCTGTCAGGATCTGTTCTTCATTTCTTCCTGTCTGCTCTAGTTTTCTTTAAAACAGGTCGAAACGTTGCAATAAATCTGCCTGGAAGCAATCGCAGCGAGTGCCTGAGATTTTCTTATTCATGTATATTTCTTGGGGTTTGCTGACCCATGCTTAGTAGCACCCTGGGTTGAAACATTGTGGCTGTGTGCGACCTTACTCCTTTTTTCCCCAATAGGTGTTTAGTAGACATGCCCCTACTCGTGGCATAGAAAGTAGGGGCATTCGGCAGATAATCTCCATTATGCTATTATGAGGGTCATATTGACCCCCATAGAGTGAGGGAGGACATGGGGGCTTAGGAAGTGGCGGGGAGCCACTTCTATTTTTACATATTAAAAGAAGGGAGCTGTGGGCCAGTGGCTCCCTCCTTCTAATAAACCAAAACGAACGAACAAAGAGGTCTTCGTTCATTCGTTTGACATTTCTATTCAATTATTCGTCTTTCTGACGAATGAATAGATGAAATTCCCGTTTGCATGCCCCAGTGTTTAACTGGGCATGCTTGGGAATTTCACAGCGCTATCTAGTGTGGGCAGATGACGTGTCCCACAGGGTCTCCATCTACCCACACAAAGATGGCGGCGCCCAGGACCTAGGTCTGGGTATGAAATAAAGATGCAAAAATAGGTAAGATGGGGGGCTTAGGGGCATTTGGGGATGCCTAGGGGGACAATAAGATGTAGTGGAGTCGGGAGGGGGATAAAAAAAAAAAAAACGGGATTCGGCCGCGACGCTTTAAGGTCAGGAGGCCACAAAAATTACTTATTTCAAGTTTTGCCTAGTTGAGTCCCTGTTAATGTCAGTGGTGACAGATGTCTGTCGCTGAACTGAAATGATAGCAACAGAGTAGACAGACCAGTTAGTATGCTGGACAAATCTAGCAGGCTTCTTGTTTTAACAAATCTTCCTAATATATGGCACATCAGCACCAAAACGCAAACACGACATTCTAAGAGAGCACCTATATGGCACAGGCATGCAGGCTGTCACAAGCATCCACTTACTGACCTGCCACCACTAGCAAGTCACTGGAGGAAGCTGTGAATGGCTCCAGAATTTATATAGAGCAGTTCTTACAATCCGAATTTTACAGAAAAATCCAGTTTGAACGGCCACCATGTGTGTCAGAGGGGTGCATTCCGTTGGAGACGTCCTTTTCCCATGAGAGAAGCTGTGCTGCAGTATTCTCCAGATGTCACATCAGCCGAATCAGTAGGGAAGGAATAGCAGAGCTCTTACAAGAGCTAGCAATTAGCTGTGAAGCAGGTTCCCTACTAACACGAGACAAGGCTACGTATTGCCGGTTAAGCACTTTGATTAAGTGCGGGATATTGTAACGAGAGTTCAACAGCAATAATATTGTAAATCCAACAACCAGACAATAAACAGGGTATCTGTTACACCGGTAGATTCCCATTAGAAAACTATTCACAACGTTTAGAAAACACAAGGTGTTACAAGAAAATATTATGTTATTTTGCTGTGTATGAGGGTTTTCTGCCTGTTCTCACTATCCGGGGTGTTGAGTTGGATTACCGTGAACATTTTTTTTTTTTTTTTTTTTTATTGAGCCACCATTTGTACATCAATCAAGCATTTTCTTGTCACTGACCAAGATATAAATGTAATCATCGCTCTGATTGGCTCGAAGCACCTATCTGCCAATCAATAAATACCTTGCGTTTCAAATATGTACATTTATTTTATTTCTCTCTCCTCTCCCTTGCTGCAGTAACGCTGATAGATGCTACAGGTTCTTCCTTCCAAATAGCGGAGTAAAACCAGTCAATTTCTATCAGATGGCCTCATGGAGACCAGTTGATTAGTTTAGCGTTGCGTTTGTGTGCATTGTTTTCTAAAGCAAATTGGTTTGGAGTTTTTTTTTTTTGTACTGTTTTTTTTTCTTTTTTTCTTCAACTCTTATTTAAATGTAAACACATTTCTTGATAAGGAAGAATTAAGGCATGACAAAAAATGAAAGGGATCACATACATAATCCATTAGAAAGCACAGAGTGAAAATGTTTGCAGCTCGGAATAATAGCTTTCACTGTAGTAATTAATATATTGAAAAGACCAAAATGCATGTTTAGTCTGTACCTCACAAATAATAGTGTCTTTCTATGGTTATTTCTAAAAGCTGATTCTAAATTGCATGTGTTTTATTTATTTTTACCTCTTCTATAAAAGCAAAGGATGACATAAGAATCCATTTACGCATGTATATATTCTTTTTCTTGTGTCTTGTGGTGAATACCTTTTATCAAATGTTTGCCGTTTTGAAAGCCGTGAGGAAAACAAAACAAAAAAAAAAAACACGCTTTGTGATCTACAGCTTTCACAGAGTTTGTGGAGAAGGACGATTACACACCGGAATATAGAAATAACATTGTGTCATTTGTAGACAAGCTTTGCTTAGTAAAATGACACAGAATGGCATTATCGGTCTCCTTGTGCCACCTCCTGCGGACTGTGACATGAGTTTGCAGCGAACAGGTGTGGGAACAGATCAAAAACACAAACGAGAGTAATAGATACGGTATCGTGCAGAGAATCTAATCTCTTCAACATGTGTTGTGCTGATGTAACGCATTCTGAATGCCACTAGTGGATCAGATGTAGTCACACTTTGCTTACTCAAATTTATGTCTTCAAGGCCCATCATTCCACCCAGTGTCTCAGAGCGGTAGGATGAGGCTACGTCAACGAACGGTACCTTCAAGGAATATGGCTCAACCGAGCCTGAAAACCGAGCTATAGGTAGTAGCTAATTATAACTGCATGTGTGAGGCAAAGATAAGTGAAGATTTATAGCATCAGGAGCAAGGCTCGGTGTCAAAATTAATCTCTGGTCATTAACCTCGGCTATGGCTCCATACACTGCTGTATGTATGACCTGTTCATAATGAACACACACTCAAATATCTACATGGAGAGAAAAATGGAAAGACTTGGCTGTTTCACTGTCACACACTGTTTGAAGAAGACCATTCTATTATACTCTGTATCTGGCCTGATGAAGCATTGTTTCTTTGTCTCTACAGGCACTGTGCTACAAGAAGACGTGGGCAGCTAAATTGAACAATGAGTAACACAAATGAGATGACATTCCTCCATGCAATCAATATTTACATCACTTTGCGCTCTCTCATAATGTCACAATTTCTCTGGAGACTACGGTCCATGTGTTTTTAAAATTCCATTACCCAATACTATTTACTTGAAATTCCCAAGGACTTCCTTAACCTCCCCGCTGCCTAAGGCTGTTTGAATAGCATTAACCACATATACATATGCTGGGCGACTAAGTGTTAATCATATCTGCACCCTGTGATGGAATCTGAAGAAGCAGGATCTGTATCTCATACAATAACAATAAGAGGAAGGGCTGGGCTTAATTAAAAGGTATGTACAAAGAGCAATCGGGGTGGATTAGAGAATGGGCACATGAATGGGTACCTGGAGTCCTCTTGGTTTGGTTCTCCCTCCTACACTTTAGGCAGCTAACAGGTCTAACCGGAGTACCCACACGTATTGGTGTGAGTAAACAAGAGTTATAAACATCTCTGCTCTCTTGTGATCTCAAAATTCAGGGAGAGAGGCATCAACAAAAAATTAGAATTTTGTAGAATGGAATAAGCCAACGTCTTACAAACTTACACGCCAATTTTTTGAGAATATCTGGGTATATAGATTTGACCTAATATGTGGGATAAAATCTGAACCTTATAGAAAATAATGGCAGCAACTACTTAATTTGTTTTGTACGGATTTGATGTCCATATGATCTAGATCCCACTCTTCCGAGGTACTTTGAAATGCAGATTCTAGGTTTCTAGACTCCCAGTTTCTGGGTTTGGATGAGCAACAGAAATATCACGAGCATCCGCCCCTGCATCTGACAGTACAGCAATAAAACACAGAATCTATCATTCTTACACACCTCACAATATTTAAACTGGACAAGAGTGACACTTTGATTTTACGGGTGTGAGTGGGGGGTGTGGGCAGGGATTTTGAGAAATTGTAGTTGATTTACTAATAATTTATACAACAAAAATGTATAACAAGAGCAATGTATGTTATTTACACAGACTGGTTTCTAAACACATATATTGTGGTTTAAAGACACATTACTGGGAGTGTTTCTACTCTGACACAATATATAGAGCTCCTAGAAAAGAGGGACATTAGGATAGAATAGAGTGACGGAGGGATTTGGGCCCAAAATAGGGACTGTCTCTCCTAAATTGAGACACTTGGAAGGTATGTTTTTCTAAATCACTCTAGATGAACACAAGAAGTTATGACCCAATATCCAGAGCCTGGAAGGTTCTTTATGTTCATCCGGTAGATGCCTGCGTTCTGAGTCGGTTAGAGTGGGGAATAAAATAGGCTTATTTATTCGTCGCCAGTTCTAAATACCACACACGCAAGAAGAAAAGGAAGAAAATGAATTTAGAAGCCGCACATTGATCAGGGTGCAAATTATAGGAGGCCTTACAAGCTGCCGGCTCAGCGTGATTTATCCACAGGGATTAATAAATATTAAATACCTCTTTACGTACCAGCCTGATTTACAGGCATGACTTGCTAAGCACTTTCCATACGTCATTTATTATTCCTAATGCTGCTGTCCAATTTCCTGCATGCTTAGAGCAGCTTGCATCATTTGCATGGAACAGGCCTATCCGTAGAAACGGCCTGTTTGGAAAATGTCTCTGATTGAAGACAAGCAGATCTTGTATTTTGTATTTTTTTTATTTTTTTGAGGTGGGGTGATGTGTTTGCAAATTGTGTTTAGAGGACAATCTAGGCAATGAGCAATTAATACATATAGAGTATTTGGGTGATCAAAGGTGATATTATGTATATAATTTATACCTAGATAGTGTTTACAGCAGGAACATAATCAACATATTGTACAAACAAAATGATCGGCTAATTAACAAATCTATAGAAAATCAGGCTATTTAAAGGGGAACCTTCCACTGCCTGGAAATCGTACCATGAGGCGCATGGGCTGTGTGGATTTCTATATTTTGTTTTACACAAATAGTTTTAAAAAGGGAAATATAAAAACAAGATTCTGAGAAGGGACAGATTTCCTTTAACCCCTTAAGGATCAAACTTCTGGAATAAAAGGGAATCATGACATGTCACACATGTCATGTGTCCTCAAGGGGTTAATGAAGCCCTATTATGGCATCCTACGTAAATGTTAAAACACAGGGGTCATTTGATGAGGCCACAGTGCCAACATGTTAAACATCTGGTTCCTCTTGTTTTATACACATCACAGTAATTCGGTTCATGCATTCTGTAGAGTGTCTATTTCCTACAATCCTTTCACTCTACACTTGGGTATTTAGTTTGCTGTGGTCTCATGTTACCAAACTCTCCTACCTGTGAGGGAGCTCTACAGTGCTGCACTTGGCTACCATGGAGTGGATTCAGACTAACTTTGCCATCTACAAGAAGTGTCGGATTCGCCACACAAGCAAGGAGGCTACCAAATTTCACCAACATCTGTGCTGAAAAGACAAAGGACAGTATTAAAACCTTTCCATTCAAAAGAGAGTGTGTATAAATATCCAAAATTTCCCAATAAAGCAGTATATTTATTTAATGCAGCAGATGCTCTCTGAGAGATACTTGGCAGTACCAATTAGGTAGTACCGAAAGGAGTAGATCCTTGTCTGTGTCTTCCCTTGGATGGGAACTAGTCTGCCTATGTCTGCCAAAGGCCACAATCTCTCTATCTCGGATACCTATCACTGGCAAGAGATTCTGTCAATGAAGGCAGACAGCTCCAACTCACAGCACTCAGCTACCGGCTCAGATTCTCTGCACAAAGCTCCAACTCACAGCACTCAGCTACTGGCTCAGATTCTCTGCACAAAGCTCCAACTCACTGCACTCAGCTACCGGCTCAGATTCTCTGCACAAAGCTCCAACTCACTGCACTCAGCTCCTGGCTCAGATTCTTTCTACAAAGCCCCAACTCACTGCACTCAGCTCCTAGCTCAGATTCTCTGCACAAAGCTCCAACTCACTGCACTCAGCTACTGGCTCAGATTCTCTGCACAAAGCTCCAACTCACTGCACTCAGCTCCTGGCTCAGATTCTTTCTACAAAGCCCCAACTCACTGCACTCAGCTACTGACTCAGATTCTCTGCACAAAGCTCCAACTCACTGCACTCAGCTCCTGGCTCAGATTCTCTCTACAAAGCTCCAACTCACTGCACTCAGCTACTGGCTCAGATTCTCTCTACAAAGCTCCAACTCTCTGCACTCAGCTCCTGACTCAGATTCTCTCTACAAAGCTCCAACTCACTGCACTCAGCTACTGGCTCAGATTATTTCTGCAAAGCTCCAACTCACTGCACTCAGCTACTGGCTCAGATTCTCTCTACAAAGCTCCAACTCTCTGCACTCAGCTCCTGACTCAGATTCTCTCTACAAAGCTCCAACTCTCTGCACTCAGCTCCTAAATCAGATTCTCTCTACAAAGCTCCAACTCACTGCACTCAGCTACTGGCTCAGATTATTTCTACAAAGCTCCAACTCACTGCACTCAGCTACTGGCTCAGATTCTCTCTACAAAGCTCCAACTCTCTGCACTCAGCTCCTGACTCAGATTCTCTCTCCAAAGCTCCAACTCACTGCACTCAGCTACTGGCTCAGATTATTTCTACAAAGCTCCAACTCTCTGCACTCAGCTACTGCCTGCTCCAAATCACTGCACAAGGGGAATAATAAGTAAGTGGCAATACAACATATAAAGTACAGAAAAAGGAAAGGTGTATCCCGCGCCTAGTATATTATATGTGCAAAAAATACATACATATGTTCTCAAATATATCCGGAAGGAACCGAACCTCAGAATAAAAACAGAGAATAAAACACAATAGTGCAATACAGTGATAAAAAATATTTTTATGGTGGTGAGTACAGCTATATATAATCCACTCACATTTATATGAGCTATAACAGAGCTCAGCTGTGCAGCGCTTGGACGGTACAATCCCCGTCTTGGGATATGTTGTTGTAGTATATGCAGGTGCTTCCAAAGTGCAATATGCGTGGTATATGCAGAAAAAAAGAAAAATAGCAGCCAATGGTGAAGTACCGTATATACTCGAGTATAAGCCGAGTTTTTCAGCACATTTTTTGTGCTGAAAAACCGGAACTCGGCTTATACTCGAGTCAATAGTCTGTATTATGGCAATTTGCATTGCAATAATACAGACTGAGGGAGAGGGGGGCTGGCAGAGATCTTACTTACCCGTCCTGCAGCTCCTGTCAGCTCCCTTCTCCTCTGCGCCGTCCGTTCAGCACCTCGGTCAGCTCCCAGTGTAAATCTCGCGAGAGCCGCGGCTCTCGCAAGACTTACAGTGTGAGCTGACAGAAGAGCTGACCGGACGGCGCGGAGGAGGAGAGAGCTGACAGGAGCTGCAGGACGGGTAAGTAAGATCTCTGCCAGCCCCCCTCTCCCCCCCCCCACTGAACTGCCAATGCTGGACCACCAGGGAAGGAGCCCCCCTCCCTGCCATGTATCAAGCAGGGAGGGGGGGGGGGACGAAAATAAAAATAATAATTAAATAAAAAATAATAAAAAGAAATAATAATGAAAAAAATATATTAAAATAATAATAAATAAAATAATAAAATTGCCCACCCCCCACCACTGCAACACACACACACTGCACTCATACACATACACACACACACACTGCACTCATACACACACTGCACTCATACACACACACTGCACTCATACACACACTGCATTCATACACACACTGCATTCATACACACGCTGCACTCATACACACGCTGCACTCATACACACGCTGCACTCATACACACACTGCATTCATACACACACACTGCATTCATTATACACACACTGCACTCATACACACACACACACACACACTGCACTCACACACACACACACACACTGCACTCATACACACACACACACACACACTGCACTCATATATACACACACACACACACACACTGCACTCATATACACACACACACTGCACTCATATACACACACACACACTGCACTCATATACACACACACACACTGCACTCATATACACACACACACACTGCACTCATACACACACACGGCACTCATACACACACGCTGCACTCATACACACACTGCATTCATACACACACACTGCATTCATTATACACACACTGCAAATAAATATTCAATTAATATATTTTTTTTAGGATCTAATTTTATTTAGAAATTTACCAGTAGCTGCTGCATTTCCCACCCTAGTCTTATACTCGAGTCAATAAGTTTTCCCAGTTTTTTGGGGTAAAATTAGGGGCCTCGGCTTATATTCGGGTCGGCTTATACTCGAGTATATACGGTAAGTCCCAATAATGGTGTAAATAATGGATAGTATTGTACTTACAATTGCTAGAGCATGTAACCTGCTCTAGTGTGGTCAGCTTAGGTGGTATAATCCCCACCAAGGATATACCGGATCCAGGAGGTAAAAGAATGAATATAAAAAGTAACTTTAAAAGTATACTTTAATAGTAATACAATATAAACAAAAACCATAAAAGGTATAAAAAGTTAATGTCCCACTTAACGCGTTTCGCCTCACAGGGCTTCTTCAGAAGTGTGGTGCAACCTCCTCTCAGATCCGTTTTTATATGGTGGTAGATTAGTAGATTTTCGTCCGGTGTGTTTCTTCTTCCTAGTTCCGGGTGCCGGTGGAACGCATACAGCGCACCGGAAGTGACGCGGCACTCGCGTCGTGCCGGAAATGACGCGGTGCTCGCGTATAGCTGAAGACCGGCATTAGCTAATACTGTTGCGCTGGAACGCACGTAACGCCCATGATTCGGCGTGCGTTGCGTTCCAAAAGCGCTCATTAGGGGCCAGCTTTGCAAGACAGAAGGTATGGAGAGTGGGCATATCTTATCTCTCCATACTAGTAGTAGTACTGCGGCGGCCATCTTGGTTGAGGGCATAAAATATAAAAAATATGGGAAACCGTATTAGTCATTGATGGCACTTATTTGGCCTCCATATTACAAATATGTTGATAAAATATAATACAAAAATGATCCAAAATAATATATATATACACAATAAAGTATTAATGTGAAACAAACATCCAGTTTCTTATATATGCTTACTGAAAGCAGGGGGGTATGAAGTTTTAAAAAACAGTGGTAATTAAAAA
This sequence comes from Pelobates fuscus, assembly GCF_036172605.1. NCBI lineage: Eukaryota > Metazoa > Chordata > Amphibia > Anura > Pelobatidae > Pelobates > Pelobates fuscus. The sequence continues at coordinate 95,781,957 of NC_086329.1, forward strand.
AGAGTACATATGTGAACAGAACTTAGGATTGCAATAATAAAAGAGATAAGTATATAAACACTTGAAAAATAAATAAATAAGCTAAGAAATATTAAAAACCTATATAGAATCTATTAAAAACCAAAAATAATCACAAAAAAAAAAATAATGGTTAGAATAATATATATGGAAGAAAAAGTATAAAAAGAATTAAAACAATGTAGGAGGATTTATAGGAAGTTGTATAGATCAAAGTCAGCGTTTTACCCATTAGGGTGTAGGGTATCTAACTGGTATACCCACTGCATCTCTGTTTGACCGATCTTTTTAACAACATCTCCTCCTCTCCAATGGTTCTTAACTATTGCAATCCCAATAAAAGAAAGGTATTTTGGATCATTGTTGTGCATACAGAAATGGGCTGGTATTGAATGGTTTTTTAAACCCTTTTCCACATTCCTGCAATGCTCAGCTATCCTGGTTTTGAGTGATCTTATAGTCCTGCCTACATACTGGAGGCCGCATGGGCACTCTAATAGATATATTACATTTTTACTATTGCACGTAATAACTTCTTTGATATTATATATTTTACCAGTATTGTTTGACTTAAATTTAGTGATGGTTCTATTTGTGGTTTTTGTTTTTTTACATGCCATGCAGCAGTTACATTTATAAAAACCCCTTTTATCCATAAAATTATTGATTTTATTTGGGCTAGTCTTGGTAAAATTCTTCGTTAGATGCATCTTAAGATTTGGTGCCCCTCTGAAAATTATTTTGGGTTTATCAGGAATTATTTTTTTTTTAAATATCATCTTCTTTCAATAGGTGCCAGTGCTTTGTTAGAATTTTCTTCAATTGTTTATTCTTATTATTGTAATCCAATACAATTGGTAAAGTAAAGTCTGGATTACTTTGATTCACTTGGGCCTTTTTTGTTTTATGTATAAGCTGGTTCCTATTTATGATAGCTGTCTCATTTATTGTTGACTCAATCTTATTAGCATTATACCCTTTTTGTATGAAGCTTTCTTTTATTGTATTGGCTTGTTTAAAAAACATGGATGTATCAGAGCAATTTCTTTTAAGACGCATGATTTGACTTTTCGGTATGCTTTCTAGCCATATTTTGTTATGGCAACTATCTGTACTTATATAGTTGTTTACGTTAACATCTTTAAAGTGTGTTTTTGTTTGTATCTTATTGTTTTCAACATAAATATTTAGATCCAAATAAGTCACCATAGTGTTGCTAAAATCCGCAGTTAAAACAATACCCTCTTCGTTATTGTTTAAAAAAGAGATAAAAATTTGTCTGGAATTCACGCCCTACGCGCATCAAAAGAACAACACTGGAAATACCAAAACCACGGGGGGGAACTGGCCTGCCCTCCATAGAGACATATTACCGAGCGGCACACTTACACAGACTCATAGACTGGCACGCACAACATACCACTAAACAATGGGTCACTCTAGAATTAGAACAGTCGGAGGGGCGCATACCCTCCAAATTATGGTTACACACGGCCACACACACAGACTTACAAACTAGGAATCCCTTCATAGACGCAACCCTGAGGGTCTGGACGGCTACCCGATACCGTCTCCAACTCACCACTGCACCCAGCCCCCTAACCCCGCTCACACATAACCCGGACTTGGCAGACACGCTGACGCGCGGGGACCTAGCCGGACATCAGCCGTCGGACTGGCCATATCTCCACCAGTGGCTCAGTACCAACGGTCTCAAAACGCTCGGAGAGCTTTGCCCCGACAGAACACCCTCATTTCTAGAACAGTTCAGGTATTGCCAAATTAAATCCTACTACTCCTCCTTGCCGGGACGGGGGCACATACACAGACCCCTAACCGACTTCGAGACCCTGTGTGTACACCGCACACACATCACCAGGGGTATCTCAACTCTTTACACACTACTCATGGCCCGGATGACCAGGGATGTCGAGCGTAGGTTTAAAGACCACTGGGAAAGAGATGCGGGAGTGACACTCACTACACAAGACTGGGACAAGATATTCACCCTCACGCACAAATGCTCCATTAGCTCTAAATTTCAGGAACTGGTATAGAACGCCGGACACACTGCACCGCATGCACTGCGCCACATCAGACGTATGCTGGCGCTGCGGTACACACCCTGGCACCTACATCCACTTGTGGTGGTCATGCCCAGTAATCGCCCCCTACTGGGAACAAATTAGAAGGGAGATCAACAACATCACAGGCTCCGACATTCCCCTGGCACCCTTACCGATGCTCTTGCATCACACCCGTAGCCCACTAAAAGCATACAAAAAATCCCTAGAATTGCCCCTCCTCAACGCCGCCAAATCCCTCATCCCTAGGATGTGGAAACAGCCAACTGCGCCCACCCTGAGGCAGTGGGTAGCGACAGTAGAAGACATACACACAATGGAGTCCCTGACAGCTGACCTACACGGGAGACCGGAGCAGTGTGCATTGACCTGGTATCCATGGACCACGTACGTGGCTGACAGAACGGTGGCCCTCACACCAACTTAGTTGAAACCTGCAGTACACCACAACACCCACCCTGCCTTTCAAGGACATAGACACTCACCACCAATCCCTCTCTGACAACCGACAGTCTTCCCCACGACCTAGACTGATAACGTGTAATGCCTTAACTATGGTATCCTCTTACTTCCTGGTTCCACGGAGCCTAGCCACACCCCTTTATGACACGGTCTGCCTATTTAATCTGACTGCACCAGCTGATCAGGGCTGGATTATTGAACTACGTTCCTTACTCACAACCCGGCTACAACTTCATGGTGAAAGCCTCTGCTACCAGACCGGACTGAAAGACTCTGCAAAGTTCCCTTCACCTCTCCTCATCCACGACTAAGGATTAAACACTCTTCATACGCCTCTGAGGAGATCTCGGGAACCAGTGTTCTATGTGCCGGAAGCTAAGTAAAACCAATGTGATAAGAGTTGCATCTAAAAGCTGTTATTACCTGTCTCCAAAAGTCCTTCGGTAAAAACAATCCCGTTACAGCTAACTTCAATTCATACTTCATATCAGTTATCTGCATCTGTCTTGCTTCAGTTAAAGTATGGAACAGCTATTGTAATTACTTATCACCTAAACCGTTAACTCTACTAAGAGACTCTTTATTGATTCAGTGTCTGCAATTTACTACCGTTTACTCCTTAAAGCTACAGTGCCTGTAACTGTGGACTTCAGTTATCATTTACTCCTTAAAGCTACAGTGCCTGTAATTGTGGACTTCAGTTATCGTTACTACTTAAAGCTACAGTACCTGTAAATTGGAATTAAGGTCTTTTTCTTTTACTTTCGTTAATAAATATTCAACTATACGAAATCTGCAGTTGTGTTCCTTCATAACAAATGTTTAAACGTGACAGAATAATCCAGCCATTGTAATGGATCCAGCAGATTTCGATTCTACTATAGCTACGCTGAATCAAAGAGTTAATGCACTAGCCCAAAGTGTGCAAGTCCTGCAAGTTACTAATGAAAGACTTCTCACTTATATCAGAGATTTACAAACTCATACTCCTCATACTACTCTGCACTCGGCTTGTGATCCTGCTGTGTGTAACCCTGAAAAGTTCTATGGAGATCGTTCCAGATACAGGGAGTTCCTCAACTCTTGCAAACTTTTAATTGCTTTGAAACCTAGATCCTATCCTACAGAAAGAACTAAAGTTTGTTCGGTTATTTCTTTTCTAAGAGGTGAACCTATGTCATGGGCTCATTCCTTTCTGGAAAACGATGACCCCATTTTAGACTCACTGGATGAATTTTTTGAAGCCATGTCTCTTCTCTATGAAGATCCTAACAAACAAGCTACAGCTGATTTAACAATCAGAACACTACAGCAAAGAAATAGACCCGTTGAAGATTACATTGCTGAATTCAAAAGATGGGCTATAGAAACGCAATGGAATGACATCACATTGCGCAACCAGTTTCGAATTGGTTTATCGGAAGCTGTAAAAGATGAATTATCTAGAACAGAACTCCCTACTAATTTGAACGCTCTAATTCGCCTATCAATCAGCATTGACAGAAGATTAAGAGAAAGAAAGGCCGAAAAAGCCCTTTCACATTCAAAAGACCGCAAACCTTTCACTCCCTCAAAAGCTCCAGATAAGACTTCCATACCAAGTGAACCTATGGAAATAGGGGCTCCAAAGCCTCCTGACAACCCATCTGAACCAATCGAACCTATGGAAATAGGGATAATAAGAAGTCCCCTCACTCCTGAAGAGAAAAATCGAAGACGTCAATTAAACCTATGCATGTATTGTGCCTCTCAAGTTCATTTAGTCTCTGATTGTCCTTCATTGAAACGGATAAAAGGCAGAAGGCAGTCTCATGCCTCTTCCATCCTAAGTGTACTTCCCTCTACAGCAAATACTCAAATGTCCCCTATCGTTCTTGTATTACAGTGGGACAATAAAAGAATTATAACCAAGGCTGTTATCGATTCCGGTGCAAATGGAGTATTCATCGACTCAGCCTTTGTAACAAAGAATAAAATTCCTTGTGTTCGTAAAAGAACTTCTGTACCTGTTAAAGTGATTGACGGGTCCCTCATCTCATCGGGACCAATACTTCATGAATCCATCCCTCTAAAAGTAACCATCAATCATACTCATACGGAAAGTCTTATATTTGATGTCATCTCATCACCATTTTTTCCTATTATATTAGGGATCAACTGGTTAAGGAACCACAACCCTCAAATCTCATGGTTTCCCTTCTCTCTTGCATTTGATTCTGATTATTGCAAGAAAACATGCTTGCAACGTATTCCAATTCTCCAGTCTACGAAAGAACCAGCTAAAACCTCATGTTGTTCTGACACCGAACTGGAGTCTCCTCCTCCTACAGTCATTGAAATCCTATCTTCTCTTATCGACGACGTTAAAGGTCTCAGTGAAGACGCTCTTGAACTTCCTAAATCAAGTAAATTATCCAAGAAAAACGGTCTCTACTATTTTAAAGACCGGATTTATGTACCTCCCTCTTTCAGAATTAAAGTACTTGAAATTATTCATGATTCTCCTCTGGCAGGTCATCCAGGTATGAAAAAGACCCTTGAATTGTCTAAAAGATACTATTGGTGGCCTCGTCAAGACCAAACTATTGAATCTTATGTCAATTCCTGTTCTGTACGCCAAAGATCCAAACATGTGTCCTTGCTAAAGCCTTATCATCCTGACCCTTTCCAAAGAAATGTCACTACTTCTCCTGATCCCATATTGGTCCAGGGTGAAGAAGAATACGAAATTCAAAGTATACTGGATTCAAGGATCCATCGTGGCTCCTTACAATACCTCATCAGATGGAAAGGATATGGTGTTGATGAAGATACATGGGAAAACTCCTCTGTTGTTCATGCTAATAAATTGATTTCAAAATTTCACAAGCATAACCCTTCTAAGCCAAATCAATAGCACCCAGAGGTTGCTCATTAGAGAGGGGGTACTGTAATGCCTTAACTATGGTATCCTCTTACTTCCTGGTTCCACGGAGCCTAGCCACACCCCTTTATGACACGGTCTGCCTATTTAATCTGACTGCACCAGCTGATCAGGGCTGGATTATTGAACTACGTTCCTTACTCACAACCCGGCTACAACTTCATGGTGAAAGCCTCTGCTACCAGACCGGACTGAAAGACTCTGCAAAGTTCCCTTCACCTCTCCTCATCCACGACTAAGGATTAAACACTCTTCATACGCCTCTGAGGAGATCTCGGGAACCAGTGTTCTATGTGCCGGAAGCTAAGTAAAACCAATGTGATAAGAGTTGCATCTAAAAGCTGTTATTACCTGTCTCCAAAAGTCCTTCGGTAAAAACAATCCCGTTACAGCTAACTTCAATTCATACTTCATATCAGTTATCTGCATCTGTCTTGCTTCAGTTAAAGTATGGAACAGCTATTGTAATTACTTATCACCTAAACCGTTAACTCTACTAAGAGACTCTTTATTGATTCAGTGTCTGCAATTTACTACCGTTTACTCCTTAAAGCTACAGTGCCTGTAACTGTGGACTTCAGTTATCATTTACTCCTTAAAGCTACAGTGCCTGTAATTGTGGACTTCAGTTATCGTTACTACTTAAAGCTACAGTACCTGTAAATTGGAATTAAGGTCTTTTTCTTTTACTTTCGTTAATAAATATTCAACTATACGAAATCTGCAGTTGTGTTCCTTCATAACAAATGTTTAAACGTGACATAACGAGACGACTTAATTCCCACCTGACCTACTCACCCATATTGCAGAGACCTGGAACTGTCCAGGACTGACAACCTGAATAAACCGGTAGCACAGCACAGACTTTGAGAAACAGAACCAATAGGTCCCCGGCACATAGCCGGATCCCGATGCTCCCGTGACTTGCTCTACATAGCGCATGCACAGCAGGCAGAATGACACTGCGTAAAACTGAAGTTCTCCCCAGACATTGGGTTACCCAGATGACCTCCCATAAGCCTACCTTGACACGTTTCTCAGAAGTCTGCTGAGGGGAAGGTACACTTTAAGACGACAGATCCTTATAGGGACGCCGGGAACTAAACCTGGCCCAAACATTAACTGGACACCCCAAACAGCCCAGTCCACCGGAGGGATAGCCCCTGACAGATAACCACCACACAGACCAGGGACACTACCCGGACTTCGTTAGAGGGCTGAGAAACTGCGGGCACACACTTCACAAGCTTGGGGACCCAACGGGAAGGCTCCTGCCGCCGGGTCGGGGCTATGAGGTTCAGCCTTGTACGGGTTGCGCTACCTGCTCATGCAAAATGTACTTTCCCTGACTGACGAAACACACAATACCGTTTGTACGACAGAAAATAATTTTGAAAAAAAAGAAAAATATATATAAAGTTTATGACAATAATAATAGTTTATAATACAAATAAATGTAGATTGTTTAGGGGGGCGAAGACTGTCTTTCTGCTAAGCAACGATGTATGACACCACTCTGGAATATAACAGATAGTTACAGTTGTTGTTCTGATGCTCCCATTTTGTTCACTGATTATACCACCTGCGAGTGGATGAAAGCAAACGTTATACCCCTACTGTTATTACCTACATTTGACATGGAAATGTAACTAAATAAAGATTGTCAAAAAAAAAAAAAAGAGATAAAATCCTTAGCAGAGCTCATAGACCCACTCCAAACAAACAGGAGGTCGTCTATGTACCGAGAATAGGATACCAGGTTCTCCACCCAGCCATGCCCTCTCCAGACAGACAGTTTTTTTTATATTCTATGCCCTCAACCAAGATGGCCGCCGCAGTACTACTACTAGTATGGAGAGATAAGATATGCCCACTCTCCATACCTTCTGTCTTGCAAAGCTGGCCCCTAATGAGCGCTTTTGGAACGCAACGCACGCCGAATCATGGGCGTTACGTGCGTTCCAGCGCAACAGTATCAGCTAATGCCGGTCTTCAGCTATACGCGAGCACCGCGTCATTTCCGGCACAACGCGAGTGCCGCGTCACTTCCGGTGCGCTGTATGCGTTCCACCGGCACCCGGAACTAGGAAGAAGAAACACACCGGACGAAAATCTACTAATCTACCACCATATAAAAACGGATCTGAGAGGAGGTTGCACCACACTTCTGAAGAAGCCCTGTGAGGCGAAACGCGTTAAGTGGGACATTAACTTTTTATACCTTTTATGGTTTTTGTTTATATTGTATTAATATTAAAGTATACTTTTAAAGTTACTTTTTATATTCATTCTTTTACCTCCTTGATCCAGTATATCCTTGGTGGGGATTATACCACCTAAGCTGACCACACTAGAGCAGGTTACATGCTCTAGCAATTGTAAGTACAATACTATTCATTATTTACACCATTATTGGGACTTACTTCACCATTGGCTGCTATTTTTCTTTTTTTCTGCATATACCACGCATATTGCACTTTGGAAGCACCTGCATATACTACAACAACATATCCCAAGACGGGGATTGTACCGTCCAAGCGCTGCACAGCTGAGCTCTGTTATAGCTCATATAAATGTGAGTGGATTATATATAGCTGTACTCACCACCATAACAATATTTTTTATCACTGTATTGCACTATTGTGTTTTATTCTCTGTTTTTATTCTGAGGTTCGGTTCCTTCCGGATATATTTGAGAACATATGTATGTATTTTTTGCACATATAATATACTAGGCGCGGGATACACCTTTCCTTTTTCTGTACATTATTCACAAGGTTTGGGAATCCTTGTTTGTATACTGCTGCCTGTACATTAGTTACTATAGAGAGCGCCTATTACTCCATCTTCCACAACATATAAAGTGAATACAATGCTCAAGTCACGATATGGGCATTTTAAAGAGCTAAGTGATGTACAAAGAATATTTCTCATGATACAATCTCAATAAAGATTTAAATTACTATTTGACCAGTCAAAAACCATGTGTACGGTGGGACTTCAGGACAGAGAACGATTAACATATTTACTATTTGTCACAAATTAAGTGAACAGACCGTGCAAATATACGAAACACTAAACTAAAAAAAGCTCTGTGTAACTAGTAAGTAAAGTACACTTTTTTTTATTATTTATAACAAACCACTCCGGTACAAGCATATCTTTCCACAGCTGTGATATTAATATAATTTGATGAAAGGTTACTTCAATAAATGCCCGAGAGCGGTGTGAACATGAAGTGGTTGTTAGGAGATTTATGAGCCGACAACCTTGTAGATAAATAAATGCATAGCTTAATGATGTGATGAAAAAATGGCACCTTGGCGAAATGACTGATTGCTGTGTAGGAAGTATCAAATGCCAAACACATAATCTGCTATGGACTGACTGATAGAGCAGGGAAGGATAATCTTTAGCTGAACAGGTATCATGGACTATGTTTCCCATAATCCTCAGTCAGCAGCCAAAAACAAGTAGGTAACACGTTAGGTACATACAATGCAAATACGATAAAAGATACAGATAGACAGACGGTAATATTTCATCATATATAAAGTGTGTATTTGGCAGAATGAACAGCAGGTGGAGCTGCAGCAAGCGAAAATGTTTATTTATGTACTCTATAATATAACAAATTGCAGTTTATACCTGTTTTTATCCTGCCTATTATTCTCTGAGAAGGGTGCATTTTTTTGCAATTATACCGGTTTTTACAATTGTAATGCCCCGCTTCCATTTGAAGCCTGCGCATGTTTCCTTGTTCAGACAGGACAGATATAGTATACAACTCCTTCATTCGTTATAGTTGCTGCAGTTCCTTTAGAATCTATAAATAGTTCTGTAATGACCATAAACATCTTTCTACATCTCAGTCCCTAGCTCCGGGACTTGTTTTCGCAGTGAGAGAAGAACGAGGAGTGAATGGCGGAATATCTTTTCTCTGCATATGAGCAAACTCTGTTAAACCCCAGCTAACAAACATTTCTATAGCTTTCATTGTGTGACCTCCTTAATCCTACCCAAGACGGTTTCACTTCTAGCTGCACGCATAGACCTTTCACCCTGTGTCTTATGATTTCATTTATTTGCTGACTGACAACTCTTTACGACAGCAGCACTGTAATGAATGGGGGCAGGTGTGTATTCAGTCTTGCAACCACTCTCACACTGTCAGGTGTGACTAAATTAATGAGCCTGGTTGGGAAGTTCCTGATACAAATTGCTCTCATTGCCCTAGGCCGGTGTTCTTCTTAAAGGACCACTCTAGGCACCCAGACCACTTCAGCTTAATGAAGTGGTCTGGGTGCCAGGTCCAGCTAGGGTTAACTAATTGTTTTATAAACATAGCAGTTTCAGAGAAACTGCTATGTTTATCAATTAGTTAAGCCTTCCCCTTTTTCCTCTAGTGGCTGTCTCACTGACAGCCGCTAGAGGCGCTTGCGTGATTCTCACTGTGAAAATCACAGTGAGAGCACGCAAGCGTCCATAGGAAAGCATTATGAATGCTTTCCTATGTGACCGGCTGAATGCGCGCGCAGCTCTTGCCGCGCGTGCGCATTCAGCCGACGGGGAGGAGAAGAGGCGGATCGGAGGAGGAGAGCAGGAGGAGATCTCTCCGCCCAGCGCTGGAAAAAGGTAAGATTTAACCCCTTTCCCCTTTCCAGAGCCGGGCGGGAGGGGGTCCCTGAGGGTGGGGGCACCCTCAGGGCACTCTAGTGCCAGGAAAACGAGTATGCTTTCCTGGCACTAGAGTGGTCCTTTAAGACCCACATAAAGCCATGGTATCTTTGAGTTTATCAATGGCTCGGTTACTTTCACTGAAACACCTGTGTAATGGTAGAGCTACCCTCATATGTATTATTCACAAACAAGACACATGGTCACACATTTAGACTAAACAAAGGAGATTTCATCTTATGCAAAGGAGATTTTTTTTTTACAGTAAGAACAATAAGGATGTGTAATTCTCTGCCTGAAGAAGTGGTTTTATCAGAGTCTGTGCAGATGTTTAAACAGCAGCTGGATTAATACTTGCAAAAACAATCTTTTACCCCAATACGTGGATTGAATCTCTCTGTATACCAAGTGGTACACACGGCTCTGCACAGCGAGTTCCTCTGCATACTGAGTTGCACACACTGCTCTGCACAGCAAGTTCCTCTGCATACTGAGTTGCACACACTGCTCTGCACAGCAAGTTCCTCTGCATACTGAGTGACACACACTGCTCTGCCCAGCGAGTTCCTCTGCATACTGAGTGACACACACTGCTCTGCACAGTGAGTTCCTCTGCATACTGAGTGACACACACTGCTCTGCACAGTGAGTTCCTCTGCATACTGAGTGACACACACTGCTCTGCACAGCGAGTCCCTCTGCATACTGAGTGACACACACTGCTCTGCACAGTGAGTTCCTCTGCATACTGAGTGACACACACTGCTCTGCACAGCGAGTTCCTCTGCATACTGAGTGACACACACTGCTCTGCACAGCAAGTTCCTCTGCATACTGAGTGACACACACTGCTCTGCACAGTGAGTTCCTCTGCATACTGAGTGACACACACTGCTCTGCACAGCGAGTTCCTCTGCATACTGAGTGACACACACTGCTCTGCACAGCGAGTTCCTCTGCATACTGAGTGACACACACTGCTCTGCACAGCGAGTTCCTCTGCATACTGAGTGACAGTATGCAGAGGGACTCGCTGTGCAGAGCAGTATGTCACTCAGTATGCAGAGGAACTCGCTGTGCAGAGCAGTGTGTGTCAGTCAGTATGCAGAGGGACTCGCTGTGCAGAGCAGTATGAGTTACACACAGGTGCAAGATGCTGATTAGACAGCATGATTATTGCACAAGTATGCCTTAGGCTGGCCACAATAAAAGACCACTATAAAATGTGCAGTTTTATCACAGCACAATGCCACAGATTTTGCAAGCTTGGAGGGAGCGTGCAATTGGCATGCTGACTGCAGGAATGTTCACCAGAGCTGTTGCCCGTGAATTGAATGTTCATTTCTCTACCATAAGCCGTCTCCAAAGGCGTTTCAGAGAATTTGGCACTACATACAACCGGCCTCACAACCGCAGACCACGTGTAACCACACCAGCCCAGGACCTCCACATCCAGCATCTTCACCTCCAAGATCGTCTGAGACCAGCCACCCGGAGAGCTACTGCAACAATCAGTTTGCATAACCAAAGAATTTCTGTACAAACTGTCAGAAACCATCTCAGGGAAGCTCATCTGCATGCTCGTCATCCTCATCGGGGTCTCTGCCTGACTGCAGTTCGTCATCGTAACCGACTTGAGTGGGCAAATGCTCACATTCTATGGTGTCTGGCACTTTGGAGAGTTGTTCTCTTCACGGATGAATCCCGGTTTACTATACAAGGCAGATAGCAGACAGCAAGTATGGCGTTGTGTGGGTGAGCGGTTTGCTGATGTCAACGTTGTGGATCGAGTGGTCCATGGTATGGGCATGCTTTTGTTATGGACAACGAACGCAGGTGCATTTTATTTATGGCACTTTGAATGCACAGAGATACCGTGACGAGATCCTGAGGCCCATTGTTGTGCCATTCATTCACGACCATCACCTCATGTTACAGCATGATAATTCACGGCCCCATGTTGCAAGGATCTGTACACAATTCCTGGAAGCTGATAACATCCCAGTTTTTGCATGGTCAGCATATTCACCGGACAGGTCACCCATTGAGCATGTTTGGGATGCTTTGAATTGGCGTGTATGACAGCGTGTTCCAGATCCTGCCAATATCCATCAACTTCGCACAGCCATTGAAGAGGAGTGGACCAATATTCCACAGGCCACAATCAACAACCTGATCAACTCTATGCGAAGGAGATGTGTTGCAGTGCATGAGGGAAATGGTGGTCACACCAGATACGGACTGGTTTTCAGACACCCCCCCAGACCATCCCTCAATACAGTAAAACTGCACGTTTTAGAGTGGTCTTTTATTGTGGCCAGACTAAGGCACACCTGTGCAATAATCATGCTGTCTAATCAGCATCTTGATATGCCACACATATGAGGTGGATGCATTATCTCAGCAAAGAGAAGTGTTCACTAACACAGATTTAGACAGATTTGTGAACAATATTTGAGAGAAATGGGCCTTTTGTGTACATGGAAAAAGGCTTAGATGCAGTTGCCTGCACTACCTGATACTGGAACACTGTTGCAGGCACTTAAAATATCTGTACTGGGAACTGCGTGTTCCTTCTCGAAATTTGAAGGGTCCTGTGAATCTTCCGTTTTTCCCCCTAATTGAGATTAAAAGCAAACACCTGTAAGTGAACAGGAACTTAAAAACCTTAGAAAGCGTGACTGAGACCCACAAGTTTAGCTTGTTACAATGTTTATTGTATACTGTTGGACAGTTGGAAGTTCTCCTTATTACCTCTATTAGCACTGTATGTAACACAACATTGAGCCCAACTGAGTTACTATAAGGAGGTATAACCCTATTACAATGTGATGCAAGCTCCAAAAGACTACGTTAGGGACCTGCGTGTCCTGAAATGACGCCAATTATTTGGAGACCTGTGAGTCTCGCCAATGCTCATCAGATATAATTTTTATGTTTTAAAAAAAAAAAGAAAGAAAAGTCTTAGATCTTTGAGTTCAGCTCATGAAAAATGGGTTGCGTTTATAATTTTGTTCATATATATACACACACACACACACACATACATACACACACACACACACGTGATACTCGAAAAATATGAATATCGTGCAAAAGTTCATTTATTTCAGTAATGCAACTTAACAGGGAAACGAATAAACGAGATAGACGCATTACATGCAAAGCAAGATAGTGATTCAAGACGTGATTTGTCATAGGTGCGATGATTATGGCTTACAGCTCATGAAAACCCCAAATCCACAATCTCAGTAAATTAGAATATTACATGCAATCAATAAAACAAGGAGTGTACATAGAACAATATCGGACCTCTGAAAAGTATAAGCATGCATATGGACTCAGTACTTGGCTTGGGCCCCTTTTGCAGCAATTACTGCCTCAATGCGGCGTGGCATGGAAGCTATCAGCCTGTGGTACTGCTGAGGTCTTATGGAAGACCAGGATGCTTCAATAGCGGCCTTCAGCTCTTCTGCATTGTTCGGTCTCATGTCTCATCTTTCTCTTGGCAATGCCCCATAGATTCTCAATGGGGTTCAGGTCAGGCGAGTTTGCTGGCCAATCAAGCACAGTAATCCCACTGTCATTGAACCAGGCTTTGGTGCTTTTGGCAGTGTGGGCAGGTGCCAAGTCCTGCTGGAAAATGAAGTCAGCATCCTCATAAATCTCATCTGCGGAAGGAAGCATGAAGTGCTCCAAAATCTCCTGGTAGATGGCTGCGTTGACCCTGGTCTTAATGAAGCACAGTGGACCAACACCAGCAGTTGACATGGCTTCCCAAATCAACATAGACTGTGGAAACTTCACACTGGACTTCAAGCATCTTGCAGTGTGTGCCTCTCCATTCTTCCTCCAGACTCTGGTTCCTTGGTTTCCAAATGAGATGCAAAAACTGCTCTCATCAGAAAAGAGGACTTTGGACCACTGAGCAACAGACCAGGTCTGTTTTTCTTTAGCCCAGGTTAGACGCTTCTGACGTTGTTTGTTGTTCAGGAGCGGCTTGACCAGAGGAATACGACATCTGAAGCCCACGTCCAGGATCAGTCTGTGTGTGGTGGCTCTTGATGCACTGACTCTAGCCGCAGTCCACTCCTTGCACCTTTTCACAATATTCTAATTTACTGAGATTGTGGATTTGGGGTTTTCATGAGCTGTAAGCCATAATCATCACACTTATGGCAAATCACGGCTTGAACTATCTTGCTTTGTATGTAATGCGTCTATCTCATATATTAGTTTCCCATTTTACGTTGCATTACTGAAATAAAAAAACTTTTGCACAATATTCTATTTTTTCGAGTATCACCTGTGTGTGTGTGTGTGTGTGTATATATGTATATATACACACACACACACATATATATATATACATATACATACACACACAATTGTTACACCTGCTCTTTATTTGTATGCAGAATTTGTCATTGTTCCCTTAGCATGCTTTGTGTTTTGTTTGCAAAAGTCATGAGCATGCATATACTTTCTCATGCACGACTAGTGCTAATTCACGTGAAACTGAGATAAGTGGATTAGTGGGTTGGTGAGAGTCGGATAAGAGGCAGTGGGACAGACCGAAGACACTCACCATAGCTGAGAGGCGTGCCAGACAAAGAAAACTGGCAAATTTTATAGTGGGTTTTTAAATGTTTATTAAATACTTTTCAAAATCTTCCTTCCGTCTATTTGTGTAAATGTGTAAATTTTTAGGTCAAAATATCAAAAACTGAAAACATTCTCTAAGTGAAGGATGCCCAAAAGGTAGACCCCCAAATGTGAGAACACTGGTTTCCCTGATGCTTTGTTGTTGCGCAAAGCATCATGGGAGCTGTAGTACTACAACATCTGGGGATCCACCCCTGCTCTAAGTCAGCTTTGATTTCATTTGGCTACTGTAGCTTTAACTTTGAAGTCCACTTGGAATTCTCACTTCAGTAAATAAACCTGTGAGTCTGTAAGCATGTCCTATTCAGCAGGCCCTGGGAACCAGACTTTTTTTTTTTTTTCTCCACTGTATGTCAAAATAGTCTGAAGACCTAATGAATTTCATTTTGTCGCGTATATAAAACCTGCAGACCAGGTGGCCAAGCTAATGCAATGTACTTATTTGGGGTCACAGACAAAAAAAAAGGTTAAGAGTAACTGCCTTACAGGATAATCTGCCTGATGAATTTAGTCATTTCCTAAAATCGAAATTTTGAGGAAAAATAGAGCAACTGTGAGTGAAACTGAAACATTTAAGACATTTAAGTCAGCATTCCTCAGTCGCTTTGGCAGAAGGCAGACCAGAAAAGCCTGTGTGCACACTCTGTGCTGATTGAGAGCACTTTATACTTATGGTTGTGTATACTCTCAGACCAATGCGGTAGCTGGGAGCTGCATGTGTAGTGTAATCAGGCAGCAATCTTTAAATAACCGTTTGCATGATGACAGTGGGTAGGGTAAATTTAACCCATAGCCGAATGTGGAGAGCATTCCTGTAACAGGAGAACTTGACCAATCTTATTGCTGTGGACCTGATCCAGAAAGACAAACTATCGCTGCTCTCCTGCGAAGAAGTGTTATCTCCTTCTTGGGTATGTGCTGGTTTTAGTCCCGGTTTTAAAATGCACAGTCACAGAGTGCCATCTAGTGGACAAACAACTGTAGAACAGATGATTTAAAAGGGGATTATTCATTAAATAACAAATTGCCGTGAATTGAAGTCTGGAGTGCAAATTTTAGGCAGAAATTCACTAGTTTGAGAAATTCTCAAAACACAATTATAATCACTGCTTGGACTACATTTTTTGAGTATTAAGATCACTAAATTTAACATTTAATAAATAATCCCCAATATGTAAACGGTTCATTTGTTCAACATTCATCTGTATAACTTTAAAGGAAAAGAGATTGTTTTATTGTATTTGAAAGAAAATGTAAATTAAACAAATCTCTTTGGAAGTATTAGCAAATTATGAATAGGTTTTATCAGTTCATATTAAAGGCAAGATTGTTTTTGCAACACCTGACATCTAATGCACACTTCGGAATGTCACGATTCATTGGTCAATTCTTCGACCCATGAACACACTGGCATTGATGTACTTTCCCAGATGGAAAGAATGAAGCCTCTTTATGCCTTAGAATTCACAGACAGGGGTGTATTTATAATAAAACACAAAACATATCAGTGTTTCATTATAAATCCAGCTCTAGTCATTCAACTGCAGGCTTTGTCAGCTTTAACCGGATTATCCTAAACCCAGTAACAGTGTCCCCCACCCAGCATAAAATGTATAATTATTAAATTAAAGCTATCTGTGTGTAGGTTGCACCATTCCTTGCACTTCACATCGTATTTGGCCTACGGCAAAGTAATTGTAAATTGAGCTTTTTTTCCATTCCTGGAGAGCTGTTTCTGTACTAGATGGTTTCTTGGTTCTTCTCTGCCTGGTCCAAGTGTCTTCCAGGGCCATGAACAGACATGCAGCCAATGGATACCCATTGTGCAATGTCTCTCTGAACACATTTGGATCCCTCCGTCTCATGCGGTTTTCCCCTTCCTAGTTTTGGCGGCAGGTTGCTGTCATTCATGTGCGAATCCTATGACATCACCTTACAAGCCACAGACTTGTGGGCATTTCTAAAGATGTGTCTAAAGCCCAAAGATGTGTCAAAAAGGGGACTGGGATTAGCGGTCTGTTCTCTAGGTTCCTTCGTTCCTTGTGCTCCTCCTGCCCTCTAGCGTTGATTTTTGTGTACTGCAGGTAAGTTGCATTTAATCTTTTGTACTGATACATTTCACATTGCAGTTTTTCGTTTTTTTTCCAGGATTTGGGCATGAGGTCACATTATAGTTATGGGTAACTATGAAGAGGTTTAAAAGAGTGCCTTATGGGGCGGAGCCTGACTGCTGGACGGATCAGACTTGTATCGTCTGAGCTCCTGCTTCTGTAACCTAAAATCCGGGGCTAACTGCAGGCCACACGCTAATTCTGGCCCTACAAGGTACTCACCCTGCTAAGCTGAAGCTGGGGATCTCGGGGATACCTGACACAAACCGATTTAAAGCTGTATTACCCGGACTAGGGGACTGAGGCCTACTTGAGCTTGAGCTGGGGTGAGACGGCCGCTCCTCCAGTTCTCCGACCGGCGCCTGGCTGTGTTCCCCCCCCCTCTGGACCGGTGGGGGTTATCCCGGTCCCCACAGGCAAACACCACTACCATCTGCACCTTTTAAGCACCCATACCGATGCAGGCCCTGGACGGGACAGTACACCCCAAGATGGCGGACATGCTGCCACCTCATGTGCAGGAAAGCGACACGACCACACAGGGCTCATCTGAGCAGGTACAACGACGCCTGACCAAAATCTTTGAAACCTTCTGGGCCAAGCTCTCAGCTCACCTACGGACGCCAACAGCTCCGGTGAAGGGGAGGAACGGAGGGGGAGAGGCGGGAAAAGAGCGTGCCCCCCAGTGCGCTCCTTCCACAACAGCGGCACACTCATCCTCACGTGGTCTATCTGGGCCGAAAACCAACAGGGATGAAATCCAACCGCATCGAACATGGACGCGGAGGGTCCATCGCCGCAGGCAGCAATCCATCCAGACCCACTGTCATCCCCCTACAGAAACAAAATCGGTCTCCAGTGTGAGCTCCCCAGCTTGTGGACTTTGGAAGCAGGCCTTCGTGACGGCCTTGGACTCTGGGGCGACCCGGTTAAACTTCTGTCTCATATTGCCGCTCAAACCACTTCACCTACATCCGAGCAGAGGCATTGGCTGACTCACGACAGCTAACCCCAAACCACCAGATAGTCAAGAATTGGTCTCACTTAATTGACTACTGCACTTTTTACCTTTTGCTTATGCTGTTCACCATTTTATTTAATCTGCGTACTGTTGCTGCAACTATGAGGTGTCACAGCTAACCTCCAACCAAACACATCAGTTGCATAGGCATCTACCCTCATAACCATCCTGGGGAAGCAGAGACCAAGTATGGCACACGGTTATGATCCACAGTGGTGTGGGCCCAGTGGTCTTCTACCTATTACCCTAAGCATGTACCGAAACGTATATACAACGCCAGTATTCCTTTTAACGACTAACCTACGGTACTCCTACTGGCTTCTATTTAGTTCGTACTATCAGGCACCCAGTTATGTCAGTTACCCCGCTACTGTTTAGCGTAGGATGTCTTATCTAGCGTATTTGTTATCAAACTTTACCACTACAAAAACAAAAATGTGCTGTTTTATCACCTGCCCTTTACTGTCGAACAATGTATGTTAATTCTCTCGCTAACGCTGTTGGGGCAGTGCAAGTGTGTCTGTAACTCTGAAGCACAACAAAAATAAAGAATTAAAAAAAAAAAAAAAAAAAGAGTGCCCTACCTTCAGTTCAGTATATCTGACAATGTTTATCTTTTCATAGCTCTCTGTGTTAATCTTCAGTTGGGTCACTGGACAAAAGGAAAAATAAAATCCTACAGGTGAACAATAGCGGCATGGTTTCACCTCCCCTCCATGCCGCCCAAGTCCTCATCCCTCTCTCTCCATCAAAGAGCATTAAAGTCACCAGAAGATCAGACTGCCGGGAGAACAAGCTTTTAGCATGCATTTTGCAAACTTGTATAAGAGCAGTCCTTTACCTGAAGAAGGCCATTGTTTTTGCAGACAAATCATACAAATCCGATTGGCCATCTAGGACAATATATCACTCATGTGATTGTTCAGAACCAGCTGATAATGTGGTGTATTTCTGTGACCTCATGGAGAGAAGGGTAGTTGTTAAAATATCCAAAGAATGGGGGCGGGTCCTGACCGCTGAGCTGAGCAGTCGCAGGACAGAGCTACTCCTGCTTTAATTGACAAACCTGCAATAAATCAGCCACGAACGGCGTTTAAATCGACTCCAAAGTGCCACTTACTGAGTGGTGACACCAAGGGGCACCTGCCGACACCAAAAAAGCAGCCCAACTGACGAGACTCAATCGAGAGACACCTGCGGCCTACAAGCATGGGCGGCATGGGGGAGGCGGCCGCTCCCCCGCAGCCCTCTACGGCTAGAAACGGGTTCATGAGCCTTCGTTCCCCCCCTTTGGACCAGTTGGGGTTATCCCGGTCCCAGGAGTGCCCACCCGGGTCGCGGGACAGCAATCCCAGACGGAGCCCTCCAACCCCAAAATGGCGGTGAAAGCCACTGGACAACCCAACGCATTAAATGGGGATGACACTATGGCACGGCAAAATGCCATATTTGCAGCCTTCTGGAGAAAACTCGAACCACACCAAGCCATGGCACGAGCCCCAGAAGTGTACGCACTGCCACCGCGGCCCACACGCTCCTGTCATCAAGGCACATCCTACAGAGGGAAGCGAGCACGGAAATGGCGCCATCGAAAGCCATCGCTACCCGCCAACAAGCAAGCTCACGCTGAGGCACCCTGCTGCGACCATCATTTCCCGCAAGCACAAGCTATTCATCACCAAGCACACCTCCCGGAGTCGGAGTGACGCTAGCTCCGAGAAGAGCATGCACCCCCTCAAACACAGCCCCGGGACAGCATCGAGAAGCACATGGCAGGCCCCGAAACGCAGACCCTACAGTGGTCAGAGTGCCTCCCCATGCCTGCACAGCCAGAACCAATACAGAGGCACGGCCGGAGAACACCCTCACGGCCCATCGGGATGGTACCTTGCTGGGAAGCTCTCCATGCCTTTACTCCCCCATGATGACATACCATTTGCAAAAAGTAGACAACCCAAGGTATTGTCTACTTTTTGCAAATCATTTTTAGTAGCCACTTAGTTACAAACACTGGCCAAATATATGTTTTTTGCTTTTTTCACACAAAAACAAATATGAACGCTAACTTTGGCCATTGTTTGTGACTAAGTGGCTACTACAAAAGACTGGACATACCCCACTTGCAATACCTTGGTTAGTCTACTGTTGCAAATGGTATGCCATCATGGGGGTAAAGCTCCTGGGCTACCACACGGTCTCAAAGGTAACATTACTAATGTGAAAAAACAGAAAAATGGAATGTGCTATATTTGACCCTGTAACTTTCCAAAACACCGTAAAAACTGAGACTCGTGAGACTTTGCTGAATCCAAATATGTGCTTTTTTGCAGTAAAAGCTAGCAGTATTATGACATTTACAGCTAAAATGTGAGGCAGAACTACCAATTTCTTAAAAAATTTACATTTCTCATTTTTTTTATTTTATTCATAATAAATTATGTTTCATATATAAATATTTGATATGAAATGAAAGCCCTGTTTCTCCTGAACAAAATGATATATAATAAAATTGGGTGCATATAATATGTAAGAGGTGAATTACGGTTGAACAGACGGTTGAAAATTCCAGTTTTTGTTGACATTTTGTTTTGATCAGTGTACTATTGACTCCGTTCTGAAGGGGTTAATATGTGTTTATACTGTTGATATTTGCTGCACACCGGCGGCACTAACGTTCCCCTCTATTTGTTTTCTTGGTAGATCAGCCTGTTACAACACACCTAACCCTGTTCCCAAGCTTGGTAGGCTTAACACGCCTCATGCTCTTACATCCGTGAGCCCAAGCCTTACACACGGTATAATCCTGTTTTATTTACACCGTCTCAACTAACACATATCGCTAGTACACTGTACATATGTCTCACTAACCTTGACAACCTAGCCACTTGAATCCGAGCCATCACAGACTAGTTAAATGTGACCCACTTCATAAGTCTGTTTATAATATAAAAATGTGCAACGTTTTTTCATGCCATAGTTTCACTAATATGTCAATGTAAACGCTGTTGTGGCGTTATTAAGTCGATTTGTACTCACATGCACCACAAAAAAAAAAAAAAAAAAACAATATTCAAACAACGCTTAGCAGCCAGAACAACCTAAACTCTATCTGTGGCTATGACAGACAATTTCAGAGATCAGATCGTTTGGGTTAACATTTTTTTGGAGACTTCCATCTACCAAGCAGGAACAATGGATCAGAATATGGCTTTGAAAAGTTTACATTCTAAAACAAAATATTGAGGGGAAAAAACAGAGCTTACACACACATTCAATAAAATACACCCTTATCCAATAAACATGAAAATCGGGAGATATTTTATAAGCTACTATCCAGTATAAATCCCAGCAAGCTCAGTTCACCTGATCTGATCCCTTCCCAATATCCCTCTCTCCCAACCTGTGTAACCTGATTAACTACCCAGTAGCTGAAACTCCATTAGTTTTGCAGAGGAGAAATATACACCACAGATCAATGTAACTTTGTTATTTTAGTTTTTGTTACTATGCAACTGTATGAATGCTCAATAGTTTTTTGTTTGTTTGTTTGTTTTTTTCAATTTGACAATTTTTATTTTGTCTTAAAGAGAACAAGTGGGGAGTACAGAAAGGAAGAAGGGGAGTTAAGGGGGAAGTAGTTTCACATCGCATACAGTAATTCACACCATTTCCGTATATTTCATTACACAGTTGAGGTTTACCTTACACAATCGAGTTTAATATGAACACTTTTATTTACCTTTGTGAACTGTGGGTCATGGTGGTATTTGTCTGTGTCCTCCCTTAAGAGGGTATTCTCTTAGGGTGCCCTCATATATGCGCTGGAGTGTGGGGGTGCGTAGCTTCAGAGGGGGCATCGTTAGTGGGTAGAAAGTTGAGGTTGTGGCATCCAGCGTGCTAATTGAACTTAGGGTTTTGGGCTTATAGATAGTAGCCCGACTCCTGTGTTTTATAGGCTTGTGGTTCCCTTTCTCAGTTAGGTCTGCCTCGCCTGGGCTACTGGTTATGGCATCTCCGCGTCCCGCGATAGCCCTCCCATACCTCATGCCTCCAACTCTTTTGGAGCGGGACCTGTGATATGTTGGATTCATATTTCCCAATTTGATGCGTTATTTGGCGACAACCAATTTTTTGCAATGAACTGTTGCGCTGCCACGAGTATATGGGATATTAAGTATTTGGTTGGTTTGGGGTAGTTGGCGTCGTGCATAAATAAGAGGCTGGGGAATTCGGTATTGTGACCGATGTGTGTTGGTTTATTAAGGAAATGACTGCACTCCAATATGGTTGGAGTTTCGAACAGTTCCACCAGGTATGGAGGAACGAACCAGTCTCTTTCTTGCACCTCCAGCAAATGCTGGACATGGATGGGTCCATAGTGGCTAATCGTGTGGGGACCATGTACCAGAAGCTTACAGGTGATCTCTAAGTGGGAGGCACAGGACGTCATACCTCTAGCTGCATTTGCCGAGGCCAACCAGGTTTGTTCTGACAGTGAAATGCTCAATAGTTTAATGTAATTTTTATTTACTTTATAATAATGTATCCGGCGTTATATACTTAACTATATTACTACTGAATAACTGGATTCAAATTGTTATCAAATGTATAATTTGTTGGCCTATAAAAAGCGCACTGAGTAAGTTTTCCAACTTAGAATTGTTAATAAAATAAATACAAATGAATAATTTTTCTTGCTTTCCGGGGAGTTTTGGCAATTTCAAGAGGTGCCTCAAATTAATTAATGTAGTTGCACATCTATTAGGTAATATGACAGAACTGACACCAGCTGTATTTTTTTTTCTGTTCTGTATATTCCTGTATCTTAAAGTCTTCAAGCATACTCCACTGAAACATTTCGTCAATACAGCAAAGGCATTGATCAATCTGCATTGGAGAGATTCAGCATTTCCTATGATACAACAGCCGATTCATCTTTCGGAGAAGATCTGATCCATGGGGGAGCTAGTCTACTCCCTAGAGGGCACAGGTGATAAGGTTACTAGAATATGGTTCTTTTGAGATCAGCAAATATAATCAGAAGTTTCTATTTCTTGAATACACTAGAGACTTGACAATCTGAACACTAAGAAACTCTGATGTAACAGGGCTTGTTAAGAGTTGCAAAGTAGAAACTGACAGGACTTTGATGGTCATTTCTGTACACTGCACCCTTTCATTTTGTCTTTATTCACTCTCTTTTCTTCTTTATTTTGAATTTTATGAAAGCTGTAATTAAGTTGTGTTTATTTTTCTGACTTGCACTGGTTCGTGACATACTTTTGATCTAAATATTTAACCCAAAAAATATATATACACAACTTTAACAGTGGTCATCACATATCCCCTAAGGTTGTAATGTACCACATGAGAATCTGTGTTAAGGAGTTCCTTTCCTGTGAGTTACATTGTTTGGGTGAAATAACCAAGATAATATTTCAAGGTAGGACAATTTTCCTACCCCAGGAAAGACGTGGAAGAAGGTTCCAAATGCACAGATCAGACAGGTGTTCATGGAAAACTTGCATGCACTTACAGTAATATTATTTTCCTGTCTAGAATGCCAGCAACATTGCCTATGCTGATTCTACTAGCTGCAGGATAATGTAAACTGGAGGTTGGAGCGATTCATTTATGACCTATAACGTTGCTCCTGTCCAGTGAAATTTAAAAGGAGGAGCTAAACATGGTTGTAACCAGGAATATTTAATCAAACTGTGAGGATCTACACCAGCTGTGTACATCGACTTAGAGATAAAGGGTTCTTATTCTTCCTGAACTCGCTTAGATGCAGGACACAATCCAACGATAACAAAAAAGGCAGGACTTACTCCAACAATAACAGAATGCAGAACATTTCTTCATATGGTTTTTCTAGCCAGTAATATAACGTTACAATGAACACATACATAGCAAAAGCCACAGCTCTGTCAAAGGTAATCACAAAGCGGATAGTCCCAAACAAGCGTTTGCCTGACATTGCCTTAATGCACTGCCATAGTTAGTAGGTCCTAGCCGAATTGGATTAATTCCGTAACAGTTGAATTTACATACATTTTGACTTGTCTAATAGTTAACATTTTACTTAACAGAATAACGCAATAAAAGAAAGTGAAAAACTAATTGGTTCACGAGCTGACATGGGTGAAGCACGTCGGACAGTTTCTACTTGGGAGAACCAAAAATTGCCTGCATTGATTATGGAAGTTTAAAATGTAAAAAGTCAGTAAGAAAATAAACTAAAAGTTATCCGAGTAAATGAAACCATTTATCAGGGGCTGCTGTATAGTGCGTTGTTATTCTAACATGCTACAGCTCCATCTACTGTCCACACTGATAAAATACACTCAATGTGAGTGTGCAGTGTAACTCCAACAAGACACTCCAGGAATTTATGGAAATAATTAATTATGCAATTTTGGCAATGGGAAGAAGCCCTAATCCCAGACATATGGTCAGCAATGCTTTTATGTGAAAAGAGTGCCATTCACTTATAAATCTACTGTGCCAGTTCATGGATGTCACGACGTCTGAGGAATGCTCTGCGTGATTGCCTAATGACCAAGGAGCGCAATTTACAAAGCCAGGTGCATCCCATGACACAAACTCTGCTGCCTTACAAAAAATACCCTAGAATGCAAAGTGGATTAATGAACCTCGGGATGGATAAAGTGATATCTAATCACTAAATCTGAACATCACTCAGTGTGAATTCATTTCTTTTTAAACCCTACAGAGTCAGTGGTTTTTCTTCCATAAGAATGGTGCTGTGTCCCATACTAACTTACTTATAAAAACATTGCAACAATGACTGAAGCTGTTTTAGGAGCACATATTGGTGGCCCTATTCTTTATTAGTTTCTTCCAATCAATGTATCATTAGACACATCATTGCCATGTGCATACACAAAATGTAATCTGAATTAATTGGTTACTCCAACCAAAAAACAGCATCAGATGCCAGTGTGTCAAAAAAAATAACATTAGCTCCCCTCAGAAGAAAGGTTAATCTTTGTACGTGCAGCTTTTCATACTGAAGACACCATGACCACTTCAAATATTTTAAGGTTTTGTAATAACTTGCATCATATTCAAAACCATACAACCAAGATATCCTTATTTGACAGTTTCCTTTAACCCCTTAAGGACACATGACATGTGTGACATGTCAAGATTCCCTTTTATTCCAGAAGTTTGGTCCTTAAGGGGGTTAAAGCACTTTGGGTTATGGGTAACAATGTCCAATCCTGGAGCAAATAAACAGATAACGTTTTACAGTCATGGACTGAGCCGCAGCTGTGACAATCATAGTTAAGTTGCTCACAATTGTTGAACGAGAGAAACAAAAAGCACACAAAAAATTATTGAGTTGTTAAACGTATGTTTTACAGGAAATTAGCATATTTGGACCCATTTGGAGTGATTTACCTTTGATAGAGACATGTTTCCAGAAAATACTAGCATAGAAGGATGCCAACCATTAGGAAGGCAAAAGTGAAGCAAAGGGTCCAGAATTCTGGGACAGAGGTAATGAAATTTGCCATCTAAACCTTCAAAAGCCAAGACTTACGGTCAGATCCACTTGAATGGTCAGGATTCATGAACATGCATACTTTATTGACCAATCAGGTATGTGGTAATTGGGAATTAGCTATAACATGAGGAAAGGCAGAATTCAGGATAAGCGGTTAAGGTATGTACGGAAGGGTGAATTGCAAGCTGTAATTCAGGCAGATAGAGCCAATAGGTATTTAGAAACTAGGCCTGGGCTAGGGCTGAATACTAGCATAACCGGTATCCTTTAGCCTTAAAGGGGCCGTACATTTTGAAGAGCGACTACGTGAAATATGGCTAATGTATAGGGGGTGAAGGTTAGTGAAGATGTATTTCCAATGGTGTGAAATACATTTAAAATGTATGCACTGCCCATTGATCAATAAACCCAATTCCCGTTAGCAACTCATTACAAACAATATTACGGTCTTGGCGTCTGTGATTATATTAGACAGAGTGGATTCAAGGGTATAAGTGAGCACTGCCCAGGTCAGTATGGGTTTCCTTGCTGACAATATTAATAAATCATTTTTATTTTGGTGACTATAGTGTCCGTTTAAGGAAGGCTTATTTGCAAAGTCTACTATACAGGCTTAAAGTCTGTTTCTGGGTTCTGGCATTTCTCTGTGGAAGGAGCACTGGGCTCTGGATGCTTAATAGATGGAGAGTATACTTGGGAGGAGGAGAACTGGAGAAAAGTAATAACAGATCTCTGTTGTACTGGGCAATGTTATGGAGTCTTACCACCTATCTGGATTAACAAATCACCCATTTTACACTATGGACTTTTTTTATGGGTTTCTAATGAGTATGCATTCATGCTGTGAGGTGCAATGAAAACTGATTGATACAAAAAACTTGTGTGAAACTTGCTGGAATTGCCACCAAACGTTACAGTATAGAGTGTGTAACGAACGCTGGTATTGCAGATACCCGTTCGTCTATTTCCTCCTGAACTGCTAGAGGCTGAGTGATTATAGCTCGCAGTTCGGGTGTTGATTCGAACGTTCTCCAGGCGAAATACAGCATCCAAGTATAGTCACCAAGCAAATCAGACGGATACCCAAACATCAGCCTAAACTAGATGAAGGGTACAACAGGAATATTTTATTCATGCTAACCGCCCGGTTTATATTCAGTTAATGGACAGGGTTTACGTTGACATATTCCAGGGGCATTCCCCAATGGACCTGAGAGGGGACAGTGACAAAATACATTCTGCAGTTACATTGGCTCTCAGGTCCAGGACACTCCCACATACAATAATATAATCCTTCCCCTGTACTTGGGAGATAACTGAGTCAAGCAATATACTAAATTCAATTATCTCCAAATACAAAAACACATTTCCACAAAACCCAGAAAGCACCCTAAACTCCATGGAAACCCCACAAAAGTCATATCCCCTGATATGGGGGGAACCAACAGATTCAAAAATCACCCAGATCGGTTCAGGGATTTGGAAAATTTCATGGGATGCTTAATTTGACCGACCGCACACGAGGTTGCTGCCCAGAAACAGTTACATGAAATTAGGCTGTGCGGTCGGTCCATTTCGAAAAATCTAAAAAAAAAAAATGAACAAATCCATGGACAGTTCCTTAGGCTCATAGCTAGCGTTTGTTCTCCAAGTTCGTGGGAACAAACCTACCGAATAGCGCTTACCTGGCTGGTCGGTGAAAGGAAGCAGGCGTTCGCGAAGTTGACCGGCGTTCGGGGAGTCAAACGTCCGATTTTAGTTCCAGACACTCGACGACCAAGTCTCGCTGCCTCCTTTCATGCGAACAAGATGGCTGCCGTTTTCTCCTGCACGTGGCTTCGGCTATACGAACGGCGGCCACACCGAGAGAGCACCTAATTTATATAGTGCATGGTTTCCAGGTTTTGACATCCATGGTGACTAGCTCCTAGTAGGGCATATGTGTTAATAGCTTTGATCTTGTTCTTACCATTTGTCTGACTCTCTGGAGTTATTATCCTTCTTCCCTTTTCCCCATGTTGCCATGTGTTTGTGGTAGCCTTTGGTAACTGTAGCTGTTCATTCCATGTCTTATTTAACCTTCTGGTACTTTAACTCATTTTGTCCTGATCATCTTCCCTCTTTTTTGTTATCATCCCACCATACTTATCTAGTGTGAAAAACAGTCCGATATCCTTGCTGTTATCCTAGTTAGGTGGATCAGTGAGTCAATGTCCCGCTCATTTCTAGAATACAGCTTGATGTCATCCATATGTCATCCATGTAGAGTAGGTGTCTGATGGCAGCTCCACTCGTGAACCTGTAGCCGTATCCACTCTTCTTGAAGATTTGGTTAAGGGGGTTGAGGCCTACTCAGAACAGCATTGAGCATAACATCACCTTGGTGTATGCCACATTTGATGTTCACTTGTGTTATTTTCCTGGAATTGGCTTCTAGAGTTGTTTTCCAATTGCCCATCCATGTGTGCGGCATTGTGTCATAGGCTTTCTTGTAGTGAAACCAGGTTCGCATCGTCTGTCTGGTTTTAGAATCCCATGTCACTGTTGATCTACCAGCAGTTGTTTCGATAATCTGATGTTGTTGCCAATCCCCTTTTGAGTATTGCTCATATACTGGCTCAAATGCCCATCGATCTTGGTGGATGATGCCCTATAGGACCTTCCATGTTGTGGGGAGAAACGTGACTGTCCGGCAGTTAGACGATTTTGTTCACTTTGAGGGTCCTTCCTGACCAGAATTGTTCTTCCATTTGTTAGCCAGTGTGGGTGGGAGCCTGTTCCTAGTACCTGGCTCATTTGTGCTGCTAGGCATTCAAGCAGTGTTGTTAAACTAGTTGGTGTGGATCATGTTGGGTCCTGGGGCAGACCAACTCTTCATGTGGGCTAATTGTTGCTGTGACTGGTCCATATCCTGGGAGCCTGCAGTGGTCTGTTTTCAGGTCTAGTAGCCACTAGACCTTGTTGCTATGTGATGCTTCTTCCTCCCAGATATTCTTACAATAATGTTCAGTCTCTGCTCTCGGTGGGTTTTGGGTGGATATGTGGTTACCCTGCAACTGTGCATACACCTTGGATGGTTATTTGGTAAATGGGGGATTTATACTCTTCTCTGGTGTATCAGCTCAGCCTGGTTGCCACTGCTATCAGCCTTAGCTTAGCGGTTTCCAGTGCCTCTGGTATGCCCATATCCTTGTATTTCCTCAGTAGGCCGGATCTATCCTTGAACATTCCACCTCTGGGAAAATGACCCGGCTTACTAACTTATTTGTTGCCTTTAACTCCATTACTTATTTTTTTTATTAGCAGCACTTCACTGCTGCTGAGTAGGAGTGTGTGGGATACGCACGGTTCTTATATAAAATAGGATTCATGGACAAGTATTGACTGAGAAATTAAAGCCACTCCCGGTTATCTGCCAAATGTGGGATTTAAAAATGACAACATTGGCATCAAAATAACTCCAGCCCAACGAAGCAGCCCCTTGGCTTCCATTCGTAGTCTTCATGGTGGGCATTGTTTCGCTTTCAGCTTGATCTTGTAGTCAAGCATTTGGAGGACCACTAGGACTGTGGCATATATATGTCTGTTGGTCTCTGTGATGGTGCGGGTTGGGGTTGTGGACAGTGTCTCTTGTGGACTAGCTTCCTCTTCACAATATTCAAACGTAGTATTCGGGTGTATATATGTTTAATGTAACCCCTCTCGTTTGGTTTGCTGTTGCAGTAGCAGTCAAGCAGGTCTAGGTTATCACTTCATATTGACTGTGTGTGTGTCTACAATGAACAAGCAGACATTTAACTGCAATGTAATTATTCACCAATAGCTTGCAGAACGTTGGTATTAGATTATAGAAACTTATTTTTGGTACTTCCTATGAGGTGTTATGTAGGACTAGAATGGAAGGAATTAGAATTAAATGTTTTTTAATTGCAGAAAAGTAAATTGATATATTGGTTCCAGCCTCCAGTCCAATGAATTGACTCCGTAAAGTGTGAGCCTCTTTCAACAGTAAAACAAACTCACAGATTGCATTAACTATTTATTCTCTCCTGGATATCAGATTAGTCTTGTTAATGTAAATTAATTCACTGAGAATGCTTTAATCGGGTGATTTGAATTTCCTAGACAGATTTTGTAAAGCGTGCTGACCAGCGTGCCAGATCTGGATATTGTAAGAAAACAAATATTCTGCAAAGCTATGTGTAAGAATGTGCATTCACATATGCAATTCCTGCATGAAATGGATGTACAGTAACATATGTTTTTCTTGGATAAGATATCATGTTTAAGGATGTAAAGTAACATATGTTTTCCAGGCTAAGACAGCATGTTTAAGGATGTTTAGTAGCAAGTGTTATTCTAGAAGAGATAGCATATTGCAGGATGTACAGTAACATATGATACCCTGAAAAATATAGCGTGTTTAAGAATGTAAAGTAAATTGTGATGTTCCTAGGTAAGATAGCATGTTAAAGAATGTATATAAGCACATGGCCTGTCAGAAAGTAGAGCAGTATTAAGGATGTAAAGTAGCATGACATTCACAGGTAAGATTGCATATTTAGGGATGTACCGTATATACTCGAGTATAAGCCGACCCGAATATAAGCCGAGGCCCCTAATTTTATCCCAAAAAACTGGGAAAACTTATTGACTCGAGTATAAGACTAGGGTGGGAAATGCAGCAGCTACTGGTAAATTTCTAAATAAAATTAGATCCTAAAAAAAATATATTAATTGAATATTTATTTACAGTGTGTGTATAATGAATGCAGTGTGTGCGTATGTGTGTGTGTATGAGTGCAGTGTGTGTGTGCATGAATGCAGTGTGTGTGTGCATGAATGCAGTGTGTGAATGCAGTGTGTGCAGG
This sequence comes from Pelobates fuscus, assembly GCF_036172605.1. Lineage (NCBI taxonomy): Eukaryota > Metazoa > Chordata > Amphibia > Anura > Pelobatidae > Pelobates > Pelobates fuscus. The sequence continues at coordinate 95,812,323 of NC_086329.1, forward strand.
GCCGGTGCAAGGATATTTGCCGCCGTAGGCAAAACATTTTTTGCCGCCCCCTCCCCCCCCATATGTCCTGACTTCCCCTCCTCCTCCCTCAGTGGTCCTTACCTCCCCACCCCCGTGTTCCTTCACTCCCCCCCCCAGTGGTCCTGACTCACCCCTCCCCTAGTGGTCCTTACCCTCCCCTCCCATAGTGGTCCTTACTTCCCCCTCCCCTCCCATAGTGGTCCTTATCCCACCCCCTCCCTCTCATAGTGGTCCTTATCCCCCTTCTCCCTCCCATAGTGTTCCTTATCCCCCCCATCCCTCCCATAGTGGTCCATATACCCCGCCCCCTCCCTCCCATAATGGTCCTTATACCCCCCCCTCCCTCCCATAGTGGTCCTTATCCCACCCCCTCCCATAGTGGTCCTTATACCCCCCCTCCCTCCCATAGTGGTCCTTATACCCCCCCTCCCTCCCATAGTGGTCCTTATACCCCCCTCCCTCCAATAGTGGTCCTTATACCCCCCTCCCTCCAATAGTGGTCCTTATCCCCCCTCCCTCCCTCCCATATAAGGACCACTTATACTCCCCTCCCTCCCATAGTGGTCCTTATACCCCCCCTCCCTCCCATAGTGGTCCTTATACCCCCCTCCCTCCCATAGTGGTCCTTATACCCCCCCTCCCTCCCATAGTGGTCCTTATACCCCCCCTCCCTCCCATAGTGGTCCTTATACCCCCCCTCCCTCCCATAGTGGTCCTTATCCCCCCCCTCCCTCCCATAGTGGTCCTTATCCCCCCCTCCCTCCCATAGTGGTCCTTACCCCCCCCCCTCCCTCCCATAGTGGTCCTTACCCCCCCCCCTCCCTCCCATAGTGGTCCTTATACCCCCCTCCCTCCCTCCCATAGTGGTCCTTATACCCCCCTCCCTCCCATAGCGGTCCTTATACCCCCCTCCCTCCCATAGTGGTCCTTAACCCCCCCCCCCCTCCCATAGTGGTCCTTAACCCCCCCCCCCTCCCATAGTGGTCCTTATACCCCCCCCTCCCATAGTGGTCCTTATACCCCCCTCCCTCCCATAGTGGTCCTTATACCCCCCTCCCTCCCATAGTGGTCCTTATACCCCCCCTCCCTCCCTCCCATAGTGGTTCTTATACCCCCCCTCCCTCCCATAGTGGTCCTTATCCCCCCCCCTCCCTCCCATAGTGGTCCTTACCCCCCCCCCTCCCTCCCATAGCGGTCCTTATACCCCCCTCCCTCCCATAGCGGTCCTTATACCCCCCTCCCTCCCATAGTGGTCCTTAACCCACCCCCTCCCTCCCATAGTGGTCCTTATACCCCCCCCCCTCCCATAGTGGTCCTTATCCCCTCCTCCCTCCCATAGTGGTCCTTATCCCCCCTCCCTCCCATAGTGGTCCTTATACCCCCCTCCCTCCCATAGTGGTCCTTATACCCCCCTCCCTCCCATAGTGGTCCTTATACCCCCCTCCCTCCCATAGTGGTCCTTATACCCCCCTCCCTCCCATAGTGGTCCTTATACCCCCCTCCCTCCCATAGTGGTCCTTATACCCCCCTCCCTCCCATAGTGGTCCTTATACCCCCCTCCCTCCCATAGTGGTCCTTATACCCCCCTCCCTCCCATAGTGGTCCTTATACCCCCCTCCCTCCCATAGTGGTCCTTATACCCCCCTCCCTCCCATAGTGGTCCTTATACCCCCCTCCCTCCCATAGTGGTCCTTAACCCACCCCCCCCTCCCATAGTGGTCCTTAACCCACCCCCCCCTCCCATAGTGGTCCTTATACCCCCCTCCCTCCCATAGTGGTCCTTATACCCCCCTCCCTCCCATAGTGGTCCTTATACCCCCCTCCCTCCCATAGTGGTCCTTATACCCCCCCTCCCTCCCATAGTGGTCCTTATACCCCCCCTCCCTCCCATAGTGGTCCTTATACCCCCCCTCCCTCCCATAGTGGTCCTTATACCCCCCCTCCCTCCCATAGTGGTCCTTATACCCCCCTCCCTCTCATAGTGGTCCTTATACCCCCCCTCCCTCCCATAGTGGTCCTTATCCCCCCCTCCCTCCCATAGTGGTCCTTATCCCCCCCCTCCCTCCCATAGTGGTCCTTATCCCCCCCCTCCCTCCCATAGTGGTCCTTATCCCCCCCCCTCCCTCCCATAGTGGTCCTTACCCCCCCCCCCCTCCCTCCCTTAGTGGTCCTTATACCCCCCCTCCCTCCCATAGCGGTCCTTATACCCCCCTCCCTCCCATAGTGGTCCTTAACCCACCCCCTCCCTCCCATAGTGGTCCTTATACCCCCCCCTCCCATAGTGGTCCTTATACCCCCCCCCTCCCATAGTGGTCCTTATACCCCTTTTTTTTTATTATTATTAAAAAAAAAAATTATTATTTTATTTCTTATTTTATTTATTTATTTATTTTTCGTCCCCCCTCCCTGCTTGATATATGGCAGGGAGGGGGGCTCTCCTTCCCTGGTGGTCCAGTGGCAGTTCAGTGGGGGGGGAGAGGGGTGCTGTCAGAGCTGTACTTACCTTTCCTGCAGCTCCTGTCAGCTCTCTCCTCCTCTGCGCCGTCCGTTCTGCTCTTCTGTCAGCTTACACCAGGGCCACCACCAGAAATTTTGGGGCCCCTAACTCAGCTCAGGGTCTGGGCCCCCTGGGGCCCGCCTCCAAATACCGCCCACTGGGTCCACACACAGACACAAACGCACACACTGATACAAAAGGACACAGATACATACTAACAGACACACATACTGAAACAGACATACACGCATACAGGCATACATACTGACACACACATACAGGCATACATAGTGACAGACAGACACATACTAACATACATACAGACACACATGCAAGAGGACATAAAGACACATACATACATACAGACACCGACATACATACACATTCATACATACAGACACTGACATCCATTCATAATGGCATACAGACATACACAGACATACATTCATAATGGCATACAGACATCCATACACACATACATACAGACTGACATACATGCATATATACAGACATATTGACAGACATACATGCATTCAGACATCCATACACACATACACACAGACCTACGTTCATAATGATATGCAGACATACATACAGACAGATAGACATACATGCATGCAGACAGACATACACACACAGACATACACATACATGCATCCAGACACACAGACATACATGCATACTGACAGACATAGACATACAGACATGCATGCATCCAGACATACAGACAGACAGACAGACATACATACACACAGACATACATGCATACATACACATACATACATACGCAGACAGACATACATGCATACAGACACACACATACAGACAGACACACACATACAAGTTAGGTGTCTACTCTGCCATAGTGCAGACCTTGTGAGGTGCCCTATGGGTGCCAGCTGACCGTCTCTTGATTCCTTGTGACGGGCAGAACACAGAGGACCTGGTTGCACGCTCAACTTTAGCGACCCCTATTGTTCCGCCACTGGATCCAGCACAGAGGCCTATAATTGGTATATTCCCTGGCACACACTTTCCGTTTTACACGCTGTTTTTTCTTATACGTAGATATGTAGATCACTGCACGTTTTATATCTAAGCTGACATATTGACAGGTACATTGTACCTTACTCACACTGATCATTACATACCCCTTAATTAATATATATTTTAATCTTGACTAAGCTTTATGGAATGGGACACCACTGTGTGGAAACCATGTCCAACTATAGGTTGGAGGTAATGCTATAAGCTTGTATTACATACTGCCCTTGATGAGGTGAGTTGGAAGAGATTTATGGAACGGAGAGAGACCTTGTGCCAGACACATGTCATGATGTCATGAATTATAATAATAAAATAAATTTCATTGTGGAACAGCAGGAGGTTTAGGATTAAAATCTCTTAGCTGGCTAGTTAATGAAAACTAACGACCTACTGGTTATTATATTGAAGATTTTCATAGCCACATACTGACCCTACATACCCATACAGCCATTTGAAGGCAGTAAAAAGTTTATATTACCATGCTTTGAAAAAATATTTGCACCTCCTTAATTTCCTTTATTTTTGCACATTTGTCACTCTAAATGTTTTCAGATTGTCATACAAAATGTAACATAAGACAAACAACACCCAGGTAAGCATAAAATACAATACTGAAATTTTATGTTTATTACTTAAGAAAAAAAACTCTAATTGTCACTCTGTGAGTGTAGCCATTGTTGGGAGTACAGACACATGTCACTTACCGACCGGGTTCCGTTCCAACAAATTGGTCGGTAAGTGAGGGATTTAAGGAATTCCCTGTTCTGGTGCGTTTCGTCTGTGTTCGGGTAAATTTCACCAAATATAGATCAGAGGAATTCCCTGTTCTCGTGCGTTCGTCTATGTTCGGGGAAGTTTCCCTGAACATAAACATGAGCACCAGAGCAGGGAATCCCCACTATGGCTCGCACTCTTATGCCTGGTCGTAAGTGCGAGCCGTCGTAAAACAGGTAGGTCGCTAAATGAGCGCCACCTTGATACCTATTTGTTGAAAGTATAGCTAGTGTTAATAGTGCAGCTATTGCTGGGAGTGAAACTATTATTGGATTGCAGCTAACACTTGAAGTATAGCCAATGCCTTAAATTTTCTCCATGCTCACCGCTGCATACCATGTACATCTCAGAAAACTCCCTTCTGTTATCTATCACCCTCTAAGCTCCTATTTTATACAAATTTTTGTGTGACAATTAGTGGGATTTTCTGCCCTTGCTATTGTCCTCACAGTTTCCTCTCCACTGGATCTATCTTTACCTTTTTCTCATCTCTGCCTACAATCATCAGCTTGCAGTCAGTCTTAAATTATTAGCCCATCATTCACAATCTTATTTTGTGCAAGTAAACCTTTGGGAAAAATAACACCATAGTGCATCAAATATTTATTTTTTAAATTGTGTGTATTTTATGGGATACAGTGCAATCTACAGTTTTTACAAACCTGGGCCTGAACAAATCAGTGCAATATATCTTTTGTGAAAAGAAAAAAAAGGAATGCGCTTTATTTTTTACTTTCCATTTACCCTAAAAAATTTTACTTCAAGATTTACTCAATTTTAAAAATACTCTTTGCTGGTTCTTTTTAGAATGTACTTAGAGAGTGTATAAACAGCAATTACTTTGTGTTAAAACACACACACACACACCATTTTCCAGCCACCCTCCTGTCTCTTACCTTTTCTTTGCAGGAGGGTGGCTGGGGATGATGGGAGTCAGCGTGGCTCCCTCTTCACTGCTGGGCGCACGCTCCTCCCGCGCGGAGTGAGCTGGGAGGAAGTGACCACTTCCTCCCAGCAGCACTTGCGGCTGCTTTTTCTTTTTTTTAAAGGGGCCCGGTCGCGCTATACAACGGCCACAGCGCTGACCGGGCCCCTGAAGGAGGGGGCTCATCGGGTGGCCCTAAGTGTGTGGGCCACACGATGGGCCCCACACGTGGGGCCCGGGCGGCCGGGCCCCCCAGGGCCGCCGGGCCCCCCAGGGCCGCCGGGCCCGTGACAACTGTTATGGTTGTCACCCCCTGATGGCGGCCCTGGCTTACACTGTAAGTCTCGCGAGAGCCGCGGCTCTCGCGAGACTTACACTGGGAGCTGACCGAGGTGCTGACCGGACGGCGCAGAGGAGGAGAGAGCTGACAGGAGCTGCAGGAAAGGTAAGTACAGCTCTGCCAGCCCCTCTCCCCCCAGTCTGTATTATGGCAATGTAAATTGCCATAATACAGACTCTGACTCGAGTATAAGCAGAGTTGGGGTTTTTCAGCCCAAAAAATGGGCTGAAAAACTCGGCTTATACTCGAGTATATACGGTAAGTAACATAGGAACATCCAGGGTATGATAGCATGTTTAGGGATTTAAATAACATATGACTTTCCTGAGTAAGATAGCAATTTAAGCCCTTAAGGACCAAACTTCTGGAATAAAAGGGAATCATGACATGTCACACATGTCTTGTGTCCTTAAGGGGATAAAGACAAAACCATAATGTTTGATGCTCTTGGGTAAGATAGCATGTTTAAAGGAATACTATATGCACCAAAACAACTTTAGCTCTATGAAGAAGTTATAGTGTATAGATCATGCCCCTGCAGTCCAATTGCTCAAATCACTGCCCTTTAGGAGTTAAATCACTTTTGTTTCTGTTTATGCAACCATAGCCACACCTCTCCTGACTGTGACTGACACAGTCTGCATGAAAAAACATGGTTTCTTTTTTGGGGGCGTGGCCTGATCTTGGAGCAAGATGGCTGCTTAGGCGGATTGCTCCGCCACCAACTGCTGAATAAATGCAGACAGACTATTGAAAAAAGAGCCATTAAAGTTAGAACAGCGCCAGAACAAGAAGGGGACTATGCAGACACCCCACATAGCCAAAAAACTCCAAGTTAACCCATCAGAACATGGCAACAATGTTTGCAGCCACGCAGCCATTACTCCCGCACTCCAAAAATGGTGGGCAGATCACTTTGTTCAGCCATAGGTAAAGGCTGCATAAAACACCTCCCTGCATGTGACAAGCAAAGCTTTTCTAAACACTTCATGACAAAGAACCTAGATATTTTAGGTTTCTTTAATGCACAGTCTGTTTAACCTAAAGGTTCTAATGCCCTGCTCTGTTAATAGGCAGCTAAACCCTACATGAGCCTCCTGTGTGTGAGTTCAGTTCACAGAACAGAAGATAAAAATTCTAGTAAGCAAGTATCAAACACATGGAAAATACAACTAAATATCAAAATCTCCTTGATTGTTTCATTTAATGAGTGTCTGATAGCTTGTAGTTTGTTCTGCTTTTCCATGTGTCTTTTGTAGGTCTAATATTAATGTCGGTTTGGTCTTTTTTTTATTTTTTGTGTATGGCTTTGTTAATGAGGTGTCTGCGTATGATGGTTTTATGTGCCACCCACACTGTGAGGGGGAAGGTGCCATCGCTATTCATCTTCTAAATATGTTCAGGTACAGTCTTGCGTTTGTTTCACTATTTCCTCATCCTATAGGAGCGAGGTGTTTAGTCTCCACGTCAAGGAGAATGTGGTCCTAGGGAGTCTAAGAAATAGGGCAATGTCAGCGTGGTCTGACCGCCATATGTACTGTCCGTCCTATCTACAGATGTGATGCACAATCTGTATACTAAAACAAATCAATTCTCGAGTATGTAGAGTGGGGAGCTGAACCCCCCCCCCCCCAAATAATACATCATATCTGGTTGTTGCACTCTCAACACATTTATCAGGATGTACTGGGTTATACATTTGTGTGAACTCTATTTCTCCCACTCCTGTTGGCCGCTAGACATGGCACTGCATTGAAACCCCCTCCTATCAATAGTGCTCCATGTGATAGGGACCCTATCATCAGCCCTAGCTCATCCCAATACTGGGGTTCAGGACAGTTGGGAGCGTAGATATTAACACAAACAAACCTGCCCTCCTTGTCTGTAGCGGTAGCCAATACCTGTAACTTGCATTTTTTTTTTATTAAAATCTCTACACCATTACCTTTATGTGAGCGCCTGTCATACTTCCCTGTTCCAGAGAGCCTTCTCCCCGATCAGACGCTGCACGCTACTCGTGCGCGTCTATTTGTTAACAGTTGCGCCGGCATCAGTATGGCGCGACTGTGCAACGGTTTGGTCGGCGGAAACAAATTCAAAAAGTACCCGAATTTGACATTCCACTAACTTTGTGTCTTCGGGCGCTCTACAGTGATGCCAGCTAACAGTTTAACTTTTCTGCTAATTAAAGTCAGATTGTTCCTGGAGCAAGTTGTCCTTGTGGTTCTTGTATACACTATAGTTTTTGTTTTGGATTGTCACTGACCTTGGCTTGTTTAACCATTCTCTCTACTCTCTGTGTTCCTGAACTTTTGGTTTGTTTAACGTTGTCCTGTTTTCTCCTACTCTCGACCTCGGCTTTCTCTCTGACTGTTTTACAGTTGCAAGAAAAAGTATGTGAACCCTTTGGAATGATATGGATTTCTGCACAAATTGGTCATAAAATGTGATCTGATCATCATCTAAGTCACAACAATAGACAATCACAGTCTGCTTAAACTAATAACACACAAATAATTAAATGTTGCCATGTTTTTATTGAACACACCATGTAAACATTCACAGTGCAGGTGGAAAAAGTATGTGAACCCCTAGACTAATGACATCTCCAAGAGCTAATTGGAGTGAGATGTCAGCCAACTGGAGTCCAATCAATTAGATGAGATTGGAGGTGTTGGTTACAGCTGCCCTGCCCTATAAAAAACACACACCAGTTGTGGGTTTGCTTTTCACAAGAAGCATTGCCTGATGTGAATGATGCCTCGCACAAAAGAGCTCTCAGAAGGCCTACGATTAAGAATTGTTGACTTGCATAAAGCTGGAAAGGGTTATAAAAGTATCTCCAAAAGCCTTGCTGTTCATCAGTCCACGGTAAGACAAATTGTCTATAAATGGAGAAAGTTCAGCACTGCTGCTACTCTCCCTAGGAGTGGCCATCCTGTAAAGATGACTGCAAGAGCACAGCGCAGACTGCACAATGAGGTGAAGAAAAATCCTACAGTGTCAGCTAAAGACTTACAAAAGTCACTGGCAAATGCTAACATCCCTGTTAGCGAATCTACAATACGTAAAACACTAAACAAGAATGGATTTCATGGGAGGATACCACAGAGGAAGCCACTGCTGTCCAAACAAAACATTGCTGCACGTTTACAGTTTGCACAAGAGCACCTGGATGTTCCACAGAAGTACTGGCAAAATAGTCTGTGGACAGATGAAGCCAAAGTTGAGTTGTTTGTAAGAAACACACAACACTATGTGTGGCGAAAAAGAGGCACAGCACACCAGCATCAAACCTCACCCCACCTGTGAAGTATGGTGGTGGGGGCATCATGGTTTGGGGCTGCTGTGCTGCGTCAGGGCCTGGACAGATTGCTATCATTGAAGGAAAAATGAATTCCCAAGTTTATCAAGACATTTTGCAGGAGAACTTAAGGCCATCTGTCTACCAGCTGAAGCTCAACAGAAGATGTGTGTTGCAACAGGACAATGACCCAAAGCATAGAAGTAAATCAACAACAGAATGGCTTAAACAGAAGAAAATACGCCTTCTGAAGTGGCCCAGTCAGAGTCCTGACCTCAACCCAATTGAGATGCTGTGGCATGACCTCAAGAAAGCGATTCACACCAGACCAAGAATATTGCTGAACTGAAACAGTTCTGTAAAGAGGAATGGTCAAGAATTACTCCTGACCGTTGTGCATGTCTGATCTGCAACTACAGGAAACGTTTGGTTGAAGTTATTGCTGCCAAAGGAGGTTCAACCAAGGGTTCACATACTTTTTCCACCTGCACTGTGAATGTTTACATGGTGTGTTCAATAAAAACATGGCAACATTTAATTCTGTGTGTGTTATTGGTTTAAGCAGACTGTGATTGTCTATTGTTGTGACTTAGATGATGATCAGATCACATTTTATGACCAATTTGTGCAGAAATCCATATAATTCCAAAGGGTTCAAATACTTTTTCTTGCAACTGTATATGTTAGATATCAGGTGTAGATGAGCTCCTGTTACCTTGTTCCCTTATTTGGTCCCACCCTTATGTCTTTATAATGAGCCAGTCTTTTCGGCTCCTCACCATAGCAACACTAAGATTGTTATGAACGCCAAGGTAAGGTATGTTATTTTAGGCAAAATGTGGCAGGATTTACATAACTTAACACTAATTAATATGTACACCTAATGTAGGGAAAAGTTAATCATGAAGAGTGACCACTGAAGTTGGGGATACCATCTGTGCATTATTTCAGGTCTCCCGAACTCCAGCCAATTACCACTCTCCCAGGATCGGCTCCAGGGGTTGTAGAGAACTTTGTAGAATTCAAAATCCTCAGCTACCAGGCTCTTCATGAAATTCCACAGGACTAGTTCCCAGTGATAGTGCCATTGCCTTTCCTCCTTTCCTCCTTTGAAAAGGATTTTGAAAGCGTCATAAACTGTGAACTGCAGGTGATGATTTTTCAGCTGGTTTGTTATCGGCCTCCATTCTTTTCGCTTCTGTAGCGTGGTTGGTGAAAAGTCAGAGAATAGTTGGAGCTCCTTGCCTTGATATTAATGAAGTCTGTTCTGCTGCTCTTCAGGATGGCTTCCTTTGTTTGGTAAAATTTACATTTCCATGGGTTGTGTTGCGTTGGTGCTTCGGGCTCTCAGGTCAACCAGGGAATTACCCTATGCTCCCTTTGGCTGACCCATTATTCAGATATTTTCACGTCGACACGGATTGGAGAGGTCCTCCACTGTAGAAGATCTCACCTGCCTCCTTGCTGTGAGAGCCGCCCAACGCATCCCTCATCTGCCCGCCATTTTGGGAGTTTGGGCATGATGGCTGCAATGCAAGCATTGTTGCCATGCTCTGGTGGGTTAACTTGGAGCTTTTGGGGCGTCTGTATAGTCCCCTTCTTGTTCAGGTGCTGTTGTAGCTTTAATGGCTGTTTTTTCAGTAGGCTGTTTGCATTTATTCAGCAGTCTGTGGCGGAGCAATCACAGCTTAAGTAGCCATCTTGCTCCAAGGTCAGGCCACGCCCCCCAAAATGAAACAATTTGTTTCATGCAGGATGTGTCAGTCACAATCATGGGAGGTAAGGCTATCGCTGCATAAACGGAAACAAAAGTGACTTTACTCCTAAAGGGCAGAGAATTGAGCAATGAGACTGCAGAGGCATGATCTATACACCCAAACTTCATTATTAATGTACAGTTGTTTTGGTGTGTATAGTGTCCCTTTAAACATGTAAAGTAATATATGTTAACAATATATGTTAAATGCCTCAGCTTTTCCAGCAGCCTAGCACTGACCACAGTGTACTCAGCATGCTGGAGTATCAGTACTGATATCACCAGAGGATTTCATTAGAGTTAGGGTAGGGTTAGGATTATGGTTGTATTAAGGTTATTAGTGTTATGGTAAGATAAGATTTACTGCTGGGTTAAATTGGAATAGTGTATGGGATAAGGTTAGGGCAGATATACGGTTAGAGTTTGTGTAAGCATAGGAGTAGGGATAGAGTAGGTTATCGAGCTAGGGGGTTGGAGGTTGGAATAGGGTTAGTGTTAATTACCAAAAACATTTTTATATCCTGACATATGACATAACAATCAGGACTAATATACAAAACCATTTTAGCTCTTTTTAATTTAGTTATACTGTATGTGTAAAAATTGTTCTAAGTAAAATGATAAAAAATTATATCCCCCATCCCCAATTCTAACCATTTTCTTTACACTTAATGTGGTGTTAGGAATACATATGTGCTATTTTAAAAAGCTTTTTCAGTCCTTAAAAAAATAAAAAATAATAATAATAATATAAAATATGTATTGGGGGTACTTAACCCCTTAAAGACACATGATGGAAATATTCCGTCATGATTCCCTTTTATTCCAGAAGTTGTGTCCTTAAGGGGTTAAAGACAAACCCTTAAATTGGATTGAACAAACACAGCACAAATTCTAGGTTTTGTTTTGGTTCGGAACTTAAACAAATGCCTCCGCACTTAAGGGTTAAAAATAAAATATTGACGTTAACTGTATTGCAAAATGGCCCCTAACCTTTTCAATGTACAGAAATATGCAATTTCTTGAAGTTATCACAGCAGGAACAATTTATCCAATTACCATACAAAATGTATCCTACATATTTCTGTTATTCCAATAAATATATTTAGAATTTTCCTATTAAAATGGCAGTATTTGGGGGGCGGAGCCTGCTAGCACACGGCACCAGACGCCATTTTTCATCTCTCCCGAACCTACAACTTAATCCAGGCAAAATCCGCGAAACGGGCACCCATCCAGCCCCACAACCCACATAATCGGAACCAGCAAGGCAAGAGGCACCGGCAGATGCCTTTTTTGCAGCCCCACAAGCTCCCCAAGCGGAAACACAAAACCGGGGCCTACACCTCGCCGGTGATCCGGGACCTGGAGGAATTTCTGTTCCGGCCGCGAGCAGAGAGGGTAGGACCTCCACCACCCCCCTTCACCCACTGATACACCAGCGCTCATACCTGCAATGGGACGCAGATCCCAAAAACCAGCACCTGATGGAGGGGATATTGGCGGGCTGCTGCAACGCCCGGCGCCACCGCGCCCCGCTCCCATGCCTGCGGGCGGAGAACAGGAGCCAGCTCACGCTCACCACCAGGAGCGGAGGGGACAGGAGACCCCCCAGGCCACACGGCCAGCGCAGGTACAGCAGCCTGAATCCCCTGAAGATGCAGCACCAGCCACTAAGGGGGACCTTAAACTCCTGCTTGCTGACATCCACAAGCTTTTAGCAGCTGACACTGCCCTCCTCAAGACAGAGGTACAACTGGTTACAGATAGGGTAACTACCACAGAGCAAGAAGTAGGGGAGGTTAAAACACACCTGACAACACTAGATGAACAAGTCCTCACTATACAGCATCACCAAAAACTTATGGCACTTAAAATGGCGACCATAGAAGATAGGCAAAGGAGAATGCACATCAAAATCAGGGGAATTCCAAATGCAATCACTGCAGAAGAACTGCCTCATTACGTAAGGCGTCTTCTAGCCAGCATACTCCCCCACGCAGCTGCAAAGAAAATCGCCATAGACGGCATCTACCGGCTCCCGACATACACTCACCTGAAAACACCGGCAGCACGAGACGTCATCTTAAGGTGCGTCACGGTTCAGGACAAGCTCCATATTATGGCAGCGCTTAAAGACCAAACGCCACTGCCCTTTGAAGGCACAGAGCTAACCTTCTATCAGGACTTATCTAGGGCCACACTACTGTGGCGCAAATCATACGGCCCAACAGCAACACAGCTACGTGCCGCAGGCATAGCCTACAAGTGGGGAGCAGGAGGGTCTATGGAAGTCACCCGCGCAGGGACAACACACGTCCTTTCATCGCCTGAGGAAGCCTCCAAATTTTTGAAAACCCTCGGCTTGCAGCACCAGACCCCGAAACACCAAGGAGAACGCACGGAACGCATGACCGCTTCTCCTGATACCCCGGGAACAAGTGAACTGGGGGCACTGGGCACATGAACACTAACCGGTTGATAAAACACAAGATTTAATTACGATGGACTTTATGTTTTATTATGTTTATTATGCCTTTTATTTTAAGTTACTATATCGTTACCTGTAGGACGGATTACTCCGCTGACGCTACTTGAGTTATACTACCACTAAGACTGGTTGCCTTAAAAGCACCCAACTGGACACACAGTCCAAACAACACAACCCCCTCCCCCCCCCTCCACCACCCCCCCATGGTCAGGGGTGTCTTGTCCCCATGCCGAGGCAGAGCGCACCACCACGACACCATCCAAGCCCTAACACGCTAGAACCTCATTTCTTACACTGCTGACAGAAGCTACTGTAGGGCCTGTAACCCACACAGACTGCCCAGCATGCAAGCCGTACCACAAACAGCTAGTCCCATAGTAGACTACAACGTATCACACAGACTACTTAACCGACTACCACACACAGCTAGACCAACCCCACTGTGACTAATTTTCACTGTTACCCATTCCTGTTACGCCTTATCTGAAAATGTGCTTTTAACCTTATGCCATGTTTTATTTCGTTTAACATTATCTGTATACATATGTATAAGTTTGTTACCACTGAAATGGCAGCAAAGTGCTTGTTTGAAACCTAAGCACAACAAAATAAAGAATTAAAAAAAAAAAATGGCAGTATTTTAAAAACGTGCAAAAGAAAAACAGCTTTGAATACATTTAATATTTTCACACATCTTACTTATACAGTAACGCATATAATATCTTGGCCACTGCATCAATTTAGTATCTATAGATTTAGATTAAAATTATATATAAAATTTGATGTTTATGTGTAGGTAAAATGCCCAAATACAGCAGGTAGAGTTTCCTAGCTAATACCAGGTATCCGTACAATTTAAGGCACATAAGCTCTACATTGTGCAAGGGCTATCCCTTGCTGCTGGAATGCAGCCGGGTAAAGAGAGGGTGGGGGTGACATTTATAGGCTTTTTGTGCAACTGAATGGAGCCCAAGTGAAAAAAGCCACCCGGTTAAAACCAGCTCTGACACACAGGGATAACCGGGGCACTATTCAAACTAAATATAGCCTGATTATACATGTAAATTGCTATGGAAGGAGTAAACCACCAGTCCTGGTAAATCTTCACGGTGGGTCCAACAGGGAAGATCAAGGGATCCACGGCTGCCCAGAACTTGGTCACCCTCCTTCTACTGTAGCATAGATTGTTCTTTCTAATTCAAATATTTTTCCAGATATTTCATTCCCCCCCCCCCCAACAACAGCTCCCCACATCCCAAAACAACTTAGTCACCCCACCATGCCTTCACACAGGACAGTCCATGTCTTCCCAAACACTACAGCCCATATCCCCCCACTACTGCCCCTATACCCCACGTAGCCCTTTTAACACAGCCCCCATCTCCCTTTATGACAGCCATTACACCCCATCATAGCTCCTCTACAGTTCTTATTACCCACTACTGCCCCTACCCCGACACAGCCCCCACCCCCCCAACAAAGCTCCTGTACAGCCCTTCACAGCCCCTATCCCCCTACACATCACAGCCCATATCCACTGCATACACTCCCTATATCCTTACTATTGCATCTATCCCAAACATAGGACCTTGATCACAGCCTCCATCACATCCAATATTTCCCATTCCCATCACATCACAGTCCCTATATCCCTACTATTGCATCTATCCCAAACATAGGACCTTGATCACAGCCTCCATCACATCCAATATTTCCCATCACATCACTATCCGACCATCTCAAAACACATCTCCCACAAACACCGATGCCCATGGCTCCTCCATACACATCAGCACCCATGCCCCACTACTGCTCACATCCCTTCTATCATATCACTCTCTCACCACAGCACATATATCCCCCATACACAACAGCCTCCATCCTTAAATATATCCACCCCATTTCCAAATATACTACATTCCATAACTACCCCATATTCCACCTTATATCACCCCCATACACTACATCCCCTATTCCCCCCACACATTGAAGCCCCTAACCCCCCATGTACTACAGACTCTACATACACCACAGACTCTATCCCACACCTACAATCACCCCCACATACAGTACAGCTCCTAAGCCCACACACACTCGCTACAACCACGCTCCTCACTACAAACAGTCCCCTTCAGAGACACATAACCCCAACCACATACAGCCTCTCCCTACACATAACTCCTCAAGCAGTCTCCCCCAACATGCAAACCGAGACATGCAACACTACAAGCAAAATCCCTACATGCAGCTACATCTCCACACACAAAATCTCACAAACAGCCTCCCACCACAGGCAATCACAGTGACACAGCTAGTCTACTACATATAACACCACAAGCAGCCTTTACCCAAAACATTCAACTTCACAAGCAGCCTCCAAACGCATACAAATTCACAAGCAACCTCCCTATTAACACACACAAAACACCCTCTCCCAGCCTTGTCACTCTTTTGTCTTCTGAAATCAACTTAAGAAGACACCAGAGGTATGTCACAAGCAAACATAGAACAAGCATGTCATTAAATTTGCTTGCACTGTGCTAAACAAACACAGGGCATTTTCCTTATGTCAGAGCTCTTCAGCAGGACTCTGTGCATGAGCTGCCCTGGAGTGGCATCAAACTGCCATGCCCACTTTAAGAAGCAACGCACCCTCTCCCCTGTCCCCATCAATATTCAACCGCACTGCCTTTAAATACCCAAGCTGAAAATTTCTCTCAGTCCGTCCTTGTCCAATAACATTGCTTAGTATGATAGAACTCGATGGACTTTAATATCTCTTACTATGTAACCTGGCAAAATCCACAAACCTGGCACCTAATATGTCAATACAACATTACATTTAAAATGTCACATAGGTCCATGCACATGCTCCATATTGCAAAATGAAACAAATCTATGCAGCACGCCTGAATTTAAAAGCATACACAGAACGAAAACTGCACAGTAACACTTGAAACAGCTAAATATATAAAATTCTGGTTGCTCTGCTGGGTCTATCAAACAATTAACCGTTTTACAGAGATCTACATTCTCTGCAATGCATCAGAGGTCCCTTCAGCAGCCAAAGCGTTAACCACCTCCCCATTCACATTATACCCCTCTGTTAAATTGATTGCAGCTCTGTTGGCATATCAATAAAATTGCAATTATTTGGTAGTAGCCTTGGCCCAGAGGAGGCAAGCCATTCATTTACACATCTCTGTTGTGAACTATGTATTACATGTGCAGCCAATCACAGCTGGAGGGAATTAAGCAAGCAGGTCCAACAGAAGAATGAGTGGGCAGACGGAGGGACCTCTTCCTGGCGTCTGCATTCACTGGCTCCCTCAAATTAATTGCCGATGCACAAACATGAGGTTGCTATAGGTAATAGTTGCTAGTGGCAACCAACACACCAAGAGCATCCCCAAAAGAAATATACAGGTGGGGGTAGACTCGCTGGTCCAAGCATCGTACCGGCAGACGGGAGGGACGACACCTGCAACTATCCAACATTTTATGAGGGAGACCCGTTGGAGCAGTTTGTTTTAACAAAAGGAAACCGTACAAGAGGCTGTGTGGAAGGAATGGGAAAATGCAAGTTCTCCATCAACAGGTAAGGGGAACTAAGGCTGCCAGGGATGCGCATACACCCTCTCTCGTTGCTGCTGCACACAGAGAGCCGGGCACGGGCATTGTTAGGCACTCCATTCACACACACACACACACACACACACACACACACACACACACACACACACACACACACACACACACACACACACACACACACACACACACACACACACACACACACACACACACACACACACACACACACACACACACACACACACACACACACACACACACACACACACACACCAGCTGCAAGCAGCAAACTCGTGGAATAACAGGGAGACAGCTTGCAAAACAAGAGGGCTTCGCTTCCCAGTTATTTCCAGACAATGCTTTATAGGGTGGGAGAGTGTAGGAGGGGGGGTACCACAACACACATCTTCAATTTTAGAGGAAAAATTGCTTGTTGTTCTCTCTGGTTCTAAAGATACGAAGGGTTTGGTACCCTCTGATACTGTGCATTGTGCTTTCTAAATTAAATACTAGTATTCTGCAGCAGGGATTACCCCCAGGAAAAACAACCCTCTCTGCAAAAAAAAAAAAAAAAGGCTTGTTTGCAGCCTTTCCACCTAAAGAGAAACAGTTACACATATATCTGCCAATTTAGGCATTTTATTTGGGAATTGTCACCTAATTCCAGTGACCAGGTGGTCACTGTCACAATGTAGGCATTGTTCATCTGTGATGTGTCCCTCCTTAGCGTCTTGCACTCATCAAGAGGGCAATAAATATTTTTTTAGAAATAAATCTAGGATTTTCTCTTGTTTGCTGGGGGCATATACAAGGAGGTTAGTGCCGACACTTTCTTCCACAATTTTTTTACATTTTATTATTTTCTATATTGGTATGCTCAAGCAATCAATTTACTAAATGTTGCAGCCTTTCAATAAGGGGTTTGTTCGTCATTCTATGAATTGTGGTGAATTGACAAATTATTTGCCAAAAAAATCAGACAAAAACACCCGAGCAGGTAAAAATATAATATCCATTTTTGTCCTGATTTTGCAAGCCTGGAAGTGTACACGGTTCCTGCTCAAAGCCAATGAAGTTTCAACGAGCAACCGGTGGTTGCTATAGAGGGAGGCAGGGAGGCAGCAGATTAGAATTTATAATTGGCAATTCCTATGCAAATTATAGAGAAACAAGATTCCACAGAGATTGGCAAAGAAATGTTGCAGAAATCAAATACAAAGTGTGTGAAAAAAAAATATTTAACAAATAGAAACCTACAATGGTGCGTCGTTTTATCGACAGATAAATCTATATGTGCTGAGGAAGGCAAAAGCCAACGTTATACCAATATGTGCAGTGTGATCAAGGGCAGGCTGAATTTCTCATAGATTTTTTTGTAATACAGCAGTGGATAAACTAAAACACAAGAATTTAAAGTGATTTTGCTCTAATGTACAAACACAATTATTAACGTACAGATGAATCAGTATGGGGTGGAAAAAAATGGTGGAAAAAATATATAACAATTTAAACAGAAGTACAATACTGATGTACAGTACTCCCTTGCAACCACCCAACAAATATGTTCCCTTTTTTCCCCCATGTGGCTCTCAATATCTCCAGAAAATTGTTAATCTTTACTCCAGTGTGAAAGATTACTTGTTTCTTAGATTCTTAGATAATTTGAAACCCTACCCCACCCATTCTTTTCTCACTACCCTTGTTCCTGCCCTCCCTTCACTCCTCCTGTCCTATTTATACTGTATGTGTACCCCATTCCCTTTCGGTGTCATTTCACTTGCACAATTACCTGGTAAAAGCAGACATTAGTATGCATTAGAAAAGCGGTATGACCCCCAAATTGATTGGGAGCTATAGTCTGATGAATTTGGGCTTGAGGGACGGCAATTCGTGGCGAGTTATCTATACCTTTATTGCCAGTGTTAATATAAAACCTTCGTATAGTATGACAATTGTCTGCAGACTGTACGCCTCTGAAAATTTGCCCATGCATGTGGAGACACTGAAATGTGCCCATCCAGCCAAAGACCCTGACAATCTGCCCATTCATCCAGCAACGATAAATTTGACCAATTCATCCTAAAATTTTTATATTATGCCACCCTGTGCCCACGGGCACCAATTTGGAACATAACTTCCAGCACAATGCTTACGCCACCGTCCAATAGATTGCACTACTGTGGCCCGAAATGATGCAAGAGAAATCAGTATAATGATTATGACGTTGTGGTAGATGAGAATAAGCGCAATGCCTTTACTAGACATTTAATGTTGAGCTTGCACTCTACATGAATGCAAGGGAGACAAAAAACAAGACACTTCTCCAAAAACCCATTGACCTTCCAGTGTCACAGAGATAATTACTGTACTTTCGCTACACCATCCCTAGGATTGAAAAGGTTCTAAGGACAACATAGGAGCCTTAGTGTACAGCAGCGCTATCATACTTTGCCCCTGTTTGCACAAAGATCCCATTGTCCTAATTTCACAAAAAGAAAAAGCATTAAAAATGCATGGCGTAGCAATCAGACTCACCTGCAGAGCAATGAAAGCGGGAATCACAAAGGATGCCAAGTCTAACAACCAGGTTGGAAAAAGGCCATACATTTAAAGGAATTGGGCACTTGAGATCTTTTATGTAATGCACCTGTTGCATAAATTAATAATACGAATGGCTATTCATACTGGCAACTTTGCTGCATTATCTGCACTGTAACAGTATGTTAGTATGGACTTAACCTTCTCAGGGCAGCATCAGAAAAAGGTTTATATAATTTTTTTTCCCCCAAAAAAAGGGGGTAAAGTACATGACACTTGCTCCAGCAAAATATTTTAGTGCAATATCACAAAGTTGATTATCGCAAAGGTCTGATGTGAATCGAACAAAATAAAATATAACCACAATTTTTATGTATTTTTTTAAGTCTGGGATACGTTATGGTCGGCTATGTTATTCCTCACAAATACATCCAAAATTATATATAAATTTACAATGAGCTGTGCAGAATAAACCTACAATATATCATAAATAATTCAACATAAGCTAGCAATAGTCACGGTTTTGGTACAAAAGCAAATAAAAAAAAAAATAACAATGCCTATTATTTTTGAAATTCCAGAAAGAGGCACTGGGCAAGATGTCATTTGAGAAAGATCCTGTTGGTTCAAGGGTGAATCTTTCTTAAATTTATGTTGAGGTAGACCATATGCAGGATCTAACGCTTGATGATCCTGTGGCTAGTTGAGCCTTTCTGGAACTGCAAGCATTCTATTTTGGTTATTTTTCAAAACTAAAATTTGACAAAATGTAGACAAAAGACCATCTTAGAGTGTGCCTCAAGACCAGACATAACGTTTCCCCTGGATTCAGACTCATATAGAAAACAAATTCTGCTTGTTTCCTGCGCTCCTGAGAGGCTGGTTAGACCTTTCGGTGAGCTGAAAACGCGATGACCCCATTTACAAAATCACAATTTAGAATAAAAAAAAAAAAATTCTAAATCATATTCACTTGCTGTTAGGCATCTATCAATATCTCTTTTACTTTCACCAAAGTTGGGGTCTCTGGTAGAGGACTAAATACACTGCATTACAAAGAGGGTGTAAATAATGAAAAAAATAAAAAAGTAAAATTTTCCATATTTATTTACTTTGATCAGGGGTAGTTAACTTTTTAATACCTACCGCCCACTTTTGTATCTTTGTTGATGGTAAAATTTCCTTACTGCCCACCCGTGCCGCAGTAACTAATTTTATAGAGGGTTTTCTGTTTTGTTTTTGAAATATATCTAATTTATCTATTTTTTTTTTATTTTTTTTTATTTTCTACTTTTTTTCTATGTGTGTGTGAGGGGTGTAGTACGTGTGTGTGAGAGACGTGCAGTGAGGGGGCAGTGTGTGTGTGTGTGTGTTAGAGGTAATGTGTATGTGAAAGGTGGAGTGTGTGTGTGAGGGGGGGAAGTGTGTGTGAGGGGGGAAAGTGTGAGGAGTACAGTGTGAGTGGGGGGTGCAGTGTGTATGTGTGATGGGTGTAGTTTGTATGAGGGGGCAGTCTGTGTATGAGGGGGCAGTCTGTGTGTAGTGTGTGTGAGAGGAGCAGTGTGTTTGTGAGCCAAGGCAATCTGTGTGGAGGTGGGATGTGTGTGTTTATGTGTAAATAGTGCATAGGGTCTATGCTGTGTGCAGGTGGGTGAGATGTGAAAATCTATTTTAATGTCTCCCCCTCCCTTCTTCTTGCCTTTTACCAGGGAGGGGGGACATAATGCTGCAAGTCCTGGTGGTCCAGTGGTAGCATGTTTATGTTAGACTGCAGCTCCTCTGGCCACAGGCTGACTCTCCTGACCTCCTGCGAGCACAGCACTGTATCGGAGCGTTGCCATGGTAGCGCACTGCAATTCTCTGATCAGTCTGCTCGGGGGAGGAAAACAGAGCCTCCCAGAACCTTCCCTCCCTCTGCTTGAACTAAGTGTCAGCGGCCGGTGAGGGAGATGTTTGATCTCCTCACCAGCCCGAGAAGGCTTACAGCAAAGCTAGCTCTGCATGGGCCGGCAGGGGAGATGAAAGGATCTACCCTACTGACCTTGTCCCACGGCAATCGAGGGTTCAGCTGTGTGCATGTGGTTTCTGCACCACCGCCCACCTAAAATCCCAAACTGCCCACTAGTGGGCGGTAGGGACCAGGTTGACTACCCGTGACTTAGATATTTTATTTTTTTGAGATGCAGGTGAATACAACAGTGCGCCTGCCTTGCCACAACAGCATTTCCAGGCTCAAACGACAATCAAAAAGAGGCTGTGACATGTTTTGCATGCACATTTTTCAAGTTAAATGAGTCAAGATTGGGTCTCGGGTATGTAACAAGGTATAGTAAAATATGTGATGAAACATTGCCTGTGCCACCTAGTGCATATACAAGATTACGTTTGCAACCCTTCCTGTCCTCCGTGTTATGAGGCTAGGGCTTAGGACATACAGCGTATCACCGGTTTAATCCATACTCTAGCAGCGTGTGTGTGCTATGGCGGCTAGAGGCAATAGTGGGATGTAACATGGCAGTAAGGCTCCTTGACCCCAGAGTCTGGGGAGGGGGGGGGGGGTTGTTTCCTTTCGCAGTGTAGGTGTGTGTTACTTGTGACTTCAGCGCTAAGGTGTCGCCTGGATGTTCTGTAGGTTGTGCCAGGTTGAGGGGTCTACGAGATCGGTGTGCCATGCGGTCTGTGTATCAAGTGTTGAATATATGTGAGCTGCCGCGGGGAGCAGACTGGATGGACAACCTATAACACATAATATGGCAGAAAAATTATATATAAAAAGGGAGAACAATGCATAACTCAGTGTAACAAAGCTAGCCGGTGCATTTTCGAGTTCCTTGTGTCGGACAGCTGCTTTTCCACATTAAACGTCTGGGGGCTGCATAGTGCATCTTTCTTCTGGGGCTGCCTGTAGCAATTGTACAGAGCACCTGCCTTGCAAAGACTTCTCACTAAACTGCATTGGGATGCCTGTGATTGGACAGACACAAAAGGTCTGGGCGGGGTTAGAATGGGAGGAGCTTGCAAAGACTAGAGAACTGCAACTCATAACACAATGAAAAAAATTTATAATTAAATGCTTGCAGGTTTTCATTCACGGTATATCTACTAAACAGTGATTATTATTTGGCAGTGTAGAGTCCCCCACTGCACAATGGAAACAATACCATTGCTTGATGCTCACTTTTTCTCAGAAATCAATAGGGCCAAACTAGGACACTGGTAGCCACTTGTGCTGGTGCAATAGGTCTATAACATAATGGATCATGGTCAGTAAATCAGGTGAGATTCCGAGGCAGGTTTACCATCACTACTCTAGGTGCCACCTTTTAGGAAAAGGGTGTCGATTGACTGTGTTGTAGGAGTTAAAATAAGGATGGGCCGTTGTCAATAGACAAAGCTCAATACTATGTGTATATTTTACACAGATTTCAGCTAATTATTTGCCAATCACTACCTAGTTCCCTCCTCCTCCCCCTCACCTGCGTGTTTCCTAACGTGTACAGCACAATCGGTACACGATACAAACACTGGTTGGGATGGTTGGTATTGTCTCGGAGATGATCTGCTTTTAGAAAATAAAATTAATGGCACAGAAACATGGAATTCGTGTCGCAGTGAAAACGACTTGGCTGATGAGCCTATTGCCGACTTGCTGATAAGACTTGCATGATGTAAAGAACATGATGTGCAAGCGGTGTGTCTTGAAGGACTGGTAAACAGCAGCGTTTCTGACTGATTGAATGGGTCATTGAATGCACACACAAAAGAAAAAATATTATGAGATCTGTACAGCCAGTGGTATCCAACGCTCCACTTTGGCAATGAAAACGCACAAAAGTAATTATTGCCGTTCACAAAAGATTAAAAGATATGTGACAGATTGTGAACCTTAATTAGTTTCTGTTCACTAGTCAATACTGCTGGTGTATACTATTACACTGTCAGTTCATTTGACAGTGTTGCAGTTTTAAAGCAAATTGTGTCACTGTGAAACCCCTGTGTTAAATTATTTTATTTATAAATCAACCATCCATTTCAAATATACGGCAGCAGGGAGGCTGCAAAAGGTGCGACACTAATGGCTGATTGCCCTTTACCCCAGCTCTATGATATACTCATACACACTGCACATTACTGTGAGTTTTATTGCTGTGGAGCTCTGTGATACGGTCATACACACTGGAATGCAAGTCACAAGCCACTTATGATAGGAAGCATTGGTGGCTGTTCTTTTCAAATCATTTGTATATCAAGGCCAACGTAGGATATCTGAAGATATCAGGTTTGGAACAAATCACAAAATGTAAATAGAATGGGTGACAAGGCTTGTAATAAAAAAAATAGACCTACGCTAACCGACTGCTTTTGCTTCTTAAGTTAGTACTTTAATTATGACTTACTACTAAACCTACCATTACTATTTTGGCCAAAATTAAAATATACAAAAAAAAATATGTTTTTTTTTTTTTTTTTAATCTTGTTTAAGTTTTACCAATAATGAATCTAGTAATTAATTATAGCATATTAATAAGCCATTAAATTATTGAAAGAATACCATTACAAGTCTCTAGTCATATAACAAATTATAGCTTTCTATTTTTATTTTACATTTCTATAGGAAACAGGCTGATGGTGTGTTAGTTATTGGCTACAAGACTGGACATTTTTCAGCTGGGATTTTACCGGCGTTACACAGTACAGTCTGAAGGTAAAGGAGTTTAGTATATTGCCATATGGTAGCCAAAAATATAAAGGTGCTAACTGAATAAACGTATGCATTTATTGCTGCCTATAACATGTCCAGTATATCTGGCAATCTAAGTGTTTTTTGTGTTTATGTCAAAACAAAATATTTGTTTACATAAAACCATTGGTTGTAAAAAAAAAAAAAATATAAAGGTGCTGTTCCATCTAGGCAAAAAGAGATTCAATGTTCTTACAAGCTATGCCAAGCAAATATGTTCTCTGTTGTTTATTAACTAAAATAATGCTAGTGTTCAAGATTAATTTGCTGCACAAAGTAATTCATCGTTCCCATAGCTTTTGCTACGTGATTATAGTCCACAAATAATATGTCCGCCAGTATGAGGTGAATTTTTACATTATTAGTTCTGTGTAAGCTTAAAGCTGCTCTGTAACATTACAGGTTTTGCATTTAAATCAATTATTTTATGTTCCTTTGTTCCTCTGTTTCTGTTTGGTTGTATATATATATAGTAAAAATAGAGTAAAAATAGAGCCCCTTGTTTTCCTATATATATATATATATATATACACATACACACAACCAAACAGAAACAGAGGAACATAAAATAATTGATTTAAATATATATATATATATATATATATATATATATATATATATATATAGTTAGTTATTTTTTTTAAGTCACCTTTTTAGCTATATATAAGATGGCAAAGGGACTTCTTTTTCTCATGGGGAGCGGGATCTTTGGCAATGGCTTAACCAAAGTTCCATGTCGACTGCTAAGAGTATTTACCCACAATCTATCAGCCAAAACAATCTCACAAAAAAGCAAACTGCATGGACAGAGGAGAACAAAACGGAAGCACCCAAGTAATGGGATTCTACTCAAAGAAGAAGAAAAAAATAGCAGTAAACGTGTCTATTCAAAAAGGGGGTAGTTGCATCAGTGAGTTAAAAACATTCCTTAATGCCAGCCCTGTCATTTTTAATTTCCCCCCTTTTGCTTTCCTTTCCTATTCTTTGCTCATGCCCTCTGTATCTTGATCATTCCCTTCCTTGCCACTTGTATTTGTTTATATTTATTATTTGTTATTTGTTCTTCCTTGGGAAAGATTTCAATATCTGGGAGCAGTAATTTTGTTCTGCTCTGCCCTGGATGTCTGCGGTTTGCCTTCTGTGGGATTGAAATTTCTCACAGGACCACTTATAGCCGACCAGAACACTTTATCTCAATGTTGTGGTCTGGGTGCAGTGTTCCTGTCGTTTTGGTCCTGCAGTGTAAAACAATGCCATTTTGTAGATATGTTAATGTTTATATTGAAGCACTAAACACGCGCCTCTATTCCTGACCGCCCCTAGAGCCTGGGAACCAGGTAGATTACATATGTTGTAGAACTCCAACTCCCATGATGCTTTGCATGCCTCTAGAATGCCAAAGCATTGTGGAAACTGTAGTTTTAAAACATCAGGGGGTCCATGAAAATAGTGTTTGCATGAAAATACCTCAATGGAATGATTATACTCACCAGGACAAATACAATAAGCTGTAGTTGTTCTGGTGACTATAGTGTCCCTTTATATAAAGATCGGTCACCAAAAATAAACTTAGTCTAATCTGCTTCTATACTGCTCCCGATTAGACTTTTTTCCTGAGAGTTTTTTTTTTTTTAAATACATAAAGAAACATAGGGACTTCTCTTTCTTATTTATAGCAGTTAAGTTAACAAAAACCATAACAATAGGCGAAGCTTATAGAGGCACATTAAGCACCAAAACAACTTTAGATTATTGAAGTTTGGTGTATAGATCATGTGAATGCAGTCTCACTGCTCGGTTATCTGCCATTTAGGAGCAGGTGACAGCAGTGTATTTACTTTAGAAATTATCTCCTGCAATATTAATTGAATTATATTCATGCACAGGAAGCTACTATGGGCTCTAGTAAGCAATTAACAGAGCAGGAGATAAGACAATTGAAATTAAACAGACTGTGCAATAAAGGAAATGTGCAGGGAGACAGTCTATGTCAGATGCAAAGGAGGTGTGACGCAGGCTGCCTAAATAAAGTGGTTTAACTCCTAAATGGCAGAGAATTGAGCACTGCGACTGCATGGTTCATGATCTATACACCACAACTACTTCATTAAGCTAAAGTTGTTTTGGTGCCAATTGGGTCTCTTTAAGCTCTGCCGGTGTTTTGTTTTGTCAACTTGACAGCTATACATATGGAAAAGTAGCTCCTACTTTTATGTATTTTATAAAAAGTCAAGCACGGATGTGAAAAATAAAAAGATAGTCAGACACAGTGAGCTATGTAATAAAAGATTAGATGAAGTTTATGGTAACATATCAGTTTTAAGTATATGTGAATTAAGTGCTGGGTTAGACATGAAAAAACTATGGCTATTGCTCCATAACCAGATACAGAGAACTAGGACCACTGTGGACTAATGGGGCATAGCGCTCTTCGTAGTAAACTCTTACCGTCTCCCATTTCTAGATGCCTTTTCACTTTCTTAGCTGGCTTTGGCAACTTTTACTTTAACTCTTGACCTTCTGTCCACTTCACATAAGCCTTGAAGTTGACCATTGTCCTCTTCAAACAACTGGCCCACCAAGGTCTCTCTGTATTTTAACTAAAAGAATAATTAAAATTAATCTGCTTCATACATCTAACTTCCCTCTGTATTAAAAAAAAACCTCTTACCTAGGATTATGCTTTCTCAATGCAGGCTACAGGAGAACTGAAGACCACAAAATGCTCCTGACCATGGCTGGTGAGATTCTCAGTACCACATTCTCCACCCCTGGGAGCAGCCACTCTGTCACCTCCTTGACCTTGGAACAAAAGGCTGCCTTTGTCCTGGTGTTTTTCCTCTTTATCTTTCTTGGGCTTCTTATTGTACGTTGTTTTCGGATACTACTGGACCCATACCGCAGTATGCCCTCGTCCACATGGACAGATTACATGGAGAAGGATACGTTTGACTATCGTTGGGCCTGACAGCAGACACGCACTATGGTGACGCATTTTGCAATTACTTGAGGGATTTCACACTTTCACCGGTGGCCTTCAGGAAATCAGCTTTCGAGTTTCCTTATATATAGTGTTTTTTTTTCCTTTTTCTAATGTTTAAAGCCTCTCTATGTTTATGTGGGTTGTTTACATTGGTTGCAAGTGTTTGTAACCCCTGCTAAGCAGTGTCCTGTTTTTAGGACAAATTACTTTACACAAACAAGATCTACCAATACAAAACAAAGCCTCAAGTTAGCACATGGACCTTACTTCATATAGTTTCCAGCCATGTTGATAGTGGACACCCGTAACTTTGTTCTACTCAATTCTTATTGGGTGAATGGAGTAACATTTTGGTGCATCTTGTCACATGGTGGAAAAGGGATGCATTCTCATAATACGAACAGATATGTCAACCGTCCCACAGGGAAGACTTGGGTAGTTTTTGGAACTCCTAAAATACCTCAGATAAGATTTATTGGTTCCAAGTAGGATATAAAACCATTATTAGAATAACGGTATGTGCTCATTAAGAGATAAAAATGTTGCTGGTTTTCACACTGTAGAGAATAGTTTTGGAGATGCAAAGTATTACCGAAAATCTATGACTGACTAGTTCCTGTGTCAATACAGGTGATAGGACAGGTGATAAATAGTAACTATCGATATTACTATATGTATTTATGGATGATTTAAGTCTACACTGACAGAAAAAACCCAGACCATAGGTATTATGGCTACGACTGGGGCTAACGTTTCAGTTCAGTTTCAGACAGAAACACAATAGAAAAAATAGACATTCTCACTAGACGAGCCTTGGCAAAACTTGTTTTGGAGCCAGTATAAGAATTGAAGTGCCGGCTTGAATCACACAGCGAACGTTAGATGAGCAGAGGACTTTAGGGTTCCTCGTAAACTGTTACAAACTTGCCTCTGAATGGTTTTAAACATTATTTGAAGTAATTGAGCTTTTCAGCACGGTAGGTCTTCAGGTAACTCCAAAAAAAGATTTTATCGAGTACCTGCTTAGTCTTTGTACTCAAACTGCCTCAGACTTTGTGATTAACTCAGGTGTTGGAACGTGGAGTTAATTATTGCCCCAGCACAAGGACAAATTCTAGATATTCCAGATGCAGTGTCCAGACGTCTACAGCCTTCATTAGGCAGTGCTGTCTAAAGCACGAGCAGAATGGTTGGATGCTATTAAGTTCTTGACAGTAAATAAATACTATTGGGTGTTTTTTAATGCAGGTTGAGTCATAAAAACCATCAGGAGTTAATGCCTGGCCTTCACGAAATGAGCCTGATGCACAGGCTATTACAGGACTACATTTTACTCCTACATCAAAAACAGGACGACTAGCACTTATAGAGGCATTGTAATAGATGGCAGCATGGGCTGATGTCTATACCCACAATGCTTTGCAAATACATTCAAGATCAACATGTATGAAGAGACAAAGCATCAATCCTAATGGCATTTCAAACGAGAAAGGGATAAAGGCTGTGTGAGACACAGTAAATAAGAAGAACATTGGCAAACAATCCATAGCACTTTTTTTTTTTTTTTTTTTTTTTTTTAAATTGCTTGCTGGAAGCAATGGGAATTGCAGTTCAACAGGTGGCAAGATGTGTTTGAGCAACCACATTGTTTTAAAATACATATTGGCATATATTCGGCCTCGAAACAGAAGGGTTAACACAAACACTCTTTACTGAGTTGGTATCAGGCGATGGCATACCTGGAGAATAGACATTAACCCAGTGCGGTCTCCATGGAAACTGAACATCGCTCGCTTTAAGTTTGCTCTATCTTACCCAAACACATGAAACATTAAAGGATTGTAGTGGACTGTAATAATCTCCAAAGACATACAAGCAAATTCAATTGGGTTGTTTTTTTTTTATGGTTAGGTGGGGAGGACAAAACCACTCTACAAGAAGTAAAACAAACTACCTGCTTAATTGCTGCTTAATTCTGTGCACAAAAAAGGTGACTGTTTTATGGATCTCTCTTCTCGAACAACAGTTTGCTATAGCCACCGCAGGCAAGAGATCAATGCGCCTCATATTTCACAGCAATGGCATAGGTTGGATAAACGTGCCAAAACGTCCTTAGGCACAAATTCTGCAGATGCCTACAAACCGAGAGAAGATTTAGATGAAAAATAAAAAAATTATATATAACAAAACGAAAAAACCTATGAACAAGAAATATTAACTATGGGATCAGTACCATTGGAGTTTCCAGTCATGTTTGAACACTAGGGAAAGCATGGAAACTAACAGGTACCCTGGTAAATGGTAATAGCATGGAAGCACAGTCATGGCAGAGTTTAGCACTGCCAACAGATGGCAAAAATGCCTGCAAGGACTTTTATCTAAAAGGTGCTACTTTTCTAAAGTGGGTTCAGTGAGGGCACTCATTAGCTAAACCAGTTAGCAGCACTTTCAGAAGAAGGCAGGGCTCAAAAAAGGAGTTCTGCCAACTTGCTTACAAAAAAAAAAAATTACAACAAAAAATGGCACTTTAGCTAGTGCCCAGTGTGTCTAGCAGGTAATATAGCTCTGTAAGCAGCCGTTCTGATGTAGGGGAATATTCTACTCTTCATTTATATTCAAAGCTTCTTGTGAGAAAGAGTAACGCAGTGATATTGTTGTAAAATTTGTCAACATCAAGCAGATAAAAATAATAATAATTGTATTAAAGAATGGTTAGGTTTAGAACAGAGATGGCAGTCACAATGGCTTTAGTCCACCAGTTTTGGCCTTAAAAACGCAATGCACTCAATAGCGTATAATTATACAGACAAGGTGGTTAGTTTATTTTCATAGTCTTCTTTACAAACATCAGTGTGAATTCTAATTATCTGGCTTAACAGATGTATGGTTTAAGTAACGTTTCTCGAGAATAGGGCACAGTTTACATAACGAAGCCACCACCTAAGGTTGCCAACACTGGTTATTCTAGTCCCTAACAAATGATAAAATTGTCATTGTTTAAAATGAGAGTAGTATCCTTTTTCCATTAAAATGTACATGCTCTATTTGCCTTCAAAAGGCATCCGTGGTGGGGTTGTGTCTTGGTTTGTACTCCGGTGCTTACTAACTGAATTTGCAATGCATTGTGATTGTTTTCAAATTTGCAAATGCGTAAAAAAAAAAAAGAAAAAAAAAATTGCTTTCAACCTTAATATTTGCTACCAATCTGCATCTATGGGTGTCTGATCCGTTTCAAAGCAGCCTTAAATGTTGTAAACTAGTATTCAATTCACTGTTAAAATTGTAATATTACTTGTTTGCAAGTTATGCAATTTCAAGCCGGCTTCTCTGTAAAACATAGGAAAACCCTTAAAGGACCACTATAGGAACCCAGACCATTTCAGCTTAATGAAGTGGTCTGGGTGCCAGGTCCAGCTAGGTTTAACCCTTTTTTCTAACTGCTATGTTTATAATAGGGTTAATCCAGCCTCTAGTGGCTGTCTCATTGACAGCCGCTAGAGGCACTTCCGCGCTTCTCACTGTGATTTTCACAGTGAGAAGACGCCAGCGTCCATAGGAAAGCATTGTGAATGCTTTCCTATGAGACTGGCTGAATGCGCGCGCGGCTTGTGCTGCACATGCGCATTCAGCCAAGGAGGAGGAGAGACCTCCGCCCGGTGCTGGAGAAAGAGGTAAGTTTAACCCCTTCCTCCCCCTAGAGCCTGGCAGGAGGGGAACCTGGAGTATGTTTTCCTGGCACTATAGTGGTCCTTTAAATCCTATCTTGCTGTTTAGAACATAAAAAAACCTATATCCCTAGAGATATCATGAAGACTCTCAATCTTCATATATAACTCTACTAATAGATATAAAACAACATTCTCTGCTCTAAAAACTTTGCAATGTGCTATTCTGTGGGTTTGATAGGAGGCAATGCCATTATTAAAGATGGCTCTGGAAACATTACCATTGGTGCATTCATCTAAAGAAGGGGACGATTTAAAAACAAACCAAGACAAGCACATAGTGGGAAAAAAGATTTGCCTATACTATCAGAATCTGCTCCCAACACAATCAGCTTTAATGCAAGCCTATCGCAAATAAGGGAACATTAGCATATTCCGGCAAGGGAACATTTATCTCATTATTCTCAGATTGACAGCTTCTCTTACCACTTCTAAGAGCGGATTTTTACAACATATTCAAATCGCATCTGAATTTCCATTTTATTTTATTTTTTACAATCTTTATGCTGTCAGATTAAAAAAAAAAGTACATAGCATGATCATTAAACAAATGTGTGTTTATATGAGGTTTGTATTTTGAGAATAAATTCTGTATGTGTGATTTTACAGTTATTGCATTGGGAAGGGATGGGATGGATTTTACAGTGTATAGCGTGTACCAGCTGTCTAGTCTCCTCATGTAGTGGGATAGAGATTAATCACCTTCTTTAAGAACATTGGAAAGAACTCCTGCTGGACCGTATAATAGTACCCTACTTGGAAGATTTGATGCAGTACATTGAATACATACACAAAAGAAAATGTATCATTTAAGAGGGGAGGTGGTGGCTGTGCATAATGGTCGGTTTTAATACTGTAACTGTAAAGCTCTGTAAGTCACTCAATTGTTCACAATAACGTGGGGTTTATTGCTTTTGTGTTCTGTGATACAATAACGATGCACATTGCATACACACTGTATATTAAATGTTAGTTGTGAAGCTCTACTACACTCAGTTGAGGAAGATATTGCATTAAAGGGGTTATTTGCATTAAAATTTAATACTAAACAGGGTAATGTGAGTTGACATTTTATCTTAATGTAATTTGCAGTATCCGCCCTTCATCTATGTTGTACAAGGAACATTGTGGAAATGCAACGAACATAAACAAAAAACAAAAACACACACACACACACACACACACTTCATTACCGCACAATAACCTGCCTTTTTTATTTGTATTTATTTAAATATGGCCCCAGTCCATGATAATGCATCAAGAAAGCACATTTCAAATATGTCCATTTACCTGGCTTTTAAGGTACATATATGAAGAACACTTTTTAAAGTTAGTAGTTTGCTATTCCTTATAACAATATTCGTACAATCGGCACTAAAAAGGCCAACAATTCTAGATTCTAGATATATATGTATATATACACACTTCAACCTGAAGCATTCAGAAAGATCACATCAGTGACACAGTTACTGTATGCACCCACTATCGACTGCATCTAAAAATCAGCACTTCTGGAAACATTCCATCCCACTTAAATCTGTACACTTCTACCATCAGGTAGCTAGGACATCACATCCTCCTCCTCATTTATGGTTATAGATTAAAATAAACAAACATTCTACCTGAAATACAAGCCATCTTTTACCTATAGTGAAAAAATTAAAAACAACCTTTTAGAATAAATTGACTTCAATCATAGTTTAGTGTCACTTTCAGTAAGACTCCCATTACACACAGCCACTATTGAAGTTAGAATTTAACTTTTGTACTATGTACTGGTTAGTCATTAATGGTAAACTTACTGTGCAAGCTTAACATGATTCTTCCCCCATGGCACAGCACAGGAAAGGGGAAAATAACATCGGTGACACGCATGGGGAGAGCTGACAGCATCTATCCATCATCCAGCCCAATGGGATTTGTTGCTGGTGTGGGCCAACCATGATATCCATGCAACAAACCAACACACTAACTATCAATAGTGAGAACATAATACCACTTACAAGATAATAAACCCGTACAGATAATCGTGTGTTTGAATGAATGCAGTTTAAATAGAAGAAAAAAAAAATCAAAAATATGGTCCGGTGCTCGTAGTATGGGACAAACAATACATAACCTACCTCTCACTGCATTGATTCACCACCTACCATACATATTACAAGGAATTAGGACAGGGGTCTCAAACTCTGGCCCACCAGACATTGATGGCCTACTAATCCCAAAAGTATTTTGAATGCAATAGATTAGATTATCATGGGCTTAGTAGTTCAGCAACATCTATGTTTGAGATGCCAAAGTTGCAGCTACGAGGAGGTCTGCTGCATGCTGGGAGATATTAATTCCAAAAAAATAATAAACCTATGTTCAGCAACAGATTGCTTTTAAAAAAGAAAAAGGGTTAATTTACTGCCATCATAAAAGAAATAGCAGCAACAAAATCTAGAAAAGGCAAGCGTGCTGAAAAAGGATTGAAAGAATATATTACATTCCACAATAAAATAGAACAAGAATCCAATGGATTTGCTGGCATCAGGCAATCTGGCGAATGTGTAACGTACAAATGGAAGAAATACATGTAAACAGACAAGCATAGCTAAAAAAAACACTTGCTAGAGCTAATGCAAGGGTGGTATAATCCACACCTAGGAATATACAGAAGACTAGTGAGCTAGATCATCGGTATCAAATAGATGGGAGACATCTAGAGAAATGTATAGTGCAATAAACATGATCACTTAAGGGAGTATAAGAAAGAATATATCACATTTATATTTGTCAGAGCCACTTGGTGCCCACTAAGAATTACATTTAGCAAAACACACTTTGGTATTTAAAAGATGGCGTATGAAGGTTTCTAATAATATTGACTATAAACAAAAAGACCAATAGCATACGTTATAACAATATAAACAGTATAAAAGGAACAAATGTGGCTACTCACAGTGTACGGACTATGTCAGTGCTGCAATAAAAGCATGATTGGTACACCATAAACATCCATCCATGTACCTTGCTGTACAGTATCAGAATAGATCGAACTGTGGGAAACAGTACAAAACTTTGCTACCAATATTTTCAGTTATAAGTGGACTCTCTTTACACATATAAATATAATATGCTATCTTGATTACTTCCATATGCAGGGAATAATCAATTGTATTTAATTTTGCCAAGTCTTCATCCCTGCCCTGCCACCAGCAATGAGACTTCTGCTTTGTTCCTCCTTTCAATATATGGTATGGTACTCGCTCAAGATATTATTATAATGATATTTATATAGCGCCATCAAATTCCGCAGCGCTTTACAATGGGTGGACGAACAGACATGTAGTTGTAACCAGACAAGTTGGACACACAGGAACAGAGGGGTTGAGGGCCCTGCTCAATGAGCTTACATGCTAGGGAGTGGGGTGAAATAACACAAAAGGTAAGGATAGTATTAGACTAGTGACAGTTGCAGAAGAGGAATCAGTTGGGAGCTATTAAGAGTTTAATTGATACGCTTTTATGAAGAAGATGGTTTTGAATGATTTTTTTTGAAGGAGTGGAGACTGAGTGAGCATCTAACGGAGGAGGGAAGCGAGTTCCACAGGAACGGTGCAGCCCTGAGAAATCTTTAAGGCGAGCATCAGTGGTGGGAGTACGGACAGAAGATAGACGTAAGTCTTCAGCAGATCATAAGGGACATACTTGTGTATAAGGGAGGATAGATAGGTGGGAGCAGCATTATGTAGCTATTTGAAAGCAAGAACCAGAATTTAAAATTGAGCTCTATATTTTACAGGAAGCCAATGTGGGGACTGACAGAAGGGTGAGGCATGGGAGGTGCGGGCGGACAGGAAGATGAACCTCGCTGCCGCATTCATTATGGACTGTAACGGCGCAAGTAGGGAGCACGGAAGACCGCTGAGAAGCAGATTACAATAGTCAAGGCGAGAAAGGACAGTGGAATGGACCAGCACCTTAGTCGCATCTGGCGTTAAGTAGGGGCGGATGCGCGCAATGTTTTTGAGATGGAAATGACAGGATTTGGCGATAGATTGAACATGAGGCTTGAAGGAGAGGTCGGAGTCAAAGAGAACACCTAGGCAGCGAGCCTGCGTGGTGGAGCTGATGGTAGCACCGTTTACTTGGAGGATGACAGACACAGGAGTAACAACACTTAAGGGAGGAAAGACCCGAATTTCAGTTTTGGTCAAGTTTAGTTTAAGGAAGTGGGCAGCCATCCAGTTAGAAACAGCAGAGAGGCAGTCAGATACACTAGTCAAGAGGGACAGGGAGAGATCAGGAGAGGACAGGTAGATTTGCGTGTCATCAGCATAGAAATTATATTGGAAGCCAAATGAGCTAATGAGTTTACCAAGGGAGGCAGTACAGATGGAGAACAGTAGGGGACCAAGGACTGAACATTGGGGGACACCAACAGAGAGGAGTTGGGGAGAAGAAGCAGAGCCAGAGAAAGAAAGATTGAAAGAGCGCTGGGAGAGGTAGGAGGAGCACCAGGAGAGAGCAATATCTTGCAGACCGATATTGCGGAGGATGAGAAGAAGCCGTTGATGATCAACAGTGTCAAAAGCCGCAGACAGGTCAAGGTATTTTTGACCCCTTTGTAAAAGGAAGCTATAAGTGGTTCACTTAACACTGGTTGAATATATAGAGCTCCAATTTTCAAGTTCAGGAGAAATTTGTATAGAAAGGTTAAAGAGGACATTGCACAGAAGAGGCCCATCTGAAGCGCACCACTAACAGTCTGTGCAGACTAACCAAAATGCAATTCAGTTCAGGGTAGATTTATATACACTCTGTCTGTGTGATACATTTGAGGTAAAACCTGAAGCCAAAGAATAAATATCTTGTAACATTACCACCATGATGTGCTAATTGTTAAAATTATTCTTGGACAACCAAACCAGTCATTTAGGCGTTTCATCGATCACAAAGTCATTATTACCAAAGATCGCCTTCATGTTACGGCACGCTGCACACCACTGTCATGTAAATGCACTGGGATTGGGAATGTGCTGGGGTTAGGTAGTTTTCAAAACAAGCAACGCCTGATTTCTAATGCTGGGGTACCGGAGCCCTTACCTTGACTGCTTCCCTCAGGAATGGAGAAGCCTTGTTGTGGATTTCCAAATATTTTAGTTTAAATTAAAAAAAGAAAAGAAAAAAAAATGGCAGCGCTGAAAATCTTCATATCAAAATTGGGTTTTTCCACATTCAGACATCTCTTATCTTTAAATGTATAATGACCACAACCGTAGTAGTCTTGAGAAGAGGGAAAGAACAATAGATGTTGCATCCTTTTAGACCACATGACATGCCACGTCTTCACCCTACTAGGCCTCTTCAACTTCTCACACCCTTCTATTACTACAAACCTCTTCAAGGCACCTTTCATTATTAAAAGCAACCTTATTTCCCCCGTTTTATTTTTCTGACGTTCCCTAACATAGACCAACATTTAAACTTATAGTGCCTAAAATGCTTGGCTTTATTTATCACAGTCCATCCTTCCCAATGCCTAAACACGACGCAAGGACTGTCAATACTCAGCCTTTATCCATTACTTTTTCTATTCAGTCTAAGTCGTGTATTATTTTTGTACTCCTTGCTCACGCTCTGCACTGTCTGGTGGTGTCCAGACGTTTCCAGAGTTGGTTTTCTCACTTCACTAATTCTCTGAATACTTGGCCAATACATAGACTCTTCGTATTCGAAAGAACTAAGAGGTATATTCCAATTGCAAAGAGCCAAGATTATTTGATTTATTAGCACCCAGTCAGTCATCAAATGCCAAACTTGGTCTTGGTTAGATTTCCGGACAATTTTCAAAACCCACATGGACATTAGTACATTTCTGCCAGGTTACAAATCCAAATCATGACCACAGGTATGGTTCTGGTCAATATGTTGACCTGCTTCTAGGATTTAGCAAGGTTTTCTATATCGCCAATACCCAGGTTGGGTCTATCTGGATATCTGCTTCTAATGGAATACCGAAAGCTTGGCCTTGACTGTAATTACTGGCCCATTCTCTAAATGCCAACCTAATTATTTCCAACTGGGTTTCATTTCTACGGTGCCTTGAGTTAAAAATGTTGCTGTACCTGGGGGAAAATATTTTTAGCTGCTAATTGAGAAATTAAACGGTAAAAACAACAAGTAAAAACCAAAATATAAAATGTCTTTATTGAAATATAAAATTATTTACAATTTGGTAGAAAAAGTAGAATATACACAATAAACAAAATTTCAAAAACCTCTTAATAAAATACTTTTGTTTTTGCTTTAAAATTACAAAATAATAATTAGAACATATGATAAACTTGGCAGAGAGGAAAGGGGGGGAATTACATAAAGCTGTGAGTTCATGGTGGTGCAAGTCTCCCTTTATAAATTCCTTACTCGAACCTCTCTTCTCTATTTGTTTTATTGCACTGATAAAGCTAATTCTGCTAGGATTACGGTGTCATTATGATGCTGGTGCCTGGAGGATATGGTGAAAATATTGATTCATGTTCAAACGCTCCAAAAGATCTGTCAGCCTTAATCTACTTTCTCCATTGATTGAGCTTTAACGAAGAGTCTGTAATGTTGAACTGTTAAAATAGTCTTACTTGCATGCCTTGGAGAAATAACAAAACTAGGATACTAACAACTAAACTATTATCTTCAACATAAAACTAATTTGTTTGTTTTGGTTTTTCCCAGGAGAGAGAAATCAAACATGCTCCTGACTTTTTATGTTCTTATTTTAACGGCTGTTCATTCTTTCAGAAAGAAAAAGAAAAAGAAAAAAAAAAAAAGTTAAGCCAGGAACATGTTGTATATACTATATTGGTAAAAAAAATTACAAGTAAAAACTGTGGTTACTAGTTCTATAATGAAAGGTAAAAATTGACCAGAGATTGTGAACTATCAACTCACATGTTCAAGTCTCTAAAAGGCATTAAAATGGAAGACCCGAAAAATGTCAGTCTGAAGGAATGGAAATGCAGGAGAGCAATGCTTTGATGGCAGCATAACATGTCTGCACAATATTCGTGTAGTATAAATGAGCGCATGAAAAAAACGGAAAGGACAAGAACATGGCATATGAAATATCACAAGCCCAATTATTTTCTGTTCGAAAATCCTAATTATTATAGTCAAGAAAAAGAAAATTAAGGTATAAACGTAATATAGCAATCAGGGTATTTTCTACTGTAATTAAATGCTTAGAATATTTCTAGAATTGTATCGTAAGGCACAGTTCTGCATTTAATATTTTATTTTTGGTGTGTAGGTGCTGGCAGACAGACTGTTTAACATTTTTAGCCATGTGAAAGTATTGTAAATACTTTGTTTGGTTGTCTTATAATCTGCTCTTTCTGCACATCCTACAGCCACACTTAACACAACTAGCCTACACATATGTGCCTTTTTTTCCTCCTTTTAGTGAAAATCATCTGCACTAGAATCAAAAGATGGGTGCAATGCACCACAACTGAGAGAGTCATATATATGGCTGCTGATAATTGTACTTCAAATGTGCAGACATGGTACATTAAAACTAATGTACTTTTAGTAAATGGACCTCAAATCAAAACTTTGCCTTAGTGCCAGTGCCATTGGATAGTCAAATGACCCGTGAAGCAGTTACCAAGTTCAGAAATAAAGTATCTGAAGGTTGAAACAGAAGCGGATTACGTACAGAAGAAGAAGCAATATCACTATGAAAACTCAAGCCTTGCTGTTCATTGATCTACAAATTCACCTGGATAGACACTGCCCAGGTATAAATTAGTTTACACAAGTCTACAACACTACCAGTCTTGGCAGCTAAATTCTGCAACTCAAGTCAGATCTTGAAATAAAAACTCGAAAAGGTCTTCTGACTTTTCAGCAGAGTTTCAGCAGAGAATTCAGCCTATTTTGGTCATCATGAAAAGCAA
The DNA here is from genome assembly GCF_036172605.1 of Pelobates fuscus. Classification (NCBI taxonomy): domain Eukaryota; kingdom Metazoa; phylum Chordata; class Amphibia; order Anura; family Pelobatidae; genus Pelobates; species Pelobates fuscus. The sequence goes on from NC_086329.1 coordinate 95,850,999, forward strand.
GCCCTTCTTCGAGTCCATGAGGACAAACTCATTAGAACACATTTAACCCTAATCCAACTGAGCTTTAACAGATCTAGTTTGCATTATACTATCTAGACAGGGTATGAGGAAAAAATCAGATCTGACTCCAGGGTGAATATAAAAAAAATATATATTAAAAATCAACATAGAAAAATCAGATACAAACCAAATGACATCGCAAAAACCCTGCTATTGTGCATTAAGAAAAGTGTAAAGACAGAAATGTAGTTTTAATGTGCACAAAACAAAGGCTCAGAAACATCTTAAGGCCAGAATATAATTAAATGTCCCCAGCATGCCGATTCTAAGTTATGAATCCATTGGCTGTATATATGTGTTTAAGTTTTCCAAATGTTAAACCTCTTTTTATATGCGGATTACACATGCTCACAGGCAACTCTCAAACTACTCTTCATCATAACAAATCATTGTAAAACTGCGAGAGCATATATGGAGAGAGAGAGAGAGAGAGAGAGAGAGAGAGAGATGTATATGCACATTCACATGAGAGAGAAACAGAAACAAAAACTTTCATCTGAACATCTGCAAAGCCACATAGAGCAGCAATCAATGAATTAAAGAGGGGGCAGGGACACTTCCTGCAAAATCTGGAATTAGGTCAAACTCCCTGAGCACAGTGCAGCTAATGCAAAGCACTGGTCACTCCTTTGAGCACATTTACATATTCTGATTTCTCCCAATATTTTCTCATGTTCTACATACTGCAAATTACTTAATGTGACTGGTTGATACAGAAAAGTATTAAATACTTAATTTGGGCCAGAAATATATGACTGCATGAAACCAACCATGCCAAATGGGCTTGTAACGTTATTTCACAATATTCAATTTGTTCCCGATTGGACAAAAAAAGAAAAGGAAAAAAAAAAAGAAATTACAAAAATTGCATAAGGATTTAAATTTTAAAAAAGGCAAAATAGAATTTAAACCCTGAGAAACCAAAAAAATACCTCTTCAAATTTGCCAACAAGAGACGGAATATATAGCAGTGTAAGCTCACAGCAGCGATGGCAAACCGTTGGCTCTTTTTGGCTGGCTGAGTATATTAAAAAAACACAGTGCGCACAACAACTGCAGCACCAAACAGCTACCTATCACTGGTCTGTACACTGGGATAGGTCAGAATTTATTGATAAGTCTTCTGCTGTAAAATGTTACGACTCTATAAACTCAATATAAAATGGATCCCTGCAGTTTTATGGCCTTCCAGTTAGCACACAGCTATTACTCCCACTCTCGTTAAAATCAGCGGGTAGCTCGTTAGGCTACTGTATGACGTTGTCTTTCAGTCACACTGTTGCACTCTCCAAGGGAATGTCGCATTGATGCTCCACAGTTTCTATTTCAGTGATTTCAGTCCCTTCAAGTTCCTCACTTGAGATGATAACAGTTCCTTCCTCCTCCACCAATGTAAAACTATTTCCGTTCACATGATGCCTTACTAGGTCCTCAAGTTTGACCCGATAACCCTCAACTTCTTGCTCCTTCTCCATAAGTTGCTGCCGGTATTCTTGGGCTCTGCAGGTGGCTTCATGCAATTGTTGCTGCAGTGACTGTCTGGTTTGGTCGTGGTCATTGGCCTATGGTGGGATAAACATACAGACATTCTGTAGAACAGTAATTAACAGATGGGCAGATGACTTTGTATTCTGCATTAAAATGCACCTCTGGGTGAACGCAGATAGTCACCTTTCGTTTACAGGTAAAGAAAGTATACAATGAACACCTAAACAAAGAGAGAGCCTGTCTAGCAAATAGGTCAGATTTGTAAATTATTTTTGACTTAATTAAAAAATACCATTGATTTAAAAAAAAAAAAAAAAACACAGGATTCCAGCACTAGCAAAATTCGCAACTACAATTGTTAATATGAGATGTCAGCTGAAGTAGCTAGAAATAAAAAATGCACTTGCCTTACGATATAGTGTTTGAAACTCATTCCACTATGAACTTACCATTCAGCAAAAAATGCTTTAATTATACACACAGTGCATTAGTAACAAGGATATTTTACGTAGCAGGCAGGGTTAAATATATATTACTAAGAAGAAATAAAATCTTTTTCAAACTTGCTTTGATAAGAAGCATGGACCGTTTTTAAGCTTTTAGTTAGCAGCAAAAGCAGGCAAGTACAATCAGCAGAGACAAACCATAGTTAGCGTGTACAGCACATAACCCTAACACCAACGTATCCCCCCATTCTTCCCTAGTGTGCGTCCTTACCTCATTCTCTGCAGTTACTTCACTAATTGGCTGAAGGCGGCACTTTTTAGCAGGGGGCTGCTCAGCCTCTGTCACAGTCTCTTCTACAAATTGTTCTTCCCGCATGCCTATAACTGGAGGTGGGTGGGAGATACCGAGCAAATTACAAACCACACAAATCAAACAAAGTTAAGGAAAACTAAAGCAGTGAAAATTACTAAAGCAACCAGACAAAAATCAAAAAAGGCCCGACTCTAAAATGCACAAAGCACACAATACTATTATATGCTTCAGAACAAAAAAAAAACAAAAAAAAAACAGAGGGAAAAACATAAAATGTAATTATGTAAATCTTCTATAGTGGACTTGCATTACATGAAATACGTCACACCTAAAACCACTGCTAATAAATTGTTCAAATACATATATTCTAATTAGAATGCAAAGAGTGGCCAGAATGCATTTACCAGTGTTTTCAAACACACTGCTGGTAGTCTTTGACAAATGATTAAAAATTAAAATTACTATGGAGTGAAAAGGGAGCAATGTGGCTTATAATTATAATTATCAATAAAAATAAACAAAACAACTTATATCAGTGTATCACAGAACACATACAGATCTCTCTCAGTTACATTGACCGTTTGGTCCTGTGCTCAGCTTAGCAGCAAAGTCGTTACCTTGTTGTCCATTTTCAATGGTCACAAAGAGTTGATGGCGGATGTGATCAGCGGAATACGCTTCCTGAAGTGTACCCATTGGTATGCCGCCATCAGTTACAATAGTAATAACTCGTTGTCCTTGATCTTCTACCATCTGCTGAACTGATGAACTCAGGGAATCCAAAGACACCATTTCAGCGCTGTGGCCTGGACAAACAAAACGCTTTGTTACAATTTGCTTTGTCCGAGCCTTTCTGTAGCAAATTTGTGAGATTTAATAACCCCTATCATGTGCTACATGCAATATAAGGGAGTCCGTGCTCACAATTTCAAGTTCTTTGTTTCTAGTCAGACTTACAATGTTACATGCCACTGCACAATCACTATGTTTAAATGTGACCAGTCATCAACATTACAGGAGAATTCTAAACCACTACTCTGCTTCTGACAATTGTTTGCCTGGAGGCACATGTTGGTAATTGCAGAGTTCAATGCATGGTCATCTTAACAGTTTCACTACAAAAGATAATGAAACTAGAAAAATACAATGAAAACAAACATTTTTAACTACTTATTTGCAAAGAATCTAAGATAAACAATGTGTAGCTAAACCTATAAACATGTATATAAACATATGCACTGATGAATATAGAAAAAAAACACATCAGGACCTGCATTATCATCAACTACCTTCCCCATAACCTCTGGTATAAGAAAAAGCAAGCACGGGGAGTAAGAGCTAGGACACAAAGAAGAATTTTATTTAAAAAGGTGTTGTGATCTGAAAAGTATAACAAAAAAAGTGTGTTTTTTTTATTTTAATACAGTTCATGCCAACCATTATAAAAAAATAAATTTTACCAAGGATAGGGCTCTGCTAGTATTTCCTTTTAAGAAACCTTGAAAAGAAAATGGCTGAGATTGCAATTCTGGGAGAAGAAGTTTGAACAGATCTCCTGAGCTACTTCACTACATATCCTACAAGAGCAATAAGGGGACACAGGCAAGATAAAACAACTATTGGATTCTGTATATGAACACACACATTAATCTGCATTACTCACACTGGGTGTTGTCAGATCCTGAGAGAGGAGTGGAAGCTTCTGCTATTGCTGCAAATGTTGCCAGGACAGAATTGGAATTGGTGAACTGGATATTATTGCCATTAATGTTTGCTACAGCAAGACAGAGAGAAAGGTTTCATAACATGCAAGGATTGGTTTCATCATGGTTTTAATGTTCTGTACAGACAACCTGAGCATTGCAATTGCAAGACAACACTACAGCTGTTAGGGCAATCACATATGTAAAACAATGTAAACCAATAATGTACCTAGTCACAGTTTTTTTTTGTTTGTTTTTTTAAATGCGTAACTGGTTAATCTGGGTGATAACGCAAAAAAATAAAAAATCATGACATGAAATCAAACTACATCATAGCATACTACTCCTAACAATATAGTGTTCCACTCATTATGTATATTTAGGACCATCATAAATTAAATGAAGGGGGGAAAAAAAGGAGCGAGGAGGGGAGTTTATGCTTCCTGTAGGCAATTCCGCTTCATCTTCTCAAATGCACTCAAATACTTCTCATCTAATCAAATGCTTCCCTATGATAAGCATTAGAGAACATTTGACATCCTCATGCAATGCGTGAGGACGTCAAATATCACAGAACGGAGTCTGACTAATGGTGGAGCGGAAAACACTACAGGTGTTTTTAGCCTTGCAATGTAAACATTGCTGTATATACAAATCAGAACAATTTTACATAGCATGACCAAAACGACAGGAACACTGTGCTTAGAGAGGTCTATGAGAGTTAGGTGTTTTTTTTTTTTAAATTGTATTAAAACTAGGTTTGGGGTGAAACTAGTCTTAAACCAAACTTCATCAGATCTAACTTGCCTGGGAGTAACAGTTCCTTTTTCCCCTCGCCACAGTAAGTGCCAATTAAGCTTTTACTGGAGTGAATGGTGCTCCAGAAGCAATCAAAAAGCATAAGGACCTCTGTAGCCCTTCTGATTTAGGGTAACACAGTTATATCATTATAATCCAGACCTGCGTGATCATTACTTCCATATTGCTTGACGTGTGTAGAAATCCACTTGTGCAGCACTGCCTGAGTTTAATTTGACCTTACATGGTATTGACTTTGCCATGACCACCAAATATGCTGGGTGACTTAAAAAAATTACAACTACTGCAAATTTTAGAGAAATTAATGGACATACAACTTAAAGACAGTTCTACATTCAACCCTGTTATTTAGCAAGTTTGATTAGGCCATACAAGTATGTGGCTGCAGAGAGAATACACAAAAGGTTTTTGGACTATTTGGCATTACCAATTCACCACAATGCTTTATTCTGTGCATAAGCCCCAAATGCCTCCGATGGGGATTAACACAAATAATGAGGTACAATTCAGGAGCATCTGGATGATTAAATACAGATACTGATCACAATATTTATCATTGCCTGTATTTTGCTACCGCTTTCTAATTAACTTCCTGTCCAGGAGCACCTAAACAACCAAAATATAGAATAAGATGATGGAAATATGCAACTGAAATACTGAACCGAAATAAGGCAATACCCTTGGACTGAATTTGCAATGAGTTTGGTGAGAAATTTGTATTGCCCCAACAGCTGGGACATATACTTCCGGGCGCCAGATAGGCATTTTTTTTGTCCTTTAGAACTGCTGCAGGCAAGGCTGCTTAAGGGAGCACATGGCCAGGTGCAGACCTCAGTAATCACTTACTCGTTGTCATCGCTGAGTGAGTCAGAGTGCAGCCGCCAGATTTCCCAGCATGCACTCTGACTCAATGAGTGCCATGACCACAAGTGAACGATCACTGAAGTCTGCACCTAAGCTAGATTTTATTAATTTATAAATTAAAGCTATATGGAAAAAAAAAAAATAGCATAATGTAGAGTTTTTGGTGTTTGGTGTGTACACAATGCCCCTGAAGTCTCACTACTTAACTCTCTACCACTTAGGAATTATCCATTTCATGTCAGACCTCCCCTGGCTAAGACTCACAGAGCCTCCATATAAAAAAGAAAGACAGACTACTACAACTGACAAGAGATAAAAGATGTACCTAATGTTCCTGTAAGTTTTCTTGTAATTGTCCTATTTATTATTACACCCCCCTCTCATAATAATGTAAAGCGCTACGGAATTTGTTGGCGCTATATAAATGGCAATAATAATAATAATTTATATGCTCAGCTTTTTGAAAGAAAAATAGATCATTATTAAGCTACATGGAAGAGACTTACCAGTGGTGGTTTTCACACTTGGAGTGGACACAAAATTTGATAGGCTTGTCAGATCCCCAGATGTTAGTATAAGCTGTGGTGAAGACACAGTGACTGAATTCGATCTCATAGATTGCAGATGAACATCTCCTTGCATTGCTTCCTGGAAACATCACAAGAAAATAAAAGGGGTGAAAATCAATATTAAAAGTCAAATCTCCGCCCCTTAAATTAATTTTGCCCCTTAACCTGTAATGCCAATAATAATAAAAAAAAAAAAAAATACACTGTTTCAGTTGTCAATTTTCTACAAGCTGTGATGAACCATTTATCACCTCCTTCAGTCTAAGATAATAACCACAGCCCTTTCTATAATGCTTACGTAAAAGGATGCATAACATAATGATAATCAGGATGAGGAAGCATGAGTCTGAACTGCAACGGGAGGTGGTGATTGGTTGATAGTGTAACAGTCATCCATTGCTGGTACAAACTGGCATGGGCTAAGGAAGAGTAATTTTTGCTTCAGCAAATCCTGTGTCAGCGGTATTGTAGGCGGACAGGGAACATTTTAAACTGTTAGAAAAAGGTTTAGTACAGAATCTTTAAATGAATAACGTAATATATTATAGTGTGATTGGCTTTGAAGCAAACAAGGGTAATAAAAACAGATTTGAAATCTTTGTTAAAGGAATACTAGAAGCATCAAAACAACTTCAGCTTAAGGAAACAGCTTTGGTGTATAGATCTCGTCCCTGCAGTCTCACTGCTCAATTCTCTGCCAAGTTAAATCACTTTTGTTTCTGTTTATGCAACCCTAGCCACACCTCTCCTGGCTGTGACTGACACAGCCTGCACGAAAAAAATGGTTTCAATCAAATATTAACTTGCTATAAACGTTATTTACTCCTGCTCCTGCAGGGCCTAGAAGGCAGGAGTTAAGGACTACATAGTGCCAGGAAAACAGGTTTGTTTTCCTGGCACTATAGTGGTCCTTTAGGTCCCCCCCACCCTCATGGCCACCCTCCCGCTGGGCTGAAGGGGTTAAAACCCCTTCAGCCACTTACCATTACCCAGCACCGGGCTCTGTCAGCGCTGGTGACCTATCCTCCCCCTCCGACGTTGGCTCCCGAGTGGAGCCAAATGTGCCTGCGCGGCAAGAGCCACACGTGCATTAAAAACACCCATAGGAAAGCATTACTCAATGCTTTCCTATGGACGTCAGTATCTTCTCACTTTGATTTTCACAGTGAGAATCGCGGAAGCGACCTCTAGTGGCTGTCCGGGAGACAGCCACTAGAGGCTGGATTAACTCTGCAGTGTAAACATAGCAGTTTCTCTTAAACTGCTATGTTTTCAGCTGCAGGGTTAAAACTAGGGGCACCTGGCACCCAGACCACTTCATTGAGCTGAAGTGGTCTGGGTGCCTATAGTGGTCCTTTAAGACATTCTAGATTAAACAGACTGTGCAATAAAGAAACCTAGACTGTCTAGGTAATTTTTCAGGAAGTGCAAGTGACGTGCACAGAGGTGTGACTAAGGCTGCATAAACAAAGTTATATAATGCCTAAATAACAGAGAATTGAGCAGTGAGAATTCCAGGGCCTGGTCTATACATCAAAATTAATTAATTTAGTCAATGTTGTTTTAATGCCTATAGTATCCCTTTAAGAAGTCAGTCAGAAAATACTAACCCAATGCATGTTAGTTTAGGTAATCAAAAATTATTCTGTGAACGCACAATGAAAACTAAGAAAAGAAGGGGAAATACCTTCATTAATGTGCTTACCTGTATAGTAATCAGCAGCTCAGGATTGTTTTGGTCCAGGGCGATATCGAAAGCGGTTTTACCAAACTTGCTGAATGCATTGACGTCTGCTCCATTTTTCAGCAGCAGCTCTACCACATCCTTGTGACTGTGCTCTGTAGCCCAGTGCAAAGCCGTCATTTCCAGCATGTCCTTGGCATTGACATTGGCACCATTCTAGGATAGAATAAAAGTAAATACAGAATCGTGTCCATCTACTCCTGCTCAGAGCATCATTCAACGGGGATTTAGTTTTATCACATCGTGTTATCCTCCAAGCAATACATACACACAGGACTTTCATTTTATTTTTTAATTCTATATTTCCTCTCAAGTTCAAGCTATAGATAGGATAGCCCCTTAAGGACACAACTTATGGAATAAAAGGGAATCATGACGGAATATTTCCGTCTGAGCTGGGTCGTGGCTCGACCTCTTCCTCTGTTCTGCGACTAGCGGGCGATAATGCGCATGCATAGCAAATGCTGCACGCGAATTAAAACTTCACCATAAAAAAGCACCGAATCAATGCTTTCCTATAGGGAAAACTCTGACCCTGGATGTCCTCACGCAGAGCGTGAGGACATCCAGGATTTGATACCGGACCAGGTCTGTTTGGATGCAGGAAGCACCACTGGAGGCAGACTTAGAGCTGCAGTGTAAACATTGCAGCACTAAGGGCAATAAGGACACTGCACCCAGACCAGTTCAATTAGCTGAAGTGGCCTGGGTGCCTACAGTGTCCCTTTAAATGCCAAACTTGTTTTTGCAAATTCGTCTGAGACATTTGGCTCAAATTCTACTACATTATTAAAATTCTTCTGTGTTTACATGAACAAATAAATGCTAACCAAATAAAGCCCTGATATTTGCAAATTAATCTCATTTCTGCAGTGAGATTCATTTCAAAAGAGCTCAACTGCATTGCAACAAATACATGTTAAATGGTTTGTGAATTTCTCTGCCAAAAATCAAAGCTGCTAATAGAGTAGTGACAAAACTTTTGTCAACTTGAGGATTTACCATATGGTAGTACCTACTTTGTTTGACATCTTTTGAAAGCGTTGAAAGTTCAAGGAAATTTCATGAGACTTCATGAGCAGTTCATAAGGATATTTTTATGTGATGCTCTTTTTTTTTTTTTAAATTAAAATAAAATAAGCAGCTCGTTACTCCTAAACCAGAACAAGCATGACAACTGGCTTATTCTGCAATGTTACAAAATCTTTTGAGTACCACCAGGAGAATTTAGGGAGGCACTTCAACTCTGGAAATGCATCACTTCCCAATGTTGGACACAGGAGAGTTCAATTAAAAACAGCTTATCTCTATAAGCAAAGGGGCATACAATAAGGAAGAAGCAGGGAGTCTGGTAACTAGAGAGTTCAGAAGAAAAATCAGATTATGACTCAGAAAACTACTTTTTGTTTTTATGATTTATCCTGTATTATCATATGTTAACTGACAAATATTTGCATAACAAGCTCCCTTAATATTTTTTTTTTTTTTTTAACCCCTTCAGGACCAAACTTTTGGAATAAAAGGGAATCATGACATGTGCTTCCTGGGTCAGTGCTGCATACATTCAGTGTCTCCACGCTCTGCATGGAGGAGCTGAACATTCCCTATAAAGATGCATTTATTCAATGCATCTCTATGAGGAGATGGACGCAACACAGTGTTTCGCAGAGCGTGTGCGAAAGCCTCCTAATACTTTCTATCAAGTTTGATGAGCTCAGCTAAGAGGGCAGAGTGTGAGGAAAGCCAGCTGCGACTGACCAGCGTAGCACTGGAAAAAGTTAAGTAAACTCAAGTTTTTAACTGGGATAAGGGGGAGTCGGACACCCAAATTTATTTTATAACTATATTGTCAGGAATACACATTTGTATTCCTGAGATTATAGTGTTCCTTTAATTTTCTTAAAAGCTGCACTTCTGCTGCTAGTTCATGGAACTGACAAGATTAGCTGTGCTCAATACACTCTCACAGTGAGCAAGTTAAACAGAAGTAACCCTTGGAATCCCTCCCACTAGGTATTCCATACAGTTAAGCATCCTAGGAATGTTGTGACTGGCCCACTTGGTGGCTATTCTCTGCATTGCCTACAGGTTCTTACTCTAGGTGAAAATGTACATGTTACCAATTTACAAGTAGTCTCCTAAGCAACTAAACATTATTATTATTATTATTATATTATTTATATAGCGCCAACAAATTCCGTTATTATGTTAGCATTTTATTGCATCCTGTGCCTATTTTATTTCTAGAGACAGGCAACAACATGCTTCATGCAGTTCTCTAGTACCTGTCATTTTATGGGAACATCAGACAACCTCTTTCCACAATGCAAAATAAGTTTTACCTTGACAAGCAAGTCAACAATATGTAGGTGGCCGTCTGATGCTGCCATGTGTAGAGGTGTCCTGTCAACTTTGGTCCGGGCATCTCTGCTGATACCCGCCTGGAGAAGAACTTTCACAGTGGAGTAGTGGCCACATTGTGCCGCCATGTGGAGGGGAGACGTTCCAAGCTAGAAACACAGACATCATTCATTAATCAGGCTTATCAGTCACAAAGAGAGAGTGCAATTGTTCTGTTACAGACCCCAAGAACTGCTCAGAAATTTGCAGCTGGATATGCAAATAGATATAAGGTAAACCTTCTAAGGGACCCCAAAATAAAGCACTACTGAAGGGATGGGAGGGCAATTTAAATAGAAGTTCTGTCATATGGAGTTTTTAACAAAATTATTTATTGAAAGCAACGTTTTTAAATTTTTCTTAATGGAGTTTACGTCATGTTATGTTTACAAAGAAGAGATTTATTTATTTTATGTATACATTTATATACATAAAAAAAGCTTGGAAATAATATAGGTTAAACATTTACTGAAATGTTAACTTTATCCTAACTGGCAAAGCTTTCCCAGGGATGTGCTAGGTGGTTCCACATTTAATAACTTAGAACTTACTATTTAAAAATCAGGTAATGTCAAGTTACCTGGGTGTACTTAACGGAACACTATAGTGTCAGGAATATAAATATGTATTCCTAACAATATAGTTTTAAATAAGCTATGTCTGTTACCGACCACCCTCTCTATGGAGATAAAAGGTGAGTTTTATTTACCTTTTGTCCATTGCCGTGGCTGTCCGACCTCCATTGTCACGATCTCAGCCAATTCAATGCTTTCACATGGAAAGCAGTCAGAGGCTATTGCACATGTGCGGCAAAGCCCTGTTCTGCGGCAATCAGCATCTCCTCACAGAGATGCACTGAAACAGAGCATCTCTATGGGGAGCGTTCAGCATCTTATTTATTACTGGTATTTACTTCATGCAGAGCATGGAGACACTGAACATTTGTACTGCACACTGTGCAGCACTGACCCAGGAAACACCTCTATTAGCCATCTGAGTGACTGTCACTAGAAGTTTCACTAGGCAGCAATGTAATATGGCAGCTTTACATTAAAAAAGCCTGCAGGGACAGGTTATAGACACCATAACAACTACATTAAGCTGTAGTGGTCCTGGTGACTATAGTGTCCCTTTACAGTAAAAAAAAAAAAAAAAAATGATTGTTACAGATCTGCTTTTAAAAGCTTGATTTCTGAAGTACAGTATGTGTGAAGAGTATGTCCTCTTTCTTCATGTTACAAAAAGTGCAAACTTCAATAGAATTGCAAATCTTATAAATTAGCCTGGTTACAAATCCTCTGGCTTCCAATCATACAACAGGCCCTGTTACTTCCCGTTTAGCTCAGTTGAACTAAATCCAAGAATCAATTGCTCAGAGCACCTGCCTTGCAAAGACTTCTCATTGAGCTGCATTGGGAAGTCTGTTATTGGACAGTCACAGAAAGTACGGGCTAGTGACAAAGGAGAGGGCTTGCAAAGACTGCAGGGTTTGCAAACTGGTTTTAGATATAAAGGGGGAAAATGCAGAATTAAATGAATGTATATTTCCACTGGGGGTGAATCTACTAAATCGTGATTTGAATTTTGTATTTGGGCAGTAGGGTATCCTTTTAAAGGTGCACTCTAAATCACATACCCGCCACAGATCATTGCAGTATCATGGTCTGCCACAGATCATTGCAGTATCATGGTCTGCCACAGATCATTGCAGTATCATGGTCTGCCACAGATCATTGCAGTATGATGCTTTCTGTATATGTGTGCTGCCCCGCTTTTCTGACAATCAGCTTTGAAACAGCGCAAGTGTCCTCGGCACCCATAACTATTTCTCCATGCTTTCACATTATCAGGGCAATGACAGGCTGAGAGTGCTAGGGACTTTCTATTACTAGCACTATAGTTTCTCTTTAAGGTTAAAATTTCATAGAAATCTGACCAACACTATGCCTTTGAACTACCCAAACCTTAATATTATGTCCCACCTTAATCACATCTTATAAAAGTCAAGCACACTGTGCTTGGAGCCATGAACTGCAAAACTATAGGTTACACACAAAACCTTCCATCACAAACCAAGACATGGCAAGTATAAATATAAATAGATTTGTCCACCACTTAAAGATTTCTCTTACATACCCAGTCAGTAGTAAACGGTGCTCCATTTTGCATTAGTAATCGCACTTGTTCATCTTCTCCATTGCGAGCAGCTTCTAACAATCTTTTGCCAAGGTCCAACGCCATCTGCCCACAGTCAAAATAACTGAATTAACATATATGCAGAGATTCCATAGTATGGCATAAGTTGGTGTAAACACCTTATGAACATCATGACACATGGAAAAAGGATCCTGATTAAATTAAACAAATCAAAATGTTTATTGATAAACACCACATGATCAGTAGTAACTGAACTCCAGATTGAACACCTCAGTTCAAAATCATGAGTATTAAAGGGACGCTACACAGCATAAAACGCTACAGCTCAGTGTTCTAGTTATGTTGCCAACTTCTATGGGCACTTTTTGGAAGTGATCTTACAAACATTACTGGGCTCTCCTCGACACCCTCATACTACCCTCTCTCTCCTCAACCGCATTGATCCTGTTGAATTTACATATCCTGCCACCTTATACCCAATGTTCTCAGCCAGTCAAAGCGGTTTAGGTTGGATAAAATCAACATGGATAATAAAATGAGTCAGTTGCATATTATCATTATGGCCAAGGAGCTCTCTGGGTGCTTGGGAGAATCCCGTTTTAGTCGAACTTTCCAAACAGTTTGATAATTACTGGGGAATGGCCACAGACTATTATCAATTAACCATGCCCTGTATCAGTCAAACTGCTTAGAGTGCATTTTTAATACAAAAATGGTTCCCTTTTTGAAACCATAACACCTTGAATTTGTCAACGAAAGCTTTCTAAGAGATTTGGGGATATTAGGCACGCCTAGCCTATAAACCACTACAGTGGGCTATGGTGGTTATGGTTCTTAGAGTGTTCCTTTAATCCCCTCAATACCAAAGTTTAAGTATAAACATTTTCATGTTTTTGCAGTAGAAAGTCTGGTTCACCACACCCACCCCGATGTATACACTAGTTATGATCATTAGCCCAAGAGATATGAATTTCTCTGCCAGATGCTCTATCACCAATATAATGCCTGTAAAGCTGCTGAAAATGTAAGTGCATATAGGCCCACTTCAGAGAAACTGCTGTTTACATTAGGGTTAATCCAGCCTCTAGTGGCTGTCTCATTGACAGCCACTAGAGGTGCTTCTGCGCTTCTCACTGTGATCTTCCGAAGCAGCCCAGCGCTGGAGAAAGGTAAGAATTTAACCCCTTCCTACCTCTTCAGCCCGGCAAGAGGGGGGCCATGATGGTGGGGAGGGACCCGAAGACCCTATAGAGCCAGGAAAACAAGTTTGTTTTCCTGGCTCTATAGTGGTCCTTTAAAACCCCTTAAGGACACATGACATGTGTGACATGTCACGATTCCCTTTTATTCCAGAAGTTTGGTCCTTAAGGGGTTAAAGGGTTACTCAAAGCATCATGACTTCAGTGATTTAAAGTGGCTGCCTGGAGTCTGAATGTGCAGCAATTTCATTTTGAAACAATACACGTGGGGAATTAAACTTCTCTGCTTCCTGAAATTTAACTCCACCTCTGGCAGAGTCATTTGTAGTTCTAAGCCAGCCACCCAGCCAGCTTGGAACAACAGTTCTGTGCTGGCTAATGTCGATTCTGTGTATTCCCATGCACCACATTTAATTAATTGACTGAATAGACTTCCAGTTTGCAGAAGACTTTTGATACTGGCCCAGCGGAGAACTCTTGTAAGAGGGCAAACTATTGCAAAACTGTTAGCCCCATTACCCAGAAATGGGGTGAGTGCATATATTTACTTTGCATCTGAACAAACCTTTAAAAAAAAAAAAAATAAATAAATAAATAAAAGCTGGTGGAAAATTAGGTAAGTGCCACTTAAGGACAGTGAGTTTCAGAACCCCTCAAAAATCTGACTAGTACTCTGGTAACATGAGCTAAATTGATGTGTTAATTGTCCGGAAACAATAGACCTTTAATGCATTGTGGGTGAAGAGTGGTGAAAAATGGGGTTGGTGTTATAACATGTTCAAATGTCAATCATTTGTTGCATCACTCAATTTAGAGTTCCTAACTGACAATGGAAGTAACAACAACACAAGAACTGTGCAGCGGGAACCTCGTGAAATGGATTGCCGTGGCCGAGCAGCTGTACACAAGCATCACATCAACATGTGCGATGCCAAGTGTTGGATGGAGTGATTTAAGGCTGTAGAGGAAATGTCTGCTGGAATGATGACACATTCTTCATTATCTGGTAGTATGATGGAAGAAGCTGGGTCTGGTCTTTGCCAAGAGAATACTATGTCCTATACACATTGACCCATAAAAACACACACCTACTGTCCCTGCACATGCACAAAGGGACCGCGACAAACGTACATAGACCGATAAGTGGCTGTCTACATTAGATGATAATGATGGTTGGGTGGACACTGACCTGTGTTCTTCCTAACTTTCGCCTTTGTCACAATTGTCAGAGGTGGGGGAAAAAAAAAAAAAATAGTACGAAGAAGTAGTGCCTACTTTGTCTTATGTTTTAAAGAGAAAAAGATCAGACATGAAGAACAGATTCTGAGGTAGGAAACAATAGGAGAAGGGGAAGTTTGTGGTGACAGAGCCTATTTAATAAAGTTTGTTATAGCAGTTTTAAAGAAACACTATAGCGTTAGAAATACAAACCTTTACTATCCCCCTGATACTAACTTCATGTCAGTTCCCCCAGCACAAAAGGGTTACATATAAGTTACATAGCTGAAAAGAGACTTGTGTCCATCAAGTTCAGCCTTCCTCACATTTGATTTTTGCTGTTGATCCAAAAGAAGGGAAAAAAAAAAATACAGTTTGAAGCACAATTTTGCTACAAGCTAGGAAAAAAATTCCTTCTTGACCCCAGAATGGCAGTCAGATTTATCCTTGGATCAAGCAGTTCTTACCCTACATTGAAAGATTATATCCTTGAATATTCTGTTTTTGCAAGTATGCATCTAGTAGCTGTTTGAACATCTGTATGGACTCTGATAAAACCACTTCTTCAGGCAGAGAATTCCACATCCTTATTGTTCTTACAGTACAGTGCCTTAGACTAAATCTTTCTTCCAGTCTAAACGCATGACCTCGTGTCCTATGTAAAGTCCGGTTTGTGAATAGATTTCCACACAATGGTTTGTATTGGCCCCGAATATATTTGTATAATGTTATCATATCCCCTCTCAGGCGACGTTTTTCTAAACTAAATAGGTTTACATTTGTTTTTTGTCAATCTTTCTTTTATTAAAAGGCATATAGTATGGGATACAGAAGAGAAATTGGAGGAAACGTTTAAACGATTTACAGTATAGGGTTTGCACATCAATACGCAAAGTTAGATTACATTTCCAGATTTTCTATGCCTCATTTTTTATATATATTGTAGTTAAACTTCAGTTTGAAATTACAAGCTAAGGATCAAAAGATCCAGATTGATAACTCGCTAAGTCAAGTTAGTCAGGCGTCAGGTGACACATGGGCGAGTAAAACACAGGATTCACAATAGACGTTAACACAACAGTACATCACCTAAGAATGGTAGCCTAATTTTATGTTAAACAAGCTGTCTTCAAGAAGGTACTAACACGTATAAAATAGCAATTGTAAAATTGAGTAGACGGGAGCAGAACAGAATTAAAACATATGAAAAACAACCTCCAGCTATGCTTGTCATTGCTTGACTGGTTATGGTAAACAATTAAATCTTGTTTAGATATATGCTAGCTTGTGCGCGACTGTAATCGCTTCATTTGTTGTCACGTGTGTATTCAGTAAGCCTGTCATTATAACAAGGCATGGCACGGTTACTTATAGCTTTTGCTGATATCCACGGTAGTGGAATTTGTGTGAATATATAGGTGTATTTGGTAACTTACTTCCGTTTGAAAAGTCGATGTATGTATTATAACTAGTAGTGTGTGCATGTGAGAAATGAGAGTAGCTAGATACGACAGTAAAATAGGCATAAAGGCATGGTCAGAAAAGTAAAAGTCCCGAAGTGTCCCTCAGAACGGAAACTGGCAGGTCACACTGATGGATGCATACTGTCCCCATAGAGGTGTGCCCGCTCATGAGGAACCAAGTTAGTCCTATTTTAGCCGATGCCCTTTGCTGCTACTTGTGTCTTGTCCGTGGTGTTCATCACAGGTGCGCTTCTAGACCGGGAGTCGGCTCCCTCTGCATGCCGTGAAGTGAGCAGTTTAGTGGCTTCTCGCTTTGCAGCAGTGGCGTGGAGGGAATGGCGTGAGACACCTTTGCTGCCGTTGAGAGTCCAGAAGGTGAGCTGGTAGCGGGTTCCATATGAGCTGCTGTCCCGCACTATCCCTTGAGCGGTACAGGTTGCTCGTGCAGTAGGTGTGGGTACATAGGTGGCAGGTTGTTGGGGGCGAGGTGCGTCCTCTCTCCAGCCCCGGGCCGGGATGAAGGCCAACATCCTTACTCCACGGACCCCTGCACTTCGGGCTGGGTCCTTCCCTTGTAGGGAGTAACGGGGGGAGCTGATGTTTTGCCGCCTTCTGTGGCGGCCGTCCCTCCGTCCATGTGGGTGATGCTTCCGGGTTTTACCCTTGGTGGCCCTCGGCCCAGGTGGGCCAGTAGTGTGTGATGCAGGCTTGTCTGAGTGCTTTAGGTCCGAGAGAGTCCTCCTCACCCTCCGGTTCTTGCCACCCCGTCCGCCATCTCGAGGGGCCGGCGCCATATAGGGTACGTAAGTTTCCAGTGCGACCCATAGCTGGTGGAAGTGCTCGTTTAGAGTCTGCAACAAGCGGTCTACAGAGCGCAGGACAGGTTCTTGCTGTTCGTTCGCCGTCGTTGCTGGCTGTGTGATAGTCGCCATTTTGGGTCGGGTCTCACACGTGGCGGCCACCTCGGGTGTCGCTAGGTGATTCTCTGGTGCTGGGTCGTCGTTTGCGCTTGCCGGGATATCCCCCACCGGCATGGGGGGGGGGGGGGGGGGAGAGGCAGAGTCCTCCGGGGAGACCTTCGTCCAAGGAGGCTGCTGCTGCAGAGGGATCGGCCGCTTCCCTCGCGTCGCCTGCTTTTGCCTCCCGTAGGCCTCAGGTCGATCTCCGGTAAGAGACCGCCGCTGGCAGTGAAAATTTGTGGCTGGTATCGTCGCTTTGGTGTGCCCTTTAGGCTGGGGCTGTCGTGAGAGCAGAATTGAGGGCTTTGTCTCGCATATTTTGTCCGCTTTTTAATTTTTGCCTCGGAGCCCATGTTGCATGCGACTGCTCGGCATGGCTGCCAGGCCAGGTTTACATTTGTTAACCTTTCTACACAGCTGATATGTTCCATTCCTTTTACACACACTCACTGACAGACACACACTCCCAGACAGACACACAAACACTCCCAGACAGACACACAAACACTCCCAGACAGACACACAAACACTCCCAGACAGACACACAAACACTCCCAGACAGACACACAAACACTCCCAGACAGACACACAAACACTCCCAGACAGACACACAAACACTCCCAGACAGACACACAAACACTCACAGACAGACACACAAACACTCACAGACAGACACACAAACACTCACAGACAGACACACAAACACTCACAGACAGACACACAAACACTCACAGACAGACACACAAACACTCACAGACAGACACACAAACACTCACAGACAGACACACAAACACTCACAGACAGACACACAGACAGACAGACACATTCTTGCACACACATACTTTTCTTTTTTGCTCCCTACCTTTTGGAGCCGATGGGGGGCATCTCCCTATCTGCTCCCGCGCGCGATTTAGTGATGCTGGAATATGATGTCATATTCCGGCGCCTGGCTTCACTACAGACGACGCGCACGAGGGAGCAGTGAGGAGCAGGAACTGAGCTCCTTTACTGGCCCTCCTCCCCAGCTGTGTAAGTTTTAGCAGAGTAGGCACCTGCAATGTGGGGAAAGCAGGTGCCTATTCTGCTATAACACAAGCGTGTACTCGCGGCTCGCCGGGCCGCAAAGATGGTCCATGCGGGCCGCGAATTTGACATGCTTGCTTTAGGTCAAGCATGTCAAACTCAAAGTCTGGCACAGGCCACATAAATAAGGTTTAAGTTTATGTGGGCCGCAAAAAACAAAACAAAACAAAAAACACCTTAAATTTTCATAAAAACGTAGGTTTATTTTGAAAAGTACAATATAAAAAAAAAAGCACCCCCTCTACTAAACCACAGCACCCCCTCTACTAAATCCCAGTCGTCCCCCCTCAACTACCCTGTGCCAAATTTGATCCTCCCGCTGACACACACACTCTGACAGAAATTAAAGGGACACTGTAGGCACCCAGACCACTTCAGCTCATTGAAGTGGTCTGGGTGCAGTGTTCCTATTGCATTTAGTGATGCAATGTTA